>NC_059158.1:59119278-59744278 GCF_019923935.1 Bubalus bubalis
TTTCAATTTGTAATTTGTCTAAACTGACAGGGAAAAATGCTGTTGTTATCTCTTAATTTACATTTAACTATTAACAAGGTTAAGAATCTTTTCATGTTTATTGGCTATTTCTTTTTAGTGTATTACATATTCCTACTCTATACCAACTTTTTTTTCCCTGTGGGGTCTAGTTTTTCCTTATTGGTTCTTGCTAATTTTGTGTATCACCGATAATATCTCTTGTAAATATGTTCTTTCACTGCTCATTTTTTGGTTAAAAAAGTTTAAAATTTTATATAGTCAAATTTATCTTTTATGATGAGTGAATTTCATGACATTTTAGGAAGGCTATCTAAAAGCTGAGACCTTAGAGAAGTAACAAAACAAAATACATCTGTCTTATGTTGCCATTCCTCTTCACATAATGAAAATGGAAACTCAATCCACGTACCTTTATCAAAATGCCATCTATATAGTCCCACAGTTTAATCGTGCCATCAATGGAACAAGAATACAGCTAAAAGGGTAAAAACAGTACAAAACTGATTAAGAAAAAGAACTACAATAAGATTATCAAGTAACTTAAATGCTGATACAGAAGGCATTGCCTATTCATTAATCTATTATTAGCTTTAAAGACGTGAAGTCATTTATACTGTTTTTGCAAAATAAAAAAACTTATCACAGCTCTCTGTAGAAATAAGACCTATCAAATTTTAATTAAGAGAAGGAAAAAAGTCAACCCTCTACTTTCAAGAGGGAGATGATAAGGTACTGAGTAATAAAAAACTCTTGAGAGTTTGTGACTATTATCCCAGAGCCCAGTTCTTTACCAGCAGAACTACTTTTATCCTGCAGGGGTATCAAAGGAATGTAGGGTGTAACAGTCAATTTCTACACTTATCTCACTGTAACCAACAGTCTGTGGGCCAAACTTTGGTAACACCAGAATGCCTTAGTAACATGTTTTTATTTCCGTTTCAGTGGACTGAGTTTTACTAAGGTTACACTGAACTTCTGTGTGTGCTATTATTGGGAAAACAATTCACAAGAAAGATGGTGGAGTAGGACATGGAACTCATCTCATAAACAATGTAGTTCTAGGCTGTGACCCTATTTTAATAATTAAAAATAAGTGAAAAATATCCTGAATCAGAAAATCAAAATAGATATTTCCTTGATCATCACTTAGAAAGCTTCTCAGCCAAATTCAATTTAAATTATTCTAGCAACAGTAACGCCAATATTAAAAGATTCAATTGTGAATTGTTTAACACCTGTAGATGGTTGTTGGGATTGAGCTGGATTCCGGTCACCAGATTTCTGTGTCCTTCCAATATATGCACACATTCTTCTGTAGCTGTGCTATAAACTTTAATAAAGTCTCCAGAGACACAGAAGATATACCTGGAAATAAGAGAGAAAAATAAGATTCACTTCTCCATACAGTATAATCTGTCTATTGTCCATGAAAAATTAAAACATGCAATGGAGAATTCATTCAAAATAAAAGTTCAAGAACTATATACTCAAATTGTGCTGCTCACACCTATGGGGACATCTAAGACCATTTAGTTCATTAACTCTCAAAAGTAGATTAATGATGCCAAAATCACATCTCTGACCTGTGCTGAGGCAGAGGCTATACGGAATCATCCTGCAAAAACGGCTGATCTAACCAAGCTGCCTGCTCGCTAATGGATGCAGAGACTGTGCTATGCACTACCAGTTACTATTCTGTGGGGGTGTGGCTAACAGCAGTCTTTCCTTGTCCTCCAATACTCCATCATTCATTGCGGACACCAGTTTACAAGTACGAAGTCAAAGATTCTCTCTACTCAGTGAGGTCTCTCCTATAGCGAAGTATAAAGATTTTATGGCAGTTCTTTTTCTTACTGCCAAAATGCTGATTTTGCCTTTGTTTTTCTAGATTTGTGGCTTTCTCCTATATAGCAGAGGCTACTAAATCATTAATTGTGGTTAATCTAGGGTAATATCTGACTTTTTTCATAGCAGATACAACCATAAGACAAAGCTCAGAACTGCAAATATTCTAGTATCAAATAAAAGATGTTTGTTCTGTGCCTATTAGATCTGACACTATACATGCCTAACATGGCACTTCCTCATATACTATAGAAGGTAAACCACAGAACCCTTAGACTGGACCTCTCTCTACTCTGTGATCCCAAATCATTTGATCTATTTTTGAATTGTGTTGAAATTCCTCATTTATCTAAATATCCATCTCCCTTATGTAGCCATAAGCTCCTGTAGGGCAGAGGCCTTACTTATATATTGATTGTAATATATGCACACATTTGTCAAACAGAACTTGCCCAATCTTCAAAGGTTTTATAAACTATTTAGATAAAATGAACCAGTGAAAGAATTACTACCAAATAATCAAAGGGGAAATCTATGCTGACTAGGGCTGCTACTACCCTATTTTATCATTTCTAAGACACTTGAGTTTTCACACGTACATCTTGGAAATCAAGATGCCTCTTCCAAGTGCTGTGACCAGAGGACACAGTTGTGTTCAACTGTTTAATAAGGTCAACAAAGAACAAGCAATGAAGCAACCGAGGCCCATGGACGCCCCTGCTGGCTGGCTCCTCCTCTCCATGCCCACGAGTTCTCAGGCTCTCACCATCTGCAGCCCAGACCACTCTTTTAAGGGCTCCCTTCAGTCTCCAGGTGTGGCTCTTCAATTCACTTTTCTTATTCATTTTTACAAACTTGACCATATTACTTCCTTAAATAAAGACTACATTAAAATCCTTCAAGGTTTTTTCACTGCTTTCAGGATATGATCCAATTCCTAAGTTTGACTCCAATCTGACTAGAACTTTTTCACTCGAACAGCAGGCCAAGTGGTTCAAATTTCTAATAACCTGCCCAACCCCCCTCCCCCTGCATCAGCAGGTCCTTTAGGCAGTATTTCCTTGAGACGGTGGTGGGTGAGGGGGGACTGAAAACTCACCTGAGCTGATTTTGATACTCTTCTCTAGAGGAAAGTCATTTCCTCTCTCCTTGCTCCTCAGCAGAGAATAATGGGTTTAACTACCAATATTTGAATACAAACCCCTAGAGAAACACTCCATGCTTTTGCACATTCTGCTATGGTCCATGGAGAATGAGAACATTTTCTACATCTTTGACATTCAGTTCGGGTGTCTTTCCCTTGCTGTTGCTGCTAAGTTGTTTCAGTCGTGTCCGACTCTGTGCGACCCCACAGACAGCAGCCCAACAGGCTCCCCCGTCCCTGGGATTCTCCAGGCAAGAACACTGGAGTGGGTTGCCATTTCCTTCTCCAATGCATGAAAGTGAAAAGTCAAAGTGAAGTCGCTCAGTCGTGTCTGACTCTTCGCGAGCCCATGGACTGCAGCTACCAGGCTCCTCTGTCCATGGGATTTTCCAGGCAAAAGTACTGGAGTGGGGTGCCATCGCCTTCTCCAAACCTTCCCTTATTTTGTTCCAAATTGGTGCCTGTTTTAACCTGCTTCCACAGGGTGCAGGGCTCAGCTCTACTCCGGCATTTTCCACAGTGTTATGAGAGACCTTCCCGACCAGACTATGAGCTCTAATGAGGGGAGAAACTGTGTTTACTTATTACAAATAATAATGGAAATACAGTGTGGTAGAAAAGAATGCATTTTAAAGAAGTTAAACCCAGATGGGTTCGAATGTCAGCTTTTATCCATGTATGGGCTGAATGATGGTGGAGAACTTACTTAATCTCTCTAAACCTCACCGTTCTCTACTCACAGGGTTATTATAAGGATTATTGTAAGATTATTATAAGGGTACATTGAGACAATGTGTGCAAGTGCAAGCTTTGCACAGACAGCTAACACTCAATAAATACTTCTGTAAAATGAGGATAACAATACCTAAACCATGCAGACAGAAGTGCACATAAAGCACCACCACAGTGCCTGTCAGAGGACTCACGTCATCTTTGTTGATAAAGTGCTGACTAAATTAATGATGTTTTCAAGCAGGAAACAGGATTTATATGAGGTTTTGAAGAATGTATGATTTAAGGGCTGGGAAAGAAAAATGATGCTGCTAAAATTCCATGAATTCTGTCATTGCATTTACTATTTCAGCTTTTTCGATAAACTCTTTGAAGTAAAATACAACATTTCCTTATTCCTCTTTGTGTAAGTTAGCCAACTCCTTGTAGTAGCTTTTAGATACTATTCAAGTCCTCAGTGATTTCATTATAACCCTGTTAATTTGCTAGAAAACTGGCTTTAATTATTAGCTTATATATATATATATACATGAAAAAAAGTATCTCTAAATCTTGACCAAGTTCCTATCTTGAATTTCTACCTAAACACCTGCTACTTTCACATTTATTTTCAAGGTACTTTAAACTCAAGAGTCCCAGTATGAACCTAGCATCTTTTCCTTGTTAATCCTATTTGCTAAAGCACTCCAAAGCTCTGTCTTTTCTCTTCACCTTCAATAGTATCTTAATTTTGGCCAAAGTCATCTCTTGCTTGGATGCCTGCATTAGCCTTTGGAGCCCTGGTCATAACCTTCTAGACTCTTCTCCCACCACTCCCCTTCACCCTAAGCTGCAGATATACTGACCCCACAGCCATGATAACCCTCCGCCTATTCCAATTTGAGTTGTTTGCTTTGCTTGATCTCCCCGCCCCCCAATATATCACAGAAGGAGCAAATTCCTATTGGTTTTGCAAGATCTACTGCTGAAGGGAAACTTTCTCATTGTGTAACTCCCTCTTCTATGCCAGCATTGACCCTTGAGTATGCTTTCCTACCCTCTCTCATCTCTCCACCATGTATTATACAACCTTATGCTTTTGAACTGTGGTGTTGGAGAAGACTCTGAGAGTCCCTTGGACTGCAAGGAGATCCAACCAGCCCATCCTAAAGGAGATCAGTCCTGGGTGTTCACTGGAAGGACTGATGTTGAAGCTGAAACTCCAATACTTTGGCCACCTGATGGGAAGAGCTGACTCATTGGAAAAGACCCTGATGCTGGGAAAGACTGAGGGGCAGGAGGAGAAGGGGACGACAGAGGATGAGATGGTTGAATGGCATCACCGACTCAATAGACAGGAGTTTGCGTGGACTCCGGGAGTTGGTGATGGACAGGGAGGCCTGGCGTGCTGTGGTTCATGGGGTCACAAAGATCTGGACATGACTGAGCAACTGAACTGAACTGATACAGTTTTCAGATTCATATTCTGAAACACAATCTTATGTTACCACTCCCTGCCTGAGTATACCTTATCTAGAGAACTAAAAAAATACACTCTCTTTGGACCAAACAACAACCAAGAACTGATTCTACGTTTCCTTTTGAAACTAACATCCCCAGCTCTCTCCATACACCATTCCTACTAGCTAACTGTACTACAGTTCTCATGCTTATACTGTGCCCCCTATCCCAAATGCCTTCCATCTATATCCTCTAGTTAAAATACCATCCATTTGTTGTAGTTCAGTCGCTCAAGTCGTGTCCAGCTCTTTGCGACCCCTTTGCCTGCAGCAAGCCAGGCTTCCCTGTGGTTCACCATTTCCCAGAGTTTGTCCATCCCTGTCTAGCCTAAACATCACTTCCTCATCAACCTTCTCCATCCTTTCAGTCTGAAACACTGTTTCTTATGGGCTTCCAAAGTGCCACTGTATGAAACATCTGTTACTGGTTATCTTCTTTTCCTCATTAGGTTTGAAATTCTTGAAGGTAGGATCAATCCTGGAATTATTTTAGTTTTTGAAACCTCAGTTTGTTACAAACACATAGCTGGTAAACACTTAAAAATTAACTGTAGGACTAAGGAAGTGAAAAATATTAGATCCCAATATAATGAATAACTTCTAGAAATTGTACACTGGAGGAAGAAACTGAATATAGATCCAAAGTGGCAGAACTTGGGCAATCTCTTAAAGCCTCAGTTTCCTCCTGACTCACAAGTTGAGTATCAACAAAGCCCTTTGTATTGTAAAGACCAAAAGATCTTTTTTTTTTTTTTTGCGCCTCTAAGGCAATTTACAGAAGTTTCTTTAAGTCCTGCCTGCGTTCAATAACTATTGCCATATACCCTTAAGATATTGTGACAATACAAACTTCAGTAAGATACTACCTCTGCTTTTCCAAGACAGAAAGGTGTTTGGTAAGTGTCTATCTCTGAGTGACTTGGAAACCTTCTTTTTATACTGTATCATTTCTAGATGATGTTCACAAAATGATGGTAAGAGCTGACATATATTGAGCCATTCAACGACAAACATTGTTTGACATGCTCTATATATACTTTGGCCACCTCGTGTGAAGAGCCATTGGAAAAGACCCTAATGCTGGGCAAGACTGAGGGCAGGAGAGGAGGCGGGGTGACAATGGAGGAGACGGCTGGATGGTATCATCGACTCAAGCGACAAGAGTTTGAGCAAATTCTGGGAGACAGTGAAAGACAGGGAAGCCTTGGTGTGCTGCAGTCCATGGGGCTGCAAACAGTCGGACACGACTGAAGGACTGAACAGTATGTATTAAGGCATTTAATCCTCTTATAACAACCCTATGAAATGAATTACTAAATATTATTCCCGTTTACAGATGAGGCAACTGAAGCAAAGATTAAGAACCTCACGAAAAGCAAACAACAGATGAACCGGGCTTAGTTACGCCTCCAGCTACACTGAACTTCGGAGCAAGGGCATCAGGGCTTACGCATATATTTATCTCACACAGAAGCTAATATCAGTTTTTACGGAGAGCTCCAGAAAGGCTATCAAAACGCATTTTTTAGGCGATAGGGAAGTGCAAAGAAATCGGAACCTGCAGTCGTTCAGTAACCCAAGTCACGATTCGGTCCGAAAGAAGGCTGTTTACTCCTGGTTTTCCAAGAGTAGCGGCGTACACATCTGTGCCTGAACCATTTTCCAGCCTCCCCAATGCCGAGCCGATTCTAGACAGAAGGGTCAGCCTGGGGGCCCCTCAACCTATCTGCAGGTCCTCGGAGCCGGGAAGCGAGCGCGCCCCAGCCTGCGGTGCCTCTGGACTAAGGGGCTTCCGACTTCTCTTGCAGCACACAGACCCCGGCTCCCTCCCGCGCGCACCGCTTCCCCGAGCCAGAAGCGCCGGCTGGCCCGTCCAGACGCGCCCGGCAGTTCTCGCCCCCCACCACCCGTGGACTCACGCCCCTCAGCCGGGCCGGCAATTACCCATGACCTCATACTTAGAATCTGCAGAGAACACCGCTCTCCTGAAGTTCAACTCGCTGCCGCCACAACGAACCACGCGGATACCCTCTTCCTCCACCATCTTCGCGCACGCGCAAGGACTCTCTACCGCCGGCCCGGCCACGAGCTTCCTCAACGGAAGCCGGTGGGTAGGGAGTCCGTCCCGGCCCACAGGCAGCCAAGCAGAGGTATTCTAGGATTCAGTCTCTATGGTAGGTTTCTATGGTAAGACCCAGCGCCTGTGCGGCCATCTTTGGCTTGGGCAAGTCACATTGAAAAGTGAAAGTGAAGTCCCTCAGTCGTGTCCGACTCTTTGCGACCCCATGGACTGAGGAGTCTACCAGGCTCCTCAGTCCATGGGATTTTCTAGGCAAGAGTACTGGAGTGGGTTGCCATTTTCTTCTCCAGGGGATCTTCCCGACCCACATTAGGACATGTGTAAAAGGTAAATGAGTTTGAGTAAACTCCGGGAGTTGGTGATGGACAGGTATGCCTGGCGTGCTGCGATTCATGGGGTCGCAAAGAGTCGGACACGACTGAGCGACAGAACTGAACTGAAAAGGTAAAAGCGAAACAGAGACATAGACACAATGTATTTATATTAGATTCCTCTAAACTGTTGTTTATTATAGATACATTTCTCTCCTGCTTTGTTAACCCTACTCTATAGTTTCTTCCGCCGGAAGAGAAAGTTGGCCCAAAGTGTCAAGTGACTTCCAGTCTTTCCCCAAACCCTTCCAGTCTTTTTTGCCTTTCTCTTACCTCTGATTTGGGCGCTGCAAAATGACGCCAGCGTTTCGAGCCAACGGCTTGCTTGGTCGCGCAAATTGAGTTCTTGGGTGGAAAGGTAGCGTTCTATATTTTGCACAGCTGTTAGGACCTCTCGTTAGTCGTCCCGTAGTCGTCGTCTTCTGAGCATACATTCCTACAGAACCCTTATAGCTCCATGAGCCTGGCTTGTTCCTTTGGACACCTGGCTCCTACCCCATCTCTCCCACGTTCATTAGATCTTCTCGGCTTTACCCTGGCTAAGGGCTTTAGCCTGCCCCCTGGTTGCTGCTGTTTCTCGTGTGTTTCTGTGGTTTTAGCTTCCCCAGTTACTCAACCGAATCCCTGAGCTCTGAGAATGTTTATGCCTCCATCTCCATTCCCTTTTGTAAGCTTATATGTTACATATTCGTGGTCCCTGTATATTAGGGGGTGCTTCTCTTCATTGTTTCATTCACTCAATAAACATTTACCAATCTCCTCTGTAACTCTCTTAAGTGTAAAGAGCCACAGACAGCATAACTATAACAGGAACAGGAACTGCCTTGATTCTGTAGAAAATTACCACATCCCTCCAGTCTTTCTGGAGGCAAATAATTATTGAGAGCCTTCTATATGTGGGACACAATTCAAGACAGTTGTGATCCCTGTCCCTTCGATGGGAGAAAGGCAAAAATCTTTAACAAACAAAATGATCACAGATTGTATACTGAAGAAAATACAATAGGAACATAAGAGAGAGAATAGTTTTCTCGGAGGAGGTTTAGGCGTGACCTGATGAATATGTGTTAAGGTTGTATAGTTTAAAAGGTAATATTTTAACAATTTAATGGTAATACAAATTTGGTATAAAATCAGTGCAGAAATAGAATGGTCCCTGTTGATCCTATACTCTGTTGTAGAAAGGGGGACCCCTTCCAGGGTTTGAATGGGGGCTCTTGTCTAACACTCGGAAATGAATTGTCTGAGGAGACACATACGCTGATAAAGTGGAGGCTTTATTGGGAGGAGGCACCCAGGTGGAGAGCAGTTTCCCAGGGAAACTGGGAGAACTGTTCCGTCACATGGCTGATGGTTTTCTCTGTCCAATCATTCTGACATAGGGTCCTTTCTGTTGGCGCATGTATTGCTCAGCCAAGATGGATGCAAGTGAGAAGGATTCTGGGAGGTTAGAGGACACATGGCATCTCCTTTTTTCCTTTCCTTAACTCTTCCAGTTGGTGGCTTATCAGTTCCATGTCCTCAACAGGACCTTCTGTCATAAAATAAGGCATGGAAGTAGTTACTATGGTGCTTGGCTGGAGTGGGCAGTTTCAGTCAGTTTGTTTCCCCTAATATCTCCACCATGAAAAGTTTGGTGTATGTGCTTCTTGATATTTTTATAAGCATACATAGATCAGATCTGATCAGATCAGTCGCTCAGTCGTGTCCGACTCTTTGCTACCCCATGAATCGAAGCACACCAGGCCTCCCTGTCCATCACCAACTCCCGGAGTTAATCCAGACTCATGTCCATCGAGTCAGTGATGCCATCCAGCCATCTCATCCTCTGTCGTCCCCTTCTCCTCTTGCCCCCAATCCCTCCCAGCATCAGAGTCTTTTCCAATGAGTCAACTCTTCGTGTGAGGTGGCCAAAGTACCGGAGTTTCAGCTTTAGCATCATTCCTTCCAAAGAAACCCCAGGGCTGATCTCCTTCAGAATAGACTGGTTGGATCTCCTTGCAGTCCAAGGGACTCTCAAGAGTCTTCTCCAACACCACAGTTCAAAAGCATCAATTCTTTGGCGCTCAGCCTTCTTCACAGTCCAACTCTCACATCCATACATGACCACAGGAAAAACCATAGCCCTGATAGACGAACCTTTGTTGGCAAAGTAATGTCTCTGCTTTTGAATATGCTATCTAGGTTGGTCATAACTTTCGTTCCAAGGAGTAAGCGTCTTTTAATTTCATGGCTGCAGTCACCATCTGCAGTGATTTTGGAGCCCAGAAAAAAAAAGTCTGACACTGTTTCCACTGTTTCCCCATCTATTTCCCATGAAGTGATGGGACCGGATGCCATGACCTTTGTTTTCTGAATGTTGAGCTTTAAGCCAACTTTTTCACTCTCCACTTTCACTTTCATCAAGAGGCTTTTGAGTTCCTCTTCACTTTCTGCCATAAGGGTGGTGTCATCTGCATATCTGAGGTTATTGATATTTCTCCCGGCAATCTTGATTCCAGCTTGTGTTTCTTCCAGTCCAGCGTTTCTCATGATGTACTCTGCATATAAGTTAAATAAGCAGGGTGACAGTATACAGCCATGACGTACTCCTTTTCCTATTTGGAACCAGTCTGTTGTTCCATGTCCAGTTCTAACTGTTGCTTCCTGACCTGCATACAAATTTCTCAAGAGGCAGATCAGGTGGTCTGGTATTCCCATTTCTTTCAGAATTTTCCACAGTTTATTGTGATCCACACAGTCAAAGGCTTTGGCATAGTCAATAAAGCAGAAATAGATGTTTTTCTGGAACTCTCTTGCTTTTTCCATGATCCAGCGGATGTTGGCAATTTGATCTCTGGTTCCTCTGCCTTTTCTAAAACCAGCTTGAACAACTGGAAGTTCACGGTTCACATATTGCTGAAGCCTGGCTTGGAGAATTTTGAGCATTACTTTACTAGTGTGTGAGATGAGTGCAATTGTGTGGTAGTTTGAGCATTCTTTGGCATTGCCTTTCTTTGGGATTGGAATGAAAACTGACCTTTTCCAGTCCTGTGGCCACTGCTGAGTTTTCCAAATTTGCTGGCATATTGAGTGCAGCACTTTCACAGCATCATCTTCCAGGATTTGGAATAGCTCCACTGGAATTCCATCACCTCCACTAGCTTTGTTTGTAGTGATGCTTTCTAAGGCCCATTTGACTACACATTCCAGGATGTCTGGCTCTAGGTCAGTGATCACATCATCATGATTATCTGGGTCGTGAAGATCTTTTTTGTACAGCTCTTCTGTGTATTCTTGCCATCTCTTCTTAATATCTTCTGCTTCTGTTAGGTCCATACCATTTCTTTCCTTTATCGAGCTCATCTTTGCATGAAATGTTCCTTTGGTATCTCTGATTTTCTTGAAGAGATCCCTAGTCTTTCTCATTCTGTTGTTTTCCTCTATTTCTTTGCATTGATCGCTGAAGAAGGCTTTCTTATCTCTTCTTAGTATTCTTTGGAACTCTGCATTCAGATGTTTATATCTTTCCTTTTCTCCTTTGCTTTTCACTTCTCTTCTTTTCACAGCTATTTGTAAGGCCTCCCCAGACAGCCATTTTGCTTTTTTGCATTTCTTTTCCATGGGGATGGTCTTGATCCCTGTCTCCTGTACAATGTCACGAACCTCAGTCCATAGTTCATCAGGCACTCTATCTATCAGATCTAGGCCCTTAAATCTATTTCTCACTTCCACTGTATAATCATAAGGGATTTGGTTTAGGTCATACCTGAATGGTCTAGTGGTTTTCCCTACTTTCTTCAATTTAAGTCTGAATTGGCAATAAGGAGTTCATGGTCTGAGCCAGAGTCATCTCCTGGTCTTGTTTTTGCTGACTGTATAGAGCTTCTCCATCTTTGGCTGCAAAGAATATAATCAATCTGATTTCGGTGTTGACCATCTGGTGATGTCCATGTATAGAGTCTACTCTTGTGTTGTTGGAAGAGGGTGTTTGTTATGACCATTACATTTTCTTGGCAAAACTCTATTAGTCTTTGCCGTGCTTCATTCCATATTTCAAGGCCAAATTTGCCTGTTACTCCAGGTGTTTCTTGACTCCCTACTTTTGCATTCCAGTCCCCTATAATGAAAAGGACATCTTTTTTGGGTGTTAATTCTAAAAGGTCTTGTAGGTCTTCATAGAACCATTCAACTTCAGCTTCTTCAGCGTTACTGGTTGGGGCATAGACTTGGATTACTGTGATATTGAATGGTTTGCCTTGGAAACGAACAGAGATCATTCTGTCGTTTTTGAGATTGCATCCAAGTACTGCATTTCGAACTCTTTTGTTGACCATGATGGCTACTCCATTTCTTCTGAGGGATTCCTGCCCACAGTAGTAGATATAATGGTCATCTGAGTTAAATTCACCCATTCCAGTCCATTTCAGTTTGCTGATTCCTAGAATGTCGACATTCATTCCTGCCATCTCCTGTTTGACCACTTCCAGTTTGCCTTGATTCATGGACCTGACATTCCAGGTTCCTATGCAATATTGCTCTTTACAGCATCGGACCTCGCTTCTATCACCAGTCACATCCACAGCTGGGTATTGTTTTTGCTTTGGCTCCATCCCTTCATTCTTTCTGGAGTTATTTCTCCACTGATTTCCAGTAGCATATTGGGCACCTACTGACCTGGGGAGTTTCTCTTTCAGTATCCTATCATTTTGTCTTTTCATACTGTTCATGGGGTTCTCAAGGCAAGAATACTGAAGTGGTTTGCCATTCCCTTCTCCAGTGGACCACATTCTGTCAGATCTCTCCACCATGACCCGCCCATCTTGGGTTGCCCCATGGGCATGGCTTAGTTTCACTGAGTTAGACAAGGCTGTGGTCCTAGTGTGATTAGATTGACTAGTTTTCTGTGAGTATGGTTTCAGTGTGTCTGCCCTCTGATGCCCTCTTGCAACACCTACCGTCTTACTTGGTTTCTCTTACCTTGGGCGTGGGGTATCTCTTCACGGCTGCTCCAGCAAAGTGCAGCCATTGCTCCTTACCTTGGACGAGGAGTATCTCCTCACCGCTGCCCTTCCTGACCTTCAACGTGGGATAGCTCCTCTAGGCCCTCCTGCGCCCACGCAGCCACGGCTCCTTGGACGTGGGATTGGTCCTACATATATATATATATATATATACCTTATGTTATTCTTCAATGCTTTGCAATGCACCAAGTTTTTTTTTCCCCTGTCTATATGCTTTCATTGCAGTGTCTTAAATTTTTATCTCCTTTTTAATAATTGCATAGTATTTCACAGAGTAAAAGTAGCATACTTGATTAAATCATTCCCTCAAAAGTGGACATTTAGTCATTTACTTTTTTTTTTTTTAAATGGCACATGGTGCTATAGGACACATAAATTTGACATAAATTTGTGACAGTATTGCTTTAGGAGATATTCATAGGATAGGTATTATGGTGTTGAAGTGTTTTTTTATTTAGTGTTTTTTTATTTTGAAGGAGTGTTTTGTGGAATAGAGATGTGTGTTACTGGGAAAACCAAGAGGAATAACTAATAACAGCCAAAAAAGGGAACTATTTAAAGTTTTGGGAAAGTCCATAAGAGTCTTAAAGAGAAAGTCTTAAAAAGAAATCAGAAAGGAAGAGGACTGATGAAATAGTGCAAGGCAAACACAGTTGCCTATATATACTGCCTATAAGTACTGCATGAATGAGCACCAATTGAAGGGTAGCAAGTGTGGGCAGTACATTATTTAAAACTGAGTGTATTGTTGAGTCACTTTTTCAAGATTTGCTAAGTGTAGGAACTTCCCTGGTGGTCCAGTGGCTAGGACTCTTTTCTCCCAATTCAGGGGGCCCAGGCTTGACCCCCAGCCGGGGAACTAGATCCCACATGCCACAACCAGGACCTGGTGCAGCCAAGTAAGTATTTTAAAAAAAGGAAAAGAGAAAAAAAAGGAATTTATAAGTATAATGGAAACTCAGATTTGGAAAACTCATCAGTGGCCACAGGACTGGAAAAGGTCAGTTTTCTTTCCAAAGAAAGGCAAACTACCACACAATTGCACTGATCTCACATGCTATCAAAGTAATGCTCAAAATTCTCCAAGCCAGGCTTCAACAGTACATGAATGGAGAGCTTTCAGATGTTCAAGCTGGGTTTAGAAAAGGCAAAGGAACCAGAGATGAAATTGCCAACATCCATTGAGTCATAAAAGTTCCAGAAAAACATCTGCTTCATTGACTACGCCAAAGCCTTTGACTGTGTGAATCACAACAAACTGGAAAATTCTGAAAGAGATGGGAATACCAATACCTTACCTGTCTCCTGAGAAATCTGTAAGAAGCAACAGTTAGAACCGGACATGAAACAACAAACTTATTCCAAATTGGGAAAGGAGTACAAGATTGTATATTGTCATCCTGCTTATTTAACTTATATGTAGAGTAGAGTACATCATGCAAAATGCCAGGCTGGATGAAGCACAAGCTGGAATCAAGATTGCTGGGAGAAATATCAATAACCTCACATATGCAGATGACACCACCCTGATGGCAGAGAACGAAGAGGAACTAAAGAGCCTTGTGATGAAAGTGAAAGCGGAGAGTGAAAAAGCTGGCTTAAAACACTCAGAAAATTAAGATCATGGCATCCGGTCCCATCACTTCATGGCAAATAGATGCAAAAGCAATGGAAACAGAGATTTTATTTTGGGGGGGCTCTAAAAGTACTTCAGATGGTGACCTCAGCCATGAAATTGAAAGATGCTTGCTGCTTGGAAGAAAAGCTATGACCAACCTAGAAAGCATATTAAAAAGCAGAGACATTACTTTGCTGACAAAGGTCCATTTGGTCAAAGCTATGGTTTTTCCAGTAGTCATATATGGATGTGAGAGTTTGGACTATAAAGAAATCTGAGTGCCAAAGAATGGATGCTTTTGAATTGTGGTGTTGGAGAAGACTATTGTGAGTCCCTTGGACAGCAAGGAGATCCAACCAGTCCATCCTAAATGAAATCGGTCCCGAATATTCATTGGAAGGACTGATGCTGAAGCTGAAACTCCAATACTTTGGCCACCTGATGCGAAGAGCTGACTCATTTGAAAAGACCCTGATGCTGGGAAAGATTGAGGGCAGGAGGAGAAGGGGACGACAAAGGGTGAGATGGTTGGATGGCATCACTGACTCAATGGACATGATTTTGAGGAAACTTTGGGAGTTGGTGATGGACAGGGAAGCTTGGCATGCCACACAGTCCACGGGGTCACAGAATCGGACATGACTGAGTGACTGAACTGAACTGAAGTATAATGAATTCTGCTCCTTAATATTTTTTTAGTATACTGACATTCATATATCACACCACAGTCTTTGTTGATTGGTTTACAAACACTAAAATAAAAGCAAAATTTTCTTAAGTGTTTGGAGGACTTGAAAGAACTAATAGAATATTAAGGGTGATAGAAGGGGGTGTGCACACTCTGCACACAGTATCAGATACTTCCCTAGCCATTTCATAGAAAAGAACAAGGGAAGTTTGGCTCATTTGTTGAGAACTGAGTGTCTTTGACAAGTCATTGGTTCTCTTCAGGGCTCCTCTTTTCTTTCTAGTCCTCTCCAGAATCTTATTTAAGAGTCGCATACTGGAGTGGGTTACCATTCATTTTACTAGGATATCATCCCAGCCTGGAATTGAACCTGGGTCTCCTGCATTGCAGGCAGATTCTTTACTGTCTGAGCCACCAGGGTAGCCCCAATGCCTCTGCCCATGGGGATTGTCCAGGCAAGAATACTGGATGGGTTGCCATTTCTTTCTCCAGGGGATCTTCCCAACCCAGGGATCAAACCCAGGTCGCCTGCACTGCAGGCAGACTCCTTACCATCTGAGCCACCAGGGAGGTCTTATTTCTCTAGAATAAATACCAAGAAGTGGGGCTGCTGAGTCAAATAATGTTTAAGTTTTTAAGAAATTGCCAGACTGACTTTCCAGTTTCAGTACCATTTTGCATGCTAATCAGCTAGTTATGAAAGTTTTAGTTGCTTTACATCCTTGTCAGCGTTGTGTTGTCAGTATTTTTAATTTAAGCCACTATAATAAGTTTATAGTGGGATTTCATTGTTATTATTTTCATTTCATTAATGACTAATGCTGTTGGGCATCTTTTCATGTGTTCATTTCCTGTCGATATATTAATATCTTCTTTGGTGCAGTGTCTTCAAATATTTTATCCATTGTTTTATTGGTTATTTTCTTATTTTGGAGTTTTTAAATTTTTAAAAATATATTTTAGACACAATTCTTTTCTCAGATATGTGAATTGTAAATACTTTCTCCCAGATTGTGGCTTGGCTTTTCATTCTGTTAATAGTGTCTTTCATAGAACTGAAATTTAAAATTTTGACGAAGTACAGTTATCAGTTCTCTTCTTTCATGGATCATGTTTTGTTGTATTTAAAAACTCTTTTTATCTATTCCACAATTATGAACATATTCTCCTATGTTTAATGTGAAGAGTTTTATGCAATTGACACTTGAACAACATGGGTTTGTTATTGAACTGTGGGTCCACTTATATGCAGGTGTTTTTCAACAAATATGTTGGTTGTTTTTTTTTTTTTTTGAGGTTTATGACAATTTGAAAAGACTCACAGATTCTCTGCATTGTCTAGAACTATCAAAAAATTAAGAAGAAGTTAGGTGTGTCAGGAATGTATAAAATGTATACAGATAATACACTTAACATAAAAATATATATTCACTGACTGTGTCATTGGTAAGGTTTTAGTCGGGGGCGTCCCTTGTAGCTCAGTTGGTAAAGAATCTGCCTGCAATACAGGAGACCTGGGTTTGATTCCTGGGTTGGGACTATCCCCTGGAGAAGGGAATGGCAACTCACTCTGGTATTCTTGTGTGGAGAATCCCATGGACAGAGGAGCCTGGCAGGCTACAGTCCGTGGGGTCACAAGAGTTGGACTCAATTTAGTGAGTAGACCACCAACACCACGGTTTCTACTCAACAGTAAGCTAGAAAGGGAGAATGAAGGGTGTCCATGAAGATTGGAAACATGGAGAGTATTATTTTATTTTGTATTGACTGAGGATATAATTCAATTGGGAAATAACACTGCAAAAGAGAACTTTTGTTGTTATATTTTGTTGTAATTTTTCTCAGATTATTAAAATGAAATCTCAAAAATTAAAAATTCTTATTGAACTCTCAGATTTCAATTTGAGAGGCTAGGCCATAGGGAATAGCTTCATAAAGCTGTGAAATGGAATATTTCCTGCCTTAGCGGTATACAAGGATGGCACAGCCAATGGGGATTCCAACCTTCCAAATGTAAATTTCCGAGCCTGGGAAGAACAATGCCAGCTATCCAGCAGCCATCAGCCACTCCCCATGGTTAGCACTGAGGAGCTCAAGGGGGTGGGAGAAAGCACAAGTGCCAGCCGTCCCCCACACCCACCACTCTTTATGGTGAACAAATGAATAATAAAGGATGTGAATAATTGAGAAGCAGGATGCTGGCCTCAGATAGCTGAGATGCATATGAAAAGGATGCAAGCCCAGAGCTTGCATTTTCCCATACAGAGAAGAGCGCTAAATTCCTTAACTTGAGATATCTCAGTTCAGTTCAGTTCAGTCCCTCAGTCGTGTCCGACTCTTTGCGACCCCGTGAGGCGCAGCACGCCAGGCCTCCCTGTCCATCACCAACTCCCGGAGTTCACTCAGACTCACGTCCATCGAGTCAGTGATGCCATCCAGCCATCTCATCCTCTGTCATCCCCTTCTCCTCCTGCCCCCAATCCATCCCAGCATCAGAGTCTTTTCCAATGAGTCAACTCTTCGCATGAGGTAGCCAAAGTACTGGAGTTTCAGCTTTAGCATCATTGCCTCCAAAGATATCCCAGGGCCGATCTCCTTCAGAATGGACTGGTTGGATCTCCTTGCAGTCCAAGGGACTCTCAAGAGTCTTCTCCAACACCACAGTTCAAAGGCATCAATTCTTCGGCGCTCAGCCTTCTTCACAGTCCAACTCTCACATCCATACATGACCACTGGTAAAACCATAGCCTCGACTAGACAGACCTTTGTTGGCAAAGTAATGTCTCTGCTTTTGAATATGCTATCTAGGTTGGTCATAACTTTTCTTATTTCATGGCTGCAGTCAGCATCTGCAGTGATTTTGGAGCCCCAAAAAATAAAGTCTGACACTGTTTCCACTGTTTCCCCATTTATTTCCCATGAAGTGATGGGACCAGATGCCATTATCTTCGTTTTCTGAATGTTGCGTTTTAAGCCAACTTTTTCACTCCTCTTTCACCTTCATCAAGAGGCTTTTTAGTTCCTCTTCACTTTTCTGCCATAAGGGTGGTGTCATCTGCATATCTGAAGTTATTGATATGTCTCCTGGCAATCTTGATTCCAGCTTGTGCTTCTTCCAGCCCAGCATTTCTCATGATGTACTCTGCATATAAGTTAAATAAGCAGGGTGACAGTATACAGCCATGACGTACTCCTTTTCCTATTTGGAACCAGTCTGTTGTTCCATGTCCAGTTCTAACTGTTGCTTCCTGACCTGCATACAGATTTCTCAAGAGGCAGGTCAGATGGTCTGGTATTCCCATCTCTTTCAGAATTTTCCACAGTTTATTGTGATCCACACAGTCAAAGGCTTTGGCATAGTCAATAAAGCAGAAATAGATGTTTTTCTGGAACTCTTGCTTTTTCCATGATCCAGCGGATGTTGGCAATTTGATCTCTGGTTCCTCTGCCTTTTCTAAAACCACCTTGAACAACTGGAAGTTCACAGTTCACATATTGGTAAAGCCTGGCTTGGAGAATTTTGAGCATTACTTTACTAGTGTGTGAGATGAGTGCAATTGTGTGGTAGTTTGAGCATTCTTTGGCATTGCCTTTCTTTGGGATTGGAATGAAAACTGACCTTTTCCAGTCCTGTGGCCACTGCTGAGTTTTCCAAAATTGCTGGCATATTGAGTACAGCACTTTCACAGCATCATCTTCCAGGATTTGGAATAGCTCAACAGGAATTCCATCACCTCCACTAGCTTTGTTTGTAGTGATGCTTCCTAAGGCCCACTTGACTTCACATACCAGGATGTCTGGCTCTAGGTCAGTGATCATACCATCATGATTATCTGGGTCGTGAAGATCTTTTTTGTACAATTCTTCTGTATGTTCTTGCCATCTCTACTTAATCTTCTGCTTCTGTTAGGTCCATACCATTTCTGTCCTTTATCGAGCTCATCTTTGCATGAAATGTTCCCTTGGTATCTCTGATTTCCTTGAAGATATCCCTAGTCTTTCCCATTCTGTTGTTTTCCTCTTTGCATTGATCGCTGAAGAAGGCTTTCTTATCTCTTCTTGCTATTCTTTGGAACTCTACATTCAGATGCTTATATCTTTCCTTTTCTCCTTTGCTTTTGGCTTCTCTTCCTTTCACAGCTATTTGTAAGGCCTCCTCAGACAGCCATTTTGCTTTTTTGCATTTCTTTTCCATGGGGATGGTCTTGATCCCTGTCTCCTGTACAGTGTCACGAACCTCAGTCCATAGTTCATCAGGCACTCTGTCTAGTTTCCTTAATTAAAAATAATCTGATCTGACTATCTGCCCCCTTTGTTGCAAACTTCTATATAAGCTGACTCCTTCCTCTGCCTCCTCGGAGCAGTTTCTTAGGCTACTTGAGATGCTGTCTCTCAGGCTTGAAGTCCTAACGATTTCCACAAAATAAACATACAGCTCTCAACTTTTAGGTTGTGTGTGTGTTTTTTCAGTCGAGAAAGCTAAAAGAATTCCATAATTTTATGACGACTGTGCACATATTTGCAGATACCACTCTAATGGCAGAAAGTGAAGAGGAACTAAGGAGACCCCTGATGAGGGTGATAGGAGAGTGAAAAACCTGGTTTAAATCTTCAAAAAAATGAATATCACCCCACCCAGTCCCATCACTTCATGGTAAATAAATGGGGAAACAGTGGAAACAGAGGCAGATTTTATTATCTTGGGCTCCAAAATCACTTCAGTTTGTGACTTCAGCCATGAGATTCAAAGATGCTTGCTCCTTGGAAGAAAAACTGTGGCAAAACTAGACACCATATTAAAAAGCAGAAACATCACTTTGCCAACAAAGGTCTATACAGTCAAAGCAATGGCTTTTCCAGTAGTTATGTATGGATGTGAGAGTTGGACCATAAAAAAGGCTGAATGCCAAAGAATTGATGTTTTTGAATTGTGGTGTTGGAAAAGACTCTCGAGAGTCCCTTGGACTGCAAGGAAATCAAACCAGTAAATCCTAAAGAAAATCAGTCCTGAATATTCATTGGAAGGACTGATGCTGGAGCTGAAAATCTTAATACTTTGTCCACCTGATGTGAAGAGCCATGTCATTGGAAAAGACCCTGATGCTGGGAAAGATTGAAAGCAGGAGGAGAAGCGGGTGACAGAGGATGAGATGATTGGATGCCATCACTGACTCAGTGGACATGAGCTTGAGCAAAATCCAGGAGATAGTGAAGGACAGGGAAGCCTGGTATGCTGCAATCCATGGGGTTACAAAGAGTCAGACATGACTTAGTGACTAAACAAGTGCAAAATAAGCCATTAAGTAGAGTCTCAAGTCCTACCCACATAAAAATCAACTTATACAAAACACTATACTTTTAAGTACTTGGCCTTAATAAATATTTTATGCTAGTTATATCCCCAAGGGTATTCTAGCTATTCATTACAAGCTTTTACTAAATTTTCCTTACTATATATAAAGGTGTAATTAGCTACACATGGGCTTCCATCGTGGCTCAGCAGTAAAGAACCCACTTTGCCAATGCAGGAAATGTGAGTTTGATCCCTGGGTCGGGAAGATCTCCTGGAGAAGGAAATGGCAGCCTACTCCAGTATTCTTGCCTGGAAAATCCCATGAACAGAGGAACCGGGCAGGTTACAGTCTATGGGGTCACAAAAGAATAACTTTGGGGCTAAACAACAGCAACTACAGCAGCAGAATGACCAGTGACTGACTCTGCTGAGGGCCTGATTTCATTAATCTCTTTTTGGAGCTTCTCTGATCTTATCCCTTTTCATGTTTATTTGGTTTGTGTTTATAAGAATTTAGTACACTACTATGGACACATAAACACACATGCACATGTCCCTAGCCTGTGTGTATACATATATTTGGGGATGCATACTAAAATTGTTTCTTCAAATATTAGGGTGCACAATTTAATAAGATTAGAACCTGGTTGCTAAGAAACAAATGTGAATATAGAGGACACTTTTGACATCTTTAATACAGTATTTATTATTTTTGAACCTGCATTCTAAATTGGTTTCCCAGATACTGCAGAACTTTAAAAAGTTCTTCTTGTTTACATACAACTGATGTCTACTCTGTTTTGTTTCCTCATTTTTGAATTAAATTATGTTGATTAATGTATAATTCATAAAATCTGATATAATCAGATTAAATAATTATCCACTGATACATGCAATCATGAAATTTAATTCAACATGTAAGATGAAATGTCTGAAAATAAACTGTGTTTCTGCATTATTCAAAGTGATGAATTTCTAAGGCCTTTTCCCCCCCAAGATACAGTGTTTTTCTACACCTTAGAGTAGACACACAGCCTTTATGAATTAATTTAGTTTAGAAATTTGACAATTAATTTTTTAAAAACAAGTGAAAATATAAAAACATTAAACAATTATGATGTTGTAGCCACGCGTTCCAGGAAACAGACTCACTCAGAAGGACAATGCAGATAGTGGAGTGCAGTTTATTACACTGGCGGGCCCAAGGCAGAGTCTCCTCTTAGCCAAGGATCCCGACCAGCATTTGTGAAAATCTTTTATACCCCATGTGTACGTTTCTGAACCCACCACTCCAAATTCCTTGAGACTTACATAAACCAAGGAAAATACAATCCCAATAACCCTATCATTCACGTGCTATGTGCTCATGGGCTCAAACAGTCAAACAGTTAGCCAATAATCAATAAACCTGAGGTTACACTCCGATTGATAAGGAAAAATTTATGGCCTGTCTGGAGGAAGGGGTGATTAGTGTATGTTTTCTCTTAGCCGATAAGTAACCTAGATATGATCTTCAAGGTTCCTCTATCTGGAGGGGGTCTTATCCTTCAGTTGTTGTTTTCATAGGCACTAAACACAGAGTTCAGAGTCTGTTGGAAAGGTGGCCGAGCATGATCAGCATGAACAGGCCTAAGATGGAGTCCAGGCCCTATGAATTGCTTCTTTAATGAAATTGTGATGGTCTATTATATAAAGTAGTTTATCCATTTAATCTTTTAAAAATCATTTTAATAGGTGTATTCAGTTCAGTTCAGTCACTCAGTCATGTCCAACTCTTTGTGACCCCATGAACCGCAGCACGCCAGGCCTCCCTGTCTATCACCAACTCCCGGAGTCCACCCAAACCCATGTCCATTGAGTCGGTGATCCCATCCAACCATCTCATCCTCTGTCGTCCCCTTCTCCTCCTGCCTTCAATCTTTCCGAGCATCAGGGTCTTTTCAAATGAGTCAACTCTTCGCATCAGGTGGCCAAAGTATTGGAGTTTCAGCTTCAACATCAGTCCTTCCAATGAATATTCAGGACTGATTTCCTGTAGGATGGACTGGTTGGATCTCCTTGCAGTCCAAGGGACTCGCAAGAGTCTTCTCCAACACCACAGTTCAAAAGCATCAACTCTTTGGCGCTCAGCTTTCTTTATAGTCCAACTCTCACATCCATACATGACCACTGGAAAAACCATGGCCTTGACTAGATGAACCTTTGTTGACAAAGTAATGTCTCTGCTTTTTAATATGCTGTCTAGGCTGGTCATAATTTCCCTTCCAAGAAGTAAGCGTCTTTTAATTTCATGGCTGCAATAACCATCTGCAGTGATTTTGGAGCCAAAAAAATAAAGTCAGCCACTGTGTCCACTGTTTTCCTATCCATTTGCCATGAAGTGATGGGACCAGATGCCATGATCTTAGTTTTCTGAATGTTGAGTTTTAAGGCAACTTTTTCACTCTCCTCTTTCACTTTCATCAAGAGGCTCTTTAGTTCCTCTTCACTTTCTGCCATAAGGGTGGTGTCATCTGCATATCTGAGGTTATTGATATTTTTCCTGGCAATCTTGATTCCAGCTTGTGCTTCTTCCAGCCCAGCGTTTCTCATGATGTACTCTGCATATAAGTTAAATAAGCAGGGTGACAATATATAGCTTTGATGTACTCCTTTCCCTATTTGGAACTAATCTGTTGTTCCATGTCCAGTTCTAACTGTTGCTTCCTACCTACATACAGATTTCTCAAGAGGCAGGTCAGGTCGTCTAGTATTTCCATCTTTTCAGAATTTTCCACACTTTGTGGTGATCCACACAGTAGTGATCCACAAAAGGCTTTGGCATAGTCAATAAAGCAGAAGTAGATGTTTTTCTGGAACTCTCTTGCTTTTTCTATGATCCAAGGGATGTTGACAGTTTGATCTCTGGTTCCTTTGCCTTTTCTAAATCCAGCTTGAACATCTGGAAATTCACGGTTCATATGTTGTTGAAGCCTGGCTTGGAGAATTTTGAGCATTACTTTACTAGTGTGTGAGATGAGTGCATTGTGCAGCAGTTTGAGCATTCTTTGGCATTACCTTTTTTTGGGATTGGGATGAAAACTGACCTTTTCCAGTCCTGTGGCCACTGCTGAGTTTTCCAAATTTGCTGGCATATTGAGTGCAGCACTTTCACAGCATCATCTTTTAGGATTTGAAATAGCTCAACTGGAATTCCATCGCCTCCACTAGCTTTGTTCATAGTGATGCTTCCTAAGACCCACTTGACTTCACATTCCAGGATGTTGGCTGTAGGTGAGTGATAACACCATCGTGATTATCTGGGTCGTGAAGATCTTTTTTGTACAGTTCTTCTATGTATTCTTGCCACCTTTTAACATCTTCTGCTTCTGTTGGGTCCATACCATTTCTGTCCTTTATTGAGCCCATCTTTGTCTGAAATGTTCCCTTGATATCTCTAATAATTTTCTTGAAGAGATCTACAAGAGAAAACTCTACACATGGACATCACCAGATGGCCAACACCGAAATCAGATTGTTTATATTCTTTGCTGCCAAAGATGGAGAACTGTAAACAGTCAGCAAAAACAAGACCGGGAGCTGACTGTGGCTCAGATCATGAACTCCTTGTTGACAGATTCAGACTTAAGTTTAAAAAAGTGGGGAAAACCACTAGACCATGGTTTTCTAGTGAAAACCACTAGACCATTCAGGTATGACCTAAATCAAATCCCTTATGATTATACAGGGCCATGCTCAGTACCAGTGACTGGATTTCCCTACTGGCTCAGATGGTAAAGCGTCTGCCTACAATGCGGGAGACCTGTGTTCAATCCCTGGTTCGGGAAGATTCCCTGGAGAAGGAAATGGCAGCCCACTCCAGTACTCTTGCCTGGAGAATCCCATGGATGGAGGAGCCTGGTGGGCTACAGTCCATGGGGTCGCAAAGAGTTGGACACGACTGAGCGACTTCACTTTCACTATGCTCTTGCTGCTGCTAAGTCGCTTCAGTCGTGTCCGACTCTGTGCGACCCCACAGACTGCAGCCTACTGGGCTCCCCCGTCTCTGGGATTCTCCAGGCAAGAACACTGGAGTGGGTTGCCATTTCCTTCTCCAATGCGTGAAAGTGAAAAGTGAAAGTGAGGTCGTTCAGTCGTGTCCAACTCTTAGCGACCCCATGGACTTCAGCCCACCAGACTCCTCCGTCCATGGGATTTTCCAGGCAAAAGCACTGGAGTGGGGTGCCATTGCCTTCTCCGAAGGCAGTATGCTCAGTAAATCTTGAATCCAGTTTTCTGTTGATGGGTGGAGCTGTGTTCCCTCCCAGCTATTTACCTGGGGTAAACTATGGTGGAGGTAATGAAGATAAAGAAGGGCTCAGACGGTAAGGCGTCTGTCCACAATGCGGGAGACCCGGGTTCGAGCCCTGGGTTGGGAAGATCCCCTGGAGAAGGAAATGGCAATCCATTCCAGTACTATTGCCTGGAAAATCCCATGGACAGAGGAGCCTGGTAGGCTACAGTCTAAGGGGTCGCAAAGAGTCAGACACGACTGAGTGACTTCATTTTCAATGAAGATAATAGAGACCTCGTTCAAAAGATCCCATGCATGTACTGCTAGACTCAGTGCCCCCAACCCTGCGGCAGGCCACCACCCACACACACCTCCACTGGAGACTCCTGGACACCCACAGGCAAGTCTGGGTCAGTCTGTTTTGGGGACACTGATCCTTTCTCCTGTGTCCTGGTGCACACAAGGTTCTGTTTGTGCCCTCCAAGAGTCTTTTTCCCAGTCCTGTGTAAGTTCTGGCAGCTCTATGGTGGGGTTAATGGTGACCTCCTCTAAGAGGGCTTATGCCATACTCAAGTCTGCTGTACCCAGAGCCCCTCTTCCTGTGGCAGTCCACTGCTGACCCGTACCTCCACAGGAGATGCTCAAGCACAGTTCTGTCTCAGTCTCTGTGGGGTCCCTGGGTCCAGGTGCGCACGAGGTTTGTTTGAGCCTGCTGCTTGCTCTGGCACTGTGCAGCCGGCAATGAAGGACTGACACAAATTGTCCTAACTTTTTTTAATCTATCTTATTTTTCTTGCTTTTATGAACCTCACTGTGGGTATGGTCCTAGCATTCCATGATGATTCTAGATCTGTACCTTTTCTTATGTTGCTTCTACCTGAAATACCATATTCAGTTCAGTTCAGTTCAGTCGCTCAGTCGTGTCCGACTCTTTGCGACCCCATGAATCGCAGCACGCCAGGCCTCCCTGTCCATCACCAACTCCCGGAGTTCACTCAGACTCACGCCCATCGAGTCAGTGATGCCATCCAGCCATCTCATCCTCTGTCGTCCCCTTCTCCTCCTGCCCCCAATACCTTCTTATTTTCATTCTAAAAACCGAAATCCTTTCTAAGAGTTTTAAATCTTCTCAGTTCTCTTCCATGAATATTCTCATTTATCTTCCTACTTTTTAATCTGAGCAGGTAAACTTTTCTATATGGTAGCTTGAGTTGTCTCAAGTTAATACTTGATTTGTCTGTGTTTTGGTGTTAACAGATGTATGATCTTAGAGGTCAAGACAGTATATTGTCCTTTTGGATATCATAATGCAGTATTTCCTGCATTGTGGGTTCCTAATTACCATTTATTGGTTGATGATTTATTAGTATGTAAATTATCTTGGAACCAACCTTATATTCCTGAAGTATTTAATATTATTTGCATGCCAGAGATCTGAGCTGATGATGACTTCAGAACTAGGTATGAAAATTGATTTTTAAAAAATGACTGCAAAAATACAAATATACCACGTGGTGGCACCAAAGACACATCATTATTTTTGCAGACTTTGTATTTTACTTCTACCAGAAATTATAATTACCCTATTAGCACATAGGAAAATATTTTTAATATCTAGCTGATATTTAAGCTCAGTAGAGTGTTATGGGATGAGCATTTCTTAGTATAGAAACATTCAAAAAGATCTTTGTAAATCTTTACTTGAATTTATTTACAAAAGATGTCTTTAAGTTCTAGAATTCTTCTATATTGTTTTGAAATCAGATTCCTCTTCCTTCACCATCTTATCCCTTTCTACCCTAAAATTTCGTGAGCATTAGAAGCTGCTCTTGGCATTTGGGTTTTGGGATGGAGGTCATTGGTGGCTCACAGGACATTATATTCTGTAGAATGTGGACCTATACAAATTCCAGCTGTTGATGGTACACGCAGTTCTTTGGCAGACAGGCTTCTTAGGCATGTTGCCTAAGTTTAATTTCCATGTGTAAAGTCATACTTAAAATATGTAAACTGAAACAGCTGTTAGTCCTCTGAGAATGCATTTGATGCACAGAAGAACAGTTCCCTAGCCTCTCATCCCACCCCCACTTTACTTTGAAACCCTTTTGAATAGAAAAGGGAATTTTGGAGAGCCATCTAGTGTCTTTGACCCCATTAGTGAGTAGCAGTTTATTTCTGGGAAACCATTGCACCAAATAAATGTTGGATTTTGCTTTAAACTCCTTCCTTGATAACCATAGGATTTCCTCTCCTTCTCTATAAGCTTTGCTTATTCTTTACTTAGAAAAATATTTACTACTAATACAAGTTTTCTTAAACCCAAACTAAATCTCACTGTATTATCATTTAGTAATAGCTCTGAACTTTTATTTTCCTAAAGGTTGGCAGTATTAAAGGCAGATTTTTGTGTAACACCTATGTACCTTTTCATTGCTGTGGTATTTAAGTACTGTATTTAAAAGTATTCTAATATCTGGTTTATGTTGATGATTGCTTATAGAGTTCTAGCCACACAGAATTTGTGCTTCTAATTGTTCCCCCCCTCCAAGGGTAGTTATTAGTTATTAACTACTTTTGTTTTGTTTTTAATTTATTTCTTCTTCCCCCGCTCCCATTTCTCTTTTCAAAGATAATTGTTAAGGGCCTAGCTCAGGTTGGTGTGTGTGTGTGTGTGTGTGTGTGTGTGTTAGTCACTTAGTCATGTCCGACTGTTTGCAGCCCCATGAACTGTAACCCACCAGGCTCCTCTGTTTATGGCATTCTCTAGGTAAGATTACTGGAGTGGATGGGGAGAGAGATGGGAGGGAGATTCAAAAGGGAGAGGATATATGTATACCTATGGCTGATTCATGTTGAGGTTTGATAGAAAACAACAAAATTCGGTAAAGCAATTATACTTCAATAAAAAAAATAAACTAAAAAAAAAAATACTGGAGTGGTTTGCCATTTCCTTCTCCATGGGACCTTTCCAACCCAGGGATCGAACCTGGGTCTTCTGCATTGCAGGTGGATTATTTACCAGCTGAGGTACCAGGGAAGCAAGATGGGAGGCTTAAACAGGGTTAAGACAGATCCTTTTCTTAAGGAACATTCAATATAACAGGAAAGAAGCACAGATTAGTGGTGCTGGGAAAAGTGGTCATCTACGTGTAAAAGAATGAAACTAGAATACTTTCTAACACCGTACACAAAAATAAACTGAAAATGGATTAAAGACCTAAATGTAAGACCAGAAACTGTAAAACTCTTAGAGGAAAACACAGGCAGAACACTCTCTGACATAAATCACAGCAAGATCCTCTATGACCCCCCTCCCAGAGTAATGGAAAGAAAGACAAAAATAAATAAGTGGGGCCTAATTAAACTTAAAAGGTTTTGCACAACAAAGGAAACTATAAGTAAGGTGAGAAGACAGCTCTCAGAATGGGAGAAAATAATAGCAACAAAACAACTGACAATTAATCTCCAAAATATACAAGCAGCTTATGTAGCTCAATACCAGAAAAATGAACACCCCAATCAAAATGTGGGCAAAAGAACTAAACACACATTTCTCCAAAAAAGACATACAGATCGCTAATAAACACATGAAAAGATGCTTACACATCACTCATTATTAGAGAAATGCAAATCAAAACCACAACGGGATGTCATTGCACACCAGTCAGAATGGCCATTCATCCAAAAGTCTACAAACAATAAATGCTGGAGATGGTGTGGAGGAAAGGGAACCCTCTTACACTGTTGGTGGGAATGCAAACTCGTACAGCCACTATGGAGAACAGTGTGGAGATTCCTTAGAAAACTGGGAATAGAACTGCCATACGACCCAGGAATCCCACTGCTGAGCAAACACCCCAAGGAAACCAGAACTGAGACACATGTACCCCAGTGTTCATTGCAGCACTGTTTACAATAGCCAGGACATGGAAGCAAACTAGATGTCCATCGGCAGATGAATGGATAAGAAAGCTGTGGTACATATACACAATGGAATATTACCCAGCTATAAAAAAAAGTGCATTTGAGTCAGTTCTAATGAGGTGGATGAAACTGGAGCCTGTTAATCAAAGTGAAATAAGTCAGAAAGAGAAAGACAAATACTGTATATTAGCATATATATGGCATTTAGAAAGATGATGCCAGCGATTCTACATGCAGGATATCAAAGCAGACACAGATGTAAAGAACAGACTTTGGATTCTGTGGGAGAAGGCGAGGATGGGATGGTTTGGAGAATAGCATTGAAACATGTATATTATCATATGTAAACTAGATGAGCACAAGTTCAATGCATGAAGCAGGGCACCCAAAGCCAGTGCTCTGGGACAACCCAGAGGCATATGGTTTGAAGGGAGATGGGGGCGGTTCAGGATGAGGGGGACACATGTATACCTGTGGCCAATTCATGTTGATGTATGGCAAAAACCATTGCAATATTGTAAAGTAATTATCCTCTAATTAAAATAAATTAATTAATTAAAAAATTTTCTGACCACACAGAAGAGCCAACAACATAAGCTAGGGTAAATAAAGAAGACTTTATCAAGGAGATGTTATTGGAGGTAAGTGTTGAATGATAGAAGGGAATTTATCTAGGCAGTGAAGGGTAAAGCAGATTTTTGAGGCAGCAAAATGGAATGAGCACTAGTGTGATGGGTTTGTGGACATAAGGACTCATTTGGTTTTCTTTCAGATACATGGAAGGATAGGTGGTGAGAAAGAACAGAAAGGAAAGGAGATTCCCTGGGGTCCAGTTGTTAGGACTGTCCTTCCATTTGCTGGCAGATGCCTGGATTCACTCCCTAGTCGGGGTACTCTATAAGCCCCATGGTATGGCCAAACAAACAAAAGAGAACCAAAAATCCAAAAAGAAAATGCCCCCAGATGCCTGCACTACTTGGTGCTACCCCTTCCCCTCACAAAAAAAGAGAATTGAAAGGAAGCGTGAGACTAGATTTATCTATACTTAAAGGTTTGGAAATATAAATGCAAAATTTTTTAAAATAAAAAATTCGAGATTATAATTGTAAAGTTTTGATATATGTTATGACTTATGAAAAGTTTTGATTTATGTTATTTTAAGGTGATAATAATATATGACTGTTTTTTGCATAGTAAATATTTAATAGGTTTCATAACAGCTGATGTTCTTAAAGTTAGTGGTTCTATGTGAAGCAGTAAAATACATCATTGACTAAAAATTTATGCAATTCCAGGTATATTCATATATTTTTGCTTTGTTAAGTAAACATAAAAAAGCATCGTTGAATTTGTCATTGTATTTAATCAAGTCCATAGATATTTAGCTTCTAGATTAAAAAATGAAGCTTTAGTGAAAAGTGTGTATAATGCATTTGTATACTTATAATGTAGAAAAGTTAGTTGCACAAGTGAGTTAGTCGCTCACTTGTGTCTGACCCTTTGTGACCCCATGGACTGTAGCCCGCCAAGCTCCTCTGTCCATGGGATTCTCCAGGCAAGAAAACTGGCATGGTTGCCATACCCTTCTCCAGAGAATCTTCCCGACCCAAGGATCAAACCCCAGTATCCTGTGTTACAGGCAGATTCTTTAGTATCTGAGCCACCAGGGAAATCCATTCTTATGAAATATATGTATAATTATATTTTTGTGTTGGTAATTGATAATTTAGCCTTTATTAATGGCCGCAAAGAGTCAGACACAACTGAGCGAATGAACTGAACTGAACTGAACTGAACTGAATGGCCAACTTAGATGGCTAAATGATAGCTCTCATGTATATTAAATGTAACAGAAATAACAATTCTCTGGATAGTGTTTTCCTCACAAAAACAAATTCAAAATGAATGTGGAGAAACATATTAAAAAAATAAATTCTATGCTATTTTTGTCGAGCTAGCTTTTAGAATCATTGAGAGATGTTTCAGGAGCTCTGTGTTTCTTTGATACATAATGCTATTTTATTATTTCTATAAAAATAAGTTAAATTTTCCTAATTCTGGTTTTAGTATTTGTTTTATTCTCAAATATACATCTTTTGGTCTTGCCATTATAGTCTATAGTTGCATGGAAATAGATGATGTTATTTATTGGGATGTAAGTGGATATTGGAATCTGTTCTGAAAGTATTTTATGTATATTATTTTTCTACTTGAACAGCATAAAACATACTTCTAATTTAAGAGGGAATCATTCATATTGCTCTCTTACATTTAATGCCTGATATTGAACTTGCTCTTTTTTTCAGCCTGAATTATAGTTCTAAAACAAATAGATTCTTAGTACTTTATTTTCCATTTTAAAGTTTCCCTCAAACTGTGGTTAGGGAGTGGACAGAAAACTATTATGACATTCTTTATGTTTTCTAGTCTGTTTGAGAGACCATAAATGGTAAAACTTCAGTAGTTTCATTTATGGAAGTCAATTGAAAAAATAATGGCCTAGTAATTTAGTCACAAATTCAGTCTTATAAAAGGGTGTTACAGAGATGGTATTTTTATTTTAATATTAAAACAATTCTATTTTCAGAGTAAAGTTAATAGTTTTTAAGGAATTAAGTCATAGTTTTAATCTGAATTTTTCCAGTGACTTAAGGTTTCCCACTTCACCTCCCAATTAGTAGAATGTAGATCTCATTTCCAGATCTTCTTGAGAAAGTGTTAAGAAGAAACTAAAGCTAATTTCCTTGTTCCGTTAACCCTTGCACAATATTGTAAGATGAACAGTGCTAACTGCAGTTAAACTTGCATTTCTGATTGTAGGGCATATGTCCTGGCATTGAGGGAGTATAAAAATCAATAAAATGTAAGGGTATTTCTATAATTCTGTGAGCACAATCTATCTTGTGTCATTTTGTGAGTGTTCATTTCTGTTGAAACAAAGAAATACTGGTGACTTTCAGAAAGAAGTTTTACTAAACAAGAGTAAATGCCATGAAGTGAAAATTTTATAAACACAGCATCAAATAAGAGTGGATGCATGCTATTTTTCAAGTGAAAGACTGTAGTCACAAAAAATTAAGCTTCTGAAGTACTCAGACCCTCAGTTATTTTATTTTCCTTTGATTGCTTCCAACCTGGGCTTCTACAATCAAAGTAAAGAGCACCAGTTGAATAAATGATCCAGTTCATTACATCAAAACATCTGAAAGATTTACAAATATTTCTGGATAAGGATAATATGATTAAATGATTAAGTCTGGATTTACATGGAGTACCTTTCATCCCTATATTCCACTGTGGTTCAGATCTACGTGAGGTCAAAGGAATAGCAGAGATGGTGATTGTTTCTTGTATGGCTTCTATCTAGTGTTTAGAAAGATGATTCAAAGTAAGACCAGTGATAACAAGATAAATTAGTGTATCTGAATAATTTTTATTATATTCCAATGCCTATTGATATAAAAGTTCCTATTTACTTTTTGAGATAAAATTGACTTGTAACATTGGGTACATTTAAAATGCGCAGTGTGATTGGATACATTTATATTATATTCCAATTTAAAGAATGACTATTAAGAGTCACTGTGGTCACTGAATTATGTACTCTGGGTTGCTTTCCTTCTTAGGCTTTATATCCTTTATATCAGACCAGTATTTAGAATTAATAGCCACAGAATTTTTTTTTTTTTTTTAATTTTATTTTATTTTTAAACTTTACATAACTGTATTAGATTTGCCAAATATCAAAATGAATCCGCCACAGGTTTACATGTGTTCCCCATCCTGAACCCTCCTCCCTCCTCCATTAAGGTAAATAGACAAATAAAGTATATATGTTTAAGGTATACAACTTGATGTTTTTGATAGTCACACATGTTTTTTTGAGTCAAATTTGAATAAAATATGTCAAGTCTATTTACATAATAATGCTATGTACTTTGTTTTGACATCACACCATTGAGAGGCAAAAGCAAAACTGTGCACATGTCCGCACACTCTGGTTTGTAATACAATGGGCAGCATATGAATGTCTGTGAGACTGAGTTAATTTTCTTTGAGTTTCAGCTTTAGCTGTTGCCTCTTATTTCAAATAAGTATTAGTATTACTTTTACTCAGATTTGTGTTCACTCACCTTTATCCTTCACTCAGAAAGAACGTTGGGTTCCTCACTTGAAATCAATCCCTTGTGCTAAGTAATTGACTAGATAATAAGCACATTTTTTACAATCCCAGGCATTAGAGTGGATTTCATCTTGATCAGCAAATTGAGCACACAGTGGCCAGGTAAACAGAACCAGTCTTGAACAGTCTTAACGTACTCTACTTTCTCCATCCAAAATACTGTGTCCATCCTCAGTGAAAGATCTTTAATCTGCCATAACAGGATTTGGAGTTTATGTTGCTATTACTAGAAAGGCAACTCTAATATTTTTTTCCTCCAGAAAATGAAAAACAGAACTCATTTCCTGACTATATGTCTTAAAGCAAAGAAAATGGAGCCTGTCTCTGTTCAGCACAATAGGGCTAGTAAAGAAGTGTTGCCTTGCTGCAGTATTCCTGGGAGATAATTTATTTGTTGCTTTAGAAAGAAATTCTGTTTCCATTAAACTTATGTCTCTGGGTAGGTGATTCATAAGCAGGGGACCTGGAAGTGGATTCAGTCTCTTGAGCCTATTTGCATTCTTAATCATACACAGCTGCTGAGTTGATGGAGGATTTTAGACTTTTCAAAGCAGAAAAAATCTTACCTTCTTCAATTAAAATGTTAGATCATGGTCCATTAAACCAATACCAAGCAACGTAATACCTTAGAAAACTAAGTTTTGGAGAAGGTGACTATCCCATTCAATATATGGTGAACCTCTTTTTAGGTATTTGAATTGGCTTTTAGTACATAATGATACAAAACAGCTGTAGCTATGTTTTGAGTGGTATAAATATTCCACTTCACCTCCTTATTCTTACACTTTTCAGGCTCAAGGCAAAGGATTTAAAAACTTTTCAGTTTCTTCTCATCATGCATTTCCTACAATTATTTGCCTTTTTAACTAAATAAACCTTTATAAAGAACCTTTCACAGAGATGGAGTTTGAATGCTGCCTGCTCAGTTGTGTCCAACTTTTCGACCCCATGCACTGTAAGCCCACCAGGCTCAGTTGAAAGCTTACTTGAAGCAAAATAACCTAAAAATGATTGAAAAATATAATCATTTGCTTGACAATTTAGTGTAATCTTAAAGCATCTTCCTATGGGATAGCTATTAATAAACTTTCAAGTGCATTTTCTTCTGGGGAAGAACTTGGCCAGCACAGACAATACAAGTTAAGACATGTTCAACAGACATTTGGGTTGAGGGAGGCAAACTAATTATACTTCTTTTCTCTTTGGGTTTACAGGAAGTTATCCAGTTTCTCTAACCCCTATAAATTATAGCTCCATCTTTCTTGCTTTTGTGATGATTTGTCTATGAGCTCTTTGTCTGAATAATATTGAAATCTTACATCATCATTGATGAATTTCCCACACCTTAGAAACTGTGTTAACAAATTAATAGCTTTTTCTTGGCAACTTGTATTTGAGTAACATCATGCACAAGTGCTTTTTAATATATAAGCAATCCAGTATAAACCAATTTTCAAGCACTTTTCCTAGTCACATGGCTAAAGGTTAGAGTTAGGTCAACCATGTTTAATTATGGAGCTTTTTCTGTACTGAAATTTTCTTCCAATATCTCAAGGAGTACATTTTCTTGTGATGCTTAAGAAGGGGAATGAACTTGATTTTAGACTAAGGAAAAATGCAAGGATAATATTGTAATTTGTGGCAGGAAATAGGCACTAAAACTAATTTTTAAGGTTTTAGCAATATGTGCTTTTTTGATGGCCTTGGATATTTCTGAACATAGCTATTAGTAGTGTGAGATAAAATTATTTCAACAGTGCAGTCTACCATGTCTTCATTTTATTTGTGAAATATATTGTTACCAAAAAGTACAGTGTTTTAGGAGAAATATATCTTAAAAAGCACTAATTCTGTGTTTTTAGAAGTATAGCTTAAAAATTACAATGAGATTGAAGTTAAAATTGGCAATTTCCAACACATTATTGTTAACAGGTTTTATTTGTTACATTGCACTTTTTTCTTTAATTAGTAATTCATTTTTTAAAAGATATAACAGCACTTAGAAATATGAAAATTAATTACTGTTTGTGAATATACTTTGATCTTAGCTGAAATAAGTTATCTGCATATTTCCCCTTAATCATTGTATGATGTGGTTGCAAATGCTCTAGAAAGAACTAAGCTATTCATATTCATTGCTTTGAAAATAAATTAAGAATTTCAAATGATGCAACAAATTATTAGTCCAAAAAATAGTTCCTAAAGGGCCATAAGTGTTGACTAAGTTTTGGTAGTAGTTTTAGAAGTTATCAAAAAAACCTTGGGACAGCAGAGATTTTTGACTCAAATGCACTATAGTTCTACATTAGGTTCATGCTTATAGATACCCAGCTGGTTTTATATGCACTGTGAGCATGAAATCATGTGCAAGCATTTGTCTGTTTTAATTTAGCACAATAGTATGTTACATGTCTCTGCTTTATACTTTAACCAGGTTCTTTTGGGTTTCTATTTCCTGCCTATTGCCTCCCCACTGGCCAATATGAAGAATGTTCTATAGAGTGCAATAATCTTAAGTTCTGTGACACTAAACTTTGTTAAAGGGTAATTTAATTGCAAATGAATATGCTATGTCTTTTTTTTTTTTTGGTGTGTGTTTATTTTTATTCATTTCTATTCAATTAATTTGAATATTTTCTAGTTAGTAATAAATATATTGATAAAAATGGCTAATACTTATAGAGAAACGTCCTGTATGCCAGCAGATTTATTTTGCTGGATTATCTGATTTATTTCTCACAGTTAACCTATAAAGTAGATACAGTTATTATCATTTTGTAGGCAAGAAAACTGAGACACACAGATATTAAATAATTCATCCAAAATTGTATACTTAGCAAATGGCAGAACCAATATTTGTATCCAGACGGTCTGACTCCAGAGCCTTTGCTTAGGCTCTGTTAATAGGAAAAAATTGAAAGGAAGTACATATTTGATAATGAAATTAGTGTGAATCTTAGACACATCTTAGTGTGTTCTTAGGCACAAAACATAAACAAGAAAAGCAAGTAATTTGGCTTAAAATAGTCTGTAAAAAGCAGAACATTCAAGTTCTACATTTCTTTATAGAATTTCTTTTGGATAAAAAAGGCAATACATACATGTAAATGAAAAATCAGACATTTAACAAAAATTGCAAATAACTATAATCCATCTGAAAAACACTGTTAGTACAAATATTATATCTCTGTAGGGCTTCTCAGGTGGCTCAGTGGTAAAGAATCTGCCTGCCAATACAGGAGACATGGGTTCGATCTCTGGGTTGGGAAGAAACTCTGGAGAGAAAACGGCAACCCTCTCTGGTATTCTTGCCTGGAAAATCCCATGGACAGAGGAGCCTGGTGGGCTACAGTCCATAGTGTTGCCAAGAATCAGACATAACTGATCACACATGTACGTATCTCTTTAGATACTCTATATGTATATATTTTATATATTATTGACATTTACAAATACAGAACCTTGCCGTGTATGTTTTATAATTTACAGTATTTTCTCAAACATTTCATTATGTCAAAACAGCTCAGAATGATATGTAAACTTGGACAACTTAGGATAATGTGGTTAATTGATTGTGTTAATCTTTAACTGGAGTGCCTTTCATTGCTGCACACCACTGTGGTTTTATTCTACATGAGATCAAGACGGTGACTGTATCCTATATGGAAGATAATTAGATGAAATTTTAAATCTACTAATACCTCTATTAACTAATTAGATTGTTTCAATTTTATTATAGCAAAAAGTGTGATTAATTACTAAAATGATATATATCTGAAAACATCTAAAAATGCAAAACATTTTAATATACTTAAAGCGTTATAAAACTTTATGCAGATGACACCACCCTTATGGCAGAAAGCAAAGAGGAACTAAAGAGCCTTTTGATGAAAGTGAAAGAGGAGAGTGAAAAAGTTGGCTTAAAATTGAGCATTCAGAAAACTAAGATCATGGAATCTGGTCCCATCACTTCATGGCAAATAGATGGAGAAACATTGGAAACAGTGACAGACTTTATTGTTTTAGGCTCCAAAATCACTGCAGATGGTTACTGCAGCCATGAAATTAAAAGATACTTGCTCCTTGGAAGAAAAGCTATGACCAGCCTAGACAGCATATTAAAAGGAGAGACATTACCTTGCTGACAAATGTCCATCTAGTCAAAGCTGTGGTTTTTCCAGTAGTCATGTATGGATGTGAGAGTTGGACCATAAAAACACTGATGCTTTTGAACTGTGTTGTTGGAGAAGACTCTTGAGAGTCCCTTGGACTGCAAGGAGATCAAGCCAGTCCATCCTAAAGGAAATCAGTCCTGAATATTCATTGGAAGGACTGATGCTGTGGCTGAAGCTCCATTACTTTGGCCACCTGATGCAAGGAGGTGACTCATTGGAAAAGACCCTGATGCTGGGAAAGATTGAAGGCAGGAGGAGAAGGGGACAACAGAGGATGAGATCGTTGGATGGCATCACCAAGTCAATGGACAGGAATTTGAGCAAGCTCTGGGAGATAGTGAAGGACAGGAGGCCTGGTGTGCTGCAGTCCATGGGGTCACAAAGAGTTGGACATGACTGAGCGACTGAACAACAACAAAAAGTATTATAAAAGTTTTAGAACAAGCACGTACACAATTTGGGGATATTTATTTTATTCCAAAGAGTTCTCTCACCCAAATTATTGTATCTCTAAGCTTGTTTTCCAACTTGCTTTTGAAATTATATGCTAATTATGGATCTTGTATCTATGAGACATAGTTGTGGAGAAGAGGGGAAGGGGAAGCCCATTTCTTTCTACTATACTAGTGGTTTCCAAATTTACTGCATGTACCCTAGTGGGGTACTCAACCAAAGAAAGAAAATTTTAGAAAGGCACAAACTGAGAATGAGAGAGGTTTAAATAATCTGAGATCACACACTAGCTTTTTCATCTAGTATACTTACTATCTAGTATACTTACTATTGAGCTTTCCTCGTGGTTCAGTGGTAAAGAATCCTCCTGCCAATGCAGAAGACACAGGCTCAATCACTGGGTCAGGAAGATCCCCTGGAGAAGGAAATGGCAACACACTCCAATTTTATTGCCTGGGAAATCCCATGGACAGAGCAGCCTGGTGGCCTATAGTTTATGGGTTGCAAAAGAGTCAGACATGATTTAGTGACTAAACAACAGAAATATTTACCATTAAGAACACATCTATAAATTTCTTAAATTTTAAAGAGTTTAATAAAGCTTCCCTGATGGTTCAGATGGTGAAGAATCTGCCTGCAATGCCAGAGACCCAGGTTCTATCCCTGGGTTGGGTAAGAGCCTCTGGAGAAGGGAATGGCAACCCACTTCAGTATTCTTGCCTGAAGAATTCCATGGACAGAAGAGCCTGGCAAGCTACAGTCTATTGGGTAGAAAAGAGTCGGACATGCCTGAGCTACTAACACACACAAAGCTGATACCAGTAAGAAATTGGGACCACATGGTAATAAAGTATCCTATAGCAGGACAAAATATCAAAAAGAGATATTAGAGTGTATTTCTCACTCAAATATCCTAATTCCTATCTAGTAGATGTTTTATATATATTCTTTGTTACTAGTATACTCTAAATGCCAACAAAACAACAACGAAAACATGTAGCTACCACTTTTCATGCAAAATTATGAAATTAACCAATAACCTCTTAAGAATGGGATTCTATACTACCTTTGCTCAACTTTTACTTAGAGATGTGTACTATCAGCTATTATTTTCCTAAAACTGTTAATTAAAACAAATAATTTAGTAGTGACAAGAAATTCCAAGTTGCACCTGGCATCTCTAAGATAAAAACCAAAGGAGAACTTTCGGAGCTTTTGATACTTTTATTGTGTGTGTGATGAAGAACAAGTATTCACCTAGAAGTGGTTTGGGCAAATAGAAGAGAAGAGACTAAAGTTTGGTCTACAAATTGTAACGTAAAATTGGAACTATTAATTGAAAATTCTTTCATTGCTTTCCAGCTTATATCTACATTATGCTTTTCTTTATAAATTCATTTCACTCTAATTCATTATGTAAAAATTATCATTGTTCATAGAGTCATGAAAAGTGTGGAAAAATCTTAAGTGATGTTAAAAAGTGTTCAAAAAAGTATGACATAGAACTTGTCTTAGGCATTTTGGGATAGTTTCTCATCATTTATTTAAATTAAATTGTTTTTGTAGTGTTAAAATGGAAGTAATTTTATTGACTTTGAAATTCTTTTTAGATGATCATGCTTATAGTGACTCAAATTTTCCTGGTATCTTTTTAATTTAAAGAACTCTGTACACTGGGACGACGCAGAGGGATGGTGTGGGGAGGGAGGAGGGAGGAGGGTTCAGGATGGGGAACACAGGTACACCTGTGGCGGATTCATTTTGATATTTGGCAAAACTAATACAATTATGTAAAGTTTAAAAATAAAATAAAATTAATAAAAAAAAAGAACTTTGTGGAACCTTCAATAACAAGCATTGTACTCTAAGAGAATAACAAATTCTGGAGCTGCTGTAAACCATCTCATGAAAAGACAAACCTAAAATGAGTGACTAAAATAAAGTGTGTAAATCAAGACTAATTACTGTTTAGTGTAGTTTAGAGTAGGTTCAGTGTATGAACAAAATGTGACTATCTGGGATGGGAACCATTTTTAATTAGGTATTCTGTGTGGAGAAAGAAATGGCAACCCACTCCAGTGTTCTTGCCTGGAGAATCCCAGGGACAGGGGAGCCTGGTGGGCTGCCGTCCATGGGGTCGCACAGAGTCAGACACGACTGAAGCGACTTAGCAGCAGCAGCAGCTTTCTGTGAGCGTCATCTCATTTTTTTGAACACCTTCCCCCTACCACCTTGACTCTCAATCTTTGTGCCTTTATAAGCCTGTAAAAGAGGAAAATATTTTATGAGTCTCTGACTTTGTCATGTGATTAGTTTGCTGAGTTTGCTTTGTTATAACAGAATACCTTAGACTAGGTGGCCTAAACAGCAAACCTGTATATCTCACAGTTTCGGAGGCTGAAATTTGAGATAAGTGTGCCAGCATGGTTGGATTCTTGGGTGAAGGTCCTCTTCCTGGTTTGCGGACAACCGTCTTCTCATTGTATTTTCATATGGCAGAGACCAGAGAGGGGAACCAAGTTCTCTTGTCTCTCTTTATGAGGGCACCAATCCCATCATGTGGATTTCACACTCATGACCTAATTACTTCCTAATGGTTCCATCTCCAAATAATATCACATTGGGGATTAGGAGTTTCAACATAAATTAATAAAGTTTTGTTGGGGGGGGGGCATGATCATCTCATCCATTGCATAACCCTTCCATGCTTATTTGTATTTTAAAGAACATTTGTATGAAGAACCTTAAAGGAATTTTTTTTTTTTTTAGAAGCTTCTAGATATTCCTTAGTCTTATCACATAAATATCTCTCTTAGAGAATCACCTTCTGCAGCTGCTTTAAGCTTGACATTGTCCAGGAACAACTTAACTTTTCCACAAGAGGGATAAACCTTTGAAAAAAAAAAAAGGCACAGCAATGACTAGTAGCAATTATAAGGATTGGTTGCTTTTCAATTTTTGCTTTATTAAGGCTTGCTTATTGGTTGCTTGTGATTGGGAGGTGTGCCCAAGAGGAGGCCTAACATAGTTTCTGATTAATATAGTTCAGCAGAGGGAACTTGCCTACTCAGCATGGGATAATGTAAAAAATATGGCTGAGAAGGAGCTAAAATTAAGTGGACAGAATGTCTTTTCATGCATGAACAGCAGGCAGGCAGTGTGGAGCTAGTGTGTGGTGAAGGCCCTGCATGTCTTGAAGAGTCAAATAATATTTCTTGCCCCTGTAACTGAGAAATATTGAGGGAATTTTGCATAAAGGTTCATTTCTTTTGGCATTCTAGGAATTGCAGACCAAAGAGAAGCTATAAGAATGGAGGGGTAAGAACTGGTTATTAAAAGAACCACTTATCACTTTATGACTAGTGTTTTTTGGTAGATTAGGAGTTTGTTTGTATCACTGTTGTCCAGGGGAATCCAACTTCAAATCTCTCTGCTATAAACAACATTCCTTAAGCCATGAACCCATCCCATCAACCATCAGACATTATACAGATGCTGCTTTGACAATGACTCGCATTCCCTTTCTGGGTGGAAATGAACGTCTTGTAAAATTTAAGCAGATAGTTAGACTAGAAAGATAGGTCTCTGTAGTTATAGCCAGTGTTTAAGCTGATAAAAATAGTTTAAAAATGAATTAATGGGACTGTGTAAAACCTTTAAAATATGAAAATTTTCATTTACTATAAAATAGCATGCTGTCTAATCCTATTTTGTTATTAGTTTTGTTTCAATTTGCAATTAATGTTATGAATAAACATCAATGTTGCCAGACCCAAGGCTGGAAAATCGTAGTACCTTTACACACAGGGAGTGAAGTTCCAGCTGGAACCAACTTCTTTTTGTATTTTTCTGTAAAAAAATTTGGAAGATTTAAAAAATGTGTCCCAAATGTGGGAGACTATGAGTTTCAGGGTCACACATTTGGTGCTAAATTGGCCTTGCTAATTGGGAGCAAATTGGACTTATTTTAGTCTATTTATTCTTACAATTATATTTCTCATTTGTGGTCGAGTTCTGTGTAGCAAACAGGAGTAATAAGACTACAAGGGCAACCCAGATGTAACTAGTATACAGTACCCCACTTCCTTTTTTTTTGATAGATAGATGTGGCATGTCTTTAATTAATTCCCCTTGCTTGATGACAGTATTCTCAAGGTAGGTGCTTAAGCTGTTCAGGTGAGCAAATAATTTATGACCAGACCAAATACAAAGAGAGGAAGCTAAACAAAGCTTCTGAGCAGGGCTAGAAAATAGTTGCTGCTTCAAATGATTCCCAGCAGATTGGGCCACATGAAAAGTGAGATTTATTGTTGCTGATGACTCCTACTAACACTGCAGTGAGTTCTCACTCTGTCTTACCCCTTCCTTCCCCCCACTCTGCTGCACGGCTTGGTCCAAGAGGTTTATAGTCTGGAAGAGATGGGAGGGAGGGAGACTACTCTCCTGGTGGTAAACTCAGATGGTTTGCTTCTTTAGATCAGGAGATGTGGAAGCACATTGGTCCTGTAAAGTTGAAGGACCAAGGAAGACACAGTCTTTACTATTAGAGGTAGGAAAATGCAAACCCTGATTTTGTCTTTTAAGACTTAAAGAAGAGGGAGAGGTAATCATTTGATATGAATGTTGAAGTTTGAGACAACCAAGAGCACAGCAGGACAGTACCTGGACTGTTGAGGGTATGGTCAAAGTCAGTATGACATTTTTGAGGAAGTATTTTCTGACTTTTTTACATGACTTTCTAGTTCTCTTGGAATCCCAAGATCTATCAACAGAGTTGAAAACAAACTCTGTCTTGGTACTGCATTGGCTTTTCACATTTGCAAATTTTTCTTTCCAGGTTTATGTGGAATTTTGACTGGTTGAATCAAGCTCAGTGCCTAACTTTTAAGACATAACCTGATACATAAAAGTAAAAGTGGTTCTGTACTTTCCAATATTACATTTTCTCAAATTATTTTGTTTTTAAAATGGGAATAAATGAATATTATAATGTATTGACATGACAAGGAAATTTTTAATAAAGATTAAGCTAATATCTCAGCTGAGCATCAATAACTTACATAGACTAGTTACATAATGGGGACACCATTTCAACATGATGAAAACTTAATAACATTGAGATGTATAATTAATGTAAGGAAAACATATCTGTTTAAATGGAAAAATTAGTGACCTATTAGCAATAGCATCAACAACAAGTTATATCACCCCAGTCACCCTAGTTCTGCTTTTTGTGACCCTGAACCATCAGCCTTTGTCTAAGGAGCCACCAAATTCGTTACTTTTGTGAAATGAGAGAAACAGGTTCTCATTTTAAGTCTGTCATCATCAGTGGGATGACACCCACAAGTCAGGGGTGTTCTCCATAATTCTCACTGTCATGCAGCCTGGGAACTTTTCAGCTCTAATCTGAACGTCCTGTAGAGCATGTCTGTCAGATGTTGTATATAGAACACAGGAAGTGTCCTACCATCCTAGCTCCATTTCAGAGCTAAACCTCAATCCATCTTAAAAGATCCAACCAAATTTGAGTCTTAGAGCGTTTGTTACTTTCAGAGTAGTTTAAAAAAAAAAAATCTTTGAAAATAGCAACCACCAATTTTGCTAATGACTTACCTTTTAAGCCAACTTTAATAAACTCACATTTAAACTAAACAGACTTGACCAAAAGGAAAACTTTATTACTTTAAGAAATTAGCTTCTATGAATACAGTGAGTATCTTACCCCCAGGTGATGGTTTCAGAGCATGGCATTAGTTCAGTTTTAATGAATTCCAAAAATCAATTATCAGTGCTTTATTAATTTGTTATAAATGGCTCAATTTGTTAAATAAATCCAGGAAATGGCTTCCAAGTACTGAATACCTAATCTTTTTTTTTTTTTCTTGTATTCATTTAGACTGTAAAGAAAAGACTGCAGTTGGAAACTGGTTTCTTAGATCATTAAACAATCTTGGATATAGGTGAGCATGGTCCATACCACATGCTCTTGTGACCTTTGAGAGCAAGGCAGCCAACAGTAAGTATTTGGATAGCTTATTATCCCAATATTTTATGCCTGATTTTTCTGTCTGTAGCCCTTAGCTCTTAACCTTATTTCCCCCCTTCCTCTATTCCAACCCCATGGCCCTGCTTTGCTAGGCAGCAGCAGCAAGATTTGACTTTATTCACATTAATTCTAACTTGTCTTCTGTTCCCTTCTTTTGGGGTTTTTTTCTCCATTAGGACTCGTGGACCGCCAAATTTACCTTTGCTCTTTGATCCGGCAGAAGTTTTGCTCAAATTTGGTAGTTTCAATCATCTTGACATTTTAACTAAAAATAAATATTTTATTTACTAGATCTGTTTTTATCCTTCTGCAAACCATTTTGGTGACTCTTGAGTCATACCACATACTTACATTCTGCTCTGACTATGCATATTTTAGCTTGAAGGACCAAGCCATCTGGGTATGTGCTATTGTGGTCTGTGCCGGTAAGTTTCTAGGCCTGGGGTTGCTAAGCTGGTGAACCTGTAGTTAAGCGCAGAATGATCCTCTGGGGACACATTTTACAACATTATGCTTTATTTAGGCAACGTTTTGGGCTGGAATTTACAGATTTGGGGCATGGCCTGGAGAACCAGGAGGTCCATAAGAGCTCACATCTGTTCCGTGGCTCTGTCATCTTGTTCATTAGAATAGATAGACCAGTTTGTCTCCACTGATGAAGGTGTTTTCACAGTTCAAAATACTTCACAGTATTTCCAGGTTTCATGAAATTTAATGAGAGGCAAAATGTGTTGATGAAATCTACCTTCTTAATGCAATAATATCTTCTTTTCAGTTTTCAGATATATTTAGAATTACTGAAAACTTATTAATGTCGGCAGGTCATTAGAGGTTAAAATTTCCCAGTTGCAGTCATCTTCAGTTCAGATTGGAATAGCAGTTGTTTTCATTAATGATCCAGTTAATGATCACAGTATGTATGTGTTTGAGGTGTGAGGATTAGGAGTTCTAGCTGATTATATTTTCTTCTCCTGAGGATTAAGCAATAATGTCACAGACCCTTTACAAATTTTGAGCAGATTGTACTTGGTTGTAAAGCCAAATTGTGTTTTTGCAACCTAAAATTTATAGAGTTTTATAAATATTGGACTGACAGTAAGGATTTGGCCATTCTAAAGACACCAGATCAGATAAATTCTCTGAGGGAGAAGGTAAGAAATCTTGGAAAAAATTCCTAGAATCTTTTCCAATTTGTCCATAATGATTTCATTTAAAAGTTTATTTTTAAAGTATGATGAATAAAATGTTTCCATATTTGAGTTTCCATATTTCTCTCGGCATGTTACTTCCCAAAAGTAATTTATTAAAAACTCTTTTGAAATACCATAAAGCTATAATAGATTTAAGGGACTACATCTGATAGACAGTGCCTGATGAACTATGGATGGAGGTTCATGACATTGTACAGGAGACAGGGAGCAAGACCATCCCCAACAAAAAGAAATGCAAAAAATCAAAATTGCTGTCTGAGGAGGCCTTATAAATAGCTGTGAAAAGAAGAGAAGCCAAAAGCAAAGGAGAAAAGGAAAGATACCCATTTGAATGCAGAGTTCCAAAGAATAGCAAGGAGAGATAAGAAAGCCTTCCTCAGTGATCAGCACAAAGAAATAGAGGAAAACAATAGAATGGGAAAGACTAGGGATCTCTTCAAGAAAATTAGACATACCAAGGGAACATTTCACGCAAAGATGAGCTCAGTAAAGAACAGAAATGGTATGGACCTGACAGAAGCAGAAGATATTAAGAAGAGGTAGCAAGAATACACAGAAGAACTATATAAAAAAGATCTTTACAACCCAGATAATCACGATGGTATGATCATTCACCTAGAGCCAGACATCCTGGAATGTGAAGTCAAGTGAGCCTTAGAAAGCATCACTACAAACAAAGCTAGTGGGGGTGATGGAATTCCAGTTGAGCTATTTCAAATCCTAAAAGATGATGCTGTGAAAGTGCTACACTTAATATGCCAGCAAATTTGGAACATGCAGCAGTGGCCACAGGGCTGAAAAGATCAGTTTTCATTCCAATCCCTAAGAAGGCAATCCCAAAGAATGCTCAAACTACCACACAATTGCACTCATCTCACACGCTAGTAAAATAATGCTCAAAATTCTCCAACCCAGGCTTCAATAATACATGAACCGTGAACTTCCAGATGTGCACGCTGGTTTTAGAAAAGGCAGAGGAACCAGAGATCAAATTGCCAACCTCTGTTGGATCATCAAAAAAAGCAAGAGAGTTTCAGAAAACCATCTATTTCTGCTTTATTGACTATGCCAAAGCCTTTGACTGTGTGGATCACAGTAAACTGTGGAAAATTCTCAAGAGTTGGGAACACCAGACCACCACCTGACCTGCCTCTTAAGAAATCTGTATGCAGGTCAGGAAGCAATGATTAGAATTGGACATAGAACAACAGACTGGATCCAAATAGGAAAAGGAGTACGTCAAGGCTGTATATTGTCACCCTGCTTATTTAACTTATATGCAGAGTACATCATGAGAAACACTGGGCTGGGTGAAGCATAAGCTGGAATCAAGATTGCTGGGAGAAATATCAATAACCTCATATATGCAGATGACACCACCCTTATGGCAGAAAGTGAAGAACTAAAGAGCCTCTTGATGAAAGTGAAAGTGGAGAGTGAAAAAGTTGGCTTAAAGCTCAACATTCAGAAAACAAAGATCATGGCATCCTGTCCCTTCACTTCCTGGCAAATAGATGGGGAAACAGTGGAAACAGTGACAGACTTTATTTGGGGGGCTCCAAAATCACTGCAGATGGTGACTTCAGCCATGAAATTAAAAGATGCTTGCTCCTTGGAAGAAAACTTATGACCAACCTAGACAGCATATTCAAAAGCAGAGACATTACTTTGCCAAGAAAGGTCCATCTAGCCAAGGCTATGGTTTTTCCAGTAGTCATGAATGGATGTGAGAGTTGGACTATAAAGCTGAGCACCAAAGAGTTGATGCTTTTGAACTGTGGTGTTGGAGAAGACTCTTGAGAATCCCTTGGACTGCAAGGAGATCTAACCAGTCCATCCTAAAGGAAATCAGTCCTGAATATTCATTTGAAGGACTGATGCTGAAGCTGAAACTCCAATACTTTGGCCACTGATAGGAAGAGCTGACTCATTTGAAAAGACCCTGATGCTGGGAAAGATTGAAGGCAAGAGGAGAAGTGGACAACAGAGGATGAGATGGTTGGATGGCATCATGGACTCAATGGACCTGAGTTTGAGTAAGCTCCTGGAGTTGGTGATGGACAGGGAGGCCTGGCATGCTGCAGTCTATGGGGTCAAAAAGAATTGGACAGGACTGAACAATTGAACTGAACTGATCATAGAGTCATAGAATATTGGAGCCAGATGATATCTGATTGACAATATTTGATCATAGCTATTCCATATAGCTTAAGATAGGATATTAGGTATTTTTTGGTAGTTCTTTCATTCATATTTCCTGGGATCAGATTGCCTAAGGCACTGGGGATAATCTTATACTCTGTTGATTAGTACCAGTGCCTAGAACATAAAATGTCCTGTAAAATGTCTGTAGAATGGATGAATGAGAGAATGAATGGAATGTAGGATGTATATGCCAGATAGAGTGAAGTGCTACTCTCTGTTTAGCATTACTCTTACTTAATGATATGAAAACAAAGGGAGCATAATTGCCTTTCAGTTTGTGAATGTACTAGGTTCCTAGTTCTTGATTTAATTTTCTTCCTCCTTTAGCCTCCTATACCTATAATCTATTGTTTAATGAACAGTGACTTTTATTTTTGTATTATTATTCTTAATTGGAGTATAGTTGCTTTACAGTGTTCTTATAGTTTCTGCTGTACAGCAAAGTAAATCTGTCATATACATATATCCCCTCTTCCTTGGATTTCCTTCTCATATAGGTCACCACACAGCATTGAGTAGAGTTTCCATGCTATACAGTCAGTTCTCATTAGTTAGCTATTTTATATAAAATAGTATTAGTTATGGAGAAGGGAATGGCAACCCACTCCAGTACTCTTGCCTGGAAAATCACGTGGATGGAGGAGACTGGGAGGCTGAAGTCCATGGGGTCGCACAGAGTCGGACACGACTGAAGCGACTTAGCAGCAGCAATATTAGTTATCTTTTTTATACATAGTACTGTATATATGCCAGTCCCAGTCCCCCAATCAATCCCCCAAACTCTTTGCCCCCTGATATTCAGACATTTATTCTGTAGAAAACAGTGACTTTTAAAAAACATAAATGATATAATGTCACACTTATGTTTTGAATTCTTCTAATTTTAATTGTAGCTAGTACAAAATTCAACCATTTATCATGACCTATGAATACATGTTTAGTTTGATACTTAACCAAGCATATCCAATCTCATCTTCTGTGGCTCTTTTCCACTTTGGTCACATTGTCTCTCCTCTTTGTAGCTGGTTTCCATCTTAGGACTGCTACCCCTGCCTGAAAGGCAGACCTTTGCATACCTGGCTTCTCTCCAGTATATAGTTTTCACCAAAAGTCATCATTGCAAAGAGGTCTGTCTTGACTAGTCACCCATTTCTGAACCTCCTCTAGCACTTCCTGCCAGGTCACTCTCTTTTCATAGAGCAGTAATTACTTTATGATATTATCTCCTAGGAGAGCCATCTTTATGCTGTGTCCTCACTGTCTAAAACAGGAGCTGGCACAGGCTGAATGCTGTTTTTTAAGTTGTTTAAATGCTGTTTTTTGTTTTTTTGTTTTTTAAGTTGAAGTGTAATCAACATGTATGGATGTGAGAGTTGGACTATAAAGAAAGCTGAGTGCCAAAGAGTTGATGCTTTTGAACAGTAGTGTTGGAGAAGACTCTTGAGAGTCCCTTGGACTGCAAGGGGATCCAACCAGTCCATTCTAAAGGAGATCAGTCCTGAATATTCATTTGAAGGACTGATGCTGAAGCTGAATCTCCAATACTTTGGCCACCTGATGTGAGGAACTGGCTCATTGGAGAAGTCCCTGATACTGGGAAAGATTGAAGGCAAGAGGAGAAGGGGATGACAGAGAATGAGATGGTTGGATGGCATCACCGCCTCAATGGACATGAGTTTGAGTAAACTCCGGGATTTGGTGATGGACAGGGAGGCCTGGTGTACTGCAGTCCATGGGGTCACAAGGAGTCAGACATGACTGAGCGACTGACCTGAACTGAATAATCAACATATAACATTATTTTAGTTTCATGTGAATGTCCCACATGCTGCAGTGAAGATCCTATGTGCTGCAACTAAGACTTGATGCAGCCAAATAAATAAATAAAGAAGCAAATATTTTAAGAATGAAGTATTTTTTATTACATTAAAAAACATGTCTACCAGTTGAAGATTGAGTTTGCTCCTTGTCTGAGCTCTCAGTGCTATCTGTGTACGTGTGTAGTTACCACATTACTGTACATCTTACCACTTGTTCACCATCTTGTTCATCAATTGAATCTCCTATTTGGGATGATCTCTAGCATCTCATGTCAGTAGATTTCAGATTCTGGTCATACCAGATTTCAGTAAGTTATTTTGAAAAAAGATAGGCTTAAATTTATTAGACACATGTTACGCCACATCCAGGGCTTCCCCAGTGGCTCAGCAGTGCAGGAGACGCACGAGATGTGGGTTCGATCCCTGGGTTGGGAAGATCAGCTGAAGGAGGACATGGCAACTCACTCCAGTATTCTTGCCTGGAGAATTCTGTGGACAGAGGACCCTGAAGGGTTATAGTCCATAAGAGTTGGACATGACTGAAGTGATGATGACACGAGCACGATGCCACAACATACAATGAAAGCAGATGTTACTTTTGGGTCATATTTATTTAAGGGTTAAGGACACAGACTCAGAAAGCCACACATAAATTGGGAAATGATCAATGTGACAGAGAATGCTGATTGCTTACCTCTCCAATCCCTTTTCCCTTTCTACTTTTCTGTCAACATCCTGGTTTTATTTTGGATAATCATGGGCCCAATAGAAAGGTTTCATTTCCTTGCCTCCCTTGTAGCTAGGTATAGACAACGACATGCAAATAGATGATGTTGAGTGGGACTTTGGGAAAAGTGTTTAATGGATTAATTCAGCTCTTATTGTACCATAGTAGCTTGAAAAATTTGGCCACAATATTTTGTAGTTTCTCTCACTACTGGGTGGGGTCTGTTTCCCTATCCTTTGAATATGGCTGGTCTGGTGACTTTCATTGTTTCTTTTTTGAGTAGTATCTTTTTTTTTCATTTTTTAAATTGAAGTGTAGTTGATGTACAATATCACATAAATTACAGGTGTACATCATAGTGATCACAATTTAAAAGATTGTATTCAAGACTCAGACATGACTTGGCAACTGAACATACACAGACAGCACATTCCATTTATAAAGTGAAAGTGTTAGTCGCTCAGTTGTGTCCAACTCTTTGTGCTCCATGAACTGTAGCCTGCCAGGCTTTGTCCATTGAATTGTCCAGGCAAGAATACTAGAGTGGTTTGCCATTCCCTTCTGCAGGGATCTTTCTGACCCAGGGATGGAACCCAGATCTCCCACACTGCGGGCAGATTCTTTACTGTCAAAGCCACCAGGGAAGTCCATTCCATTTATAGTTATAGCAGCAGCAACTGACTAAATCCCCCGTGTTGTACAATACATCCTTGAAGCTTACTTACTTACCCATAATAGTTGTACCTCCTAATCCCCTACGCCTATCCTATGTATTTCCCCCCTTCTCTCCCCACTGATAACTTCTAGTTTGCTCTTTATATCTGTGAACCTGTTTCTTTTTCATTATATTCACTAGTTAATGTTTTTAGATTCCACATAAGTGACTTCATATAGTATTTGTCTTTCTCTGCCTGACTTACTTCACTCAGACTTATACATTCCAAGTCCATCCATTTTGTTGCAAAGTGCAAAATTTCATTCTTTCAATGGCTGAGTAGTATGCCATTACAGAGAAGGCGATGGCACGCCACTCCAGTACTCTTGCCTGGAAAATCCCATGGACAGAGGAGCCTGGTAGGCTGCAGTCCATGGGATCGCGAAGAGTCAGACACGACTGAGCGACTTCCCTTTCACTTTTCACTTTCATGCATTGGAGAAGGAAATGGCAACCCACTCCAGTGTTCTTGCCTGGAGAATCCCAGGGACGGGGGAGCCTGGTGGGCTGCCGTCTATGGGGTCGCACAGAGCCAGACACGACCGAAGCGACTTAGAAGTATGTCATACGATACCTTCTCTATCATTCGTCTGTTGATGGACTCTTAAGTTGCTTCCGTATCTTGGCAATTGTAAATGCTGCTGTGAACATTGGGGTGCATGTATCCTTTCGAATCAGTGTTTGCATTTAAAAATTTTTTTTTGGATATATACACAGGTGTGGAATTGCTGGGTGATGTGATAGTTCTATTTTTAGCTTATGAGAAACTGCCATTCTGTTCTCCATGCGGCTGCACCAATTTACATTCCCACCAACAGTGTATGAGGATTCCGTCTGCTCCACATCCTTACCAACATTTGTTATGTGTGTTCTTTTAGGTGATAGCCATTCCTGTAGGTGTGAGGTGATAGCTCATTGTGGTTTTAATTTTCATTTCTCTGATGGTTAACACTTTACCAATAGCAGGCAGACACTTGATGAATTTTGAAGATAATAGATTTAAAGTCAGGCTTTTGAAGAGTTAGGAATCCCTAACCCTTCAAGTCCATTTATTATTTTAAGATTAGCCTGGAGTCCCTAGGTGTGTGTGTTTCTTGTCATAGTGTTTAGTGACGGTTCCCCTAATCTCCTCTAAACGTTAACAGAGATACTCAAGTCAGAAAGAAGAGAGGAATGAAGTTAGGAGAATAGAATAAGAACTAACCCCCCTTTTGGCCTTGAGCTTTGGTAGACAGAAGGGATAACAAGAGGGAGAATATGGAGCCAGATAAATATGTGGCCTGGTTTTCCCTCGCATGGCTTTAGCCTGGGTTGAGAGAGTTTGGGCAGCTAGGATATCAGTGGCATGTGACTCTTCCTTGCTCTCCTGACCGGCACTGAAGGAGGAGGCTGAGCAGAGAAGTCCTGATCAACACGGAGAAGCGAGTAGGTTGGACACTCACATGAGAGACAGTGAGGTGAGGTGATTGACCCCGCGGCAGGGGCTGAGAAAAGGCCATCAGGCCAGGGGACTGTATGGAGGCAGTAGGGAAAACCCCAAGTGTGAAGTCAATAAAGATTGCGGGAAAGCTGAATTGGAAAAAGGAAGAAGCTAGTTTCTTCTGGGAACAAAATCCAAGCCAAAGGAATAGACCATAAATTTTCTGGCTGTAATTTTTAGCAACAGAGGCCAGGGCAGCAAACCATCACCCAGAGGACGGGAGACCTCAGTTCAGACACCAGTAGCACCAGTGAAGGACTGGCATGAGGCTGGTGGCCACCTCATCCCAACACCAGGAGACTGTAATACCCAGAATGATGTGACATACTGGGGGTTGAATAAGATAAGAGGCTCTTGTGAGAAAGAATTTTTATCCATGTGGAAGATTGAGCATTACTTGAAGGGAATGTTAAATGACCTGATTGGATCAGAAATCTCTCAGAGACCCACTAGGTATTACGTGCAGAAAAAGGAAGCAGGACAGATTGCTTTTAGGCAAAATAAGGAACTTAAGTTTTTGCTGCACATCTGAGTTTTAATGTCTGTTACATTTTATAAACCTGTTTTCCTTGCTTGACTTCAAAAGGAAAATATTGGCCAAAAAACTCTCTGGGGTTCCTTCTAGCTTTAAACACTATGGTTTCAGCACATTTGCAGCATTTGTCAAACTCTTCTAGCAGCCTCCTTAGAGGCTTTCCTCTCACCAATAATTTTTCCTTCCATACTCTGTCTCCTGGGTTGGAACGGGAACACACTTTCCTAAATGCCTCTTTATTTATGTTATTTCCCTGCTCTGAAGCACAGTGTCTTGGAACAGATTAAAACTCCTTTTAGGGATCTTAACATTGCCTATTGTCTGTTTTGTTTGAGGCCCTTTGCAGGATCAAATGTATTTACCATGTGTCGAAAACAGTTGATTCTCCTGGTCTTGTTTTTCTTTTCTAAAAGGCAGCTCTGTCCTCCTTCAAGTTTTTCAGGTTTATGCTCAGAACTTTCCTTTTTCACACTGATGGAGCAGCTTTTGATTAGGCCCTCATTATAGTTTCAATTTCCTGGAAACAATTCCTCAGTGATACTGGACACACATTTTTATTTGCTGCAAAAAATACTATAGTGGGTGATGTAGGTAGTTCATTTTTCTTTAAATCCCTTCACACGTGTAATTGCAAAGGGACTTAATTTTCATAATTTATTTTCCCTTTAAATATGTTCTATACAGTTCTGCCTTTGGGGAAAAACTCAAGCAGGCCCTGTAACATTTCTTGAAACTGTTCTCTGGTTCTTTGAAGTCAAATATCAGAGTTGTAGTTTAGTTGTTAAAATGCCCAGTCTCTTGTACTAGTTAGGTTCAAAAGGGAGAGGATATATATATATACCTATGGCTGATTCATGTTGACGTTTGACAGAAAACAAAAAATTCTGTAAAGCAATTATCCTTCAATTAACAAATGAATAAACTGCTGGATGGCATCACCGACTTGATGGACGTGAGTCTGAGTAAACTCCAGGAGTTGATGATGGACAGGGAGGCCTGGCGTGCTACAATTCATGGGGTCGCAAAGAGTCAGACATGACTGAGCAAATGAACTGAACTGAAATTAAAAAAACAACATTAAAAAAAAGAAAAATTCAGTCTTATTTTGTATTTGTGTGTCTTTACCACTTCAAGCACTAGCAATACTCAGACAGGTATTTGAGGAGAAGATGGGGGTTATGGTCTGCTCCTTGCTTTTTCCTTGTTTTATTCCTTTTTTCTATCTCACCAACCACATTTTCAGACCCTTTCAGCATGAGAGTTTTGGAAGGGAGAAGATGCAAGAATGTTGACAGGGCATTTAGCATATATTCTTGCTTTTGAAGGATGTCATATTATATGCTTGTTCTAAAATAATATTTAAATGATTTTAAATTAAAAAAAAAATGAAGGCTTTCTAGAGTATGTTATGTATTGCATACAACTAAATATAAGTAATACACATAGTGGGTTCTACCATTTTTCTTTAATTTCTTTTCCTGAAGAAACTGGAAATAGCTTTAATAATTGTATATGAAGAACTATGATTTCCAGTATGGTGGCTACCAACCACATGTAACTATTGAAATAGAAATTAATTAAAATTAAAAATTAAGGTTTTCAGGTTTACTAATAACAGTTAGGTGCCAATAGTCCAAAGTGCTGCTGCTGCTAAGTCGCTTCAGTCGTGTCCGACTCTGTGCAACCCCACAGACGGCAGCCCACCAGGCTCCGCCGTCCCTGGGATTCTCCAGGCAAGAACACTGGAGTGGGTTTCCATTTCCTTCTCCAATGCATGAAAGTGAAAAGTGAAAGTGAAGTCCCTCAGTCGTATCCGACTCTTAGTACCCCATGGATTGCGGCCCACCAGGGTCCTCCATCCATGGGATTTTCCAGGCAAGAGTACTGGAGTGGGGTGCCATTGCCTTCTCCGAGTCAAAAGTAGCTTATGGCTATTATGTCAGATAGTCCAGATAGAGGACATTTACATCATCACAGACAATTCTGTTGGACGATGTAATCATAGATTCCATATGTCCCACAAAGGGCTTATTTCACCCACTTTGAGCTTGGATGCTTCAGCAACTTGATTACTGAATTCTTATCTTTTTTGTTTTGCATTTTCCCAATAGTTTGCTTATACGGCTTTTAAAAAACAATATATTTCTTGCCTTTTATTAAATCAACCATGTTGAGAAATAATTTACATATAATAAATACAGCCATTTAAAGCATATGGGCCCTGAGCGAGTTGAGGGCAGTGGTCTGGCCCGGCCTCCACCGCGCTGTGGGTGAGCCCTCAGGAGGCCCAGCGGCGGCCCCAGGCCTGCGTTCATGCACCGGCAGATGAGGCGAGGGGTGTGAGGGCTTTCGAGTTGATTGGCCATGGATTGTATGTTAAGGAGTTTTTAATAGAAGTAGGGTTTTCATGTGTGTGAAAGGGGAAGGCCTCACTGTGTAACTGCATGTATGCCTACCTTGTCATGGTGTGAAAGCCAGCCAACGGCAGAAACAAAGTGTCACTTAAGGTTTAGATCTTGGTTACTGTGTCGTGGTGAAGAACTTTGCAGAGATCAAGTAAGCATACCGGCTTTACAGGTGAAAGAATGATGCCTGAAGCATAGACTGCTGCCTGTTGATTACTTTCTTTCTGGAAGCACAAAGATGACCTAAGGATGTCCTTGGTGAGGAATCTGCCAATTTGAATCTTCAGGAGTAACTTAGAGTATTTAAAATTTCCAAGATTGCAAAAAGAATACTGCTTTTGGGAAGTTCATAAATGTACATATTAGACAATGGGGATATAAATAAAATAATGTGCAAAAAATAAATGTATACTTTCAAGTATTTTGGTCCCTGCAATTAAAAGATAAAACACTTTCTTCACATAAGAAAGTTTCTTTAGGTCTGTTTAAAATTAACTACTATCTCCAGTTCTGGCCCCAACGAGTAACTATTCTACTGTCTGTGGCTATACGTTAGTTTAGTCTGTTCTAAATTTCACACAAATGGGCTGATGAAATTTATGCTCTTTTGTGTCTGGCTTTCTTTCCTCAGTCTAATGTTAAGTTCTTCCATGCTACTTGATTAATTTTTAAGTTTCTGAGTAATATTACATTTTCTGAATATATCAGTTTGTTTTTTCATTTTTTCATTCATTGTTTTCCCCATACATTCTTTTGGAAATTTTTAGATTTAACTTTTATGTTCAGGACTATGTGCATGGTAAATTACGTTTGTGTACAGCCTTATATAAGGAAAGAGGTTCATTTTTTTCATATATGTATTCAATTATTTCAGCACTATTAGTAGAAAAGACTTTATTTTCTTTTTTGTTACCTTTATTGAGATCTGCATCAAAAATCAATATATCATGAATGTGGCTCTATATTCTATTTCACTGGCCATGAATTTATCCTTCCACCAGTACTTCACTGTTTTGATTACTGTAAGTCTTTAAATCAGATTAAGTTCCCAAACTTTGCTTTTCAATTTTTATGAGTATTCTGTGTAATTTCAATTTTCATGTGAATTTTAGAATCAGCTTATCAAGTTCTACAAAAGTGGGCCACTGGGATTTTAATCTGTAAACATTTAAATAAACCCTTTCCTGGCTTCCCTGGTAGCCCAGTGGTGACGAATTCACCTACCAATGAAGAAGACACAGGTTCGATCCCTGATCAGGAAGATCCCACCTGCTTCTTAGTAACTCAGCCCGCGCCACAACTATTGAACTTGTGCTCTAGAGCCCAGGAGCCACAGCTACTGAGCTCACGTGCTGCAGCGGCTGCATCTCGAGCATCCTAGAGCCGTGCTCCGCAACAAGAGAAGCCGGCAAGATGAAAAGGCCACACACTGCGACCAGAGAGTAGCCCTAGGAGCAACGAAGACCCAGCACAGCAAAATGAAACAAATAAACAAAAAAAATCCCTTTATTTCTGTATCAGTTACAATCCAACCTTGCTGTAAAATTACTGGTGTTATGCTGAAAACATCATCTATCTAGTCAGTAGATGAAAATTTTTAAATGGACTTCTTTATAGGATAACTTTTAAAAACTTTTACTCATTGCAAACTGTGCTACTTAACATTTGCTAATTAACATCTTTAAGCATAAAAGTCTTAACCTGTTGGTGATTTCTTTCTGTGAGCTAGAGGCCTAGAAGTGACATTGTTGAATCAAAGTTTATGTAAATTTTTAATTTTACTGTATACAAAAATTCTAAATAACATATTAGCAAACAGAATAACACAGTACTTCCAGAGTAACATATCATGACTGAGAAACACTCTTTCCAGGAATGCAAGCCTACTTTAATACCAGAAATTATTGTATTTACCAATTAAAAGAGAAAGCTATATAATTATATACTAGATATTGGAAAACCTTGAGTGAAAGATAGAGGATATTCATGAAACATCTACGTATAATAAGAATAGAAGGATATGCTTAAATCAGTAAAGGCTTATTAGAAATAAATAGCAAGTGTGGAGCATCACTATGAACAAACCTAGTGGAGGTAATGGAATTCTAGCTGAGATATTTCAAATCCTAAAAGATGATGCTGTTAAAATGCTGCGCTCACTATGCCAGCAAATTTAGTAAACTCAGAGTGGCCACAGGACTGGACAAGGTCAGTTTTCATTTCAATACCAAAGAAAGGCAATGCCAAAGAATGTTCAAACTATCGTACAATTGCACTCATCTCAAATGCTAGCAAAGCAATGCTCAAAATTCTCCAAGTGAGGCTTCAATAGTACGTGAACTGAGAACTTCCAGATATTTAAGCTGGATTTACAAAAGGTAGAGGAACCAGAGACCAAATTGCCAAAAATCTGTTGGATCATAGAAAAAGCAAGAGAATTATCAGAAAAACATCTGCTTTATTGATTATGCCAAAGCCTTTGACTGTGTGGATCACAACAAACTGGAAAATTCTGTAAGAGATGGGAATACCAGACCACCTGTCCTGCCTCCTGAGAAATCTGTATGCAGGTCAAGAAGCAACAGTTAGAACTGGACATGGAACAACAGACTGGTCCCAAATTGGGAAAGGAGTATGTCAAGGCTGTATATTGTCACCCTGCTTATTTAACTTATATGTAGAGTACATCATGAGAAACGCTGGGCTGGATGATTGCCGGGAAAAATATAAATAACCTCAGATATGCAGATGACACCACCCTTGTGGCAGAAAGTGAAGAAGAACTAAAGAGCCTCTTGATGAAAGTGAAAGAGGAGAGTGAAAAGGTGGGCTTAAAACTCAACATTCAAAATACTATGATCATGGCATCCAGTCCCATCACTTCATGGCAAACAGATGAGGAAACAATGGAAACAGTGACAGATTATTTTCTTGGGCTCCAAAATCACTGCAGATGGTGACTGCAGCCATGAAATGAAAAGACACTTGCTCCTTGGAAGAAAAGTTATGACCAACCTAGGAAGCATATTAAAAAGCAGAGACATTACTTTGCCAACAAAGGTCTATCTAGTGAAAGCTATGGTTTTTCCAGTGGTCATGTATGGATGTGATAGTTGAACTATAAAGAAAGCTGAGCATAGAAGAATTGATGCTTTTGACCTGTGCTATTGGGGAAGACTCTTGAGAGTCCCTTGGACTTCAAGGAGATCCAACCAGTCCATCCTAAAGGAGATAAGTCCTGAGTGTTCATTGGAAGGACTGATGTTGAAGCTGAAACTCCAATACTTTGGCCACCTGATGTGAAGAACTGACTCATTTGAAAAGACCCTGATGCTGGGAAAGATTGAGGGCAGGAGGATAAGGGGACAACAGAAGATGAGATGGTTGGGTGGCATCACCAACTCAGTGGACATGGATTTGAGCAAGGTCCAGTAGTTGGTGATGGACAGGGAACCCTGGTGTCCTGCTGTCCAAGTCACAAAGAGTTGGACACGACTGAGTGACTGAACTGAATTGAACTGAGTAAGTGTCAAGTGAAAGTGCTAGTCGCTCAGTCTTGTCTGACTCTTTGTGACCCCATGGACTGTAGCCTGCCAGGCTCGTCTGTCCATGAGATTCTTCAGGCAAGAATACTGGAGTGGGTTGCCATACCCTTCTCCAGGGGATAGTCCCAACCCAGGGATTGAACCCAGGTCTCCTGCATTGCAGGTGGATTCTTTACCATCTGAGCCATGAGGGAAGCCAAAAAAGTCTTACTTCAGGGACCACTCTACTGTCCAGTCAGCACGCCAAGCATCCCGTCTGACCTGGCATTAGCAGGTTCTACCTAGTAGGTTCCAGAATGAGAATAATGAGTTTGATTTTTTGTTTTCTTTCTTACAACTCTATCGTGAACTATATAAGAATATAGAGGGACTTCTACATCTTTCAAGATGTGTTTAATAGTCTGTTTATTATAACTTTTGAGGCACATATACTAGTGAATAGTAATTTATGCAGTGTCCCTTGTCATTAGCAATTCATAAATATGAAGTGTTTTTCAGGTGACTGATAATTGGATGCGATAGTGACAGTTTGGGCCACATGTTGATGTCCTGGAGAACATATCCATCCAAACTGGTGCTGCCATTTGTGACAGAAAATGTTTATTTCCTCAGCCCCAGTGACAAAAATTATTTGCTGGGAGGGGGACACAGGACAGCTATTAACATAGTGAAGAAACTTCACAGGCCTAAAGCAACAATTAAAAGGAAGAAGGAGATAGATTTCTATCATGACACAGAATCCCACTCCCGAGAAAACACAAATAAGCCTGAATTTTTGAATCTCAGTAGGATTCAAGGATCGTGTTTTCAATGGCATTCTCATTGTTCTTGGGGAACATCTTGGGGAAACCAGGGCACTGTGTGGCCTATCGTTTCAGGACCTTTCTTCCCAGCATCATGCCACCAGGCCTGGGAGGGTAATTACAGGATTTGTTATAGCAGATCCCCAGCTCCCAAGTCAAGTTATTTCCCTCCTCTCTGATGCTGTCTCCATCCTACTTGATCCAATAAATCTTTCTGACATCCCAGAACACTTCAAAAGAAACCAGAGGAAGAAAGCTTGCTTACTTCCCTACTAGGTTCAAAGCTACTTTTTTTTTAGTTTGAAAAATAGTAACATACTGTTAGACAGTGTTGGGTTGACAGGACCTACCATGAGATCCGTAGGAAAGAGAATGTGAGAAAGTGGATAAATACAAAAAACTACAGAAGATTTTGTTTCTCAAACCCAGAGACTGTTCTGAAAATAAAGGTTTTTGAAAACTGATAAAACTTAAGGATCTTCTGGTCCCATCACTTAATGGGAAATAGATGGGGAAACAGTGGAAGCAGTTTAGACTTTATTAATAATTTTGGGCTTCAAAATCACTGCAGATGATGATTGCAGCCATGAAATGAAAAGACACTTGCTCCTTGGAAGGAAAGTTAGGACCAATGTAGATAGCATATTCAAAAGCAGAGACATTACTTTGCCAACAAAGGTCTGTCTAGTCAAGGCTATGGTTTTTCCAGTGGTCATGTATGGATGTGAGAGTTGGACTGTGAAGAAAGCTGAGCGCTGAAGAATTGATGCTTTTTGAACTGTGGTGTTGGAGAAGACTCTTGAGAGTCCCTTGGACTGCAAGGAGATCCAACCAGTCCATTCTGAAGGAGATCAGTCCTGGGTGTTCATTGGAAGGACTGATGCTGAAGCTGAAACTCCAGTACTTTGGCCACATCATGCGAAGAGTTGACTCATTGGAAAAGACTCTGATGCTGGGAGGGACTGGGGCAGGAGGAGAAGGGGACAACAGAGGAAGGATGAGATGGCTGGATGGCATCACCGACTCGATGGACATGAGTTTGAGTGAACTCCGGGAGTTGGTGATGGACAGGGAGGCCTGGTGTGCTGCGATTCATGGCGTCACAAAGAGTCGGACACGACTGAGCGACTGAACTGAACTATATGTGCAAAACCAGAGAATTCTTGAGTTGTAGTCCCTGGTTATGTTCCTTTTATACACAATCTATAAATTTTCCTGTAAATATAAAAAAAAGGGTGGAGAAATCATTAAAGCCTGTACTTAATACAAAACACACTGAAAGGGAGGACTTGCCCATTGGAGTCCTGTCTTAACCTATTTCTGAATTTTTTAAATAAATAGCAAATGTTATTCTAAATGATGAAACATAGATATTCCTGTCACAACTAGGAAAAGAGCAGAGATGACCAGTATTCTATTAGTGTTAAACATTATTTTTGAGGTTCACTAAAATGCAATAGGAAAAGAAAGAAATAACAACTGAAATATTGGAAGCAAAAATATAAATTTTTTTTTCTTTCTTTTTTGTCTATGATATTTCAATATCCTTAGAAATTTCTGATGACTGAATTATGCCCCCTCTAAATTTATATGTTGAAGTCCTAACCCCAAATGTGACCTCTTTGGAGATAGAGCCTTTAAAGAGGTAAATAAGGTGAAAATAAGATCATAAGAGTGAGACCCTAATCGAATATGATTGGCATCTTTATAAGAAGAGTATTTTAGGACACAGACAGCACAGATGACTATGCTAAGACACAGCAAGAAAGCTTGGCTGTCTTCTCCAAGCCAAGAAGAAAGGTCTTAGGAGAAACCAACCCTTCTGACACCTTGGTCTTGGACTCTAGGCTCCGGAACTGTGAGAAAACTAATTTCTGGAGTTTAAGCCACAGGGTCTGTCATATTTTGTTATGGCAGTTTTAGAAAACTAATACAGAAAACCATGACATACTCATCCTATTAATAATAAAAATCTACAAATTAAGTGAATTTGATTAGATGGCTGGATAGAAGATAATTATACATGAATCAAAATTTTTCTTGATGTTATATATAGCCACCTATAAGTAGAAATTAGAAAAAATTCATAAATGTAATTAACTATATGATGAAGACAAGATTTTAATATCTTGATCTTTAACTACTTAGGTAAACACTGGCTATCATTTCACTTATTTATGACTATTAAAAGGAAATTCTTTGACTTCAACACAAAGACACTCAGTTTTATACCGCCTTCTATTTGTTGCTGGCTGAAATCATTAGGCATGTAAATAATTGTCTCCTGAATTATTGAAAGGAAAAGTTTAAATTACTCAGAATGTTAATTAATTGTTGAATGGTTATTTATTCAGATTATGTATAATCAATGTGAAAAAAATATTGAACATTAGCAGAAAATAATTGCATAATATCATTTTCATGTCAGTAAATTTCATCAAATAGTTTCTGAAAATCAATCTGAAAGTAAATTATTTTTGTTATAGTCTAATTTAATTATCCAGTAACACATATAATAAGAGCATATTTTTCAAGTCAGTTTTACTAAAAATGAAAATCATAATACTTTTCTAGTTTTAATCTCAACTTTGAAATTTATTTAAAGACTCTTCAAGGTAGTAAAGATATGTCATTTTAAAATTTATTCAAGTGGTGGAAAGAATGCAAATTTATTTCAAATTTTCTCATTCAATCTTCTCTTCTGAAATTACTGTACAATGTTTTCTATATATAGAAGAATGTGTGAGATACCTCAACTATTTATTATTTTAACATTACTGTTCCATCTTCTTTTATAATGTTTTTGTGATTTTAAGTAAAATGTCATAGAATTATTATTATCACAGAATTGATAATACTATTTATAAACATTTAAGCAGTCCAAAAATATGCAAGAGGTAACTCCTTTTATTTTCTGCCTGGAAGGCTGGATTCATTCAGAAATGAATTCCCATATTTAATATGGAAAAGTCATCAGATGTCATAAATATACATATATATATATAATTATAGCAAGATCTATATTAATTATTTACTTGTGGTTTTATTATTTTAGAAATTAACTTTAGCTTTTAAAATGGAATATCAGTTCAGTTCATTTCAGTCACTCAGTCATGTCCAACTCTTTGCTACCCCATGAATTGCAGCACGCCAGGCTTCCCTGTCCATCACCAACTCCTGGAGTTTACTCAAACCCATGTCCATTGAGTCGGTGATGCCATCCAACCATCTCATCCTCTGTCGTCCCCTTCTCCTCCTGCCCTCAATCTTTCCCAGCATCAGAGTCTTTTCAAATGAGTCAGCTCTTCGCATCAGGTGGCCAAAGTATTGGAGTTTCAGCTTCAGCATCAGTCCTTCCAATGAACACCCAGGACTGATCTCCTTTAGGATGGACTGGTTGGATCTCCTTGCAGTCCAAGGGACTCTCAAGAGTCTTCTCCAACACCACAGTTCAAAAGCATCAAGTCTTTTGTGCTCAGCTTTCTTTATAGTCCAACTCTCACATCCATGCCTGACTACTGGAAAAACCAGAGCTTTGACTAGATGGACCTTTGCTGGCAATGTAATGTCTCTGCTTTTTAATATGGAATATACCATTATAATTTTCATTTAAAAAGTAAAGTGGATTCATTTTGATATTTGGCAAAACTAATACAATTATGTAAAGTTTAAAAATAAAATAAAATTAAAAAAATAAATAACAAAAATAAAAAATAAAGCCAAAATGGGGGCAAATTTCTCTTATTTTCTGCATGGTTTTTACCTGGTGTGCTGATTATTTCATACTGTTAGGTTTCAGTTCTGATTTGCTTTAAATCTTTTTTTTTTTGTGGCATTCTAACAACAATCTTTTTTTTTAAATTGAAGTATAGTTGTTTAACAATCTTGTATGAGTTTCTGGTTATAGCAAAGTGATTCAGATATATATATATATATATATATGCATATATATATGTGTGTGTGTGTATATTCTTTTTCATATCCTTTTCCATTGTTTATTACAGGATATTGAATATAGTTCTCTGTGCTATACAGTAGGGCTTTGTTGTTTATCTATTTTATATCTAGTAGTTTATATCTGCTAATCCTAAACTCCTAATTTATCCCTTCTCCACCCCTTTCCCCTTTGGTAACCATAACTTTCTAACAGTTTTCTTGATTCCCTGAACCAGGAAGCATATGAAAGAACTGCTAAACATATGCCTAGATTTTAATGCACTATATGATCAAGGTACTTTGCAAAACTCTGTTGCCAGGATTATTCTCACCCCACTGGTTATAACACTGAATGATTTGCCTTAAATCTTCATAGTTTTTAATGTTATTTTTACTGAATTTATTTTTAAAAATTGTAGCTTGAAATAGTTTAGTATTTTTATTTTTTAGCTCATGTAAAGATAAGGAAGAAAAGTTTTGTGTGACAATTTTTAACTTAAGCACAGTCTACATTCCAAACAAGGGAGACTCAATGCTCTTTTTTACCCTAGTAGGTTCTGGAACAGCTCATTTACCTCCCCTAGATCCCATATCTTATTCCATTTATCATTGACATTCCTAGAATATTTCATGTGAGCAATTCTGAAAACCCACAGTCCAAATTCCTTGCAATAATGATAATCACTACTTTTAAATACTGAGACTATTTCTTTCACCATTTGTTATGGTTCCTTTTAAGAGGAGTCCCATATTCTAAAATCCAAGAAGAACTAGTGCATATTGAACAAATCAAGTTAAATAAAAAACTACATAACTACTGAGGAAGGAGATGAGAGATTCCATTAAGGAAAGACTTTTAGCATAATGCCAGAGATGTAATTTTAACCAAAAACTTGATCTTATTTACCTTTCTGGGAAGAGTTAGAATGTAGGGTTTCCCAACTCCTTCTAGTCTTAGTGTGCAAAGCAGAGTAAGGAGGATTGTCAATATGGTATGCTTTTTAGCATACCATACATAAACTCAGAATTAACAACCTTAGATTGAATATTGATTTTGTCAATATTTTGAAACTCCAATACTTTGGCCACCTCATGCAAAGAGTTAACTCATTGGAAAAGACCCTGATGCTGGGAGGGATTGTGGGCAGGAGGAGAAGGTGACGATGGAGGATGAGATGGCTGGATGGCATCACCGACTCTATGGACATGAGTTTGGGTAAACTCCAGAAGTTGATGATGGACAGGGAGGCCTGGCGTGTTGCAGTCCATGGGGTCTCAAAGAGTTGGACACGACTGAGCAACTGAACTGAACTGAACTGACCTGCGTATAGGTTTCTTAAGAGGCAGGTCAGGTGGACTGGTATTCCCATCTCTTTCAGAATATTCCACAGTTTATTGTGATCCACACAGTCAAAGCCTAGCATAGTCAATAAAACAGAAATAGATGTTTTTCTGGAACTCTCTTGCTTTTTCAACGATCCAGTGGATGTGGCAATTTGATTGCTGGTTCCTCTGCCTTTTCTAAAACCAGCTTGAACATCTGAAGTTCACAGTTCACGTATTGCTGAAGCCTGGCTTGGAGAATTTTGAGTATTACTTTACTAGCGTATATGATACTGCCTGATTTGTTTTATTAATTATATGAAATAATGTCTGTAAAGTATCAAGGACATAAAAAGCATTCAGTATCAGCTACCATTTCTTCAGCTGCAGTAAATCTCAAATATCTCTTTAAAGACATACTGGTTTTGCCTTAGGTACCTCTGTACCCTGCCTCTCTATTCAGTTCAGTTCAGTTCAGTTGCTCAGTTGTGTCCGACTCTTTGTGACCCAATGGACTGCAGCACACCAGGCTTCCCTGTCCATCACCAACTCCCGGAGCTTACTCAAACTCATGTCCATCGAGTTGATGATGCCATCCAACCATCTCATCCTCTGTCGTCCCGTTTAGCCTTTAATAATAAAAGTCAACTTTACAATCAGTTCAGTTACCAGAGGCTAAAGATCCCCTTTCATCCAGCTATAAAAAATACCTGCAGAAACAAAAAGTGATGTTGCCTCAGCAGAGAAAAACACAGTTATTATAAGGAAAGTTATTATCATCAGATGAAGGAATCTTGCCCTGAGGGTTTTCAGAGTCATTCAGATTAAATATTTTAGGAATTTTAGTGAAGCTGCAGCCTTGAATCATTTACTTCTCATCTTTAATCAAAATTCATTTCTGGAATATATAGAGAAATTGTTTAAAGGCTGTCTAATTCATCTTTACACTTGTCCTTGGGATCTATGGGTGGGTTTCAAGGAGTCAATGAGCTCCTTGAAATTGTATACAAAGGAAGGTGGGTGTGCATGTGCATTTCTGTGCTGAGAATAATGTAGTATTCAGCAGAGTCATGAAAGTATTCAAAGCTCCAATGGAATTAAGAACCAATTTCCTAGATACTCTGACAAATGTCTTTGGAGAAATTGAGTCACAGGAAGATTATATTTTGTATCATAATAGCTTAGCCTGTTGTACAATCATCTTCACTGAGTTTTGTTTTAATAATATATCTGTAAAATATAATATGCTACTGGAGAGAGCTGATTAAATGAAAAGACCCTGATGCTGGGAAAGACTGAGGGCAGGAGGAGAAGGGGATGACAGAGGATGAGATGGTTGGATGGCGTCACTGACTCGGTGGACATGGGTTTGGGTGGACTCTGGGAGTTGGTGATGGACAGGGAGGCCTGGCGTGCTACAGTTCATGGGATCGTAAAGAGTCAGACGCTACTGAGTGACTGAACTGAAAATATAATAAAATAAATAACAGTGATACATTTTTTATAGCAAATATTATATACATAATTGTTGAGGGTAAAGTTCACTTTCTTTTTAAATTAAATTAAATTTTTTAACATCAAAATCATTTTGTATTGGGGTATAGCAGATTAACAATGGTGTGATAGTTTCAAGTGAACAGTAAAGGGATTCACATACATATAAATGTATCAGTTCTCCCCCAACCCCCACACCCATCCTGGCTGGCACATAACATTGAGCATGGTTCCATTTGCTATACAATAGGTTTTTTTGCTTATCCATTTTAAATCTAGCAATCAATATTTCATATTGCATATTCACTTCAATTCAGTCGCTCAGTCATGTCCAACTCTTTGCAACCCCATGAACCACAGCACGCCAGGCCTCCCTGTCCATCACCAACTCCCAGAGTTCACTCAAACTCATGTCTATTGAGTCAGTGATGCCATCCAACCATCTCATCCTATGTCGTCCCCTTCTCCTCCTGCCCCAATCCCTCCCAGCATCCGAGTTTTTTCCAATGAGTCAACTCTTCACATGAGGTGGCCAAAGTATTGGAGTTTCAGCTTCAGCATCAGTCCTTCCAATGAACACCCAGGACTGATCTCCTTAAGGATGAACTGGTTGGATCTCCTTGCAGTCCAAGGGACTCTCAAGAGTCTTCTCCAACACCGCAGTTCAAAAGCATCAATTCTTCTATGCTCAGCTTTCTTTATGGTCCAACTCTCACATCTATACACGACTACTGGAAAAACCACAGCTTTGACTAGATGGACCTTTGTTGGCAAAGTGATGTCTCTGCTTTTGAATATGCTATCTAGGTTGGTCATAACTTTCCTTCCAAGGAGTAAGCATCTTTTAATTTCATGGCTGCAATCACCATCTGCAGTGATTTAGGATTTTGGAGCCCGAAAAATAAAGTCAGCCACTGTTTCCCCATCTATTTGCCATGAAGTGATGGGACAAGATGCCATGACCTTAATTTTCTTAATATTGAGTTTTAAGCCAACTTTTTCACTCTCCACTTTCACTTTTATCAAGAGGCTCTTTAGTTCCTCTTCACTTTCTGCCATAAGGGTGGTGTCATCTGCATATCTGAGGTTATTGATATTTCTCCCGGCAATCTTGATTCCAGCTTGTGCTTCTTCCAGCCCAGCATTTCTCATAATGTACTCTGCCATATAAGTTAAATAAGCAGGGTGACAATATACAGCCTTGACGTACTCCTTTTCCTATTTGGAACCAGTCTCTTGTTCCATGTCCAGTTCTAACTGTTGCTTCCTGACCGGCATATAGGTTTCTCAAGAAGCAGATCAGGTGGTCTCCTTCAGAATTTTCCACAGTTTATTGTGATCCACACAGTCAAAGGCTTTGGCATAATCAATAAAGCAGAAATAGATTTTTTTTCTGGAATGCTCTTGCTTTTTCGAAGATCCAGCGGATGTTGGCAATTTGATTGCTGGTTCCTCTGCCTTTTCTAAAACCAGCTTGAACATCTGGAAGTTCATGGTTCACGTATTGCTGAAGCCTGGCTTGGAGAATTTTGAGCATATGAAATTTCATATATATATATATTGCATATATCAAATTTCAAATGAGAACTTTGAGAGTTCAGTGCCAGAAAAACCGTTGCTTATGCTTCGTATCTATCACATTAGTTTCTTTTCCTTTGTAAATAATGAAAATAGATTACTCATTTTATCTTTCCTTTGTTCCTTAGCTTTCAGGCAACCCAAAATTAGAATTTAATTGAAATGACAGCATCTACATTGTTCTTATTAATATCATATTTATCTATTCCATGGCAGCTCTTTTCTAATTTTATTTTATGTGTTTTGTTATAAACTGTTTCAAATATTTTATGTAAACAGTAGGATATAAATAGATGTACATTAAAAAGAAATTACTTCTGAAACTGGTCATGTAGAAGTCAAGGAGGGGAAGATTTCCCTTTTCACAATGATCAGGAAGTATATTCTTCAGGAAAAAGAGAGAAAAATAGCAAAAATGATAACATTTTAAAATATAAATCATTTCTCTCCAGATTTAACTCAGATAACTCTCAAAAGGGATTTGATTAGTTGGTGGGTGCCTCTTATATCCTTAAACAGTGAGTCAGTTGTGATTTATAAACATATTTCAAGCCTCAGAATAATCTAGCTCATTTACGCAATAAAAATTATTGAATAAATGATTCACAAAAGGAAAAAAATCATGTAACTGTTGTGTTTATTCTGTAATGATGTATGAGTCTTTGAAATAATAAAAAAAAAATTCTCCCTAAGGTATTTGCCACTTGTAGGGATGAGGAGATGGAGAAGGAAATGGCAACCCACTCCAGTGTTCTTGCCTGGAGAATCCCAGGGACGGGGGAGCCTGGTGGGCTGCCGTCTCTGGGGTCGCACAGAGTTGGACACGACTGAAGCGACTTAGCAGCAGCAGCAGCAGGGATGAGGAGAGGGTGGAGAGATTATGACAGAAATACAGAAGCTGCAGGATTGTCACTTTTGAGTGAGCCTTGTTAAAAAAAACAAACACACACAAGAATTGGGTAATGGAGCAATGAGAATAGTGTGAACCTAAAAAAGACTCTTGATTGTATCCTGAATTCATTTTAGACAGTCAATGATTTGTTCAAATGTGCATTTATTCATTCAGAATATATTTTTTGGAGTCTCTACTTTGTATAGGTACTATTCAAGAAATGGGACACAAACAGGAAAATATCAGTGTTTCCTGTCTTTGAGGATCATCTATGTAGTTTATGGCAGATTAATAATAGTGTTATGAAGTAGTGAGTGCAACATAACTGTGTACAAAGTGCTCTAAGAACAGAGGAGAATAATTGACAACTCAAGTTCAGAGAAGGGTTTAGAGGAGCTAATTTTCCCCTGGGTCTTGTTAAGACCTACTTGTCAAGGTAGGAACTGTAAAGGAACAGAGTAAGGGCATTGAAGGACTTTCAGTTACTAGGGATGACTTTCAAATATCTGGAGATGTAAGAAAAATCTCAAGTAAACAATCTAACCCTATACCTAAAGGGACTATAAAACAACAAACAAACCTGAAAGTTAGTAGAAAGAAGGAAATACTAAGGTTGAGAGTAGAGATGAATGAATTAGAGGCTAAAGAATAATAGAAAAGATCAATGTAACTAAGAGCTGATTCTTTGAAAAGATAAAATTGATAAGCCTTTAGCCAGACTCAGTAAGCAAGTAGCGAAAGTTCCCCCCAAATTAATTCAGAAATGAAAAAGAAGTTATAATGAATGCCACAGAAATACAAAGGATCATAAGAGAGTACTATGAACAAGTTTATGCCAAAAAATTGGATAACTTAGAAGAAATGGATAAATTCCTAGAGATGTACAATCTCTCAAAATTGAATCAAGAAAAAGTAGAAAATATGAACAGACTGATTATCAGTAGTGAAATTGTGTAAGCAATAAAAAAACTCCAAACAAGCATGATTCCAGGACTAGATGGTTTCATAGGTGGGTCATACAAAACCTTTAAATAAAAGTTAATACCTATTCTTCTTAAACTATTCCAAAAAACTGAAGAAGAAGGAATGCTTCTGATCTCATTATATAAGGCCAGCATCACCATGATACCAAAACTAGACAAGGACACCACACAAAAAATTACAGACCAATATCCCTAATGAACATAGATACAAAAGTCTTCAACAAAATATTAGTAAATTCAATCATATTATATGTTAAAATGATCATACACCATAATCCAATGGGATTTATTCCAGGGATGCAATATGGTTCAAGATCCACAAATCAATATCATACACTTCATTAACAACTTGAAGATAAAAATCATGATTATCTCAATAGAAGAATGACAAAAACTCAACATAGTTGGTATAGAGAGAACATACCTCAATTTAATCAGGCCATATGACAAATCTATAGCTGACATCATACTCGATGAAAAGCTGAGAGCCTTTCCTCTAAGATCAGGAATAAGAAAAGGATGCTCACTCTAACCACTTTTAATCAACATATTATTTGAAGTCCTAACCACAGCAATCAGAAAAGAAGAAAAAAATTAAGAGGAATCTAAATTGGAAAGGAAGAAGTAAAACTGTCATTGTTTGCTGATGACATGACACTATATATAGAATATCCTAACAATGCTAACAACAAACTACTAAAATGCACCAGTGAATTTGGTAAAGTTGTTGTTGTTCAGTCACTAGGTCATGTCAGACTCTTTGTGACCCCACAGACTGCAGCATGTTGGACTCCTCTGTCCTTCACTCTCTCCCAGAGTTTGCTTAAATTCATGTCTGTTGAGTTGGTGATGCTATCTAGCCATCTCATCCTCTGCTGCCCCCTTCTTCTCCTGCCTTCAATCTTTCGCAGCATCAGGATCTTTTCCAGTGAGTTGACTCTTCGCCTCAGGTGGCCAAAGTACTGGGGCTTCAGGTTCAGCATTAGTCCTTCCAATGAATATTCAGGGTTGATTTCCTTTAGAATTGACTTGTTTGATCTCTTTGCAGTCCAAGGAACTCTCAAGAATCTTCTACAGCCCACAATCGAAAGCATCGATTCTTTGGCATTCAGCCTTCTTTATGGTCCAGCTCTCACATCTGTTCATGACTACTGGCAAAATCATAGCTTTGACTATTCAGACCTTTTTCAGCAAGATGATGTCTATGTTTTTTAATATGCTATTTAAGTTTGTCATAACTTTCCTTCTAAGGAGCAAGCATCTTTTAATTTCATGGCTGCAGTCATCGTTTGAAGTGATTTTGGAGCCCAAGAAAATAAAATCTGTCATTGCTTCCAACTTTTCCCCTTCTCTTTGCCATGAAGTAATGGGACTGAGTGCCAAAAATCTTAGTTTTTTGAATGCTGAGTTTCAATCCAGCTTTTTCACTCTCCTCTTTCACTCTTATCAAGAGGTTCTTTAGTTCCTTTTCACTTTCTGTCATTAGAGTGGTTTCACCTGCGTATTTGAGGTTGTTGCTATTTCTCCCAGCAATCTTGATGCCAGCTTGTGATTCATCCAGCCCAGCAGTTCATATAATGTTCTCTGCATATAAGTTAAATAAGCAAGGTGAAAATATCCAGCCTTATCATATTCCTTTCCCATTTTTGAACCAGGCTCTTGTTCCACATCTGGTTCTAACTGTTCCTTCTTGACCTACATACAGGTTGCTCAGGAGGCAGGGTAAAGTTACAGGGTACAAAATTAATATACAGAAATATGTTGCAAATCTATACACTAACAACAAACTAACAGAAAGAGAAATTAAGGGAACAATTCCATTTATAATTGCATCAAAGGAATAAGATACTATTCTTGTTCTTGTTTCTGAATAAATCAGGAATAAATTTAACCTATGAGGTAAAAAATTCAGAAAACTATGAGACACTGATGAAAGAAACTGAAGAGTATAAAAAACACATGGAAAAACAATTTATACTATACTCATAAATGGGGAGAATTAATATTGCTAAAATGACCCACTACCTATACACAATCTATAGATTCAATGTAAATCCTATCAAAATAAAATGGCATTTTTCACAGAACTAGAACAAATAATTTTTAAATCTGTATGGAAATACCTGTTGTTGTTGTTGTTTAGTCAGTAAGTCTTCTCTGATTCTTTGTGACCCCCATAGAGTATATGAAGAACACAAATAGCTAAAGCAATCTTGAGAAAAAAGAACAAAGCTAGAGGTATTACACTTCCTGATTTCAAACCATACATTAAACTATGATAATGAAAGCAGTATGGCACTGAAACCAAAATTGACCAATAAATCAGTGGAACAGAATAGAGAGCCGAGAAATAAGGCCACACTAGTATGGTTAATTAATCTAAAAGAAAGAAGGCAAAAATATATAGTAGGGAAAAGACAGCCTTTTAAATAAATGGTACTGGGAAAACTGCACAGCTACATGTAAAAGAATCTATCTGAAGTACTTTCTATACCACAACAAAGATAAACTCAAACTGGATTAAAGAATTAAATGCAAGACCTGAAACCATAAAGCTCTTAGAAGAAAACCAAACAAGATAATATAGGTGGCCAACAGACACATAAAAATATCCTCTATATCATTAATCATCAGGGAAATGCAGATCAAAACCACAGTGAGATCTCACCTCTTTGTGAATTGCTATCATCATAAAGTCAACACATATGTTTTGGGAAGGATACAGAGAAAAGTGAACACTCATGCACTGTTAGTGAGACTGTAAGTTGGTGCAATCTCTGTGTGAAACGGTGTGGTGTTTCCTCTAGAGAGTTAAAGTAGAACTGCCATATGATCCAGCAATTTTACTTCCAGGTATTCATCTAAAGAAAATAAAAACTCTGAGTCAAAAAGTTGTGTGTGTACCCATAGGCTTCCCTTGTGGCTCAGCTGGTAAAGAATCCACCTGAAATATGGGAGACCTGGGTTTGATCCTGGGTTGGGAAGATCCCCTGGAGATGGGAAAGGTTACCCACTCCAGTATTCTGGCCCAGAGAATTCCATGGACTGTAAGAATGTTCAAACTACCGCACAATTGCACTCATCTCACATGCTAGTAAAGTAATGCTCAAAATTCTCCAAGCCAGGCTTCAACAATACATGAACTGTGAACTTCCAGATGTTCAAGCTGGTTTTAGAAAAGGCAGAGGAACCAGAGATCAAATTGCCAACATCTGCTGGATCACTGAAAAAGCAAGAGAGTTCTAGAAAAACATCTATTTCTGCTTTATTGACTATGCCAAAGCCTTTGGATCACCACAAACTGTGGAAAATTCTTAAAGAGATGGCAGTTCTAGACCACTGGACCTGCCTCTTGAGAAACCTATATGCAGGTCAGGAAGCAACCGTTAGAACTGGACATGGAACAACAGACTGGTTCCAAATAGGAAAAGGAGTACGTCAAGGCTGTATATTGTCACCCTGCTTATTTAACTTATATGCAGAGTACATCATGAGAAATGCTTGGCTGGATGAAGCACAAGCTGGAATCAAGATTGCCAGGAGAAATATCAATAACCTGAGATATGCAGATGACACCACCCATATGGCAGAAAGTGAAGGAGAACTAAAGAGCCTCTTGATGAAAGTAAAAGAGAGTGGAAAAGTTGCCTTAAAACTCAACATTCATAAAACTAAGATCATGGCATCCGGTCCCATCACTTCATGGGAAATAGATGGGGAAACAGTGGAAACAGTGTCAGACTTTATTTTTCTGGGCTCCAAAATCACAGCAGATGGTGATTACAGCCATGAAATTAAAAGATGCTTACTCCTTGTCAGGAAAGTTATGACCAACCTAGACAGCATATTACAAAGCAGAGACATTACTTTACAAAAAAGGTCCATCTAGTCAAAGCTATGTTTTTCCAGTAGTCAAGTATGGATGTGAGAGTTGGACTATAAAGAAAGCTGAGCATGGAAGAACTGATGCTTTTGAACTGTGGTATTGGAGAAGACTCTTGAGAGTTCCTTGGACTGCAAGGAGATCCAACCAGTCCATCCTAAAGGAAATCAGTTCTAAATATTCATTGGAAGGACTGATGTTGAAGCTGAAACTCCAATACTTTGGCCACCTGATGCGAAGAACTGATTCATTAGAAAAGACCCTGGTGGTGGGAAAGATTGAAGGTGGGAGGAGAAGGGGACCACAGAGGATGAGGTGGTTAGATCGCATCACTGACTCAATGGACATGAGTTTGAGTAAACTCTAGGAGTTGGTGATGGACAGGGAGGCCTGGTGTGCTACAGTCCATGGGGTAGCAAAAAGTTGGACATGACTGAGCAACTGAACTGAACTGAACTGCTCCTTGGAAGAAAAGTTATGACCAACCTAGACAGAATATTAAAAAGCAGAGACATTACTTTGCTGACAAAGGTCCATCTAGTTAAAGCTATGGTTTTTCCAGTAGTCATGTATGGATGTGAGAGTTGGACTATAAAGAAAGCTGAGCATGGAAGAATTGATGCTTTTGAAGTGTGGTGTTTAAGAAGACTCTTGAGAGTCCCTTGGAGTGCAAGGAGATCCAACCAGTCCATCCTAAGGGAAATCAGTCCTGTATATTCATTGGAAGGATTGATGCTGAAGCTGAAATTTCCATACTTTGGCCACATGATGGGAAGAACTGAGTCATTAGAAAAGACCCTGATGCTAGGAATGATTGAAGGCAGGAGGAGAGGGGGATGACAGGGGATGAGATGGTTGGATGGCATCACCGACTCAATGGATGTGTTTGAACAAGTTCTGGGAGATGGTGAAGGATGGGGAAGCCTGGTATGCTGTATTCCATGGGGTCACAAAGAGTTGGACACAACTGAGTGACTGAGCAATAATAACATAAGCATAAAAAATTAAAGTATTTACTAAAGGGAAAGTCAAAGAAAAATAAAGCATAATATTTTATTGATGCCATAAGGGTAGACTTTGCTTACCCACATTGTGGAAAAGTCTCAGTGTATGGACAGGGAGGCCTGGCGTGCTGCGATTCATGGGGTCGCAAAGAGTCGGACATGACTGAGCGACTGATCTGATCTGATGCCAGGAAATTAGAAAAGCACAAAGAGATCTTACTCTCCTTTTGTAGGATGAGAAAAATTAGAGCAAATTTGAAGTTTGGGTTTAGTTGAAAGCTTCGTCAGGAAGACTTGGAAATTTTCTTACATTATTCTGACCTCTGCTAATCTTAGACCTTTATTAACATGCTAGTAGAAAGGGTCATGAAGTATAAACTAGTCTTTCCTTTTTATTTACTGTCTTCTGAATTCAGGAGGTCTATGTAATAAGTTTCAAATATGACAGTTTTATTAAGTTGTGTTCTTTATTCACCATTTGAACTTACCTTGAGGCAAGAACTTGGACCAGTTAGGTATGAGATCCCTTCTAGACCTCCTGTAATAAGAAATAGTACTGTACTGGGCAAAATGTAATTTGGGAAAGTAATAGTCCCTATATAAGAATTTAAACATTGATAAATAATGTATAACATATGCTACAAACAAAACATAGACATCATATTAGTTGACAAAAGAAGCCATTGCCTCCATTTTGTGTTAAACAAACAAGAAATCAATAGATTATTTATAATCCATGCACAGTATTGATCAATAAATTAAAATAGGACCTTCAAGTTATCCAGCAAAATATAGTTATGAAGTAATGCTATTTGATAAAGGAGATTTGTATAGAAATAAAAAAAAGAAATAAAAAAATAGTTTATTCAGTAAATTATCTTCATTTTCGGCTTCCCTAGTGTCTCAGTGGTAATGAATCTTCCTGCAATGCAGGAGCCACAGGAGACGTGGATTCAATCCCAGGGTGGAGAAGATCCCCTGGAGGAGGGTATGGCAACCCATTCCAGTATTCTTGCCTGGAGAATCCCGTGGACAGAGGAGCCTGGTTGGCTATAGTCCATAGGCTTGCAAAGAGCTGGACACGACTGAAGTGACTTAGCACAGCACAGCACAAGGTAGGTCTTTACATTTTACACATCAATTTACTTTTGTGGGGCCGTTTTGGAATACAGACCTTTTGAATGCCTGTTTCTTATTTTTGTTAGTTTTAGGTATGAATTTTCTCCATGTACTTCATATATGTGAATACACATGTATACTCTATATTTGGATACACTTATGTTCTGGCATATAATATTTTGCTTACATTTTGTTCTGTGCATATGGGACAATTCAATCTACGAGGCAGTCAAATTTCCTATTAACTTTAAGGTGCTTTCATTTTCATTTGTTTAGAAACTATTTTTAAAGAGATCTATAGTGTGAAAGAACAGTTTATAAACTATTATGCCCTGAAGATTTATGCATTTATATTAACCTATTCATTCATGTCTTCCTTAGTTCACATTTCCCTTGACCTGAATGCACACTTTCAATGGAGAATAATATATCATATAATACCAAGGAAAAAGTGGACCTGTGATAATTATTTTGAAGCAATACATCTTTTAACAATTATGTTTTATATAAATATAGCTCTTGAGTTATTCCATTAAATTGATTCTCTAGCAGTCATTTATTTAAACATGATATGTAAAATTTATTAAAGATTATTTTGAGGTCATGATCAATTTCTTCCTAAGTGATTTTAAAACTAAAAAACAGTAAAACTGGACTTCAACAACCATAGGAATCTGAATCTTTCTTCCTCAATAAAGCTATGTAAACTTTGAGATTTCCCTAGGTAAGAAAAAATATATGAAAATGATAATTTAATAATTCAGTATTTAGTGAATTTTGTGCCCAACCCATACCTTATCACTCATGCACTATGCAATTGTCATTTCACTTTTCATATTATGTTTTCTTTACAGTATTCTCTTCTAATTTGTAATTGTCTTTTGACCTGATACTTCTTTTATGGCTTTTTTCTTAGACAGGGTTTGTGCAGGTTACTTTCTATTTCTTCATGGGACATTTTCTTGAAAAAAAAAAGAAGAAATCAATTTCAAGGATAAGTTCTTTTCACTTGTGTGTTCTCACAGCAAAAATCAATGACATATTGTCCCATTGCTTAAAAAAAGTTCAAAATAGGATCTGAAAGCCATGTCATGACCTTAGTCATGTGGGAGATAAAAGGCATTTCCTGAGTTGGAGATACTTCCATGTGCAGTGTACAGGAGTTACAGAACTGATTTAGTTTTCATATTCTTTACCTCACTTCTTTCCTTTTCTCTCTCTCTCTCTTTTTTTTTTCTGTATCAGCTATGTCCTTTCTTGTTCTCTTAGAATTTAAGCTTCTCATATCAAATTTTGTTTCACATGAAGCTGAAACTCTTATGTCTCTACCATATTTCTTCCCAGGCCTTTCTCATTGCTGTCATTCACAAGGAATATTATTTTGAGTCGGATTATTCATAACTATTTGGAAAGTCTAGCACAAAGAGAGGTCTAAAGGGATTTTTACCAAGTAGGAATGTATAATTGAATTAGAATTAAATTTAAATTGATAAATTTAAACTAAAGAGTATATATTTATTTTGAAAAGTAGAAATGAGAGAAGTTTCTGTCTGTTGTGGGTCCTTAGTCTTCAATGATCGTATTGAAATTCTCTTTAGATATCTCTTTTAGCTGATGAATATTTCAAACAGCAGAGAACATAGCTTTCTTTGTTAGTCTTGAGCTGTATCCAGTTTGTGGTATATAAAATGATCAATACATGTTTGTTGAACTGAACTGAAAAGAACATTTTCTGATTAGTAAATAGTAACTGTAACCAATAATGTAATGTTCGGGACCAAAAAAGCTATTATTTAAAAAGTCATATTCTCCCTGCTGAGATATTAATGTCTACTTAACTGGAATAGAAAAAAAATGGCATCCTTTGGAGGAAAAAGTGAAGTAATACAGAAATTAATTTTGCCACGAAATGATCCAGAACAATATAGGGCCTTCTGAAGTTATGCCAAATGTAGTATGTGAAAAACTTTTAAAACATATGTCAGCTTTCCCAAAATATGAAGTCATTGCCTTTGATATTAACTGACTGGCTTGCAAAATTCACCCTCTGGAACAGTCCTAACATCAAATTTGAGAGATGTAATATCATGAAAAGCATTCAAAAATAAAGCTTATTTGTATGCATATTATAAAAATCTACAAACCAAAGATGAAGTAATGGCTAAACAAGTCAACAAATCTTATCTTTTGAAATGTAATTTTAAAATATACAAGCTTATGCAAAAATGCTTCATCAGAAGAAAAAAGGGGAAAATTCCACTTTATAATGAGTGTATTTTTTTGGAAAAATCTGTATGTGCTTATTGATGATTTTGTGAGTAATTCATGGTCTTTGTAAACCCTCAGACTTTTCATAAGGACTTAAAATTAAAAGGAAAATTCTCCTGCTAATTTACTTGCATAAATATTGTCATTTATATTTTCTTATATATAATTGCATGTATTAGCATGTAATAGGAGAAGGCAATGGCACCCCACTCCAGTACTCTTGCTTGGAAAATCCCATGGACGGAGGAGCCTGGTGGGCTGCAGTCCATGGGGTCGTGAAGAGTCTGACATGACTGGGCGACTTCACTTTCATTTTTCACTTTCGTGCATTGGAGAAGGAAATGGCAACCCACTCCAGTGTTCTTGCCTGGAGAATCCCAGGGACGGGGGAGCCTGGTGGGCTGCCATCTATGGGGTCGCACAGAGTTGGACACGACTGAAGCGACTTAGCAGCAGCAGCAGCATGTAATAATTGCATGTATAATTCATGTATTAGCAAATAGTGAAAGATAGACTTTTATTCATACTCAATGGAATTTGAGCAAACTCCAGGAGATAGTGGAGGACAGAGGAGCCTGGCATGGTATAGTCCATAGGGTCACAAAAAGTTGGACACTGCATAGTGACAGAACAACAAGAAAAAGGCTTTTATTCATTTTCAATGTTTTATATATAAAGTATGCAAATTTGAATAATATTAAATAGTTAAAAAACTGGACATACATAAGCTTGAAGTAGAACCATGAAATAATTCATTTTAAAATATCAATTCTTTAACAACATTGATATATAGAAGTTTGTTGCATTTCTATGTACTAACAATGAAATAGCAGAAAGAGAAATTAAGGCAACAATCCCATTTACAATCATATCAAAACAAATACAATACCTAGGAGTAAGCCTACCTAAGGAGGCCAAAGACCTGTGCTCCAGAAACAATATGACACTTATTAAAAAATTATAGATATTGCAAACAGATAGAAAAATATACCATATTCTTTGATAGGAAGAATCAGTATTGCCAAAATGACTATACTACCCAAAGCAACCTACGAATTCAGTGCAATCACCATCGTATTACCATAGGGATTTTTCACAGAACTGGAACAAAGGGTTTTAAAATTTGTTTGGAGACACAAAAGACCCTCAATAGCCAAAGAAATCTTGAGAAAGAAAAACAAAACTGGAGGAATCAGGCCTTCTGACTTCAGACTATACTACAAAGCTATAGTAATCAAAAATGTGGTACTGGCAACAAAAAGCAGACATATAGATCAATGGAACAGGAGAGAAAGCCCAGAAATAAACCCATGCACTTATGGCCAATCAATCTATGATAAATGAGGCACAAGAATTTACAATGGAGAAAAGACAGTCACTTCAGTAAGTGGTGCTGGGCAGCTACATTTAAAAAATGAAATTAGAACATTTTCTAACACCATACATAAAAATAAAATGAGTTGAACACCTAAATGTGAGACTGGATACTATACAACTCTTAGAGGAAAACATTGACAAAACACTCCTTGACACAAATTGCAGCTGCATCTTTTTGGATCTACTTCTAAGAGTGATAGAAATAAAAACAAGAACAAACAAATGGGACTCAATTAAACTTAAAAGCTTTTGCACAGAAAAGGAAACCATAAACAAAAGAAGCCAGCCTATGAAATGGGAGAAAATATTTGCAAATGATGTGACCCACAGGGATTAATTTCCAAATTATATAAACAGCTCATATGGCTCAATATCAGAAAACAAACAACCCTATCAAAAAATGGACAGAAGATTTAAACAGACATTCTCCCAAGAAGACATAAAGATGGACAACAGAAACATGAAAAAGTGCTCACCACTGCTAATTATTAGAGAAATGCAGATCAGAGCTACAGTGAGGTATCACTTCGTACTGTCAGAATGGCCATTATCAAAAAGTCTACAAATAATCAATGCTGGAAAGGGTGTGAAGAAAAAGGAACCCTCCTAAACAGTTGGTGGTAATGTAAATTGGTTAGTCGCTATGGGGAACTGTATGGAGGTTCCTTAAAAAACTAAAAATAGAGTTACCAATGATTCTGCATTCCATTCTTGGGCATATATCTGGAAAACCATAATTTGAAAAAGATACTTGCATCCCAATGTTCATTGCAGCACTAATAAATAGCCAAGACATAGATGCAACCTTAATTATGTTCATCAATAGATGAATGGATAATGAGCATATGATGTGTGTGTGTGTGTGTGTGTACACATGGGACCCCATGGTATTGAGCCTATGTATAGGTTCATCTCTTCCACCACCACTACTTCATTCTTGGGCCCATCGAAGAAGTACTTATGTGCCAAAATGCAGAGGCTGGCAGCCAGCCACTGGATAAGTAATCCTGTGTACCTGTTATTTAGGATGTCTTTTGCAGTTGATGCTCTATAAAGGGCATTTAGTGTGTTTCAAGAATGCTCAACCTTTGTGCCCACTGCTACAGGCTCATCTAAACACTTCTTTCTAAGACTTTTTTTCTTATCTTTGATCTTCCAGTCTTGCTCTTTTCTGGCCTCTGACCAACCAGTCAATCCACCTTTTCATTGTCCATGTGTCCATGTATGTCCTTATCTTTGACCAGTTGTTGTCTTCAGATGAACTGGATGACCAGATACACTGACCCAAGTTTTGCTCATTGAGAGAATTTCTCATTACTGTCTTTCAGGGCCACCCTTGAGTTGGGCTCCACCCTTGAGTTGGTACAGCCACAGTCTATTTCTAATCTTGCCTCAACATATCTAGTAATCTGTGAACCAGTTCTGTTTTTTTTTATTTCCTTTGTTAGCTGTAAGAAACTATTCCACGAGCCCATAGGTGTAAGAAAAGGATGAGTTATTGGTACATAATAAACCTAATCATGAAGCTTACTGAGTCTTCTAAATTTTCTTCGTTCTGTCCTAGGTATACCTGTATGAAGCTTATCTTGAAAGACATATCGTTGCTAGGCCAGTTGAGGGCTTCCCTGGTGGCTCAGATGTTAAAGAATCCTCCTGCAATGTGGGAGACCTGTGTTTGATCCCTAGGTTGGGAAGATCCCCTGGAGAAAGGCATGGCAACCCACTCCAGTATTTTTGCCTGGAGAATCCCTATGGACAGAGAAGCCTAGCAGGCTACAGTCCATGGGGTCACAAAGAGTTGGACATGACTGAGTGACTAGCACACATACACAGGCCCATTGAACCTTATGACATATTTAGGTCTAACAGAATCTAGTTCATTATGGGAAGCTATGGTCAATGGTCACTTGCTATTCTGTGGTCTTACGCTTAGTTTTCACCATGACTCAATAGCATGCTAGGAACCAATTTCTAAACAGAATACAGTTCTATACTATAGATGGCATGACTTTGATCCAGAACCTTGGAGTTCTTTGCTGCAACTCTCCCATTGGGTGTTCCCAGAGACTCTACATAATGTTGATTATGTAGATTAACATAAATTCCTTTAGAATTATGGGTCTGATGGGCTGTGTGGCCCAAGTGGCAGGACTATTTGTATGTCAGCCTCGATTTACTGTAAAGCCCTCTTTTGAGTCACATGATAAGTGAGTTGAAACACTATTCATAAAGCCCTCCAGGTGCTATGCTTCTAAGCAGTAGGAAGTGCAAAGCATAATAATCTGTTCTTTATCTTGAAAAGGATATTTTAGCATACTGCTGGTAAAAAAAAAAGCAATTGACTGGTAAAAAATTGGGACTTTGTAGGACTTAATGCCCGTTTTTAGGAGCTCATGTATGTTACTTACCATTTTCTTTGCCATCAGAGTACTTGCCATTTTCTGCTTATCAGTTCTATTTGCCATGTTGTTATCAATAAACTAGACCAATGAGCAAGTCATTAAAGGACCTATGGAAAGCCCAGGTAATTAAGATACATTAAGACTATACAGTGACAGAAGAGAGGTGATTCAACATAGCCCTGGGCGATGCCATAAATGTATCATGTTGTTGGTCTCTGGTAAGTGAGATCTGCTTTTTAGCCTCTTTCCTGACCAGTTATCTACCAGACCAGTAGCTCCGTATCACATACTAGATGGAATCCCATCTTCCTTGCTGATACTGGGGCCAGGTTCCAGAGCAGCGTGTCCTGCCTTCAGCCTCTGCCTGCAGAGGACAGCCATCCATGTTGATCTGCCGAATACATTTAGCAAAAAATGATCTGCCACTACATTTAGCAAAAAAAGCTAAAGTTGGGATTCATATGTAATTAAATTTTAGAATCTACTGTCATCTGCCATGCTCCATTTAATTTTTTATGGCCAAATTGGTGAATTAAATGGGTTATTAATAGTAAACACCTTCACTGCATTTTTTTAGGCCTTTGAGATTGGCTCTAAACTGTCCTATCTGAAATGCAGTATTGTTCAGTATTGTTCTTGATTTTCTATTTTTCTTGGGTCAGGTATCTATTGTAGTTCTGTTATCAGAGTCAGTTTAGATCCTGAATTTGGTAGGCCTCAAAAGATCCTGGGCCCCTCCAACCCTGCCACATACACTGTTGGTGGGAATATAAATTGGTACAGACACTATGGAAAACAATATGGTGGTTTCATAAAAAGCTAAAAATAGAGCTACCACAGGATCTAGTTACCCTACTCCTGGGTATATATCCAGAAAAGATGAACAGATCAGATCAGATCAGATCAGTCACTCAGTCGTGTCCGACTCTTCATGACCCCATGAATCGCAGCACGCCAGGTCTCCCTGTCCATCACCAACTCCCAGAGTTCACTCAGACTCACGCCAATCGAGTCAGTGATGCCATCCAGCCATCTCATCCTCTGTCATCCCCTTCTCCTCTTGCCCCCAATCCTTCCCAGCATCAGAGTCTTTTCCAGTGACTCAAATCTTCGCATGAGGTGGCCAAAGTACTGGAGTTTCAGCTTTAGTATCATTCCTTCCAAAGAAATCCCAGGGCTGATCTCCTTCAGAATGGACTGGTTGGATCTCCTTGCAGTCCAAGGGACTCTCAAGAGTCTTCTCCAACACCACAGTTCAAAGGCATCAATTGTTTGGCACTCAGCCTTCTTCACAGTCCAACTCTCACATCCATACATGACCACAGGAAAAACCATAGCCTTGACGAGACGAACCTTTGTTGGCAAAGTAATGTCTCTGCTTTTGAATATGCTATCTAGGTTGGTCATAACTTTCCTTCCAAGGAGTAAGCGTCTTTTAATTTCATGGCTGCAGTTACCATTTGCAGTGATTTTGGAGCCCAGAAAAATAAAGTTTGACACTGTTTCCACTGTTTCCCCATCTATTTCCCATGAAGTGATGGGACCGGATGCCATGATCTTTGTTTTCTGAATGTTGAGCTTTAAGCCAACTATTTCACTCTCCACTTTCACCTTCATCAAGAGGCTTTTTAGTTCCTCTTCACTTTCTGCCATAAGGGTGGTGTCATCTGCATATCTGAGGTTATTGATATTTCTCCCGGCAATCTTGATTCCAGCTTGTGCTTCTTCCAGTCCGGCGTTTCTCATGATGTACTCTGCATATAAGTTAAATAAGCAGGGTGACAATATACAGCCTTGACGGACTCCTTTTCCTATTTGGAACCAGTCCAGTGTTCCATGTCCAGTTCTAACTGTTGCTTCCTGACCTGCATACAAATTTATCAAGAGGCAGATCAGGTGGTCTGGTATTCCCATCTCTTTCAGAATTTTCCACAGTTTATTGTGATCCACACAGTCAAAGGCTTTGGCATAGTCAATAAAGCAGAAATAGATGTTTTTCTGGAACTCTCTTGCTTTTTCTATGATCCAGTGGATGTTGGCAATTTGATCTCTGGTTCCTCTGCCTTTTCTAAAACCAGCTTGAACATCAGGAAGTTGACGGTTCACATATTGCTGAAGCCTGGCTTGGAGAATTTTGAGCATTACTTTACTAGCGTGTGAGATGAGTGCAATTGTGCGGTAGTTTGAGCATTCTTTGGCATTGCCTTTCTTTGGGATTGGAATGAAAACTGACCTTTTCCAGTCCTGTGGCCACTACTGAGTTTTCCAAATTTGCTGGCATATTGAGTGCAGCACTTTCACAGCATCATCTTCCAGGATTTGGAATAGCTCAACTGGAATTCTATCACCTCCACTAGCTTTGTTCATAGTGATGCTTTCTAAGGCCCACTTGACTTCACATTCCAGGATGTCTGGCTCTAGGTCAGTGATCATACCATTGTGATTATCTGGGTTGTGAAGATCTTTTTTGTACAGTTCTTCTGTGTATTCTTGCCTCCTCTTCTTAATATCTTCTGCTTCTGTTAGGTCCATACCATTTCTGTCCTTTATCAAGCCCATCTTTGCATGAAATGTTCCCTTGGTATCTCTAATTTTCTTGAAGGGATCTCTAGTCTTTCCCATTCTGTTGTTTTCCTCTATTTCTTTGCATTGATCGCTGAAGAAGGCTTTCTTATCTCTTCTTGCTATTCTTTGGAACTCTGTATTCAGATGTTTATTTTTTTTATTTTTTAATTTTATTTTATTTTTAAACTTTACATTATTGTATTGGTTTTGCCAAACATTGAAATGAATCCACCACAGGTATACACATGTTCCCCATCCTGAACCCCCCTCCCTCCTCCCTCCCCATACCATCCCTCTGGGTCGTCCCAGTGCACCAGCCCCAAGCATCCAGTATCGTGCATCGAACCTGGACTGGCGACTTGTTTCATACATGATAGTATACATGTTTCAATGCATTCTCCCAGATCATTCAGATGTTTATATCTTTCCTTTTCTCCTTTGCTTTTAGCTTCTCTTCTTTTCACAGCTATTTGTAAGGCCTCCCCAGACAGCCATTTTGCTTTTTTGCATTTCACTCAAAAGCAGCAGTATTCATAGTAGCACTATTTACAAAACCAAGACATGAAAACAACCCAAGTACCCGTCAATAGGTGGCTGGTTTAAGGTGTTTTATATATGGTGGCGGTTTATTCGCTAAGTTGTGTCTGACTCTTGTGACCCCAGGGACTGTAGTCTGCCAGGCTCCTCTGTCCATGGGATTTTCCAGACACGAATACTGGAGGGGTTGCCATTTTACTTGATAAAATATATATTTATATTATATACAAATATACATAATATATAAATATATGTTATATATGTTTTATACATATATAAAATACATATTATATATTTGTATATAGTATATATTATATTAAATATATTTTATATAATATATATACATTTATACAACATATATTTTATAAAATATATACATATATTTATGTAAAATATTTACATTATTTAATACTATATGTATTATATATGTATATATATTATATACATATATTTAATAAAATGGAATATTACTCAAACATAGAAAAGAATGAAATATTGACACTTCAGCAACATGAATGGACCTAGAGAATTTCATATTAAGTGAAGTAAATCAGGCAAAGAAATGCAAATATTATGTGATATTGCATAGGTGGAATATAAAAGTAAGAATATAAAAAATACAAATGAATCTATGTATGAAGCAGAAGTAGATTCACAGACAGAGAAAACAAACTTGTGATTACCAAAGGGGAAAGGGAGGGAGGGATAAATTAGGAGTTTGGAACTAGCAGATACAAACTACTGTGCATAAAATAGATAGGCAGCAAGGATTTATTACATAGCACAGGGAGCTATATTCAATATCTTATAATAACCTATAATGGAAAATAATCTGAAAAATATATATGTAAACAGTGAATGATCCTAGGTCACTGTGGGAAAAAACTGAGGGAACTGCTACCTTCACTTACTATGGTATTTGAGAATTTTTTCTTACAGACATCTGATCTCTCTTTTAATCAATGACTTGTCTAAGAACTGGCTCAGGTATAGAAGGTTGGTGAGACATTGCAGCATTTGATTAGTTCCACTGGGGCAGCTGATATCATCTTTCTGTTCATCCATTTTTGATCTCTCTTGAATCTGTTTATATTATGTGTATATGTATATATGCATGTATCAATCATGTGAAGAAACGCCCTGTTTACTGTTTATTCATCTTGCTCTTTAGAACCATGGACTATATTCATCATTATGATAGTTCACTGTGGGTCAGGATGCCCTGGATGCCACCATTTCAACTATGCTGTCAGTTACAGTTATTACATGCATCTTTTCTCCGACAATTAAGTGCTACCAGCTGTCTCTACTACTCTGGAACCCCATCTTCTTTGCTGATACTGGGGAGCCAGGTTCCGTAGCAGCATGTCCTGCCATCAGCCTCAGCCTGCAGAGGCCAGCCACCACTAAGCTTCTCCTTAAGGGTGGCATCTCTGTTTCCACTGCATTCCTTATCACCACAGTTAATGAAATCTTCTCTGGCCCCTTCCAGGAAAAGTCACCTGGTGGGTTCTCACATCTTATGTAATGGACTCGTTTTGCCACGTTCATTTCACTGGGTCATTTTTTTCTTTCCTTCAGCAGCCTATCAGTTCTGGCATCTTAGAGTTAATAGAAAGCCATCATTATTATTTTTTTTTCAAGCTTCCAAGATTCATCCCAGCAGCATATTAGAACATGCCAGGGCATTAAATCCTGAGTCACAGAGCATGCCCCCATATCAACAAATTCTTCCTGGGATTTCCCTGGTGGTCCAATGGTTCAGACTCTGTGCTTCCATTGCAGGGGGTGTGGGTTCAATCCCTAGCTGGGAAACTAAAATCCTGCATGCCTCACAGGCTCAGCCAAAAACAAACAAATCCAGCTCTAAGTTCAGATCCCCTCCTGGTTCAGGACTTTCAAGGCATGCTGTCCTGCTTCTTACCAGTTCATATTAGCAAAGCCTTACAGCATCTTTGGTGGAAAAATCCCTTTTCCCCTTAGTAGAGACAGCAATTCCCAAGTCAGGTATGGTAACACAGTCTTCAACATTGATCTAGTGGCTAGGAGAATAAAGAAAGGCACATCAGAGGTGGTCAGTGTTTTCCAGCAAGGCATCTGCCTCAGTTGAGGCTTCTACATGGTTTTTTGACTACCATTTAGAAATCAGTGTTAAAAGAAATGAATTTGTTTCCATCTGTTTCAGAATATTCTCTTAAAGACCTATTTCTCAAAGATTATACATGGTATAAGAAATTAATTTTTGTTTTCCTTTCTTAATGACTTAAAATTGATATTTAAAAACGTGATCTAAACATTATTCAGTGAGATTGAAAACAAGTTCAAAAATGTTTGAAGTGAAAATGCACTTTAACCAGGCTTATATTAATAACATTCAATTATTGATCTGTGAGTTAGGATTCCTAATTTCAAAATATGGAGTATTTTCCTACCATAATTAGTAGTTTCTGCTGAATATTTTCTTACCAAGTAGAACCTGGGCTTATTCAGAATAGGGAGGCTAATATGTTGAATAACTTATTGTTCACATTTGGCAGTTAACTACAGAGATGTAAAGTTAATAATATGCTTGCCAGGAAAGTTATAAATCAAAATGAAAAAATTCTGACAGTGAGGACACAACTGGAATATTTTGCACTAAGACAAATAGTTAATCATCATCCAGCTGTGCTTTGGATTAGTAACTCATCAAATATAAGAAGGAGACAAATGACCAATGTTTTCCATCATCGTGGTTCTAGTGTACTGGGTTGACAGAATGCTGTTGGTAAAATTAGGAGACAAACTGTGAGGAAAGGGAAAAATGGTCTATTTATTTAAGACCTAAGTTGAATACTTTTTTTTCTATTGGTTTGAAACATTATAACACTCTACACTCTTCTTTAATAATAGCCTGGTGACCTTATAAACTCATTATATAATTACCTAAAGACTCCATAGACAAAATTCTTGCTTTTAGACATTGTGAATGGTGGCAGTTGATAGATTTGTAAAAGACTTGAGCATAAATTATTTTGTAGTATTAAAAATCATGGACTCTCATTCTACATATCCTAGCCCATGTAAAAGTGAAAACAGACAAATGCCTTAAAAGTATAGTCCAGTATATTCTTATTCTGTCATATTTATATAATACTATGTGATGACTTGTATTTTCATTTTCTCATTCAAATGTTACATTTATTGGTATAAACATGTGCTTAGTTGCTCAGTCGTGTATGACTCTTGTGACCCTATAGACTGTAGCCTGCCAGGCTCCTCTGTCCATGGGGGTTCTCCAGGCAAGAATACTGGAGTAGGTTGCAATGCCCTACTCCAGGAGATCTTCCCAACCCAGGGATCGAACCCAAGTCTCCCACATTGCAGGTGTATTCTTTACTGTCTGAACCACCAGGGAAGCCATTTGTACTTTTCCGAGGGTGTTTTTCTTATTCATGAGATTATATCATTATTTAAATTTTATGAATATTTTAATAGATTTCTTAAAATGGACTTAGGACCTTTCAGAAATTGTGTTTTCGACTTCAGAGTCTAGCTCAACCTTTTATTTCATCATGAATTGATCAATGAGTTAATCACTTAATCATAAATACAGTACTGGGTATAATATTTCTCAGGTAGTAACTTTGAATGTGCAAAGTAGCTCTCTTTATTTTTTTGTAACTCAACCTAAGCTTCATTTTCAACTTCTGCTCTATCTAGGGGCAGAAAATTTAATCTAGTCGTTTTGCAGTACACTTGGTGGACTTACTTTCTCTTTGCTTGGCCTCTTTCAAAAAGTGAAAAAGTTTTATTCATCCATTTAGTTCAAGGCTCTCCATACTTCTTGAACCCCTTAAGTCATCCAAGTATGCATGAAGTCATTTCTATAACCTTCTGCCAGTGAATATTTGGAGCCTGTTAGCTTGCTTCTTCTCAAGGCAGCAGATGGGAAACAAAGAATAAGCTTTCAGTACTTAAATTTACTAGAGATTCTATTTACACCTTCTTGCAATGGGAAGAAGTGAGGGCAGAGTCTCTTCTAAGAGACTCATATATGCATCTCACGCTATTATTATTTTTAAAAGTTTCTTCCTAGATTGGAGAGCTAATTTCTTTCTTCATCATCCTTCAGTTGTTTAAAGCATGCATTTTGTGCTTTATATTATAGACTTTCTGACTTTTTGCTGTCTCTGTGTGGGCTATAAAACTTTTGAAAGTCAAGAGCTAAAAATTGCTTCCATCATTTATTATTATTTTTTTCTGCATTTCTGCTGGAACAACTCTACTTTGAGAGTTATAGAATTCCTTTGCCACCTCCTAATTTGAGGAAGGAGATCAGTTAGAAGTGTTGTTTGTGTGCATGTTGGAGGAAGGAGGCATAGGCAGAGGTTGGGAGGAGCGACACTGGTAAGTAATTAAAATGACCTTTCTGCCACACAAGTATTGATTTAGAATTTATTGCATGTCAGACTCTGCTTTGGGTATAATGAAGGAAATGAGAATATATGCTCCCTGTTGACATGGAGCATGTAATTAGTGGAGTGTGCAAAAAACAAAAAATGTGGAATAATTAAAGTGCAGTGCAAAAATATATAATATATAATTAAATTTTAAATTAGACAATTCATGCCCTATGGGTAAAATTAAAGTGCATAAGAGAGACTGGGTTGTGATAGTGAATTTAGAGTTGGTCCTAAATGTTGGTTGAAATATATGTGAGAGGAGAAAACAGGGCATTTAAGATGAGACAAATGATGTGAGTTAAAGCACAGAAGCAGGAACAAGTACTGTAAACATGGAGAGAGCAATGAAAAGATTGGTCTTTTCAGAAAAGAGGTTGAATGCTCCCAATTGGGTGAAAATAAGTTAGGTTGAAATATTAATAACTTAACATGCAAATATTTCAAGTTGGCAGGAGAATTTATGCTTTCTGTCACAGAGAGTAGAAGATTATACAGAGGCGTGATAATTGGTTTTGTAGAGGAAAGAAATGGTGGACGCTAGGATGAACTGGAGACTCAAGAAGAATATTGATGTAGTCCAAGTGTGAGGTAAGTGCCCAGAAAAGGGTGATATGAAGTGGGAATGCAGTGAGAATGAAAAAGGGAAAGAGAAGATAAATAAATGATGGAAAGATCTGGGAAAAACAGAACGGGATAATATACTGACACAGTAACCTAGTTTTAAACTTTGCATTGTGTTTTTCCCTTTTTCTTTTCCTAGTCAAGTAAGTATTTGGTTCTGGGATCACTGTCTAAGGGAAGGGATATGGCTGATTGGAACCACAAAACGTGTCTTTTGTTTTAGAAATCTAAACCCCATAATGGAGGAAGGCTTTGTGAAATTGGTACAACAAAGGGAATGTGAATACAAAGGAAAGTGTCTTGGCTGGATTTCTGAAGGGAGAATTGCTTCGAGACTAGAAGAAAATAGATTAGGCTAGGAAGAGAAAGCCTGGGAGATTGAGGGCATCCTACAGATCTGACTGTTCAATTCTGCTTTCTGGCAGTGTCTTTGAGAGGATAGGATCTTGTAAGATGCTATCAAGGAAACAGCAACGTGAGGCTTTTAGCAGATGGAGACTGGGAAACTTTGTGGACACATTCCTGTGCTCTAAGAATGGGCAGGAAGGTGCCTCAGAAAGACCATAATCCCACGGCCTGAGGGACTTCTCTGCTGTAACCTTTATATGAGAAGTGACGTTAGGGCTGTGCGTTAGTTCCCCATCTTCCCCAATTCTTAACCTTACAAAATCCTTTACTCTTCTTTAAACCTCAACAAAATGCTGCAGAATTGGGGGAACCTTCAAAAAGACTCAAGGGGAAGCTTCAGCCTGACATTCAGACTCATAATAACAATTCACTGGAGTAATGGGAAATACATTTGCATTAATTGCATATCTGAATTTGTGGCCTCCATTTATCCCTGCTCTGATCCACTTTATTCCTTGTGAATATAAATCACGACTTTGTTAGAAAAGGATTAATCCACTAAATGTTAAAATCCTTTTTGGAAAATATTTCTTGTATTTTCTTTTTAAAAAATATTTATTCTTTTGACAAATAATTATGATAAGCTCCTAGTGGGAGTCAGTCTCTAGCAATATGGAAACACATAACACACAGGTACTAGCCTCAAAAAACTAAATGAGGAGGAAAATGTAAACAATGATTCTAACATAGGCTGTTTCAGATCCACTGTGTAATAATAATCCACTGTGGAGTAGATTAGAAAAAATATATTAATAATTAATAAATAGAATTCCTATATCCTATTATACATACCATATGTATAATTATGAACTAAATCTGGTGGTTGTATGAGAAGGGAGTAGTTTATTCACAAAAATATAATATTACATAAGAATTTATTGGCTAACAGCCTGGTTAGAACACTGTTCTTGGCTGAAGGAAGAACAGAAGGATGGGGTATATACTAAGGTAATTGTAAAAATCTTTCTAACTTTGAGGAATTTGGCATTTCATTTTGAGGGCAATGCATGCACATACATAAAACATGAGAGCAAGAGAGACTGGGGAAGATCAAGTTCAGTGTTTAAATAGCATCTGTTGGGAGTTTTCTGTAGGCAGTCAGAAAATGTGGTTGGAAGGCATTGAGAATGAAAAGGGAAAGGGAAGACAAGAGGTAAATGACAAAAAGTAGGCAAATGCCAGAGATACAGTTTTATGACTCATCTACAAATAAAATGCCATCAAGGAAGTATCTGAACTACTGAGGTCTAGTCACTAAGCTCTGGGAAATGCCCACAACCAAAGCTTTGAAGGGTAGAGGGGAGGATGAAGAGCCACCTGAGAGCAGAGAGGAGTGACCAATGACCATGTCAAGAATCAGGGTGAGAGGGCCTAATCAAACTTATAAGCTTTTGCACAGCAAAGGAAATCATGACAAGACAAAAAAACAACTCACAGAATAGGAGAATGGGAGAAAATATCTGCAAACAATATGATCAACACAGCTTAATTTCCAGTATATACAAACAGCTCATACAACTCAACAACAAAAAAAACAAACAACCTAAATAGACATTTCTCCAAAGAAGACATACAGATGCCAACAGATACGTGAAAAAATGCTCACCACTGCTAATTATTAGAGAAATGAAAATCAGGACTACAATGAGGTATCAATTCACTCCAGTCAGAATGGCCATGATTCAAAAGTCTACAAATAACAAATGCTGGAGAGGGTGTGGAGAAAAAGGAACCCTCCTATACTATTGGTGGGAATGTAAGTTGGTGCAGCCAGTGTGGAAAGCAGTATGGAGGTTCCTCAGAAAACTAAAAATAGAATTACCATATGATCCAGTAATCTACTGCTGGGCATATATCCAGACAAAACTGTGATTCAGAAAGATTAGCACTGCTACATTCACACCAGTGCTAGTCAAGACATGGAAACAATGTTTGGATATTGTCTATTAACAGATGTCTATTAACAGATGAATGGATAAAAAGATGTAGTACATATATACAATGGAATACTACTCAGCCATAAAAAAGAACAAAGCAATGCCATTTGTAACACCACTGATATAACTAGAGATTATCATACTAACTGAAGTAAGTTAAAAAAGGAAAGACAAATACAATATGATATCCCTTCTGTGGAATCTAAAATATGACACAAAGGAACCTAAATATGAAACAGAATCAGACTCACAGGCATAGAAAACAGCCTGTGGTTGCCAAGAGGGAGGGGGTTGGGGGGGATGGAGTGAGAAGTTGGGGTCAGCAGATGTAAGCTATTATATAGAGAGTAGATAAACAACAATGTCCTACCATATGGCACAGGGAATTATATCCAGTGGTGGTGGTGGGTTCAATTGTTAAGCCATGTCTGACTCTTGCCACTCCATGTACTGTAGCCCACCAGGCTCCTCTGTCCACCAGATTTCCCAGGCAGAAATACTGGAGTGGGTTGCCATTTCCTTCTCCAGGGGATCTTCCTGATGCAGGGATCTAGCTGTGTCTTCTGCATTGCAGGTGGTCTCCTGCATTGAAGGTGGATTCTTAATCACTGAGCTACCAGGGAAGCCTGAACTATATTCGATATCTTACAATAAACCATAATGGAAAAGAATATATTATAAAAAAGGATGTATATCTCTTTGCTGTACAGCAGAAATTAAACAAGTTTGTAAATCAACTACACTTCAATTTAAAAAAAGGAAAAAAGAAAGAAAGAAAAAAAAAGAATCAGGGTGAGGCAGTTCATGCAAGAGGAGAGTCTCCAATCATGAGTCAAATGCACTCCGGAGCGCTTGTAAAGAATAAGAACTGAGTCAGGCCAACCTGTGACACAAGTTGGAAATTTTGCTGAGAATATGAGACAGACCCTTTCATAGTTTTAGAAGCTTGAAGTCTCACAATTTTCTTTTCCTTCTTCCTTCCCTTCTTTTACCATGTTCCTTTTCTATTAGTTTTATTTCCTCAAGACATCGTTTTATCTTGATTTTACTTTATTTTCACCAAACTTAATTTTTTTGAATAAACAGTGCTTGCACATGGCAAAAATTACAATCCAAAAGCGACAAAAAGTTACACAGTATGTATTGTATTTTTACACATACATATTAGCCCAGTTCTTTCCCTAACAATTATTATGGGGATTTCCCTTCTTATCATATGTGGAGAACTGCCATGGTCTTTTTGGGCTGCACATTATTTCTCGTGTGGATATAGCATAAAATATTCTACCAGTCCTCTGCTGCTAGATGCTTTGGTTATTTCCAAGTTCAATTTCTGACAAACCATGCTGCAATTAATATCTTTATATATGATTCCTTGTGAACATGTGTGAAAATCTTTGTATAACTTTCTAGATATGCAGTTGCTGGTTTGACAGCTTGATCATTTTTATTAACATTAAGGCCTTAATTTGAAGTAGCATTTATTTTAGGTAATATGGCAACAGGGGACATGTAGTTGCCTCCAGAATTCAGTGTTTTTCAATTTGTTAGCTGGGTGGAAATCTCTAGAGTGAATGAGACTCCTGCAGCTCAAAAGTTGTTTGAGAGAAACTGAGGTAGTGAATCGCAAGGTGGAAATCTCATCAATGTGGCAGTGGCAGGAGTTCCAGAACTCTTATTCTGATATTAACCCCAGGATTTTAATTTCGTAAGTTTCCCGAGACATTACAGAAAGTCCTTTGTTTAAAATATTTCAAAGTCAGGAAAAGAAAACCAAGTCGTAGTTCAGAAGGTAGAGAAATTAGAAACATCTGGGAAGGTCGGTTGCAGACGCCGCTTGTGCTGACATGGAGATGTAATACCCAGGCGGTTGACTCCTCCAGTCTAATTCGGGTGAATAATATTTTCTCAGCAGTCTCCTGGCCACAGAGTATCAAAAAGCAATGGGAACATGCTGTAAAGTGCCTTGATGCCCAGAACAATTACACTCTGGAAACATTCTCTTGGCTGGCTGAATGTGACCCATGACCACAGCGCAGTTCATTCCATAAACAGAATTAGTCACAGAGTATATGTGGAACAAGACTCTTTGCAGGACTTTCTTGTGTTGACTTTCTTTGTGCATGACAAGATGTTAGGCCCTAATACTTTGGAATGATATTACCTTAAAATAGTAGGATGAAAAATACACAACACTTTGCTTTACTTAAGTATACAAGTACCATTTTCTCCATATGGTTATTGACTGTGTTCTTTTCAGAGCTATCTTATGAGTGAGGCCAGTCTAAGGGGGTCTATGCCTTTGGTTTTAATGTTTTGTTTTTTTTACTGTCTTAATATCATTAAAAACTTGCAAATTATGGGTATCTTAAGAAATATATTGATCTTCAGTTCAGCCTTGTACTTATGTGTCTTTCCGGTCCTTCTCTGACACCATGAGAGAAAATTAGTAATTTCACTTTCGTGCGATACATATGTACCTCAAATACTACCCAGTTGATTTACATGTCATTTTGTATTTTAATTTATTTATGTAGCTGTTTCCAATTAGACCTCTACTCCTCAGGTCTATTTTATTTTGTATTCCAGAGTGCCTAGGTTCATAGTAAGTAAAGAATAAATATTTATAACATGAATGAATCAGCCAGCTAATCATAGGCCATGAGGTACCTTGACATGAAACTCAACTTGACTACTAATAATAATTTTTCTCCTATGGGTGCAGTACTGCATTTGGTTTCCTTAAAACTTTTTTTTCACTAATCGATATTTCTAGGTTATTTTCTAAAGGCAAGTGTAAGTTTCTGAGTATTACTCTGAGAGCATCAGTATGTAATTCTGCAGTCAGGGTAGACCGATTTTGTGATGTCATTCTCAAAGTTTCTGCTGTATGATGGAGTCTGTTTGTTCCAACCGCAAGTTAGAATGTCTTTGTTTTCTACTGTACCTGGAGATTGTAACCCAAAGAATGTCCAAAATGGTGTATCAAATTAAGGAAGCTTCAAAAATGTTTCTTACCAGGAATCTCTTCTTTGAATTATTTGTGAACCATCATCATCAAAAAGTGTGTATCAAGCACTGACATCTGAGTACTATACCTGAGTACATCCCCAAGTACTATACCAGTTAAGCTGCAATGCCTACGCAGACCCAATCGATGTAATACACAATGTCCTATTTTTACAGGAGTCTTTTGAATTCTGTTCATTTGTCTGTAATTCTATTTGGTTTAAAATTGAATATGACTTTTAGTTATTGCCCACTCCTTTGTCACTTTTAATTTTTACCATACAATCCTGGAAAAAGCATTTTCTTGGATACTTTTTCCCTGCCTTGCCCTTTCATGTTTACATGAACTAGCCAAGTTTCATGTCTAAACCATCCTTTCTTTCTGTGAAAATATAGATGTATTAAGGTATCCCCAGATAAGACATAATGGTATTATAGCTTTTACGTTGCAAGAGGGCTAGGGGATGTGATCTAAAACATAAGTGAAGGTTTTATTCACAATAGAGAATGTTGGGTTATTTTGTTAGTAACTGAGTCCAGCTATGTTGTGTGGTCTTGAGAAAATTATTTCATGTTTCTGAGTTTCCATGTCCTTAAAATATGGTGAGGATTAGAAATAATATCTGTTGAGCATCTTGCAAAGCTGAAAGAGACTAGGCACTAAAAATGGCAGCTAATAGTAGAATCTACAGCTGCAAGAAAATGAGAGAAATAATTTTGTCTAAGCTTGGTATATATGTGACATGCACGCTGCCCTTCCACATTTGTATTGCTTACTGCAGACCCTGCTGGTCGGTCAGCAGCTTTTTCATTGAGTCTGGATGCCGCTTTGGGATTAGTTAAAAGCAGCCATTGCCAGTTAACCAAAACAGGAAAATGAGTTGAAATCCACTTTCCATCTCTCAGGTAGCCCAGGCCTTTAGTATTATGGAAGAGAAAACTGAGGCTCAGATAGACTATGGGATTTCCTCACGGTGACACGTTTAGTGAGTGGTCAGAATCCACATTAGAAGTCAGAACTCTTAATTCAGTTCTTCCTCGCTGCAAGGCCTTTTCATCCATCTTCTTTTATAATAACCAGGGATTCGGTATCAGTTGCCACCTTTTTTCTTGAGCAAATAAATTGACCCATGATTTTCATATTTATTAGTTTATGCAAATGAGCCCCACTGACCACTTTACACGGGAGATTATATGTAATTTTTAAAAGCCATGCTGTTTGATTCAAACCTTCTGTTCTATGGGCTTTCAGAAAAGAAAAAGCCTGAGGGTCAGCAGATGTTGAAGGAAGTATAATTAATGTAAACAATTAGATAATTAAGAAGAGATTTCCAAAGCAAGAGTAACTTCAGACATTTTCCACATACTCTCCTTTGATCATTTAACCTTTTTTTTTTTTTTCCTGGTATGGATATTATGCTGTAAACTTTGTGTTGGAGTCCACTGAAGCCGGCAACAGTTAATCCGTCCTTGTACTGCGGACGTGCTCATGCTTGCTGACAGCTACAGAATTAATTTGGATTTACTTAGCTAAAGGAAAACCAGGACGAGAAAAGCCAATATGAAGTCTCTTCTTCTCATCACTTATGTCTCCACCCCCACTGTTTTTTGTTTGTTTTAGTTACTTTTCCAAATATTCTCTCATTTTTCCCATGTTCTGTGTTCACTTAAGAAAGCTTCTAATAGCACAGATGACAAACAGGAGTTCCAGAAGCGCTGACGCATCACAGCAGAAGTCCAGTGGTTTGGCAGGAGACTTCACTTCAAAATGTTGAGACTGGCCATTTTCAAAGTAAGTCCACAGCAGCAGATGTCACTGTTGGTCTATTTTAACTTTGGGGTGCTTGACAAATAGTGTTTGCACATGAGCACATGAGCCCAGTAATCCCAAATTTTAGTTACCATGGTCTTGTGGGACACTTCATGCTTGTTTTTAGCTCCAATATAAGGGCCAATTTCTTACCCTTGGAACCTAATATAATTACACAGAACTTTTTTTTTTGAGATATAGTGTCGATTAAACTTTTATTTATTTTTTCGATTAAACTTTTAATGTTATGATTATGTATTTATACCACTGCCACTTTCCTTTTTTAATAGAGATCTTTTCCACAATGTCCAAATTTTCTTTGTTTCTTCCCTCTTTCTGCATGTCATTCCTTAAGCATGGGAGAGCGTTTACTTTTCTGCTCGTACATGCTTGTCTGTTCATGTATAAATCTCCACAGTCTTATATTCTCTAAGATACTTTCTTTAACATTAATATTCATGCTGTTAACTACAGTGCAATTGACATTCACTTTTCTGAGTAAAGAAGTTGTGTCAGTTATTTACCCACTGTCTCTGTGTCCTCCTTTTTGACTCTGTTCTGTGATGCTAGGGCTATGACTCTGCAAACTTCATTCCTCAGATTTCTTGGCTGGATTCTTGATGGCATTAGGCTGGGGCTTTGAAGGTATTGGAGGTGAGTAGCAGGAAAGGAGGTAAGACTTTCTGTTTTTGAATTTGACCATTCTTCTTGGCCTCAGTTCCAAAATGGCACTTTTCCTGAGCATCAGCTAGTGGCCACAGCTGTGGAAGTGACTCCAGCCTCCAGTTCCTTGTGGCTCTTCCAGAGCTAGTCTCACTGTATTCCCTCAGAGGAATTAGCAGCAGCTAGACCAAGCCCCTTCCTTAAAGCATCAAATCTGGGGACTTGTTCTAGTTCTTAGGTTCTGGTTTTCCCCTCCTTTCCCCTTTTGGTCCCCTAATCTCAGGCATTGTAGCTGCCTCCTGGGTTACCTCAGTGTTACCTTTTTGCTTAGTCTGTCCTGTAACACATGTGAAGACAATTCTTTCCATTAAATCCCTTCTGTTGAAATCCCTTCTATGTGGTTTTTTGACAAATATTTGATGCTTTTTAACTGTGGTGTTGGAGAAGACTCTTGAGAGTCCCTTGGACTGCAAGGAGATCCAACCAGTCCATCCTAAAGAAAACCAGTCCTGGATGCTCATAGGAAGGACTGATTTTGAAGCTGAAACTCCAATACTTTGGCCACCTGATGTGAAGAGCTGACTCATTTGAAAAGACCCTGATGCTGGGAAAGATTGAAGGCGGGAGGAGAAGGGGATGACAGAGGATGAGATGGTTCGATGGCATCACCGACTCAATGGACATGGGTTTGGGTAAACTCTGGGAGTTGGTGATGGACAGGGAGGCCTGGCGTGCTGCAGTTCATGGGGTTGCAAAGGGTTGGACACAAGTGAATGATTGAACTGAACTGAACTGATATCTATATATACATATATATGTAATATATATGTCATATATATCCTTTGCCCCCCAGGTGGCTCAGACAATAAAGAATCTGCCTGCAATGCTGAAGACCTGGCTTCGATCCCTGGATTGGGAAGATCGCCTGGAGAAGGGAATGGCTACCCACTCCAGTATTCTGGCCTGGAGAAGTCCATGGACAGAGGAGCCTGGAAGGCTATAGTCCATGGGGTTGCAGAGTCACATGTATATCACATGCATCATCACATACATATCACACATATCATATATATAACATACATACCACATGTATCACATGTACCACCACAAACATATCACATGTTAAAGGATATATATCACATGTATTTTCACTATGTGGTATGAAACATGCCATGTAAAACGTATGACACCTCCACAATCGAAAGCAAGAGTGGGTGTTAACACTGAGAGTAATATCTCCTTGAAAAAATATTTAATCATTGCCAGTGGAGTTCTAATTAGGTTTTATCCTAGTTCATACTCCATTTTACAGAAGGCACACCAAGACCAGGAGCGATGAAGAGACTTGCTCCAGGTCATACAAGCGAGTGGTTAGAAACCTGGAGCAGAACTGCATCTAATTTTCTTTCTTTTTCCTCAAGCTGACTTAGTTGCTCGTGACTTTACATGTATTCAGTGCAAAGGTTTGTTCCCTTTTGGCCAGAAATGAGCATAAATAAAGTAATTAATCTAGGATTTCTTTAATAATTATATTAACATATTATACTGAGAACTTTCATTTGGAAGGGACGTGTTGGAGAACTTGTTGCCTTTTGATGAAAGTCAATTACTTCTTTATACTGCACATGTATTCATTCATTTGTATTCTGTCAATTAGCTTATGATATATGTATTAACTTTTAATCTATAACAATGTGAGGTAATGACATGTGTCATTGCTCTAGTATCACTTTTGACTGTCTTAGATCTATTCCCGGAGAGAGAGAAAAGAACCATAGACTGTTGAAGACATCCAGATTACCTAATTCAGTGGTTCGCAAACCATAGTATGTACATTAGAACCATTTGGGAACTTGAAAATGCCTATGTCAGTGCCCACTCAGATCAGTGGCGTTGGAATCTCTGCGCATTGACACCAATGCCCACTGCAGACTAATCATATTATAATCTCTGTGGGTGAGGCATCCAGGATTGAGGGCCATTTGAGCAGAAGTTGGCAAATATTTTATGTAAAGGACTGGATTGTAAATATTTTTGGCTTTGGTAGTATCTATAATATATTTTGGAGAAGGAAATGGCAACCCACTCCAGTGTTCTTGCCTAGAGAATCCCAGGGACAGAGGAGCCTGGTGGGCTTCCGTCTATGGGGTCGCACAGAGTTGGACACGACTAACGTGACTTAGCAGCAGCAGCATAATATATTTGGCCTTATGAACTCTGTCACAGCTACTTGACTGTGCCATTTTAGCACGCAAGTAGCCACAGATAAACAAATGAACATGACTGTGTTCAAATAAAACTTTATTTATGGACACAAATTTAAAGTCATACCTTCCTGACCCCTGATCTCAAATAATTTCCCAGTTTTTGAAAAAAGAATTCAGCTCTATTGAGGTGTAAGTGACGTTTAAAATGGTAAGATATTTAAAGTGTACATTGTGGTGATGTGGCACACATGTACGCTGTGAAAGGATTCCCCCATCTATGTAGTTAATTAGCATAACTGTCACCTCACTTATTTACCTTTTTATGAGGACATTTAGGTTCTACTCTGTCAGCAAATTTTAATTATACAATACCGTGTAATCAACCCTAGTCACCGTGTTGCATGTTATGTCCTCAGAGCTTATTCATTTTTTAGCTGAAAGTTTATACTGTTTGACCAATCTCTCTCTATATCCTCCACCCGCTAGCTCCTGGTGACTGTTTTTGAATTCTCTGTTTCTATGAGTTTGACTTTTTTTGTTTCAAGATTCCACATATAAGTGTACCATGCAGTATTTGTCTTTCTAGTGCCCTTAAGTTACCTACAGTTACATAGTTGCAAATGGCAGGATTTCCTTTTTTTCATGGCAGAATAATATTCCACTCCATGTGTGTGTATCTGTCTGTCTGTTTCATATCTTCTTCTTTATTCGCTCCTCCATTGATGCACACTCAAGTTGTTCCATCTTGGCTGTTGTGGATATTGCTTCAGTGGACATGGGAGTGCAGATATATCTTTGATATCTGTTCATTTCCTTTGGAAATCTCTACTTTTTGACTTACTCTTCCAATTTTTAAATGTTAGAAACTAACTGCAAAAAGTCTAAAATACTGTGTAAGTCAAACTGAACATGTGTTTGGTCTGGACCCAGTTTACCATATCTCTGTAGAATCTGACCCGCAGAAGAATCAGGGGAGAGATGTGTGTGAAACCTGGGAAAGGAACCACATTTTCAAAGAGACTGTGTGTGAGGGAGATGCCATCTGTAAACGAGGGATGGAGAGTTGAGCTTGGGAGTAGAGTGGTGATGAGTCGCTTAAGGAGTCAAGGGAGATCAGGCCTTCCTCTATTAACATACCTATTACATGAAGGAATAGCTTTTATTTGGATAATGCTAAAGTGTTTTATAATATTATGGCTTTTCTCATGTCCATATCTTTATAGTTATTGTCAGGAAACAAACCTACAAGAACCATATATAGATGATGAAAATTATTAAAGACCAGGTGGCTTATTGTTTGGGACATGGGAGGGAGGGAAAGACAAGAATGTGGGAGCTGGTTGGGAGTAGAGAATAGGCCTTGGAGGTGAAGATACTGATCTGTAAATGGAGTGAAGTAGACTTAGATGAGTATGGGGAGAAAATACCTCATGAGTGATATTCAATACTTAGAACAGAAAGGGAGAACTGGGGCTAGACAAAAGTGGAGAATAGCCAGGAATCAAGTCCTGGTGGGCCGGGAGGTGACTTGGCAGTTTTGGTCAAAGTGAGATACTTGAACTGGGTGGCCAAGATCAGAGCCAGAACTATTGAATACAGAGCCAGGGATCTGGAGGCAGTTTGGAAGGATCTGCAAGGGGGACTATGCCAGGAATATATACCCCCTGGTATGGGCGTTTTCAAATGGGAAAACTGTTGAGTTCATAATACATATTATGTAACATAGTAATTCTTAATTGAATATCCGTTAAGTTAATGTTGAATTAGGAGTTAAACAAATTTAAAATCTGGAATTTTGTTTTAAAAAATGAAAACATCCAAACATACCATCTTTCCAACAAATGTTTTTTAAACAGATCTTTCAGCCAAGTTGCCTAAGAACAACACTTGACTAGAACTGCACGTCTTCAAACTGTCTACTGCAGAATGGAAACAGGAACCTCTGGGAATATCTATGAGTCATAAAATGTTATAAGGAACTTTCCAAAGACCTTTTTTTCTTTTTTTGCTAAAATGGAGAGTTCTAATCTCAAATTGGCAGGCTTTCCTGGCGGCAATGTACATTGTTTACTTTGATTGCTTCTCAGCTGTGCTGCATGACCTTAGTTCATCAACTTTTTGATATATTGTAGCAGAAGAGTTGCATAATATGACAAGATTGTAATTCCTTCTTTTTTTCTACTCTCTTAAAACAGATAAAAATCAGGATCCATATCTATGCTTCCTCTGTGAGGAAGTTTAATTCAACTGTCTTTGAAGAAAGTAGTTCACATTACTCCCATAATTTTGAAAGCTTATAGTACTGGTAATTGGAGACATATGCTTTCATTTCATTATAAAAAGGATGTAAAAAGCACTTCATAATGTTTCCAGAAAGGAGTATTTCTGTGCGCGTGTGTGCATGTGTGTACTGAGGTTATTTGCTGCTAAGTCACTTCAGTTGTGTCCGACTCTGTGCGACCCCATAGATGGCAGCCCACCAGGCTCCCCTGTCCCTGGGATTCTCCAGGCAAGAACACTGGAGTTGGTTGCCATGTCCTTCTCCAATGCTTGAAAGTGAAGAATGAAAGTGAAGTAGCTCAGTTGTGTCCGACTCTTAGCTACCCCATGGACTGCAGCCTACCAGGCTCCTCTGCCCATGGGATTTTCCAGGCAAGAGCACTGGAGTGGGGCGCCATTGCCTTATTTAATCTAGTTTAAATATTGCAGTTTGAATTTGGCAAAATGCAAGTACAAATACATATCATATAAACATAGTTATCAAAGTTAAGAATGAACCAAAAAATAGGCCACAGAAGAAGAGTACCTAATCCTTAGTCCATAAATTCAAAATTCTTCTGAATCTAAATTCTTTGATATTTTATGGAGTCTGAGTAATTTGTAAAATTGATATATTGCTTAGATATGTTCTCTGTTTTAGTTCTTAAAATAGAGTTATACTTTATTTAATGTGAACATTTTAAGTTTATAGTTCAAAAGGTTTTCAACTCTGTGTAGTCACCACCCAAATCAATATAAAATATTTCCATCATCCACAAAGCTTCCCTGTGCCCCTTTCTAGGCTTTTTTCCTACCCTCCTCCATATACCAGAAAGAACAATTAGTTTTGCATGTTCCTGGACTTCATATAAGTTAAATCTTATAGTATATACTCTTTTGGGTTTGGTTTCTTTGACCCAATGTGTTTTAAAGATTTATCCATATTGTTCCATGTATCAATATCCTTTTTTGATTAGAGTTATCGAGATCAGGGCTGGGATTTCTTTGGAAGGAATGATGCTAAAGCTGAAACTCCAGTACTTTGGCCACCTCATGCGAAGAGTTGACTCATTAGAAAAGACTCTGATGCTGGGAGGGATTGGGGGCAGGAGGAAAAGGGGATGGCAGAGGATGAGGTGGCTGGATGGCATCACTGACTCGATGGACATGAGTTTGAGTGAACTCTGGGAGTTGGTGATGGACAGGGAGGCCTGGTGTGCTGTGATTCATGGGGTTGCAAAGAGTTGGACACGACTAAGTGACTGAACTGAACTGAACTGAACTGATCCTTATAATCTATAAGTCTTTTGTTAGATAAATATTTTCTGAACATTTTCTTCTAGTTTCTGTATTGTCTCTTTCCTTATTGGTTTCTTTTATTGACTGATAAATTATTCACATAGCATCAAATTTAGAATAAATCCCATATCCATTATCATTTACTCCCCATTTTCTCCTTCTCCTCCAGGCCCTGGCAATTGCTGATATATTTTTTGTCTCTATGGATTTGCCTGTTCTGGACAGAGGATACATATGAAATCATACAATCTGTGGCCTCTTGTGTGTGGCTTCTATTTATCAGTCGATGGATAGTGTGTTGTCTCTACTTTTTTTGGCTGTTAAGAATAATATTGCCATGAATATCCATGTATAAGTTTTTATGTAAAGATATATTTTCAGTTCTCCTGAGTATATTCCTACTATAGACTGATTCGTGTTCTCCCAACATTCGTATGTTGAAATCCTAATCTCTAATATGATGGCATTTAGAAATGGGGCCTCTGGGAAGTGATTGGCTCTTGAGGGTGGAGCCTTTCTTATGAGGGATTAATGCCCTTAAAAAGAGACAAGAGCATTTGCTTCCTACCTCTCCTTCAGGTCACAAGAGTATACAGAACAAAAGTGGCCGTCTCCCAGCCAGAAAGCAGGTTCTCATCAGACACCGGATCTGCTGGTGCCTTGATCCTGGACTTCCCGGCTTGCAGAGCTGTAAAAAATAATGTTTATTGTTTAAGCCAACCAATCTATGGTGTTTTTGTTATATTAGCCTGAACTAAGATAATTACTTAGAATTGAATTATGAGCAATTCCGTATGGTAACTGTCTGTTGAACTTTTTGAGGAAGTGACAAACCTTCCTACACCAACTATACTATTTTACGTTTTCACCAACAATGTGTGAGGGTTCTAATTTCTCCATAGCCTTGCAAACCATTGCTATTGACCGTTTTTTAAAATTAGAGTTACTACTATGGTTTTGATTTGCATTTTTCTAATGACTAATAAGCACCTATTCATGTGCTTATTGACCACTTCTGTATCCTCTTTGGAGGAATATCCATCCAGATCTTTTGCTTATTTAAAAGTTTCTTTTTTTTTTTTTTTAGAAATCAAAGAGGACACTAACAGATGGAGAAATATACCATGTTCATGGATTGGAAGAATCAATATAGTGAAAATGAGTATACCACCCAAAGCAATCTATAGATTCAATGCAATCCCTATCAAGCTACCAACAGCATTCTTCACAGAGCTAGAACAAATAATTTCACAATTTGTATGGAAATACAAAAAACCTCGAATAGCCAAAGCGATCTTGAGAAAGAAGAATGGAACTGGAGGAATCAACCTACCTGACTTCAGGCTCTACTACAAAGCCACAGTTATCAAGACAGTATGGTACTGGCACAAAGACAGAAATATAGATCGATGGAACAAAATAGAAAGCCCAGAGATTAATCCACGCACATATGGACACCTTATCTTTGACAAGGGAGGCAAGAATATACAATGGATTAAAGACAATCTCTTTAACAAGTGGTGCTGGGGAAACTGGTCAACCACTTGTAAAAGAATGAAACTAGAACACTTTCTAATACCATACACAAAAATAAACTCAAAATGGATTAAAGATCTAAACGTAAGACCAGAAACTATAAAACTCCTAGAGGAGAAGATAGGCAAAACACTCTCCGACATACATCACAGCAGGATCCTCTATGACCCACCTCCCAGAATATTGGAAATAAAAGCAAAAATAAACAAATGGGACCTAATTAACCTTAAAAGCTTCTGCACATCAAAGGAAACTATTAGCAAGGTGAAAAGACAGCCTTCAGAATGGGAGAAGATAATAGCAAATGAAGCAACTGACAAACAACTAATTTCGAGAATATACAAGCAACTCCTACAGCTCAACTCCAGAAAAATAAATGACCCAATCAAAAAATGGGCCAAAGAACTAAATAGACATTTCTCCAAAGAAGACATACAGATGGCTAACAAACACATGAAAAGATGCTCAACATCACTCATTATCAGAGAAATGCAAATCAAAACCACAATGAGGTACCATTTCAGGCCAGTCAGAATGGCTGCTATCCAAAAGTCTACAAGCAATAAATGCTGGAGAGGGTGTGGAGAAAAGGGAACCCTCTTACACTGTTGGTGGGAATGCAAACTAGTACAGCCACTGTGGAGAACAGTGTGGAGATGCCTTAAAAAACTGGAAATAGAACTGCCTTATGATCCAGCAATCCCACTGCTGGGCATACACACTGAGGAAACCAGAAGGGAAAGAGACACGTGTACCCCAATGTTCATCGCAGCACTGTTTATAATAGCCAGGACATGGAAGCAACCTAGATGTCCATCAGCAGATGAATGGATAAGAAAGCAGTGGTACATATACACAATGGAGTATTACTCAGCCATTAAAAAGAATACATTTGAATCAGTTCTAATGAGGTGGATGAAACTGGAGCCTATTATACAGAGTGAAGTAAGCCAGAAAGAAAAACACCAATACAGTATACTAACGCATATATATGGAATTTAGAAAGATGGTAACAATAACCCTGTGTACAAGACAGCAAAAGAGACACTGATGTATAGAACAGTCTTATGGACTCTGTGGGAGAGGGAGAGGGTGGGAAGATTTGGGAGAATGGCATTGAAACATGTAAAATATCATGTATGAAACGAGTTGCCAGTCCAGGTTTGATGCACGATACTGGATGCTTGGGGCTGGTGCACTGGGATGACCCAGAGGGATGGAATGGGGATGGAGGAGGGAGGAGGGTTCAGGATGGGGAACACATGTATACCTGTGGTGGATTCATTTTGATATTTGGCAAAACTAATACAATTATGTAAAGTTTAAAAAATAAAATAAAATTAAAATAAATAAATAAATAAAAGTTTTTTTTTTTAATTGTTGTGCTATGAGAATTTTCTTTATATATTCTGGATACCAGACCCTTGTTAGATACATGGTTTGCAAATATTTTCTCCCATTTTTTAGATTGTAGTTTTACTTTCTTTATAGTGCCCTTTGAGGCACAAAAGTTTTAGTTTTGATAAAGCCTTTATTGTTGTTCAGTCACTAGCTCATATGTGACTCTTTGTGACCCCATGGACTCAACATGCCAGACTTGCCTGTCTTTCACTCTCTCCCGGAGCTTGCTCAAATTCATGTCCATCCAACCGTCTCATCCTCTGTTGCCCACTTTTCATTCTGCCCTCAATCTTTCCCAGCATCAGGGTCTTTTCTAATGAGTCAGCTTTTGCATCAGGTGGTCAAAAGATTAGAGCTTCAGCTTCAGCATCAGTCCTTCCAATGAATAGTCAGAACTGATTTCCTTTAGGTGACTGGTTTGATCTCCCTACAGTCCAAAGGACTCTCAAGAGTCTTCTCCAACACCACAGTTTGAAAGCATCAATTCTTTGGTGCCTAGGCTTCTTTGTGGTACAACTCTCACATCTGTACATGACTACTGGAAAAACCATAGCTTTGACTATATGGATATTCTTGGCAAAGAGATGTCTCTGCTTTTTAATATGCTGCCCAGGTTGGTCATAGCTTTTCTTCCAAGGAGCAAGCATCTTTTAATTTCATGGCTGCAGTAACTGTCTGCAGTAATTTTGGAGCCCAAGAAATTAAAATCTGCCACCGTGGCCATTTTTTCCCCATCTATTTGCCATGAAGTGATGGGATTGGATGCCATTATCTTGGTTTTTTGAATGTTGAGTTTTAAGCCAGCTTTTCCACTCTCCTTTTTCACCTTCATCAAGAGACTCTTTAGTTGCTCTTCACTTTATACCATAAGAGTAGAATCATCTGCATATGTGAGGTTGTTGATATTTCTGTCACAATCTTGAGTCTAACGTGTGCGTCACCCAGCCTGGCATTTCCCATGATGTACTCTGCATATAAGTTAAATAAGCAGGGTGACAATATACAGTTTTGATGTACTCCTTTCCCAGTTTTGAACCAGTCCATTGTTCCATGTCCGGTTCTAGCTGTTGCTTCTTGACCCACATATAGGCTTCTCAGGAGGCAGGGAAGGTGGTTTGGTATTCCCATCTCTTTCAGAACTTTTCACAGTTTTTTGTGATCCACACAATCAAAGGCTTTAGTGTAGTCAATGAAGCAGAAGTAGGTGTTTTTCTGGAATTCCCTTGCTTTTTCTATGATCCAACAGATATTGGCAATTTGATCTCTGGTTCCTATGCTTTTGTCAACACAACTTGTAGATCTGGAAGTTCTTGGTTCATGTACTGTTGAAGCCTAGCTTGAAGGATTTGAGCATTACCTTGCTAGCATGTGAAATGAGCATAATTGTGTGGTAGTTTGAATGTTCTTTGGCTTTGTCCTTATTTGGGATTGGAATGAAAACTGGCCTTTTCCAGTCTGTGGGCACTGCTGAGTTTTCCAAATTTGCTGGCATATTGAGTACAGCACTTTAACAGCATCATCTTTTAGGATTTGAAATAGCTCAGCTGAAATTCCATCACCTCCACTAGCTTTATTCATAGAGATGCTTCCTAAGGCCCATTTGACTTCATACTCCAAGATATCTGGCTCTGGATGAGAGGCCATACCAGTGTGGTTATCCTGGTCATTAAGACCTTTTTTGTACAGTTCTTTGGTGTATTCTTGTCACCTCTTCTTAATCTCTTCTGCTTCTGTTAGGTAGGTCCTTGCCATTTTCTGTCCTTTATTGTGCCCATCTTTGCAAGAAATGTTCTCTTGGTTTCTCTAATTTTCTTGAAGAGATTTCTAGTCTTTCCCATTCTATTGTTTTCCTCTATTTCTTTGCATTGTTCACTTAAGAAGGCTTTTTATCTCTCCTCGCTATTCTTTGGAAGTCTGAATTCAGTAGGGTATATATTTTTCTTTCTCCTTACCTTTTGCTTCTCTTTTTTTCTTAGCTATTTGTAAGTCCTCCTTAGACAATCAGTTTGCATTCCTGCATTTCTTTACCTTTGGAATGGTTTTGATCACAGTCTCCTGTACAATGTTATGAATCTCTGTCCGTAGTTCTTCAGGCACTCTATCAGATCCAATCCCTTGAATCTATTTGTTAAAGCTTAGTTTTCTTTTGGTTGCTTGTATTTTAGATTTTATGTCTAATTAACCATTGCCTAATCCAAAGTCACAAAGGTTTACATCTACAGTTTCATAGTTTTATCTTATCTCTTAAATCTAGGTCATTGATCAGTTTTGAATTATTTTTTATACATGGTATGAGGCACAATTGCAGTTTGATTCTTTTGCATGTAGTTATCCAGTTGTCCCAGTACCATTTATTGAATAGATTCTTTTCTTTCCTCATTGAATTGTCTTGGTCCCCTTGTTGGAAATCAATTGCTTATGAGCGATTACAATAATTTGAGCAATAAATACAATAAATATGAGTTTATTTCTGGACTCTGAATTTCATTCCAGTGATATGTATGTCCATCTGTATGCCAGTGCCATGCAGTTTTGATTACTTTGAAAGTGAAAGTGAAAGTTGCTCAGTCGTGTCTGACTCTTTGTGACCCCATGGACTATACCCCATGGAATTCTCCAGGCCAGAATACTGGAGTCGAGTAGCCTTTCCCTTCTCCAGGGGATCTTCCCAACCCAGGGATCGAACCCAGGTCTCCAGCATTGTGGGCGGATTCTTTACCAGCTGAGCCACAAGGGAAGACCAAGTATACTGGAGTGGGTAGCCTATCCCTTCTCCAGCAGATCTTCCTGACCCAGGAATTGAACGGGGGTCTCCTGCATTGCAGGCAGATTCTTTACCAACTGAGCTATGAGGGAAACCCCTTTGATTACTTTAGCTTTGTGTTATTGGTTTCTTTTGCTCGACATTTTCAATTTAATGAATCTTTAACTTTGGATGATTATGATGAAACTGAGATAAAATTTTAATTTTTCCTTTTCTTATGGTTAATATGTTTTGGGTAACTAATATTTGTCTCCCTAAGGTCATGAATATGTTTGCTTACTTTTTCTTCTAGAAGTTTTGTGCTCTACATTTTATAGCTAGATCAATGATCAGTAATGAGTTGATTTTTTACATATAGTGTGAAGTAAATGTAAAGACTTATTTATTTTTCCATGTGCATGTAACATTGTTGTAGTACAATTAATTGAATAGACTATAATTTCCTCCATTATATTATCTTGAGACCTTTTTTGTAAACCAGTTGACCATATGTGTGTGTTCTATTTATGAACTCTATTCTGTTCCATTGATAGATACATCTGTCTTCTTGTGAATACTACATGATATTTGTAGCCTTGAAATCAGATAATGCAAGATGTTAATTTTGTTTTCTTCTCTTTTAACATTTTTTTGTTTCTTCTAGGTCCTTTGTCTTTGCATACACATTTTAAAAATTCCTTGTCATTTTCTACAAAATCATCTACTGAATAATTAACTGAAATTTCACTAAATCTATCCATCAATTTGATGATAAAGAGAATCTATTAATACAAATTTCTCTCCTTGTTTTATGAACATAGTATGTTTTCACATTTTTTTAGATCTTTAATTTTAGGAATAGTTTTTATTTTTTAGTGTAAAGATCTTGTGTGTTTTTTTTTAGATTTAGTCTCAGGTATGTGATAGTTTTGATGCTATTGTGAATGGTATTGTTTTTAAATATTATTTTCTAATTATTTGCTTATAGTATTTAAATATTATTAATTTTTGTATACCAATCTTATATTCTGAGACTTTGCTAATTCATCTGTTAGTCCTAGTACATTTTTGGAGGATCTCTAGGGTTTTATTCATATACCACCATGTTATCTGTAAATGCTGGTCGGTTTTACTTTCTTTCTATTCTGGCTATTTTGTCTTTTTGCACTAAAGACTTCCAGTTTTGTACTGTAAAGAAATGGTGAGGCTAGTTATCTTTACTATAATCCCAGTTGTAGGGTGACACCTTTCAGTGTTTCACTGTTATGAAAAATGTTAATTCTTTTCATAACTCTTTTTATCAAATTTGGTGAATTACTATCTATTCCTAATTCACTGAGAATTTTAAGTTTCAAATTAGTGTTAAAATTTTTTGATTATTTTGAATCTATTGAGATGAGTGCCATTCTTTTTGAATTTATCCAAATCAGGTAGGGTTCTCCAAAAATAGAATGTATATATCTATCTATCTATATAGATATATAGACAGATATACAGACAGACAGGTAGATAGGTATAGAGAGATTACAAAGAACTAACTCACATGATTATGGAGGCTGAGAATCTTATAATATGCCATCTGAAATTTGGATATCCAAGAAAACTAATGGTGTACTTCTAGTCCTAGTTCAAAGGCCTGAGAATCAGGAGAGGCTATGGTGTAAATTTCAGTCTGAGGGCAGGAGAAGATGAATGTTCCAGCTCAAGCAGTCAGGCAGAGAAAGAATGAATTCTGCCTTCCTTTTTCTGTTCTATTCAAGCTCTCAAGGATGAGAAAGTAGAAAGAGAAATTAAGGAAGCAATTCCATTCACCATTGCAACGAAAAAAATAAAATACTTAGGAATATATCTACCTAAAGAAACTAAAGACCTATATATAGAAAACTATAAAACACTGATGAAAGAAATCAAAGAGGACACTAATAGATGGAGAAATACACCATGTTCATGGATCGGAAGAATCAATATAGTGAAAATGAGTATACTACCCAAAGCAATCTATAGATTCAATGCAATCCCTATCAAGCTACCAACGGTATTTTTCACAGAGCTAGAACAAATAATTTCACAATTTGTATGGAAATACAAAAAACCTCAAATAGCCAAAGCAATCTTGAGAAAGAAGAATGGAACTGGAGGAATCAACCTGCCTGACTTAAGGCTCTACTACAAAGCCGCAGTCATCAAGACAGTATGGTACTGGCACAAAGACAGAAATACAGATCAATGGAACAAAATAGAAAGCCCAGATATAAACCCACGCACCTATGGACACCTTATTTTTGACAAAGTAGGCAAGAATATACAGTGGAGAAAAGACAATCTCTTTAACAAGTGGTGCTGGGGAAACTGGTCAACCACTTGTAAAAGAATGAAACTAGAACACTTTCTAACACCATACACAAAAATAAACTCAAAATGGATTAAAGATCTAAACGTAAGACCAGAAACTATAAAACTCTTACAGGAGAACATAGGCAAAACACTCTCTAACATACATCACAGCAGGATCCTCTATGACCCACCTCCCAGAATATTGGAAATAAAAGCAAAAATAAACAAATGGGACCTAATTAAAATTAAAAGCTTCTGCACAACAAAAGAAACTATTAGCAAGGTGAAAAGACAGCCTTCAGAATGGGAGAAAATAATAGCAAATGAAGCAACTGACAAACAACTAATCTCAAAAATATACAAGCAACTCCTACAGCTCAATTCCAGAAAAATAAACGACCCAATCAAAAAATGGGCCAAAGAACTAAATAGACATTTCTCCAAAGAAGACATACAGATGGCTAACAAACACATGAAAAGATGCTCAACATCACTCATTATCAGAGAAATGCAAATCAAAACCACAATGAGGTACCATTTCAGGCCAGTCAGAATGGCTGCTATTCAAAAGTCTACAAGCAATAAATGCTGGAGAGGATGTGGAGAAAAGAGAACCCTCTTACACTGTTGTTGGGAATGCAAACTAGTACAGCCACTATGGAGAACAGTGTGGAGATTACTTAAAAAACTGGAAATAGAACTGCTTTATGACCCAGCAATCCCACTGCTGGGCATACATACCAAAGAAACCAGAATTGAAAGATACATGTGTGCCCCAATGTTCATTCCAGCACTTTTTATAATAGCCAGAACATGGAAGCAACCTAGATGTCCATCAGCAGATGAATGGATAAGAAAGCTGCGGTTTATATACACAATGGAGTATTACTCAGCCCTTAAAAAGAATACATTTGAATCAGTTCTGATGAGATGGATGAAACTGGAGCCTATTATACAGAGTGAAGTAAGCGATAAAGAAAAACACCAATATAGTATACTAACGCATATATATGGAATTTAGAAAGATGGTAATGACAACCCTGTACGTGAGACAGCAAAAGAGACACAGATGTATGGAACAGTCTTTTGAATTCTGTGGGAGAGGGACGTGGGGATGATTTGGGAGAATGGCATTAAAACATGTGTAATATCACATAAGAAACGAATCGCCAGTCCAGGTTCAATGCAGGATACAGGAAGCTTGGGGCTGGTGCACTGGGATGGCCCAGAGGGATGGTATGGGGAGGGAGGTGGGACGGGGGTTCAGGATGGAGAACACATGTACATCCGTGGTGGATGCATGTTGATGTATGGCAAAACAAATACAATATTATAAAGTCAAAAAAAAATTAACCATTACAATGTCTTTCATTTATTTCAGAAAATTCTTAACCATTATTATTTAAAATAAATATTTCCTATTTTTTTCTCCCCTCTTCTACTGGGACTTCAAGTGAGTGAGTGTACATCTCTGTCATGTCTGACTCTTTGCGACCCCATGGATTATATAGTCCATGGAATTCTCTAGGCCGGAATACTGGAGTGAATAGTTGTTCCCTTCTCCAGGGGATTTTCCCAACCCAAGGATCGAACCCAGGTCTCCTGCATTGAAGGTGGATTCTTTACCAGCTGAGCTACCAGGGAATCCCTCTGGGACTTCAAACTACACATATTGTATAATGTGTGCACATAATGTATAATGAGTCCATATTTTGCTTGCTCTCTTTAGGCTTTAAACATTCTTTTTTCTCTTTTTGCTCAGTTGATTCATTTTTCCTGTACTTAAGTTCACTGATCCTTTCTCTGTTCTATAAATCCTGCTGTTATGGTCATCACATGACTTCTTCATTTCTGATTTTGTATTTTTCAATTCTGCAATTTTCATTTGATTCTTTTATACTTTCCATATTTTTGTGCTAATTACCTACATTTTCTCACAAATTGGCCCTAAATCCCTTAATATATTTATTATATTATTTAAAAATTCTTGTATGGTTCTGACATCTGTGTCTTCTGAAAGCTGATTTCTACTGACCGTTTTTCTTTAATTCTGGTTCATATATTCCTGTTTTATACATGTCTCAAAGTATGTATGCCAGTATTGTTGAACTCTTAGTTTCTGCTTGTGTGAGTTCTTTATTTCTCTTTTAATTATAAATGATAATCTTGCTAAGTAGAATATCCTAGGTTTCAGATTTTTCTCTTTTAGCACCCTAAGTATATCATGCCACTTCCTTTTGCAGTTTCTGCAAAAAATTCAGCTGATAGCCTTATGGGGGTTCCCTTGTCTATGACTCTGTTTTTCTCTTGATGATTTTATAATTCTCTCTTTAACTTTTGCCTTATTAGTTAGGATATTTCTTAGTGTGGGTCTGTTTGGGTTCATCTTTTTTGGGATCCTCTGTGCTTCCTGTATCTTGATTTCTGTTTCTTTCTTTGGGTTTGGGTCATTTTCAGCCATAATTTAATTAAGTATATTTTTGGCCCCTTTCTCTCTCTCTTCTCCTTCTGAGACTCCTAAAATGTGAATTTTGGTATGCTTGATGGTATCCCAAAGGTCCCTTTCATTTTTTAAAATTTGTTTTTATTTTTGCTGTTCTGATTGTGTGATATCCACTCTTCTATTTTCCAGATCACTTATACGTTCTTCTGTGTCACCTAGTCTGCTGTTCATTCCTTCTAGTGTGTGTTTCATTGTTATTTTTCTTCAGTTCTGATGATTCTTTTAAAGTATTTTCTAGTTCTTTTTTAAGCTTTTCACTGTGTTTTTTAGGCTTTATTTAGCTCTCTCCTGAAGCAAAGATTCAGCAAAATAAGTATGTATGGAGAATGTTTTATTTTGTGGTTCTTTACAGATTTTAGGAATTTTCTATTTTAACTTGATGAATTAATTAATATCTGGTGAAATTTCTGTGCTCTGAGTTACTCAAACAGTGAAGCCAAACTTAGGAGCTGTTTAACTATGGTATTAGCTATTTCTTTTGTCATATACTTTAATAAGGTCATAGTGCATAAAATTTTGGCAATGATCTTGTATAGATATATAAATCAAATGTAATTCACATCAAGAAATAGTGAAGATGATTAACCATTTTTTCCTTGAAAATGTAAACAAATATATAGAAGCTTAATAACTTCAAATATAAAATTATACAGATTCTTACTTCTTAAATATTTAATGATTTTGATTCTAGGAGATAATACATTATTTTACTGGGTTTAAACTGGTTCAATGAGCTTGGTAGGGCATCATAAAGGTATATTTTGAGCATGTTATTGTTCCATGTAATTTGCAGTATTGCATTTATATTTTTCTTTATTCCATAAGCATTTTATGTTCCAGACATTGACATAGATGTGCTCACAGATCATCTTTTTAAATCCTTACAAAAAGTTCTTCGAGGTGGTATACACATGCCTGTTTTGCTGGAGAGGAAACAGAGTCAGAAGCTATGACTTCTTCAAAGTAATATTTCTAGTCTTTGGAACAGCATTAGACTGAAAACCCCATGTCTGACACCATAATCCATGCCTATTTCAATAATGAATACCACTTTGCATGTTCTGGAACCATCTAGGCCTTCTACTACTAACCCTGTTAGCACTTAGTTCTCAAATGCACCCAGTCTGCAGGCTGTACCCTATGGCTCTTGAGGACATGTCTACATTTCTTTCCTGAGGAGGGTTATCACTTTATTCTTTGGGATTCTTCTCCTCCCAAGACTGGCTGAAGAGTGGGATGTAGTTTCACTCTTCTTCCTTTCTTGCTGCCTCAAGCATGGAGTTATTTTTATTTCTCCGTTAGCTGACAAATGTGGAATCTTTTTATTTATTTATTTTTGCCTCTAGATATGTAGAGAAAATATAGAAAATCTGGGAACATTCAAGGTTTCTTAATTTTAAGAAGTCTCTGTGTAGTCTCAGGTTTGTGTAGTTCTGACTTTCTTCTGAGAATGTAGATAGTAGATAAAAAAAATGCAGCTACAAAAGGAAAGACAGAAACACACAGAAAGATATTTCCACACAACTCTGCATGCAGGGATAAAAGACACAGTATAAAGAAGTATAATATATAACATACCAAGGGATATGTATTTTCAGTCAGGAGACAGTGTTATTATTAAAGCATCAGAATCTTGACCTTCCTTGGCTGTAGTATCTATATATACTGAAAGGGGTTGCGTCACTTGGAGGTTTATGCACACTATGGGAAGATTTGATGAGCAAGGTTGATACTATAGTTTATCATGAGAAATGTTGTCAACATATCCTTATTTACAATGAACTATAAAGGCCATAGGGGACATCCTTGTCTGAGTCTCTGGTTCCATCTTCCTTCTGAAATTAGTCCTTAAAAATTATGAGTGTTGCTTTTTTTCTTTTTCCCAGGTTTTATGTGGTCTCATCCACATTAAGAAAGACCTTTATTTAGGGCCACCTTTTATTAAGTTTGTGCTTAAGCAGGCACTTCAACATAATATGGAAACACCACGACTTACTTTGGAATTGAAACAAACTGATTATACCAGAAGGCATTTGCTATTTTTCAAAACACATGTTGTTTGTCAGTGGCAATGATGCCTTCCCTGTAACATGTAGGTATTGTCGAACATTTATCAAAGACCCATCATATTTAATGGCTTAAAAGACTATATTGTGAAATTTGTGGAATATACTCTTAAAATATTGAAATATGTGTGTTCCCCAAGTTATTGGCAGGATGTTGATATCAAGTTTTGGTAGGTCTTCCATGGAAGTTACATAGAATTGAGCCATGTAGCAACATGGGTTCATGGGTTTAGGCTGTAGAGATTTCCTAAACTAGATGATGTCTCCAGTGGACAAAAGTGCAGAATGATTTTAAGTGATTACCTCCAAATACTCTAGACCTCAGTGAATTAATGCGGTTTCTGAATTATTCTCTTTGGAAGCCAATAGAATTACAGTCTGAAAATGAATATTAAAAAATAATTATTTAGGGATTTTAGCTTAAAGCTTTACTTTAAACCTTACCTTAGTTTAAAGATATATCTTCCTGGTCAGTAAGGTGCAAAATTCTAATATTAATTGTGTGTCGTAACCATGGGCTCAGTACTCTGACTACTTTTGGAAAAAATTTAAGAAAATAGTGGCTGAAAGCTCTGGAGTAGGATTAAAAACATGAAAATTTACTTCTGCCCAGGATATTTAGTGGGATTCAATGTTTATTGTTTAGGATCAGAGCTTAAAAACTCTGAGGTGTTAAGCATTCCAATTTAAATAGAACTGCCCCAAAGATGGAATCATTAGCACTTCTCTCAGAGTTAATAATAAGTGACAGAACCAATCCTTCTGCATCAGCCACCCCCCATCCACCCTCCTTTTTATAGAAGATGACTAGACTGGGGAGACAGGAATCACCATGAATGGAGCTATTGTGTTAGAAGCTTCACTCTCCCTTCCCTTGGGGAAGAAGAGAGATGCTTTCCTTTTTAAGGCCAAATTGGGAATAGGAGGGGCTCCACGAGAATTTCTCATAAAGAATGGGGGCTCTTACCAAGAGAGACTGACTGGCACTGTGTTTCTCGATGGAATGTTTGCTTAGCCAGCAGACTTGCTGGTCTACCTCTTGGCCTATTTCAGCAGAAGAGAACACAATGAGAGATTGTTGGCAGAGTGGAGAGAGCCTGTGTTTTCACCATCTGGTGTGCTAAAGATGAGCTCAGGCATATATCAAGGAATGTAAGCTGGCTTAGGCCTGCCTGCCTACTGATGTGGCGTGAATGTTGTTGCCCCTCCAAGATTCATATGTTGGTGATGGTATTTGTGTTTTGGGATGAAATTAGGTTTAGACAAAGTCATGAGGGTTCAGTTCAGCTCAGTTCAGTAGCTCAGTTGTGTCTAACTCTTTGTGACCCCATGAATTACAGCACGCCAGGCCTCTCGGTCCATCACCAACTCCCAGAGTTTACTCAAACTCATGTCCATCGAGTTGGTGATGCCATCCAGCCATCTCATCCTCTGTCAGTCCCATAATTGGATTTATGTCCTTTTGTAAAAAGAGGAAGAGACACAAAGTCTCTCTTTCTCTCTCTCTGTGTACATGCGTTTAAAAAAAGGTCATGAGAGGACATAAACAGAAAAAAGGACCTCACCTAGAACCCAACAATGCCTCTACCCCGATCTCGTACTTCCAACCTCCAGTACTGTGAGAAGTAAATGTTTGTTAAGCCACATGGTCTGCAGTATTGGTTACAGTGGTCTGAGCTGATTAAAAGGCTTTTTGCTGGACAGGGAGGCCCCAACAGGAAGAGGCAGTTAATGTATTACCGTGGGAGGGAGTTGGGAGTGGAGAATTAGGTTGATCTGGAGCTTAATCTCCCTTAATACAGAACTGTGTTATGAGGGGACCCCTTAAGGCTTTCCCAAGAACTTTCACAGCTCTCTCAAGACAGTCAGCATTTGGATGGCTGCCTCACACAGGGTGTCAATATCCAGCCAAAGAAGCAGAGAAAACCAATAGAAAGAAGTTTTTAACAGCCATAGTTATACAAAGAGGCACTTGTTCCTCTCTGTTTCTGTGCTCCCTGCCCCCAACAACCAAAGGAGGTAGGTCTTGAAGAAAAAGGGTGGCCCAGGGACAAGAAGAATATATTGATAATGTATTCATTTTGATACAAACTTCCCTTCCGCCCCCACCTCATCCCTACCCCTAGAAGTCTGTGTCTGCCCTCATGCTTGAAGTTGATGACATTTAGATTGAGTTTGAAGTTTTATATTAGACTGAGTTTTAATAATAAAAAAGGACTGGAAGTTTATGGAATCTACCCAATGTGATGCTGAGGCATGAGAAAAGATTGGACAAAGCACAGTCAAAAGCAGTGATTGAAAAAATAAGTGATTTCACATTTCTGTCTCAGCTGTTTGAGATTGCACTGGTATTCATTTTGATAAAATGTCTTTCACTGGTTTGGCAAACAGAGTGGAGAAATAATGGGAGAAATGTGCAATGAGGGGCCACCCTTTTTTACTTCAGCTTCTGGAAAATATAAGACTTTAGAGACTTTTGGTATTAAGATACAATCAGCAACACGAATGGCATTTTTGTGCTTATGGTTTTATACGGGATTAAGCTTCTGAGTAAGAACATTCAAAGGAAAAACTTACACAATATAAAAAGCATCTTAATTTTTCTTCACCAAATAACAAATAAGTTGTCAGTTATGTGAGCACGAAGGTGAATCACTGTGAATCAGTTTTTGAAATGGACACATCTGGGAGATGCCACTTTGCATTAATGATTCTAAAGGAGTACACACAGATGGTAAAGCATGCAGCCTCCGCAAGAAACTGGAGCTGCCCAGAAAGCCCCCGGCAGACCTGTGTTTTTAAGCACTGACATTTTACATTATCATTTAAGGTGTCCCCATTTTATGCTAAAAGTTAGATGTTTCTCATGTGCTTCTAAGATACTTTTGATCCCATAGGGTCACCTTACACTATTAAAACACATTGAATTCTGCCCCTTTTGGTATTACTATCATCTTGAAAGAATTAAAAGGGAATACAGATCTTATTCACACCTATGAATACAAACAATGAAGCTTGAAAAACTTTCAGGTGAAAAAAACAACCTCTTCCCTCCTCTTCTCCCCAAGTGAAGTGAAGTGGCTCAGTCATGTCTGACTCTTTGGACCCCATGGACTGTAGCCTACCAGGCTCCTCCGTCCATGGGGTTTTCCAGGCAAGGGTACTGGAGTGGGTTGCCATTTCCTTCTCTAGGGGATCTTCCCTACCCAGGTATTGAACCCGGGTTTCCTGTATTGTAGGCAGACGCTTTACCCTCTGAGCCACAAGGGAAATTACCCTATTCCCCAAATACTCCCCCAAATATAGATCAGGAGCAGAATCTACAGATGGACTCCTCACTGTCTGCCATTGTAACACAGTCCTGTGGTCAGAGAAACCTCTAGAATGGGGACAAAGAAGATTTGTAGAGGTAAGGAAGAGTGTACAGGAGAGGCACTGAGCCTGGCCTACACTCCCCATCAGGCATCAGAGGTATGAGAACCAAACGGCCCTGTCCCACACGCGTCCATCTGGTCAGTAATGGTTGCAGCCTCACAGGAATGGAAGGGAGGCACCAGGGGAAGAGCAGGCACTTCACTCATCCCTAAATTTCCCACAGTCCTCAGCAGGGAACCAGAGAACAGTCAGATCTCTACAGTGCTCATGAGAAGGGTGGAATGGGTACAGCAATTCAGAAAATTCAAGTAATGGGAGGAAGTAGAGGGGCCTGTGAGAAGCTGCTGCCTAAGGCCATGCCAGATCCTTAGAAATTGGTGATGGAGGTCAAAGATATTTCGGATCAATTATGGGAGGAATTTTATATGCACTCCTAGAGATTATCATCAGCCCCAGGAAAAGAGGAATGGGGACAAAGAAACTATGGTTGGTTTTAAACTGAAGTCTTTGAAAATCACTTAGTCAGACTGAGTTTACTACGTTTGGCAGCGTGGGGCCTGAGAGTCCAAAAAAAAAAAAAAAAAGGAAACTAAAATAAGCTATATTTTTGCATAAATGCATTTTGGCAGATATCATAACTTTTTGTAGAATCTGAAATATATACCTGCTCCACACCTCTTTTACAAATTCAGTGTCCTGAAGACATTTCTCTTGTCTGTGATGTTGTTATCTTTGCTGCGAAGTTAATTATCCAAATGCCATTTATCTCTCTCTTGTGTTCTCATCTTTCCTAGTGTTCCTGCCTTGTTTTGTTCTTATATCAGTAAGTTTTATGACCCTATAACTCTTTTTTTTTGTCTTATGGTACCATGTACTGTCATAATTCATTCTTTGATTAGACCTTTTTAACTTTCCATGTCATACAAACCTATTTAGTGTGATTTGAAGACCAAGAGTATATTATACCCTAGTATAATTTATTTATGATTAACTTTCATTCTTCTAATCACTGAATCAATTATTTCTTTTGGAAGCGCTATTTGACGTAAGTGTTTAAGTCAAAATCACTTAAGCCTTGATATTTGCTTGGAATTATATCTGTATCCTTATGTTTATATTTTGAGACTTGCAGAATATGAAGGATTAAACTAATGCAGATCATTTTTAAAAAGCAGCTAGATAAAATATTTTAAATAATTTAAAATGCAATAATACTTTCAATGAAAGGAAAGATAATCTATAAGTGCCAGGAATTGGAAAAAAATAAAAGTCAGCATTTTAAATGGAAGCTGAGTCCATCCAAGCTCACATAGGTTTCAGTTTTTACACAGGCTCTACGGATGTAATTTTGCACACACAAAAGGATGACAGCCATGCCATTTGATCCACAAGAGGCAGGGAGCTTGTACCGAGTACCTGTCTTAAAAAGACAGTACTCTAAAGTAGTGCTCTCCTGGCAAAAACGGACTAGAAACATCCTGCACACAAGGCTTGGGAAGCAGCCTGGAAGTCTGCTCTTTGCTTGGAGCTCTAAGTGGAAAAAAATACTAGTGAGAAACTGAAAGCCCGGGTTTGTGCCAAATGGGGTCACAATTGATATTTCCTGAATGGTATGGGAAATATAAGCTAAGAAATTAGAATAACATTTGGTCAAAGGCCTTTCAAATCTACTGTATTCTGTCAGAAAAAAGAGTGCAAAATTGACCTGTCAGGATAATTTAACAACTCAGGGAACATAAAACTCTTACGAAAAACACAGACCCATTGAAGATGAATTTGCTTTGTAATCAAAATTTCAATCTCATTAGCAAATGAGCCATTATGAGGGAGAGTAAGAAGGAATAGCAAGCAGGAAGAGTAACACTCCCAAGAATAAAGAATAATAAACAATCTGAAAGAGATTATAAAATAAGTTTACTTAAACTGTTTAAAAAAAGATAGAGATGGAGCAGAAACCACAATGAAGCAAGAAAATATGAAATAAAGTAGAAGAAGATAAGTATAATACATAAGGAGACGAAGTTCAAGAGAGAAATTGTGGTTAATTTGGGGAAATCATCTCCATGAAATTATCTCAGAGAGATAAAGATATGAAGAATAATAAAAAGTAGCCAACAGATATAAAAGTTAGAACATGGAGGTTAAATGTGTATGTAATGGGTATCGCAGTGCTAAAAATAGAGAAAATGGAAAAATAGCAATAGAACAATAATTTATTGTTTGAGGATTTACCAGATGTAAAGAAGACAAGTTACCCAATCAAAATAGCATAGAATAAAATAAAATTCTTACCTAGAAGTATCAGAGTGAAATTACAGAATACAAAAGGCAAAGAAATCTTAAAAGCAACCAGAGAGGACTATATATAAGGTGTGAGAGAGCAAACTATCTTTCTAGTGTGAGGAAAAAACTTTAAAGACATTTTCAGATAAGTGAGGACTGAGAGTAGACTACTCACCATTTCCTGAGAAAAGAATTATTAGAAGACAATTAAACTTAGAAAAACAAAAGGGAATGTGAGAAGCAAATGGAAACAAGTTGGTGAAGATGTGGCTTAACCTAAAGAATGAATTGCCTAGTAGTCCTTGGTAGCTCAGCTGGTAAAGAATCCGCCTGCAATGTGGAAGACCTGGGTTCGATCCCTGGGTCGGGAAGATCCCCTGGAGGAGGGCATGGCAACCCACTCCAGTATTCTTACATGGAGCATCCCCATGGACAGAGGGGCCTTATGGGCTATGGTCCATGGGGTTGCAAAGAGTCAGACATGACTGAGCGACTAAGCACACACATGGAAAAATGCTAGATTTTGAAGAGTTTGAAAATAAGGTAGAATTAAAATACCATATGAAATAACGTAGAACATGTGATAAGAATTCAGAGTTAAGTGCTTTTATGGTTCTTGTATATAATGGTGGTGGATAAAGATATTTTATTTTATAGTCATTCATGACTAGCTATTTTATTTTGGCCACACCATGCAGCTTATGAGGTCTTAGTTCCTTGACCAGGGATTATAAAGGGCCCATGGCAGTGAAAGTGCTGAGTCCTAACCACTGGACTGCCAGGGAGCTCGTCAAGATATTTTTTTTCTTATGTTAAATTTGTATGCTAAGGTTTTTCAGTGTAACTACTAAAAGGATAGAAATAGATGTGTAACAGAAAGTAGTAGAGGTGAAAAAAAATTACCTGATTAATCTGAATAAGCCAAGGATCAATATAAGACAGAAAGGATGAAAACAAAGAAAAAAAATCAGAGACACTTAAAAATACAAAATATAGTAGAAATTAAAATAGTTTATAAAAAGTCAAAACTTTTAGAGGGAAAAGTGATCCAATTAAAGAAAAACTCCCTATTAATGTATTGAATACCTCACACCTGGAGTCAGAGCATACAAAATTGTCTTCACTGTAAACTACAAAGAAAGTTCCCACTAATCAACATAATATTCTTTGAATGTAGTGTAGTAAAATTAGGACTCAGTAGCGGAAAATCCCATGGATGGAGGAGCCTGGTGGGCTGCAGTCCATGGGGTTGCTAAGAGACACGACTGAGCGACTTCACTTTCACTTTTCACTTTCATGCATTGGGGAAGGAAATGGCAACGCACTCCAGTGAGCTTGCCTGGAGAATCCCAGGGACGCCTGGTGGGCCTGGTGGGCCGCCCGTCTATGGGGTTGCACAGAGTCGGACACGACTGAAGCGACTTAGCAGCAGCAGCAGCAGCAGCAGAAAAAGAAGAATAGTTTCGAACTTGAGAGATCCTTCAGATGACATTAATAGCAGATTGGAAACAATAGAAATGATCTGAAGCATAGAGAGAGAGAGAAAGAACTGAGCCTCAGTGACTTATGGGATAATGTCAACCAGTCTTACATACACATAATCAGAGCCCCAGAAAGAAAGTAGAATGAGAATGAGGCAGAGAAATGTTTATTTTTCTATTTTTATCAAATCTGACTTAAATTATTCTGGGAGATGGATTGATATTGCTGCAACTTATGTCAGAGTGTTCTGTCTAAGTTTTCCTCTATAAGTTTTATAGTATCCAGTCTTACATTTAGCTCTTTAGTCCTTTTGAGTTTATTTTTGTGTATGGTGTTAAATAATGTTCTAGTTTCATTTTTTCATGTAGTTGTCCAGTTTTCCCAGCACCACTTATTGAAGAGACTGTCTTATCTCCACTGTATAGTCTTGCCTTCTTTGTCATAGATTAATTGACCACAAGTGCATGGGTTTATTTCAGGGCTTTCTATCCTGTTCATTGATCTACATTTATGTTTTTGTGCCAGTACCATACTGTTTTGATGATTGTATGGAAATAAAAACAAAAGTAAACAAGTAGGATCTAATTAAATTCAAAAGATTTTGCTTAGAAAGGAAACCACAAACAAAAATGAAAAACCAACCCACAGAGTAGGAGAAAAGATTTGCAAATTATGCGACCAACAAGGCATCCAAAATTTACAAACAGCCTATGTGTCTCAATATCAACAAACAGCCCAATCCCAAAATGGGCAGAAGACCTAAATAGACATTTTTCCAAAGAAGAGATACAGACGGCCAAGAGGCACATAAAAAGATGTTCAGCATCGCTAATTATTAGAGAAATGCAAATCAAAGCTACAATGAGATATCATCTCACACCAGTCAGAATGGCTGTCATCAGAAAATCCACAAACATGAATGTTGGAGAGCATGTGGAGGAGGGGGAACCCTCCTACACTGTTGTGGAGGAGTAACTTGATATAGCCACTATGAAGAACATTATGGAGGCTCCCTACAAAAGTAAAAATAGAGCTCCTGTGGATCCATTTCCATTATTCCATTTCCAGGCATACATCTGGAGAGAAACATGTTTTGAAAGAATTAATGCACTACAGTGTTCATCTGTGTGTGATGTGCGTGTGTGTGTGTGTGTGTGTGAAGTCGCTCAGTCATGTCCGACTCTTTGCGACCGCGTGGACTGTAGCCCGCCAGGCTCCTCTGTCCATGGGATTCTCCAGGCAAGAATACTAGAGTGGGTTGCCATTTCCTTCTCTAGGGGATCTTCCCAACCCAGATCTCGAACCCGGCCTCCTGCATTGCAGGCAGATGCTTTATCCTTTGAGCCACCAGAGAAGCCAGGACTATTTGCAATAGCCAAGACATGGAAGCTACCTAAATGTCCATCAACAGAAGAATCGATAAGGAAGTTGTAGTTATCTATGGAATGGAATATTACTCAGATATTAAAAAAAAGAAATAATGCCATTTGTAGCAATGTGGAAGGACCTGGAGATTATCATACTAAGTGAAGTATGTCAGGCAGAGAAGACAAACATCATATGATATCAGTTATATGCAGAATCTAAGAAAAATGATGCAGATGAACCTAGTTACAAAACAGAAACACACTTACAGACTTAGAGAATGAATCTATGGTTACCAGGTTGGGCAGACGGGTAGACTGGGAGTTTAGGATTGACATGTACACACTGCTATGTTTAAAATAGATAACCAACAAGGACCTACTGTTTAAAAAGAAAAAAAAGATTTCTAGTACCAGTAAATCCAGAGGACTCAGAAAATCCCAATAAGGATAAATACAAATAAAATTGTATCTATGGACATCACAGTAAAACTTCTGAAAATAAAGTGATGATGAAAATATTCTGCCTTTGATTAAGATGGGGTTGTCAAAACTCATGAAACTGTACACTTTATTTTTTTTCTTTTTTTTAAATTTTATTTTATTTTTAAACTTTACAGTATTGTATTGGTTTTGCCAAATATTGAAATGAATCCGCCACAGGTATACACGTGTTCTCCATCCTGAACCCTCCTCCCTCCTCCCTCCCCATACCCTCCCTCTGGGTCGTCCCAGTGCACCAGCCCCAAGCATCCAGTATTGTGCATCGAACCTGGACTGGCGACTCGTTTCATACATGATATTATACATGTTTCAATGCCCTTCTTCCAAATCTTCCCACCCCCTCCCTCTCCCACAGAGTCCTTAAGACTGTTCTATACATCAAGTGTCTCTTTTGCTGTCTCGCATACAGGGTTATTGTTACCATCTTTCTAAATTCCATATATATGTGTTAGTATACTGTATTGGTGTTTTTCTTTCTGGCTTACTTCACTCTGTATAATAGGCTCCAGTTTCATCCACCTCATTAGAACTGATTCAAATGTATTCTTTTTAATGGCTGAGTAATACTCCATTGTGTATATGTACCACTGCTTTCTTATCCATTCATCTGCTGATGGACATCTAGGTTGCTTCCATGTCCTGGCTATTATAAAAAGTGCTGCGATACACATTGGGGTACACGTGTCTCTTTCCCTTCTGGTTTCCTCAGTGTGTATGCCCAGCAATGGGATTGCTGTATCATAAGGCAGTTCTATTTCCAGTTTTTAAAGGAATCTCCACACTGTTCTCCATAGTGGCTGTACTAGTTTGCATTCCCACCAACAGTGTAAGAGGGTTCCCTTTTCTCCACACCCTCTCCAGCATTTATTGCTTGTAGACTTTTGGATCTCAGCCATTCTGACTGGTGTGAAATGGTACCTCATTGTGGTTTTGATTTGCATTTCTCTGATAATGAGTGATGTTGAGCATCTTTTCATGTGTTTGTTAGCCATCTGTATGTCTTCTTTGGAGAAATGTCTATTTAGTTCTTTGGCCCATTTTTTGATTGGGTGTTTTATTTTTGTGGAATTGAGCTGTAGGAGTTGCTTGTATATTTTTGAGATTAATTGTTTGTCAGTTGCTTGATTTGCTATTATTTTCTCCCATTCTGAAGGCTGTCTTTTCACCTTGCTAATAGTTTCCTTTGTTGTGCAGAAGCTTTTAAGTTTAATTAGGTCCCATTTGTTTATTTTTGCTTTTATTTCCAATATTCTGTGGGGTGGGTCATAGAGGATCCTGCTGTGATGTATGTCGGAGAGTGTTTTGCCTATGTTCTCCTCTAGGAGTTTTATAGTTTCTGGTCTTACATTTAGATCTTTAAGTTTTGAGTTTATTTTTGTGTATGGTGTTAGAAAGTGTTCTAGTTTCATTCTTTTACAAGTGGTTGACCAGTTTTCGAAATTGTACACTTTAAACCTGTTTTACTTATGTATATTTCAGTTAGATGGAAAGAGTAACATGGAAATTTACAACAACATATGTAAAATAGATAGCCAATGGGAATTTGCTATATGACTCAGAAGCTCAAACAGGGGCTTTGTGACAATCTAGAGGGATGGGGTGGGGAGGGAGATGGAAGGGAGGTTTGGGAGGGAGGGGACATGGGTGTACCTATGGCTGATTCTTGTTGATGTATGACAGAAAACCACAAAATTCTGTAAAGAAATTATCCTTCAATTAAAAAAAATAAAGTGGCAAAAAAAAAAGAAAAAGAGAATACACGTGTCAACTACTTTTATTAGAGTTCTACCTAGTAAAATGTCTTATAGGTTTATTTCCATGATATGGCTTAAAGAGAAGAAAATTTTATGGTGGTATGACTAGATTTTCTTACTAGCATCATATTATTGTAAAGTTGAAAACAAGTGTTTAAGTCAAGTCTTTTCATTGTATTGCTGAGGAAATTAAACTCAGAGATTAAATGACTTGTTCAAAGTCATTTATCTATTTCATCACAGATTAGATCTCAGAGCAGTCAAAATAAAATTTAGCTGGAAACCAGAAAGCATAGGACTAATGCTGTCATGTGTTTAGGAGCTTTCTTTAGGCATTTTAAGGCTCTTTTATAAAAATATAATAATAAAAATAAGCATTATATTGTATATTTTTGTGTTATGAATTTATCTGAGAAAGAATTGAAATTGAAATGAAAATTAAATTCATTATTCTTTAATTTGCTTCTAGTAACTTATTTTCTTTTATTGACCAGTATATTTTCAAGTAACCTTCTGTCAACATATCATCATTTAAAATAATTATATCGGACTTCCCTGGTGGTCCAGTGGTTAAGACTCCACGCTTCCAATACAAGGGTCATGGGTTTGATCCCTGGTCAGGGAACTATGGCAAGCCACTCTAGTAGTCTTGCCTAGAAAATCCCATGGATGGAGGAGCCTGGTGGGCTGCATTCCATGGGGTTGCTACGAGTGGGTCGCAACTGAGCAACTTCACTTTCACTTTCACGCAATGGAGAAGGAAATGGCAACACACTCCAGTGTTCTTGCCTGGAGAATCCCAGGGACGGCAGAGCCTGGTGGGCTGCCATCTATGGGGTCGCACAGAGTCGGACACGACTGAAGCAACTTAGCAGCAGCAGCAGCAGCAGGGAACTATGATCCCACGTGACATGCAGCCAAAAAATTAAATAAAAATAAAATAATTAATATATATATCATCAATAGCATATCAAGAGATTTTATTAGCTTACATAAAATTAATTTTGACTATAAGAACTGTGCAAATTAAAACTAGTCAAATTTGAGAAAGAAATATGTGTTTTATACATTTTCTTCTTATTCTTTCTAGTAACCTGTTTATTGTTGCCAAAATAATTTTCATAATAAATTTTAAAAATAGTTACTCAGTTTTGCTCCTTTAGGGATTTCCTAAAGTAGGTTCCTCTGAATATTAAACACTGTTCTCTCAGGATGCAAGGAAATGGCAACCCACTCCAGTGTTCTTGTCTGGAGAATCCCAGGGACCAGGAGCCTGGTGGGCTGCCATCTATTGGGTCACACAGAGTCGGACACGACTGAAGTGACTTAGCAGCAGCAGCAGCAGCAGCAGGATGTGCTACGCCAAAAGGTACATGGTCAAATAAACTTGAGAAACTATTTATCCCTTTGTAGATTCTGAATTCAGTTCACTATGTTGAAAATTCTGAGAGGTCGTGAAGTGGAGAAAACTTAGTTTGACTGAATCATTTCAGCTATAGGGCTCTATAGAGCACATTATATTCAAAACACTCGGGTTTAAACACTGGTTCCACCCTTTCTATCAGTATGACCTTGGGTAAGTTAAATTTCTTGAGCTTCAGTTTCTTTACTTTTTCTGAAAAATGAGGACATTAATTTTAACTGCCCCATGAGTTTGTTGAAAGGATTAGTCTACTCATGTGTAGACTTCTACCTCAGTGAATGTCATATGGGAAACATTATTTTTTTAGCTATTTTTATTCCTGAAATTATTTTCATTTTAAGTATTTCTCATGACTTTGGAAAAATATGGTGCAATATCCCACGGTAGATGAACTACTGTATTTTCTGGCATGATTGTTCTTACTCTTCTTGTTTTCCTCTTTATTAGCATTCCACTGTAAAAGTTGCCAAGAATTGAACTAAAAAATATTAAAAATTCAGAGATGTGGAAAACCCCCTAAATATTTAGCATAGATATGTCTCAAGGGCAATTTTAATTTTTAGCTAAAGAGTAATATATGAAAAATCTGTGATACTTTTTTCCTAGCAGCAAAGGAATATTGATTGGAATTAGTGTGCTACTTTAAGGAGTAAAGTTTCACTCAAAGTGTAAATTAGAACACGGAGAATGTGGTAGACATGTCTCCATTCACTTAGGGGTATCTGTGTAGAAATAAAAATGTAATTACAATGTATTTTTAGCTTTTCTCTTGGAAGACATTTGATTTTCCAGTACATATTGAAGGTATATTTGACTGTTGCTTTGAAACTGTCTAATGAGTTTTTATGAGTTTAGTTTGCTTTAAAAAAGAATTGTGTTAAAAGATACTGAATATATTGAATATTTTATTACACTGCCAAGTGTGATGTATTCCAAGAATCACAGGTTATTAGGAATATAATAAAATCTCTGATCACTAAAAAGTAGCATCAGCTTTTTCCTCTAATAGAGTTGACTAAGTTAAATATGAAATAGCTCTTTCTGCTTCATTTTATATAGGTGTATATATATATTCATAGAGCCAGCTGATATGAAGTTAAATACAGTTTTCAAAATTTGAGAAAGAAAAATATTAAATAACCTCCAACTTATTGTATGTTCCCCTAGTAGCAGACCTGAGTACAAAGTTTTGGGTGCAATTTCCAAATTTGATTTGAAAGCTGTTTCCAGGAAACAGTGACAGAGGAGTTCAAAAGGAGGAAGGAAGGAAGAAAGGCAGATAGTAGGGTCTATTATTATGCAAGTTACCACTTGCTCTATCCTGTTGTGCAAAGATGGGCACAATAAAAAGGACAGAAATGGTATGGACCAAACAGAAGCAGAAGATATTAAGAAGAGATGGCAAGAATAAACAGAAGAATTATACAAAAAAATCTTCACGATCCAGATAACCATGATGGTGTGATCACCCACCTAGAGCCAGACATCCTGGAATGGGAAGTCAAGTGGGCCTTAGGAAGCATCACTACGAACAAAGCTAGTGGAGGCAATGGAATGCCAGTTGAGCTATTTCAAATCCTAAAAGATAATGCTGTGAAAGTGCTGCACTCAATATGCCAGCAAATTTGGAAAACTCAGCAGTGGCCACGGGACTGGAAAAGGTCCGCTTTCATTCCAGTCCCAAAGAAAGACAATGCCAAAGAATATTCAAACTACTGCACAATTGCACTCATCTCAGGCTAGCAAAGTAATGCTCAAAATTCTCCAAGCCAGGCTTCAACAGTACGTGAACCATGAATTTCCAGATGTTCAAGCTGGATTTAGGAAAGGCAGAGGAACCAGAAATCAAATTGCTGAAATCCCCAGGATCATTGAAAAAGCAAGAGAGTTCCAGAGAAACATCTACTTCTTATTTATTAACTATGTCAAAGCCTTTGACTGTGTGAATCACAACGAACTGTCAAAAACTCTTCAAGAGGTGGGAATACCAGACAACCTTAGCTGCCTCCTGAGAAATCTGTATGCAGTTCAAGAAGCAATAGTTAGAACTTGACATGGAACAACAAACCAGTTCCAAATAGGGAAAGGAGTACATCAAGGCTGTATATTGTTACCCTGTTTATTTAACTTAAATGCAGAGTACATCATGAGAAATGCTGGGCTGGCTGAGCACAAGCTGGAATCAAGATTGCCAGAAGAAATATCAATAACCTCAGATATACAGATGACACCACCCTTATGGCAGAAAGCAAAGAAGAACTAAAGAGCCTCTTGATGAAAGTGAAATAGGAGAGTGGAAAATTTGGCTTAAAACTCAACATTCAGAAAACTAAGATCATGTCATCCGGTCCCATCACTTCATGGGAAATAGATGGGGAAACAGTGGAAACGGTGAGAGACTTTATTTTCTTGGGCTCCAAAATCACTGCAGATGGTGACTGCAGCCATGAAATTAAAAGACACTTGCTCCTTGGAAGAAAAGCTATGACCAACCTAGACAGCATATTAAAAAGCAGAGACATTACTTTGCCAACAAAGGTCCATCTGGTGAAAGCTATGGTTTTTCCAGTAGTCATGTATGGATGTGAGAGTTGGACTATAAAGAAAGCTGAGCGCTGAAGAATTGATGCTTTTCAACTGTGGTGTTAGAGAAGATCTTGAGAGTCCCTTGGACTGCAAGGAGATCCAACCAGTCCATCCTAAAGGATATTCATTGGAATATCCTGAATATTCAGTCCTGAATATTCATTGGAAGGACTGATGTTGAAGCTGAAACTCCAATACTTTGGCCACCTGATGCGAAGAGCTGACTCATTGGAAAAGACCCTGATGCTGGAAAAGATTGAAGGCAGAAGGAGAAGGGGATGACAGAGGATGAGATGGTTGGATGACATCATTGACTTGATGGATATGAGTTTGAGCAAGCTCAGGGAGTTGGTGATGGACAGGGAGGCTTGGTGTGCTGCAGTCCACAGGGTCACAAAGAGTTGGGCACAACTGAGCAACTGAACGGAACTGAACTGAACTGTTGGCTCATTTGAAAAGACAGACTAGGCTGAATTCCTAACTGGGGAAGGATGCCTATGCATCAACTTCCACCCATCAGTCATTGGTTGAGAATTGGTCCCAGAGGTCATTTACTCCCAAGCATTTCTCTTCTGACTCTTTTGCGGTGCAGATAGGCTCTGACCAGGCAAAGCCCTCAGACCTTCTTTAGCATGCAGCAGAATGGTCAGTGTCAGTAGATAAGAGATTGAGACACTGACAGTATCTCCCCATTTCAGTATAGTTCCTAAACAATTTTTTACTTAAAATAAATGTTAATTATGGATCAGTTTACCTAAGTAGATCTTTTTCTCACCCTAAAAGTAAATTACCAACTAATATTAGTAATTTTAAAATATGATCTTCCATACAATGGAATATAAAGCTGATCACATTAAACTGGATTACCAAGTTCCCATGAACCAGACTGCTTAGTGGAGTTTCTTGGGTTGAGTATACTACGGTCTTTCTTTCTAAAGAAATGCAAAAATTCTATTTCATAGGTTGTGAAGCTATTTATTAAACTGATTTATTTCTAGGCTATTAGTTATGATTATATAATAAAAATGGTACATGAATTCCTTGAAAGTGAGCTCTTCATTTTTATCATATAAAGAAACTCTAAAAATGTCTAGGTAGATTTGCACAGAAGATATATAAAAGTTAATTATTAAAAATTAATATTTTTTTAGTATAATCCAAGATTTGGAATAAAATATTACAGAATATAGCAAGCTCTCTTTTTAAATTAAGAAGCTTAATTGCCCATAGGAAAAACACTAGAAAAATTTTCAGTAATACAGAATGAGAAAACATTTTACCAAGATGTAAAAATTCAAGGCATCATGAAGAGAAATGATCTTGTTCATTACAGTGAGTCATAATTTCCAACTGAGTTTCTTTGAATGTGGCTTACGAGTACGTTATATGGTCTGTGTAAGGTTCTTCTGGAATGAGAATCACACCCACTCTGAAAGAATTTATCCATTACATTTAAATGAAAATATAGTCAAATGTCCTCATAATAAAGTTATGGGGAAAGAGGTGCCACAAATGAAATAATCAATTTCAAATATAAAGGACTAAAACTGAGAAAATGAAAATGTCTCAAAAATTTATGAATTTTGTCTTTTTGTTCTTAAGCACTTGCAGGGATTAATGAATGTTTAAAATACCATGTGTGGCAAAATGAGGAAACCTGGTCTTCTGTTTCCTGCCAGATGTGGTTAAGAATTATAGAGCTAAACCTTTGATCCAGAAACAGCAGCAAAGCAAAACTTTCAGTCTTCTGTCATGAGTGAATATAAAGATAACTGCTAGGACATGAAACCAAAATGTTTATTGAGATTTACAGAGTTAATCCATGGAATTTAGATAAGAGTCAGTATGATTTTTGTTAAGTGGGAATTCTTAAATGCCTTAATTAAACATTGCAAAAATTTAATTGAATGTTTCTTTGACATGTGTTATAACTTATCAATATAAAAGAACAGTATGTAACATTTTAAAACCTTTTGTTTACTAAAACATTCATATCTTCAAGAATAAGGCAGTGTTTTAAAATCTACAACAAAACTGTTATCTCTGCATTTGTACACATCTAGGGGAAACCCTAATTTAACCAAAGGGCTCTTTTGTACATGCAAATATATTTTTCCTGGTTTTGAGGTTTAATACCATTCATGTATTTGTTACGTCTAACACTCCTCCTTAAAAAGGAATTTGAAGTGCTATCTCTATTTGTGTTTATATATATATATATATAAAATCTATATAATAATGTGTGTATATGTATGGTTTCAATTACTATATATATGATGGAATCTCAAATTTATCCAGTCCAAATTTTTCCTTTGGGTATTAGACCCTAGACTCCTAAGTATTCAAACAGGATATTGGGAAATCCTCAGAGATAAAGTGGTACAGTTCAACCCATCCAAATCTAAAGACTATGCATCTATCTGTATTATTATATCAATATTGTGTAGTTATTTTAAAATAAAAAGTTGATGCACGTTCTTACTATAATGCAAAGAGGCCAATGGGAATTATCTTTTAAGCTATCTACAGTTCTTCAATTATAGAATTCATTTCTTAGCAATTTTTATTTTTTTAGTATTATAAATGTGATTAAAAAGTAATGTTCAGATCAGATCAGTCACTCAGTCATGTCCGACTCTTTGTGACCTCATGAATCGCAGCACGCCAGGCCTCCCTGTCCATCACCAGCTCCCGGAGTTCATTCAGACTCATGTCCATTGAGTCAATGATGCCATCCAGCCATCTCATCCTCTGTCGGCCCCTTCTTCTCCTGCCCCCAATCCCTCCCAGCATCAGAGTCTTTTCCAATGAGTCAGCTCTTCACATGAGGTGGCCAAAGTACTGGAGTTTTAGCTTCAGCGTCATTCCTTCCAAAGAAATCCCAGGGCTGATCTCCTTCAGAATGGACTGGTTGGATCTCCTTGCAGTCCAAGGGACTCTCAAGAGTCTTCTCCAACACCACAGTTCAAAAGCATCAATTCTTCGGTGCTCAGCTTTCTTCACAGTCCAACTCTCACATCCATACAGGACCATAGGAAAAACCATAGCCTTGACTAGACGAACTTTTGCTGGCAAAGTAATGTCTCTGCTTTTGAATATGCTATCTAGGTTGGTCATAACTTTCCTTCCAAGGAGTAAGCGTATTTTAATTTCATGGCTGCAGTCACCATCAGCAGTGATTTTGGAGCCCAGAAAAATAGTCTGACACTGTTTCCACTGTTTCCCCATCTATTTCCCATGAAGTGGTGGGACCGGATGCCATGATCTTCGTTTTCTGAATGTTGAGCTTTAAGCCAACTTTTTCACCCTCCACTTTCACTTTCATCAAGAGGCTTTTGAGTTCCTCTTCACTTTCTGCCATAAGGGTGGTGTCATCTGCATATCTGAGGTGATTGATATTTCTCCCAGCAATCTTGATTTCAGCTTGTGTTTCTTCCAGTCCAGAGTTTCTCATGATGTACTCTGCATATAAGTTAAATAAACAGGATGACAATATACAGCCTTGATGAACTCCTTTTCCTATTTGGAACCAGTCTGTTGTTCCATGTCCAGTTCTAACTGTTGCTTCCTGACCTGCATACAAATTTCTCAAGAGGCAGATCAGGTGGTCTGGTATTCCCATCTCTTTCAGAATTGTCCACAGTTTATTGTGATCCTCACAGTCAAAGGCTTTGGCATAGTCAATAAAAAGCTAGTAAAAGAATATGAATTATAGAAGTATTTGAGCTCCTTATTTTGATGGTGTATTTTTTTTCTGGGTTAATAATGACAAAACATACTTCTTTATTGTATTTTGCAAATGTGCATCATTGTAAATAAAGCTGATGCATGAAATAAGAATTTATACATAATATACTTTAATATTTACATATTTTCTTTACAAAAAGATTGTTTATTTTTCAAATAACTCATAATAATCTAATTGCATATGAAAGTCTTCTAATATGTTAAGAATGCTTTAGATTTGATAAATGTAAGGTAGGCAGTATATAAAATTCTTATAAATGAGAAAATAAAAATCATCTGTGTTCCACCCAGGGACTCTGTTAAAAGTTTTTTGTTTATATTTTTACAATTGTCCTCAATGAGATCACACACACACACATTTTGTATATTGTTTTTTTCTCTCAACTTTTAGAATTTTCTCAGACTTCTACATATTCTTTATATATGTATTTAGCATTTGCAAATTATTGCATAATATAGAAATACTTATTTGATAGTTCCTTAATTTTGGAACATTTTTATGGTTTTTAGTTTTTATTTGATAATGATGCAGTGAATGTGTTTGTGTATAAATCTTTGTGTTTTAAAATGATATCTTCCAAATAGATTCTTAAAATTGAAGTTATTGTGTCAAAGAACTTAAATATTTGAGGTTATTTATGGATATTGTTAATCATTTTTCTGCAGGAAATTTAATCAATATATAATCCTGCTGTATATGCATGATAGTGCATCCTTCTTGTTTACCACTTATATAGACTGTATGTTGGTCCTTTCTCCTAGCGCCAACTCAGGTATTGACATCTGATTCCCAAATGTCCTGGTATTGGAGGTGAAGCCTTAGGGAGGAAATTCGATCATGAGGATGGAGCCATCATGAAAGGGTTTAGTGTCCTTGGACGAGACCAGAGAGGTAGCTCACTCTATTTGCACTCTGTGAGGATATAATATGTTGAAGTGTGCAGTCCAGAAGAGGGTTCTCACCAGAACTTGACCATCCTGGCATCCTGGTATCAGATTTCCTGCATCCAGAACTGTAAGAAAGAAAATACTGTTGTTTATAAGCTACCCAGTCTATGGCACTTATTTAGAGCAAAACACAGCTGGGATTTCCAGATGGTTCAGTGATAAAGAGTCCGCTTGCCAATGCATGAGATATAGGCTTGATCTCTGTGTCAGGACGATCCCTTGGAGAAGGAAATGGCAACCCACTCCAGTATTCTTGCCTGGAGAATCCTATGGACAGAGGAGCCTGGTAGGCTACAGTCCATGGGGTCATAAAGAGTTGGACACAACTGAGCGACTTCACTTCACTCACTTGTCAAATTTAAAACAAATATTTTTCTTGAAATGTTGTTTGCCTTTTGATTTTGTTATAAAATTTGATTTAGGTAAAAGTATATTTTAATTTAGTTCTTTTAAGTCGTCACATCTAACAATCTTCTGATTTTAAAATGTTAAGAAAGCCTTCCCAATTTGGGAGATCATATTCACTCATATTAATAGATATTTACTTTTAACAGCTTAATGTCTTAGACTTAAATTCTTTATCCATTAATTATTCTGATATGCAGTCTGAATAGAAGATCTAAAATTTAATGTTTCTAAGTCATTATTCAATTATGTTATTATTTATTGAATGGTTGTCCTGCCTGATTTTATATTTGTACTATACTTTTAATTATCTTAGCTTTACATATTTTTGTATATGGTATATCAAGTTGCCATCCTTGAAATTATTTTTTTCTTCCTTAAAGTTAACTCACTTTTTTTTTCTCATGTGTATTTTTCTAAAGATTTTAATGATAAAATTCTTAAATGACTGTTCAGAAAACACCTTGGAATTTTGATTAGAGTCCATTTACCTACAAATTAATTTCAGGTTGATCAATATTTGTTGTAATTTTTTTTAAGCTGTGTTTCTTCCCTATTCCATTCCCACCAGAGCTTTCTCTTCACTTGGGAGCCATACAATTTCAGGAAAGCTATTCCAGCGAAAGCCAATCAGTACATTCCTTCTTTCTTGTGACAGAGATGGAGGGTTAGAGACTTAAATCAATCCAATTACAGGGGATCTCAGTGTTCACTGGGGATGCTAGGTGAAAAGGATTTAGGCAGATAATTGAGATAGAAAGAATTCAGATATTTTGTGTCATTGTTGGACTCCTGGATCAGACTTCATTTGAAGTATCTGCATTGTTTAGTTATGATATCCAACAAATTCTTTTCAGGTTTTAAAGGTAGCTTGAATTAGGTTTATTGTTACTGTCAGGGAGGAAGAAATTTTCCTCTACCTTTCTAGGTTTTTCTGGCTGGTCTAAGAATGAAATGTTATGAGACAGATTAACAAGAGAAAGTCAAACTAAGGTTTAATTCCCTGTATACATGGGAGAGACCCATGAAAACTGAGTAACTCTCCAAAATGACTGAAGCCCTCACCTTAAATACCATCTTCAACAGACAAAGGAGGATGCTGGAGTAGGAGTTTGGGACCTCAAAGGAGAGGAAGGCAATTCACATGAAGAGGGAAAAGCAAATGTTTGGTACACAAATGTTTGCTGAGTCATGCAGAGACGATGAGCTGTAGAATAAATTCTGATTTCCAGGCCCTGCCAAGTTCCCCCAACTAAACCTAGCCCATACCATATTCTTTGTAGATATTTCTAGCAAAAGCTTAGAAACAGGCCCTCTTTGTAAATTCTTTTAGGCAGTTAGGGGAAGAGTCACAGTTTCTTCCCGAGTCTTTTTGGCAAGTTTTCTCCCTTACATTATTTTCAAATAAAACCATCTATACTATTATTATATCATTATATCTGTTTTCATCTCTGTAAACATGGTGTGATAATTTCCTTAAGACATTTTTTGTATGTCATTAAAGTTGTATCATTTTCTTCCCATAGATAATAGTTCTTGATTATTTCTGTGTGCTCTAGTACATTTTAAATTGCAGTCTAAAAGCTTGGGTTTGCATAAAGCATTGGAGAAATACATGGTAGACTAAAGTGAAGAAATAAATAGTAGTAATAAATAATATTGATGCTCATAAATTTTTATGGAATAATTATTATGTTCCAGATGCAATTCTTTCTGTATGTTGTCATGTATTATCTCATGAGGTAGCTATAAATATGATCCCAGTTTTACGGATGAGATAAAGGAGGCAGAGATATTGAGAAACTACCCCAAACAGTCAGTAGTGCATCTGGGATTTGAAATCAGGCAGGCAGGGTCCAGGGTCTGTGCTTATAACCTTATACTGGTCCTTAATTATAACTATATCCAGAATAAATAAAAGTATAGCAAAATAGCTGTGAATTATTAATATAAAAATATTTGTTAGTTTTTAGAATTATATGAAATAAGTAGGCCAGTTGGCAGTTTCTAAGTGCTAGAGTTCCTGTCAGCTCACTAAGGTTCTCAGGTGTAATTTACCTTGGTTTCCAGTTGGACTCAAGGCAAAAGAAATGATGATGATACACATGATTCCTTTTATTTTACCACCGAGCAGTCACATTTTGGACTGTCTGATACTGCATGTAGAGCTTTTTAAAAACTACACAGTTATACCTAGGAAATCACATAGACACTTATCTGCATGTACTAAAAATTTTACATAGAAGATCAGCACAAGTAGAGAGTTAAACAACCTACCACCTCTATATTGTTCAAAGGAGAGAGATAAGGAGGAGACTTGTTCACAATAACTTTAGGTATACACGCATGGTCATAGGCTTGTTACAGCGTGCTGGAGTCAAGATCTGGGAAATCAGAGCTGTAACTCAAAACTTTTTCAGCTAAAATCGTGTTCAGAAACCATCATTCTGTAAACAGCAGGGGGCATACTTTCTTTTCTGATCTCTTTTTCAACAGAGCTATCGACATCTGTTGAGCTTTCCAGGGCTGTTGCTCTTTGCTTCTTGCACATATATAACCTACAGTTTGGGGAATTCAAGAATAGTTTATGCTCATCTGGATGAAATAACTCATAATTTTGTATCTCTGAAATGTTTGAGAAATTATTAGACATTTAAAATTCAGACATGTGAAACCCAAGTCAGAGGATTTCTGGTTTAACTTGGAAAGCATAAGTAAACTGCTGCTGCTGCTGCTGCTGTTAAGTCGCTTCAGTCGTGTCCGACTCTGTGCGATCCCATAGACAGTGGCCCACCAGGCTCCCCCGTCCCTGGGATTCTCCAGGCAAGAACACTGGAGTGGGTTGCCATTTCCTTCTCCAATAAGTAAACTAGATAACTAAATAAAGCAAAGTGATGGAAAGCAGTTGGCATTTTACATTTTTTTAGAGACTGGTAGAATATGACATTTTGAGATGTATTGAGAAGAGTAATCGTAGTGATTTCCCTTTCCAACAGGTTTTGCATGCATATGGCTTTGAATCTTATAATAGAAAGATTTGTTAGTAAGAACCTATTGTGATGCTACTTATTTTAGTATCTAATCATAAATCTCTTTGTTCCATGTGTGAAAGTTTTGTCTTATCATCATGATGAGTAGCTCTTGAATTCAGGACAGGGCATCTTTTAGAGGACTAGAGCCCTGGTTGGAGCCCATTCATTAATTCTTATTAGCTGAATGTAAGAATTGTCTGAAAGCGGGGTTTTCCACACATATCATTACATCTCCCTTGCTCTCTCTTTATCCTTCCCCAAGTTATCTGTCCTGGGTTCAGTGTGCATGTGCCACATCTATGCCAAATCTTAGCGGTCAGTGACAAAACTGGAAAGACAAGTGACATTATTTATTCAGCTGTTCTTTAGCTTTTTGTGGAAAATTTTTTTGAAACCCTAACTATCGTTTATTATGTGCTAAGTACTTTGCAGATGTTACTTGCTTAAATTTACAATAACTCTGCAGTCATATACTCTACCTTTGAGCTATACTCTTTCACAATAACTCTATGAATTAGGTACTATTATTTTCTCATTTTATAGAGGACATGGAAACTTTAAACTGATAAGTGATAGAATCAGTACTGTATTCCTAGTGTCTGCTGGCCATAGCCTCTCAGGGGTGCAATTAACACTGTGTCATATTAGGAAGATTGTCTCCAAAGCACCAATCATCTTTTCCCCAGGAAGCAGGTAATGGGTATTAAGATATTAACTCTAAATTAATATCCACAAGGTAAATATTTATTTTTTAGTTCATTCTTCATTTTGTTTCTGTAGTTTGAAAAATAACAGATGATAATTTCTTTCTAAAAATGTGAATCTAAAATTAATCAATATCTTAGGATAGTTTTCTCCTTAGAAAGATATTCAAAGATTTAGAATCTTAGACAAAACTAATTCTGTTGTATTTATGAAACCAGAAGTAAGCTAAAAATGATTTTAGAAGGTACATTTGTTAATTTAGAACATTTTTTTCAAGGATTTGGTTCACTTTTGAAATAGTGCCATAAAGCCTCTTAAAATCATTTAAGACTGGAAATCTCATCCACGTTGTGGAGTGTCTTCAAGTTGTGCCAGAATCTCACCACTCTCAAGATATGCCTTTTCTGTCTGAAGTGCAGTGTGACCACCTCCTGTTTTCCCCTCCAAGTGCCTCCCATGGAATTTCTTGAAAAATAAAGCAACGTTTCAACCCACACTTTAATGAGTGGACTGGAATCCCTATCCCTTTAGATATCTCAGTAGTGACTCATAGAATTGTCTAGCCCTCGCTTTCCTAACATTTTCCATTCACTGTAAGTTATTTCTTCGTCTTCTTTGGCTGCTCAAAAGTGCTTTTCATGTCTGCCAGCTGAAGAACTAGAAATAAATGAGACCTATAGTTTCAAATTTGAATGTGCTATTTGAGCTTTTCTAACACAGCCCTAGTAATCTGGTGTTTGGCAGAAGTACCATCTGAAAATGGACAGTTAGGATGCAATTCAGAGCTGCTTGACTATAATTTACTAAATGCAACGCCAAACTGTGCAATCTGACCTGCCTGTGCCATTTAATGCTCTCTTCCATCTTCAGTCATTTGTTTCATCACATGTGAGCTTCTGTGGAGTCACCCTTAGGCCCCTGAAGGAAGCCAGGCACTGAATTTCAAATTGTCCAGTTAAACAAATGGCTGCCCGGTGCAATAAAATAGTGTCATAAACATATACCAAAAGGGATGTTAGGATACAAAATGGGTTCCTTTGGAAAACTTGAGGAATAGGCAACTTTCTAATTAACTGATAGGTTCAACCAGAAATGTCATACCTCAGCCAGTCACTCACTTGCTTCATGGAAAGATTCTCTCAGTTCAGTTCAGTCACTCAGTCGTGTTCGACTCTTTGTGACCCCATGGACTGCAGCATGCCAGGCTTCCCTGTCCATCACCAACTCCCAGAGCTTGCTCAAACTCACATCCATCGAGTCAGTGATGCCATCTAATCATCTCATCCTCTGTAGTCTAGTTATAGTTTAAAAAGATAAAAATAAGGAAAAGTATTATTAGTAGTGAAAGAAATTAATCTCTAAAGGATATTATATTTTATCAAAGGAATTTTCCCAGGATACACATCTTTAAAAACCATTTCACTTTCACTTCAAAGGGCCACTTTGCCAATTAGTCTGAAATTATGTCTTTGACATCGTGCCTGGTTGGACTTGATGTTGCTGGTGGAAAGATGTCAAGTTAGGTGACCTAGCATCATTCTAGTCCTGCCTTGGTAGTTGTAATACATGACCTTCTGGAAATTAGTTATATCATGTCAATTGTATAATATGTATAAAATGAAAATAATAGTTCTTGTTTTGCATACCCTATAGGATTTTTGTGAGCACCAGATGAAATGATACTAATGAGAAACTGCACTACAAATGTAGGTTAGAAGTTGAGGGGCCTTTTCAAATTGTCTTACCTTTGTCTAGAGGTGCAAGACCTGAAATTATAAGCAGTGTTTTGATGTTGATGAGTCCAGGACTTTATATGTAGAGGTGTGATTTTTCAGGCCTTTGGAGAAGTTTTAACGTATGATTTGGCGTTTGGGGGACAGTACGAATGTTTGTCATGGTGGCCCATCTCAGAAAACAGATGCTTACATTCAAGGCCAGCAGAGAGGTTCACCCTGTTTTGCTCCATCTTTAATTTTTCTCCCTTGAAAGATATAGCATCAAGGGAATGCTTTCCCAGTCTTTCTCGTACACTCATTCATACATTCATGAATGCTTACCCAATAGCACACGGGAGGCTAACTCCGAGGTGTCCTTAGGCATATCACACAGGAAGCGTTTCATAAAATAAACAAGTAAGTGAAGTCAACCAGAACAACTCCATCTTAAACAATAAAACACATCAGCAAAATGTTTGTTACCCAAGCATGCCTTATATTTTGGTCAGTCCTTGGGTTTTTCAAGGACTCTGTCTATATAGCTGTGGCATTTCAAGGACTGTCTGTATATAGTTGAGGAGCACTCAACAATTTAAAATGGAATCAAAAGACTTTGGTATTCCAATGCAAGCTATTACATTTAGAATGCATAAACAACATGGTCCTGCCAAACTGTGGTGTTGGAGAAGACTTGAGAGTCCCTTGGACTGCAAGGAGATCCAACCAGTCCATCCTAAAGGAAATCGGTCCCGAATGTTCATTGGAGGAACTGATGCTGAAGCTGAAAGTCCAATACTTGGGCCACCTAATGCGAAGAACTGACTCAGAAAAGACCCTGATGCTGGGTAAGATTGAAGGCGGGAGGAGAAGGGGACAACAGAGGATAAGATGGTTGGATGACATCACCTACTTAATGGACATGAATTTGAATAAACTCTGGGAGTTGGTGATGGACAGGGAGGCCTGGTGTGCTGCAGTCCACAGGGTCGCAAAGAATTGGACACGACTGAGCAACTGAACTGAACTGATGAACATCAAATGAGGTTCGATAAGAGAAAACCTTTGGCAGAGCAAAATTCAGTAAGCTCCTCCTTTTACAGAGCTTCAGAAATTCTGCTATTTCTATTTTACAGCTAATACTTCATTATCTCTTATATTTGAATGAGTCATTCTTAGCATTTTTAGCTCTATTTACAGAATTATACCTGTATAAAAGTCTATTTCCAGATGGCATATTAATCTGAACTATAGCCTGCAAGAGCCTTGTTATTAATCTTGAGAACTGAAGTATGTTAGTCAGGACAGGCTAGGTTATACTTAGCAAATCTCAGTGGACTTGAATCCAACAAGTTTACTTCATACTGTGTGTTCACTGTGAGTCAACATTACAGCCTTGCTCATTGATGTCACTCAGGGGTCTAGAGTTACAGACAGCTGCCTGAACATGAATGGTCCCCTTGCCAGAAGGAAGGACTTATGCAGAATCTCATATTGGCTTGTAAGTGACATGTATCATTTTTGTTAACAGTCTTTTCACCAGGATGTCACATGCTCTACCCAAGCAAAAGAGAACTAGAAAGTGTAATTTGCTATGTGCCTAGAATGGAAGTAGGTAGAACCAGAAATATTTGGTAAATAACTCTAATGACTACCCACAGTGAGAACAACTTTTAAAGAAATTAAAAACAATATTTTTTGAGAACTGTGTGTCAAGTCCTGTGCTAAATTATTTCCCTGCTTTCTTTCAGGTTGATTACACAATGAGCCTGTGGGATGAGTTGTTTTATGTCCGTTTTTAAAACTGGGAAAATATACGAGCCAGTTTAAGTTGCTTGTCCAAGACATCAGAGTCAGTGAGTGGTCAAGTCAGATCTTCCTGACCCCAGACAGCAACTGTTATCGTGCTTCACTCTTCAAAAGTATCCACGGCTGTCTGTGATCACATTTACCGTGATAGGTATCATGATGGAGATCTGTACATTTCCTGTGTTATCCACGACAGCCTTTCACCCTTTCATTTCTCAAAAGAGGAGCCTGGGGAAGAAAGGCCAACCCATTGGCTGAAGATGTATATCCCAAGGCAACTGAAAGGGTGTCATCTATTCTTAAAATTCTGGTTCCAACTAGTTAGGCTAAGCAGCATTATTCTCTGTAAGGTAATTTTAGTACATTTTTCCAGATTAATGGTGAATGCGGATCAGAATGGAGAACAACTTTGGATTCATGTGGTAGTTTTTGAAATTGCAAGGGTGATTTTTAGGCTCATATTTTAAAAAATAAACTTTTAACTTTAGGTTAATTCTATTTATTTATAGAAAAGTTGTGAAGGTAGTACAGAGTTTCCATATGCCTCACATCTAATTTCCTGTATTGTTAATATCTTACTTTATTATAGCATATTTGTCACAATTAATGAATCAATATTGATAGATTATTATTAAATAAAGTTGCTTTCCAGGTAGCACTAGTGGTAAAGAACCCACCTGCCAGTGAAGGAGGCATAAGAGACACAGTTTCCATCCCTGGGTTGGGACGATCCCCTCGAGGAGGTAATGACAACCCACTCCAGTATACTTGCCTGGAGAATCCCGTGCACAGAGGAGCCTGGCAGGCTACAGTCAGTAGGGTTGCAAAGAGATGGACACGACTGAAGCAATTTGGCACAAATGCATACTTTATTCAGATTTCCTTAGTTTTTTAAATTTATTTATATTTTTATCGAAGGATGATTGCTTTACAGAATTTTGTTGTTTTCTGCAAACCTCAACTGGATATGGAACATGCTTTGCTGGATGAAGCACAAGCTGGAATCAAGATTTCTGGGAGAAATATCAATAACCTCAGATACACAGATGACACCACTCTTATGGCAGAAAATGAAGAAGAACTAATGAGCTTCTTGATGCAAGGCGAATGAAAAAGCTGGCTTAAAACTCAACATTCAGAAAACTAAGATTATGGTATCTGGTCCTATCACTTCATGGCAAATAGATGGGGAAACAGTGGAAACAGTGAGAGACTTTTTTGGGGGGCTCCAAAATCACTGCAGATGGTGACTGCAGCCATGAAATCAAAAGACACTTGCTTATTGGAAGAAAAGCTATGACCAACCTAGACAGCATATAAAAAAGCAGAGATATTACTTTGCCAACAAAGACCTGTCTAGCCAAAGCTATGGTTTTTCCAGTAGTCATGTATGGATGTGAGAGTTGGACTATAGAAAGCTGAGCACCAAAGAATTGGTGCATTTGAACGGTGGTGTTGGAGAAGACTTTTGAGAGTCCCTCGGACTGCAAGGAGATCCAACCAGTCCATCCTAAAGGAAATCAGTCCTGAATGTTCATTGGAAGGTATGATGTTGAAGCTGAAACTCCAATACTTTGGCCACCTGATGCAAAGAGCTGACTCATTGGAAGAAACCCTGATGCTGGAAAAGATTGAAGGCAGGAGGAAAAGGAGATGACAGAGGATGAAATTGTTGGATGGCATCACCAACTTGATGGAGATGAGTTTGAGCAAGCTCTGGGAATTGGTGATGGACAGAGAAGCCTGGTGTGCTGTAGTCCATGGGCTGCAAAGAGTCAGACATGACTGAGTGACTGAACTGACTGGTCAGGTATTTTGTAGAATACTTCAATTGGTATTTGTATAATGTTTGTCTTATGATTAATCTGGAGTTATGGGTGCTTTGGAAAAAGACCACAGAGATTAAGTTCAGCCCATATTCTGCTCTTTCAGAAATTTCATAGGCCTTTTATTTTTCTTTTCTTTAAATTTTCTCTGCTTTGCTTCCCTTTATATTTCTTTCCTTTTCTGGTCCCCTTTCAATTTTCTTTTCTCTCTTTTCCCTATTTTTTTTCTCCCTCTTACCTTTCTCTTTCCTTCCTCTTCATTTCCAAACAAGTCAACAACATTTACTAGTAGTAATGTATATTCCTTGTACGTGAAGAGTCCATGTTTCTTTATTCATCACCTTTAACTAGAAATCATTAACTATGTGTTTTTGTTGACACAGGAGGCAAATTTATACATTAATTGAGTTGAATAGGCAGCCCTTGAGTGCTGTTTCTGATTTTGTATTTTAGGATTAAGCAACTAAGGTGCCTAATTTGTACAATAAATATCATAGACTTTGTAGTTGTTGTTGCTCTTGATATTGATTTTAACAGAAAAAATGATGCACATCATTTAAAGAATCTATAATTAGGATTTTGCATTTGTTCTAGATTTTAGATCTTTTTGGAGTATTCAGAGATCATCAGGTACAAAAACTCTACTGAGTAGAACAATTTACTTTGATCCCACCCACATATAGTAATCTCTTTTTGTTTTTAATATCTTGCTCTGAGAGCAAAGTCACGGACATAGAAAAGATGAATCCAAGCATTCATATAGTTAGAATGGAAGGTAGCATGTGTACAAATGGTGTGCTAAAAATTAATCCATCTTATTTGCATGTCTTATAGACAAAAACAAGCTCATCATCTTACATCCTGTTACACAAACATTCTTAGGGTTAATACATGGTTTCCATTAGCCTCTCTGCTTAATAATCTTCTTTACTCTGATCATAGTTTTATTATTTCCATATTATAAGTGCAAAAGCTGATAGCAAGTGACTCCATCAGAAAGAAACTGGAAGCAGGGTATAAGAGTGAAATTAACCATTCCAATTCCCAACATTTATATTTGTTTTATAATATCATGCTTCTTTTGAAATGTTTTCTACCATTTTATCTTAACAATGTTAATATGATTCATAGTGTGAGGTCCCACTTCCTGCCTCTGATATATAAAGGATTCTTAGGTCAGAGGACACCTGACCTACTACTGGGTCTACTTGCTGATTAGCTAGTATCTGTCTGGGTCATTGCTTACTGAATGACAGTACTTTGTATCATAATTCCTCAAAGCTTCAGACTAGTTTTGTTGGAAGTAGCATCAGGTCTTTCCACAAAACTAACTTCCACACTCCCTTGAAGCTAACACAGGTCCAGCCAATGAGAGAGAAATGAAAGTTTAATGGGTATTTTGTGCGGTTGTTTAACTGGGTGTTTGGGGGAAGTTTCGCTTCCTGGGGATGGGGCTGGATGTGGCATAACCATCTCTTAACCCTGAAATTATGGAATATGCTGATAATGCTGTGTTGTTGCTTCACTGGCATAAGACTGCTAACTTCTAAATTTAAAATTAGAGAAAAAAAGCTTAAAAGGTTTTTTTTGATGACACTGTAATTGGATTTGTGATGCACATATATGAACGTAATTCTCAACATATATATTTCTTGGTTACTGTGGCAGTGGCAGGGCCTGTTCATGCCCTGGAGCTTCCAGACGTACAGCAGGTGATGTGTGGAGGAGATGAGCCTATCTAAAGGGCCAAGGATGCAGTGGAAACCTCCCCTTATGACCTTTAATATTTTGTGCCTTGACTTCACATGACTCGGGACTCTGGTCTTTGTATTTTAGACCTTGATCCACTTTGATCCCTTGGCAACTTGTGAAATTTAACACCCAGATTTCTTCTAAAGATTCTGGTAAATTATCTCTCATTTCTGCCTTCCACTCAGTCATCCCTAGTTTCCCTATTGTTTAATCATTTCAGAGGAATATAATTCCCCCCAACTCACAGTCTTTGCTTTGTACATTGCTACATCTCCTTACCCCTTCATGGATCATAGCCTTGTCATGGCAAAGGACCTTGTGTAACTCAGTGAAGCTATGAGCCATGCCGTGCAGGGCCACCCAAGATGGATGGGTCCTAGTGAAGAGTTCTGACAAAATGTGGTCCACTGGAGGAGGGAATAGCAAACTACTTCAGTATTCTTGCCACCAGAATCCCATGAACATTATGAAAAGGCAAAGATATATGACACTAGAAGATGGGCCCCCCGGGTCAGAAGGTGTCCAATATACTACTGGGGAAGAACAGAGGGTAATTACTAATATTAATAGCTTCAGAAAGAATGAAGCAGCTGGGCCAAATCAGAAATGATGCTCAGTTGCGGTGTGTTTGGTAGTGAAAGTAAAGTCCAATGCTGTAAAGAACAATATTGCATAGGAACCTGTAATGTTAGGTCCATGTATCAAGGTAAATTGGACATGGTGCAGTCTCAAAAATGACAGAATGATCTCAGTTTGTTTCCAAGCCAAACCATTCACCATCATAGTAATCCAAGTCTGTGCCCCAACCACTGATGCTGAGGAAGCTGAAGACTGGAATGCAAAAGTAGGGAGTCAAGAGATACCTGGAGTAATATGCAAGTTTGGCCTTGGAGTACAAATGAAGCAGGGAAAAGGCTAACAGAGTTTTGCCAAGAGAAAACACTGGTCACAGCAAACACCCTCTTCCAAGAACACAAGAGAAGACTCTACACATGGACATCACCAGATGGTCAACACCGAAATCAGATTGATTATATTCTTTGCAGGCAAAGATGGAGAAGCTCTATACAGTCAGCAAAAACAAGACTGGGAGCTGACTGTGGCTCAGATCATGAACTCCTTTTTTGGAAATTCAAGCTTAAATTGAAGAAAGTAGGGAAAACCACTAGGCCATTCAGGTATGACCTAAATCAAATCTCTTATGATTATACAGTGGACATGATGAGTAAATTCAAGGGATTAGATCTGGTAGACAGACTGCCTGAAGAAATGTGGACAGAGGTTCATGACATTGTATAGGAAGCAGTGACCAAAATCATCCCAAAGGAAAAGAAATGCAAGAAGGCAAAGTGGTTGTCTGAGGAGGCTTAATGAATAGCTGAGGAAAGAAGTGAAGAGAAAAGCAAGGGAGAAAGGGAAAGATATACCCAACTGAATACAGAGTTTCAGAGAATTGCAAGGAGACATGAGGCCTTCTTAAATGAACAATGTGAAGAAATAGAAGAAAACAATAGAATGGGAAAGACCAGAGATCTTTTCAAGAAAATTAGAGATATCAAGGGAACATTTCATGCAAGGATGGGCATGATAAAGGACAGAAAGGGTAAGGACCTAACAGAAGAAGATATTAAGGATCTAATAGAAGAAAAGATTAAAAACAGGTGGCAAGAATACACAGAAAAAACTATACAAAAAATATCTCAATTACTTGGATAACCACAATGGTGTTGTCACTCACCTAGAGCTGGACATCATGGAATATGAAGTCAAGTGGGCCTTAGGAAGCATTACTATGAACAAAGCTAGTGGAGGTGATGGAATTCCAGCTGAGCTATTTCAAATCCTGAAAGATGATGCTGTTAAAGTGCTGTACTCAATATGTCAGCAGATTTGGAACACTCAGCAGTGTCCAGATGCATGGAAAAGGTCAGTTTTCATTCCAATCCCAAAGAAGGACAATGACAAAGAATGTTAAAGCTATTGTACAATTTCACTCATTTTATATGCTAGCAAGGTTATGCTCAAAATCCTTCAAGCAAGGATTCAAAAGTATGTGAACTGAGAACTTTCAGATTGCAAGCTGGGTTGAGAAAAAGTAGAGGATCCAGAAATCAAATAGCCAACATTAGTTGGATCATAGAGAAACAAAGGAATTCTAGAAAAGCATCTACTTCTGCCTCATTGATTATGCTAAAGCCTTTGACTGTGTGGATCACAACACACTGTGGAAAATTCTTAAAGAGATGGGAATACTAGACCACCTTACCTGTCTCCTGAAAAACCTCAGTCAAGAAGCAGCAGTTAGAACTGAACATGGAAAAATGGACTGGTTCAAAATTGGGAAAGGAGTATACAAGGGTGTATATTGTTACTCTGCTTATTTAACTTCTATGCAGAGTTTTTTGTTTGTTTGTTTAGTCACTAAGTCCTGCTGAGTCTTTTGAGATCCCATGAACTGTAGCACACCAGGCTCCTCTGTCCATGGGATTTCCTAGCAAGAATACTGGAGTGGGTTGCCATTTCCTTCTCTAGGAGATCTTTCCAACCCATGGATCAGTTCTGAGTCTCTAGCATTGGCTAGATTCTTCACCACTGAGCCACAGGGATGTCCCAGTGCAGAGTACATCATACAAAATGCTGGGCTGGATAAATCACAAGCTGGAATCAAGATTCCGAGGAGAAACATCAACAACCTCAGATATGCAGGTGATATCACCCTAATGGCAGAAAGTGAAGAACTACTAAGGAGCCTCTTGAAGAGGGTGAAATAGGGGAACGTGAAAAAGCTGACTTGAAACTCAACATTAATAAAACTAAGATCATGGCTTTTGGTTCCACCACCTCATGGCAAATAGAAGGGGAAAAAGTGGAAACAGTGACAGATTTTATTTGCTTGGGCTCCAAAATCAGTGCAGATGGTGACTGCACCATGAAATTAAAAGATGCTTGCTCCTTGGAAGGAAAGCTATGACAAACCTAGAAAGCATATTAAAAAGCAGAGAAATCACTTTGCTGATAAAAGCCCATATAGTCAAAACTATGGTTTTTTCCAGTAGTTATGTACAGATTTGAGAGTTGGACCATAAAGAAGACTGAGCACTGAAGTATTGATACTTTTGAATTGTGTGGTGCTGGAGAAGAGAGAGTCTCTTAGACTGCAAGGAGATTAAACCAGTCAATACTCAAGGAAACCAGCCCTGAATATTCATTAGAAATACTGATGCTGAAACTGAAGCTCTAATACTTTGGCCACTTGATGCAAAGTGATGACTCCCTGGAAAAAGACTCTGATGTTTGGAGAGATTGAAGGCAAAATGAGAAGTGGGTGGCAGAGGATGAGATGGTTGGGTAGCATCACCAACTCACTGGACATGAATCTGAGCAAACTCTGGGAGATAATGAAAGAGAGGGGAGCTGGGCATGCTGAGGTCATGGGATTGCAAACACGACTTTGTGACTGAACAGCATCAACAATAAAAAAGAACCCATTAGATATAGTACATACTCAGTAAATATTTGTTGAATGAGCAAGTTTTTTTTTGCATATAGCTGACCTTACTGTTCTTAGAGATGATATTACTGCCAGGCAATCTAATTATGGGCTTCCCAGTTGGCATTAGTGGCAAAGAAACTGCCTGCCAATGCAGGAGACATAAGAGATGCAAGTTGGATCCTAGGGTCAGGCAGATCTTTGGCAGAAGGGCGTATCAACCCATTCCAGTATTCTTGCCCTAGATAGAGAAGCCTGGCTGGCTCTGGTCCATAGGGTTGTGAAGAGTTGAACATGACTGAAGCGGCTTAGCATGCATACAATCTAATTATAGGGTATAGTTAATCAAAGATTAATATGGGACAGAGATTCTTTGCCTCACCAAGCAAACGTAAAGATGCATTTATAATAACTGCTTTTTTATCCTTCTTTTATCATTATTTGGAGAGTCTGACTTTTTGAGACACTTTCTTTTAAATATCCAGTACTTTGGCCACCTCATGCGAAGAGTTGACTCATTGGAAAAAACTCTGATGCTGGGAGGGATTGGGGGCAGGAGGAGAAGGGGACAACAGAGGATGAGATGGCTGGATGGCATCACTGACTCGATGGACGTGAGTCTGAGTGAACTCCGGGAGTTGGTGATGGACAGGGAGGCCTGGCATGCTGTGATTCATGGGGTCGCAAAGAGTCGGACATGACTGAGCGACTAAACTGAACTGAACTGAAACTCAGTCTTCTACGCATAAGAGTAAATCTATTCATTGTGATTTTACACTAAGCAGGTCACTTTAATGTAGTCTTTCATAGTTATTCATAAACGTGTGGCATTTTTGAGTCATTGATTTGATCCATAAAGTTCCAAGTTCCTCGTACTCTTCCTCCTTATGAAGAACACTTTTATCTTTCAGTCCAGTATCCGGTTAGAAATCTTATCGAGCTTCACCATATATTATATGACAGTGGGCATGTCATTTAATTTAGTTGCATTCAGGTTTTGATTTATAAAGAGGAAAACATAATAATAAAAGGAGAGGGTGAGATGTATGGAAAGAGTAACATGGAAACTTACAACACCATGTGTAAAATAGATAGCCAATGAAGATTTGTTGTATGACTCGGGGAACTCAAACAGGGGCTCTATCAATCTAGAGGGGTGGGATGGGGCCGGAGATGAGAGAGTGGCTCCAGAGGGAGGGGACATGGGAGGATCTATGGCTGATTCATGTTGATGTTTGACAGAAAACAATGCAATTCTGTAAAGCAATTATCCTTCAATAAAAAATTAATTAACTGAAAAAATACCCATACTGCAATCTTATAGGGTTTCTTTAAGGTTAAATGATATTAAATATTCAAATTTATTATACAATATGGAACTTTATTATAAAATGCAAACATAATTTAAAACTCACTGTTATCCATGCTAATAAAACAGAATGTTTATTAAATAGTATTATACTTACTGGTTAATCATAAATTTTAAGTGGGAGGCTGCAAATTGAGTCAAAATAAATTATTTTCATCTTCTTAATTGAGAATTGGATTTTTGCCAGGAAATTATTTTCTTGGGTTTTCTCAACTGACCTAATTGATTTCCTCAGTATAAGAAATATTCATCTTATTTGACCAGATATACAGTGTATATACTCTGTGCAGGAAAATATAAAAATTATTGAAACAATGTTGTGTGGAGACATTTACTTTGGAGCTATGATGAATTAGCTCTGAAGCCGTATTCCATGTCTCTTGTTTTGGTTTTTTGGTTTATTGTTAAATAGCCGTGTTATGTTATTATACAGATATTTACAATATATGTATATATAATATCTGTATATTATATAATTTATATAACCATTATAACAGATTGTATAATATCTGTATATTATATAATATTATAAGATATTATAATTATTATGTTTATTATAAATTATAATTTACAAATTATTTGTTATAAATAAAATATTTATTATGAATTATTATAACATATTTACATGATTATTATACAATTCTTATTGTATACTCCTTGATGTTGTGCAAAATGTGTAAGAAATTGTTAAATACAGAAATAAAGAATGTATTTGAGAATTCCCTGAGCAGACAAAACCATATAAACCATGTAAGAAAGATTAAATCTAGTTTATTTCATGAATATAAGTGAAACTTCTTAGGTTATTTCTTGTAAATGTCTCTGATAATTATAAAAGAAATCTAAGCCATCTTCCTAAAAATTATATAAGATAATCACATTTTAACCAATCTCCTGCTCTCTGGAAACCTCCATTGTAATAACCAATCATTGTAAAGATTAAACAACTTCCCCATTTTCATTTTGCAAACCATTAATGACTCTTGAACTTCATATTAATTTTAAATTTGAAAGCTTCCAGTTGAGAAGTGTTTTTACACCCTGCAATAAACTCTTACTATCTAATCAGTTCAGTTCAGTCTCTCAGTCATGTCCAACTCTTTGCAACCCATGGACTGCAGCATGCCAGGCTTCTCTATTCATCAACTCCCAGAGCTTGCTCAAACTCATGTCCATTGAGTTGGTGATGCCATCCAACCATCTCATCCTCTGTAATCCCCTTCTCCTCTGACCTTCTATCTTTCCCAGCATCAGCGTCTTTTCCAATGAGTCAGTTCTTTACATCAGGTGGGCAAAGTATTGGAGTTTCAGCCTCAGCACCAGTCCATCCAATGAATATTCAGGACTGATTTCCTTTAGAATTGACTGGTTTGATCACCTTGCAGTCCAAGGAACTCTCAAGAGTCTTCTCCAACACCACAGTTCAAAAGCATCAGTTCTTCCGCATCCAGCCTTCTTTGTGGTCCCAACTCTTACATCCATACATGACCACTGGAAAAACCATGGCTTTGACTCTATGGCCCTTTGTCGGTAAAGTAATGTCTCTGCTTTTTAATATGCTGTCTAGGTTTGTCAGGGGCTTCTACTAACTAACAGAAGGCCCATCATATCCATGGATGTGGAATTTTTAGATATGGAATTAAAGAAAAATGGAGCCTTTGCTTTTGAAAAAGCACGGAGTGTGCCAAATAGAATACAGGAAAAATCCAACATCAAACCCTCTCTAATGAATATTAAGAGTGAAGGCAAAGAAAAAATTCTAAATGCTATTTGAAGGTAGGGCTTGTGTCTTCTAATATTTTATTTTCTAATTCTTCCCAGAAGTATGCTTTGCAGATTGTTGATATGCAATATTTTTTGGATTGACTGAATGTTCTTAATTATTAACCAAACAAGAGGGCAACACCATCCACTATTCCCAGCAAGATTTCCTGAATAAAACCAAGAAGATGGAAAACTCCACTGTCCCTGAGAAATGACTTCATTAATTAATTTTCCAGAAAGTATTTTTAAAAAGATTCTTTGCGGGAAGTTAAATAATTTTTTTTTTCTAAATCTAGCTATTCCTGTCCCAATGTCTGGCCAGTAACAGTATATCTAGTTCAGCTCACAAAGAAGACTATAATAAAGACACTATCAAATTGTGATTTGAAAGAAATGTGGCAGAAAATATTTTCTAAAATTGTAAAAGTTGTAAAATATTTTATTTAGTCAGCAAAATTTTAACTGAAATACAATGATTTGTGCATACATGCACATATATTTAAAAGATTAATTTTTCTGGTAAAATGAAAAGTCAGGTACGTCTTCCATTGGGTCACACTTCTGGAACTAACCTTAAGGAAGTCATTTGCACAATGCTGCTGCTACTGCTGCTAAGTCACTTCAGTCGTGTCCGACTCTGTGCAACCCCACAGACGGCAGCCCACCAGGCTCCGCCGTCCCTGGGATTCTCCAGGCAAGAACACTGGAGTGGGTTGCCATTTCCTTCTCCAATGCATGAAAGTGAAAAGTGAAGTCGCTCAGTAGTGTCCGACTCTTAGCGACCCCATGGACTGCAGCCCCACCAGGCTCCTCCATCCATGGGATTTTCCAGGCAAGAGTACTGGAGTGGGGTGCCACTGCCTTCTCCACATTTGCACAATAGTTCCTGTTTAAATATGTTTTAAATGACCTCTGGATTGTTAGGTTATAATATCTGAGAGGCAACTTGAAATCAAACCAAAGAATTGGTTGAGAAGACATTTAAGGTAAATTATATCCAACAATTAACTTAGATATAAATATAACTCTTTACATTTATCTTAAAATGAGTTTCCTTCCTAGGAATTTATATTTATCTAAGCATGTTTGTCTGTGGTCAAGGTCCTAATTCACCTTCTGGTCATCTCTTACTCTCCTGGATAATTTACACTGGTCAAAAATTTCAAATCAAAACTAATCATTTGACTGTAGGATCTCTCAGAGGCTTCCACTTTGCTTCAGGTAAGCAGTCTACTTTTATTCAAATATAATTTTAGACCCAGATTTTGTTTGCTGCACTACATTTTTGATGCTGATGCACTGGCCATGGAGTATTTAAATTCCCTTGTGTCGCCAGGGCAGCTCCGACTAGTAGAGCTTCGTCCCTTCATCTCCAGAATGGACCACGCCCTGTCTACTCTGACTATACGGTCGGTGTTGATCACACCACAGGGCATTTCTATGATTTTCTGGTCTTATCTGAACATTTCTCAGGTGTCTGCAGTTAGCATTTTGGAAGTGGAGAGTGTTTATTTTCCTGGAGGAAATTTCCTATTTTTAGCTGTAAAATTAAGGTTTCTAGAGAAACCTTAGATTTCCAAACCCAGTTTGGAAATCTAAACAGATTCCCATTTTTCCGAAAAGAGAAAGAAAGTTCCTAACAGCCAAACTCACATTCAAATACTGTCAGTTGGGGCTGGCAGGCTGCTACTGTTTGGTCCATTGTGCTTGCTTAAAGAATAAATTGGTGGAAACACTGACAAGGGGCTAATCCTTTAGAATATCGTAAATGGGACTGTGACAAAAAAGATACTGAATTTATGACTAAGTATGCAATGGCAATACGGAGCAATCTATGTTAGTTTTAATTTAAAATATATGTTTCCGTAGATTTTTATGGATACCTTGTCACTAGTAAGGCTCGTCTTGTTTCTGAAGCCTAGTATCTTCCCAAACTGTGGCTTGCAAAGGACCTCCCCCTTGTGATTCTTAAGTCTAAGGAAAATGGCTAACGTGGGCCTTTGTAATGGCATCATGTTTTGCTCTTAGGGGGTATAGAGAAGGGTAAGAATTTATAGTGTTTGACTTAAACTCACAGGTAATACTTAACCCAGCCCTTGTGTTTTCAGTCTGTTATTTAGCTAAATAAGCCAGACTTACTGTTGCTTACTTGATTTGTCTTAATTCTGGAATATACTTCAGTGAATCATGGGCTATGTTAACATTTTGATAGACTCATTCACATATATAAATAGCTCTTATATAATGAAAAATTCTATGGTTAGAAGGCTTCTTGTTTTTGTTTATTGGGTAAATGATACTAATAATATTAACAATTAGTACCTTTATTCACTTAATGTAGGCAAGTCATTAAATTATGTGGTTTATTTTTTTACCCAATTTAATTTCTACATATAATTTTTAGTATCTTTATTTCATACATGAGAAAACAGAGTTAGGAAAGTAAAATAATGTCCCCAAAGTTTCATAGCTGGTACACAGCAGAGATTTGAATGCAGATCTATTTTATTTCAAAGATCAAAATAAGCTATAATAACTAAGCTGTAATAAATTAAGCATTCATGAAATATAGCTTCAAAATTTGCCTTTTTACATTAGAAAATTAAGAAAATTAAAATACTGAGTCAAGGATTTAATTTTTAGATTTTAGATTAATTTTTAGATTTATGACAACTGAAAGGAAGTTCAAGGTAACAGATGTGATGGAAATGAGATAAGAACTGAAAAATATAGAAAACTACAAGAGAGTATGAAATAAGCCAATACATTTAGCATAGGAGAAAAGAAATCTTACTTTTTAATATATTAAATTTAAATTATGATGCTTCTCTTTAAGTATATTTTTGAAGTAATTTTCTAAAATGACATGGCCTTAAGTGAGTCAAACCCATATAATATGAATCATAACTGAGCAATTCCTAAAGGGAATTTGTGTGGCAATAAGACAATAATTGTATGCAATATGGTACTCTGGTACATATTTAGCAGTCTCTGGAAATCTGATGTCATTGGTAAAACCAGAAAAAAAATCCCCAGACTGTATCATGTCTTTAACCTCAAGGGAGACAATTTACCATAAATGAGCAGTGGCGAGTAAGACATCTCACCAGACATGTAACCCAGAGAATATATGACATGAAATAGCATGTGGCGGTCATGACGCACAGTGAACAAAGGTCATAATGCTCAGGCAACTCCAGCTCTGCCCTCGGAGCAAGACTACCTAATTTGGAGAAAAGACATATAAACGTTGGTTTGGGGCTGAGATAAAAATTTGAAATCATAAACAGTCTGTGTAGTGCATGTGACAGATTCCCACAATTTCCTATTGGCTCTCTGTGTAACTGATAGGAGTATGTGTCAACATTTTTCCTTCAGAATGGAAATATGGTTAGTAGTTTGAACCATATAAAGTGCTGATAGTCAGCCATATTTTTCCTAAAAAGTGGCAATTTCATAAGGTACAAATACTAAATCAATTAAATTGTTGGCTTCTAACAAATCAAAAAGATTATTTTTATTTAGAAATAAAAAAGCTTTCTGTATAGGGGATGGGGGACGGGGATAGGGGGAGCCTGGTGAGCTGCCGTCTATGGGGTCGCACAGAGTCAGACACGACTGAAGCGACTTAGCAGCAGCAGCAGCACAGTTAAAGAATTAGGTGGTAGTATTTAAGGAAAAGGCTTAAAATATAAAACAAATTAAATTAATGATAATCTGTAAGATTTGATTCCAAATTATAAACAGCAACATTAATTTGCAGAGATTGGAATTTTATAAGGATTCTTTTATTTGAAAAATAATATGTTTAAAGGGATGTTCTGTATTTCAGCTATTGTATATCCATTAATTTAATAATAATAATAATATTTTGAAAAATATATTTAAATGGCAAATTAGAAAAATGTGCTACAGATATTTAGAGAAAATGCTTTTTCTTTAAGGAAACTAATTTAATGCTAATAAAAATGTTTTGTTAATGGAATTACTATATGATCCAGCAATTCAAATTCTGGGACTAATTCCAAAAGAAATCCAACTTGAAAAGATACCTAGAGCCTCATGTTCAAAACAACATTATTTACAATAGCCGAGACATGGAAACAACCTAAGTGTCCACTGATGGATGAATAGATAAAAACGTTTTAATACATACACACACACACGCATGTTATTCAGCTGTAAAAAAGGAGGAAATCTTATATTTGTGACAATATGGGTAGACCTTGGAGGCATTATGCTAAATAAAGTAAATCAGACAGATAAAGACAAATACCGCAATCTCCCTTAAATGTGAAATCTAATGGAAACACACACACATACAAACCACTAAATCAATAGAAAAAGGGACCAGATTTGTGTTTACCAGAGTTGGAAAGTGAGAGGAAGGAAAATAGGATGATGGTGGTCAAAACATATAAACTTTCAGTTATAACATAAATAAGTGCCAGAGATGCAATGTACAACTTGATGATTCTAGTTAACACTGCTGTATGATACATAGGAAAGTTAAAAGAGTAGATCTCAGGAGTTCTCATTACAAGGAGAAATTTTTTCAATATATCTATATGAGATGATGTATATTAACTAAACCTATTGTGATAATTATTACATAGTATATACTCTGTAATAGATATCATTAATATACAATGATGATATATATAATATGTAATACATATCATGTTGTACTCTTTAAACTTGAAAAAATGTTTTGCTGACTTTATGAGATTTGGGAACCAAAGGTCACACAATTTGATTAATAATTTCTTGGCAAGATTATAAATAAATACATAATTGGAAAGATTACTTTCTTGTTAACTATCTTAGAGCTTCAGTAAAATTCATTGTTGTGTGGTCAATGTTTGATTTACTATAGCCAAAATAATTAAAATCATTGAAGTGTTTCCCCCGTCAAGAGCCATTATACAATTAATTAATTCACTTAGCAGAATAAAAATAGGAATACCATAAGTAGAAAAATAACATGGGTTCAGTTCAGTTCAGTTCACTCTCTCAGTCGTGTCTGACTCTTTGCGACCCCATGAATCGCAGCACGCCAGGCCTCCCTGTCCATCACCAAGTCCCGGAGTTTACCCAAACTCATGTCCATTGAGTTGGTGATGCCATCTCATCCTCTGTCGTACCCTTCTCCTCCTGCCCCCAATCCCTCCCAGCATCAGGGTCTTTTCCAATGAGTCAGCTCTTCACATGAGGTGACCAAAGTATTGGAGTTTCAGCTTCAGCATCAGTCCTTCCAATGAACACCCAGGACTGATCTCCTTTAGTATGGACTGGTTGGATCTCCTTGCAGTCCAAGGGACTCTCAAGAGTCTTCTCCAACACACAGTTCAAAAGCATCAATTCTTCAGTGCTCAGCTTTCTTCACAGTCCAACTCTCACATCCATACATGACTACTGGAAAAACCATAGCCTTGACTAGATGGACCTTGGTTGGCAAAGTAGTGGGTTAGGTAATGATAAAAATAATTATACACAAGCTTAAATAGTGTATATTCAAACACTTCCCAAGGGTTTTACTTTGAAGAGTAACAATGTATTTGGTTTTGATTTTTATTACTGGAATGATTGACCATGGACACTAGAAATATTTAATACTATGAATTGTAAAGCACAAAACAGAAGTACTTTTAAGATTAAAACAATTACCAAGATTCAGTATTTACTATTTTTTGCTTCTGACATAACCCCCTTTCATGAAATTTCCCACAGAGGTGGATGGAGGCAGTTAATGTTCATCAAGTACCTTGTCAAGAAAACGCTTTGCTCTTGTCATAGAAAAAACAGGTACCTATGATTCTCCAGTGACTTCTGTAATTTACTGAGCACTTGTTGGGAAAAGATCTATGTTTTCAGTGCAGAACCTGAGGCTGAATCAAATTTTTCATGTAACAGAGAGTAGGCAGTGAAGGTTGTGAGGATGATGCAAGATGGAGACCACTACCTGCAAGGTGAACTCAAGGTTAAAGAGAGTACAGACCTTGTGGTCAAAATCTGGGGAATGATCACAGAGAACTGTGAGTGAAATTGCGTTCAACCCCCTGAGACTTTGCAAATATTTAGGAAAAAATGCCCAAATCATGATATTCTTGCTGTTAATACAAATGGATTTCCTGTTGATGTTTATGAAGGATTGTGTATTGGCATTATGCCAGGTTAGCCTGAGCAGATGAGAGGGTACTGTACATCTGGGTTACACCTAATTATCTTATTAAAGCCTCAGAAAATCCTTCAGTTCAGTTCATTCGCTCAGTCGTGTCCGACTCTTTGTGACCCCATGAATCGCAGCACACCAGGCCTCCCTGTCCATCACCAACTCCTGGAGTTCACTCAGACTCACGTCCATTGAGTCAGTGATGCCATCCAGCCATCTAGCCCAGAACAATCCTAGGAGGTACATATTATTAGTGTCAATTGCATATTCAAAATTGAGGAAACTTAAGGCCCAGAGAAACTAAATAGTAACCCGTGGAAGGACATAGGCCATCAAGTGGCAATAATACAATTTTGAATCAGACCTCACATTCAAACTTTCTATACTTTCTGTCATCATAATTGCCTTCTTCCATCAAAGTGATTTAATTTTATCTGAGATTCATGAACAAAAGCACAACATATATCCACATTGCTATTGTAAGAGATCAGAAAACAGCCAGTGTTTTGATCCATCTAATTTGAAATCTATCTTCTGTTAGAATACTATAAAGAAAAGCTATTTGTACCTTCTAGTTTGTGGATGATAGAGGAGAACCACGCAGTCATTTACATTGGCATTCTTGGCAAAGAGAAAGTTATAATCATTTCACAAAATTAGTGGTCATAATGTACAAGGAGCAAAGGTTTTCTCAGTTTCTGAAATATCCATGCTACTTTCTCATGTCCATAAACTGGTAGAGAATTACACTCAGCTCTCTTAAGATCCTCCATGAATTTCATTGTCTGGGTTTGAGACCCACATTTCTAAAATCTAGAAAACTTGGAGTAGAGTCATGGGAAAGCCAGTACATGATTAAACAGTTAGAAATTGAGATTTTTTTAAAGGAAAGTTTGAGACTATCCAGTCCGGAGAAGAAAAATCTAAGTTGTGATTTATTAGGTCTACTCAAGTATGAAATTAATTTTTTCCATACAAGGGAAAGCGATCATCTGTTTTCTAACCACATTATAGAATTATTGGAAGGGCTTGAGATTTAGGCTAGCCCAGAAGAATTTCCTGATTGTGAAAATGGTGAAGTATTGAAGTTGGTAGCCAACCAAATGTTTGGAATCTCTCATTTCATTCCATTAAGACAAGGCTAGACTCTGGTTTCAGTGGATAACAGAGTTTTGGGGACACAAGTGATCATCTTATTTAATATCCTTCCTTTACAAAGGCTATGAGAGTTTAAGCAACTGCTAAGTAGTTGATAACGTTCAAATTTGATTTATGTAAAATGATCTTCTTTACCAAAAGCTATGCAATTTTTCGGTCTATTCTAATGTTTAGCTCTATGTAAAAGGGATATTGTTCTAATGAAGAATTATATGTATGCAAAATAGCCACTAAACAGTGACATTTTTTCCTCTAAATTTTGTTTAAAATTAATAATTCATCTTAAGGTCAAATGATAAAATGCTTATGAGTTCTTCAAAGTTTATTCCCAGAAAAGGCATATTATTTTCTACATGTTCATTCATAGTTGAGAACTTCTTTTATTTTGAATAATTTATTATTTGTAAATGTGCACCTGTTAAACAAGGATTTTCTTTGAACCTCAGTTGCATTAATTCTCATTGCTTCTTACTTCTTGGAGGGAGAATGTTTGCCTGAAATTTATTTCTAAAAGAAGTGTATGCTGAATAGAATTTGCTCAGATGACTCATATAAAAATAGCGTGAGGTCTGGAAACAATTTAAACTTCTGCCACATATTCAGTAAGCCAGAGAAATGGTGCTGGAACTACTAACAATTTTCGGCAACCAAATGAAGTTTTTAAAAGAAGAGAATGTTATACCTTAGAAATGAAATGATATCTTTGTTTCTTATGGAAACAGTGACAATTTTCCTAGAATTTTTAGTTTGGTGCTAAGAGTGACTAAAGGAATAGGCCATAGTGGTGAAGAGCTTCTTTTTAGAATTATAAAAAAAGGCTCTATGACCCAAAAGGTATGGGAAAAAAATCAACCAGAACTCTAATTACTGCATGAAAAAATAGTGGATAATATGACATCTTAATTCCAGTTTTTGAGTAGGGAGATATATGAAGCCTAATTATGTATAGCTATATCTTTGTACTAAATAGTGGCAGACAATATAGAAAGAAACACGAAGTGAAGTGAATTGAAAGTCGCTCAGTCATATCCTACTCTTTGTGACCCCGTGGACTATACAGTCCATGGAATTCTCTAGGCCAGACAAAATACAGGAGTGGGTAGCCTTTCCCTTCTCCAGGGAATCTTCCCAACCCAGGAATCAACCTGGGGTCTGCTGCATTACAGGTGGATTCTTTATCAACTGATCTATCAGGGAAGCAGAAAGTTACATAATCCATAAATATATAAAAAAGGAACAAATGAGTGGATAAACACTGAACTAGGGATAAACTAAAATGTATAATATAATGGCCAGACTTGTGATGAGTTTGGTTGTACTATTTGGTTTGCTAGAGTCATTTTCAGTTGGCCAAATAACTTTTAGTAAACTACTTATTCTTGACCCAAAAGCATTTCTGTAAAAATAAATACAAAGTAAGACACATCATCTGTATCTACCAGTAATCTGTTAAATGGAGGGAGTCAGCCTTCTCTGTGAATCATGTGGAGCAAATAGAAGCCCAGACTTTGATATCAACCCCTATTCTCTGCATTTGATATCCTGGCTTCTCAGTTCGCTGGTATCTTTATTTTATTGTTATTTTAATGAAATGCACATGGAATTAATTTCCTTTTATTACTATTTCAGTTCAGTTCAGTCGTTCAGTCATGTCCGACTCTTTGCAACCCCATGAATCACAGCACACCAGGCCTCCCTGTCCATCACCAACTCCTGGAGTTCAATCAGACTCACGTCCATTGAGTCAGTGATGCCATCCAGCCATCTCATCCTCTGTCGTCCCCTTCTCCTCCTGCCCCCAATCCCTCCCAACATCAGAGTCTTTTCCAATGAGTCAACTCTTCGCATGAGGTGGCCAAAGTACTGGAGTTTCAGCTTTAGCATCATTCCTTCCAAAGAACACCCAGGGCTGATCTCCTTTGTTCCTGTTTTCTTCCTGTCCTCTTGGGCAATCAATTAAATGTATTTAATATGTATCTTTTCATCTGCATGTGTTTTTGCAAAGATGAATATGTTTGTACATGGACTTTTAATAAATGAATATATATGTATATTTTTTTGCCAAGCATCGTATTGTTGATGTTCATCCACATACTTTGAAATAAGTGTATTTTATCTGTTTTTTGAATGATTGCCTAATACTACAGAGTATGCATGTACCCCCATTTTATCTATATACTTTTTTAGTGATGGACGTGTAGGTTGTCTCCAGCTTCCTAGCACTATGTATTACACTATAATAGACATTTCCAGATATGTTATTATATAACTTCCCAAGAATTTTAGGGTGTATATATATATGCATACATATATGTGTATACATACATACATACATTAGTTCAGTTCAGTTCAGTCGCTCAGTTGTGTCCGACTCTTCGTGACCCCATGAATCGCAGCACGCCAGGCCTCCCTGTCCATCACCAACTCCCAGAGTTCATGCAGACTCACATCCATCGAGTCAGTGATGCCATGCACCATCTCATCCTCTGTCATCCCCTTCTCCCCTTGCCCTCAATCCCTCCCAGCATCAGAGTCTTTTCCAATGAGTCAACTCTTCGCATGAGGTGGCCAAAGTACTGGAGTTTCAGCTTTAGCATCATTCCTTCCAAAGAAATCCCAGGGCTGATCTCCTTCAGAATGCACTGGTTGGATCTCCTTGCAGTCCAAGGGACTCTCAAGAGACTCTCTTCTCCAACACCACAGTTCAAAAGCATCAATTCTTTGGCGCTCAGCCTTCTTCACAGTCCAATTCTCACATCCATACATGACCACAGGAAAAACCATAGCCTTGAGTAGATGAAACTTTGTTGGCAAAGTAATGTCTCTGCTTTTGAATATGCTATCTAGGTTGGTCATAACTTTCCTTCCAAGGAGTAAGCCTTAATTTCATGGCTGCAGTCACCATCTGCAGTGATTTTGGAGCCCTAAAAAATAAAGTCTGACACTGTTTCCACTGTTTCCCCATCTATTTCCCATGAAGTGATGGGACTGGATGCCATAATCTTCGTTTTCTGAATGTTGAGCTTTAAGCCAACTTTTTCACTCTCCAAATATATATATATGTATATATATATATATGTATGTATATATACACACACACATCTAGGAGTAGAATGGCTGGGCCATAGATTATCTGCTAAGTCTGCTAAGTTGCTTCAGTCATGTCCAACTCTGTGCAACCCCATGGACGGCAGCCCACCAGGCTCCCCCATCCCTGGGATTCTCCAGGCAAGAACACTGGAGTGGCCTGCCATTTCCTTCTCCAGTGCATGAAAGTGAAAAGTGAAAGTGAAGTCGCTCAGTCGTGTCCGACTCTAGTGACCCCATGGACTGCAGCCTACCAGGCTCCTCCATCCATGGGATTTTCCAGGCAAGAGTACTGGATTGGGGTGCCATTGCCTTCTCCCATAAATTATCTATGTACATCATTTGACTAGTGACAGAAAGCTGTTTTAAAATAATATTTTGAAGAATCTTTTTTTAATAGTGTTTTTATTGAGGTATAAGTTGTATCCCATAAATCTGCACTTTTGGTGTGTGTAATTCAGTGTTCTATAGTATATTCATACAGTATGTGCCCCACCACTATTTTAGAACAGTTTCATCACCCAAGAGGAGATCCTGTACCCATCTCCTCCTCCCCACTGGCAACTATGACCCTGCTTTCTGTCTCTATGTACTTACTTATTCTGAACATTTCACTGTATGGAATCATCCAGCATACGGCCTTTGTGTCTGGTTTCTTTCACTTAGCATTAAGAATTCAGGTTCATCCATGTGGTAATATACGTAAGCACTTCATTTCTTTTTATGGCCGAATAATATTTCATTGTATGATTAACCAGGTGAATGTTTACCCATCCATCAATTGATGGGCATGAGTTGTGCCCCCGTTTTGACTATTATTAATAGTGGAGGTGTGAATATAGGTGTACAAATTTTTACATGGACATACATTTTTAATTCTCCTGGGTATATACCTAGGAGTGGATATATGAATAAAAATGTTCCAGAGAAGCAAAACTTTAATAACCTCAATTCAGACATAACTCACATGGTCATTAATGGTTAAAAAAAAAGGATAAATACATATATCTTGGTGAATGCATTATAGAGAATACAAACCTTTTGTCAGTTACATACTTTTCAAATATGTTCTCCTAGTCTGGCTTGTATTTTAAATGTTTTTGGTAATTTTAATTATGATTAATTTTATGATTTATATATTTGTGCTTGATTTTTAAAAAAGTCAGAAAAATGTTCTATATTTTTTCTAGAATTAAAAAATATTTTCTTATTTATATTCTCACTCATAGGACATAAATCATCTTTTCCTCACTGCTTTACAATGCTCTCTATTTTATATATAAAATTTTTCTATATGCATACATTTGTTCTTGGGCTTTCCATTCTATTCCATTGCATCATTGGTGTTCCCTGAATTAATAACACAATATCTTATTAATTTATACAGAAAATACTCAATACTCTCATGAGAGTTTTTCTTGTGAAGATTTTATTTTTATTTCATATATATATATATATCCTTTCTAATATATGTGTGGTTTTATCTCATTTACTCATTTATCAGATATGTGTTTTACAAATATTTTCTCGCATTCTGTGGATTGTATTTTCATTCTCTTGATGGTGTATATCACAGAGCAAAACCCTCCAACTTAATGAAATCCTGTTTTCAGTTATCCCTTCATAGATCATACCTTTTGTGTTGTATCTAAAAAATCTTTGCCAAACCCATGGTCATCTAGACTTTTGAATTTAAGCTTGTGATCCATATTGTGTTGATTATTGTGGAGGATGTCTCAAATTTTTTTTTTTTTTTGCACGTGGAAGACCAGTTGTTCTAGCACCACTTGTTGAAAAGTCTACCTTTTCTTCATTGTATTGCGTTTGTTCAATAGTCAAAGATCAGTTGTGTTGGCTAGGATTAGTCTTTTTCCATTCCATATAAACATTAAAAACAGTTTATTGATAGCCACAACGTAACTTGCTGGGATTTTGATTGGGATTTAGTCAAACCTTTAGATCAAGTTGGGAAGAATTTATATCGTAACAATATTGAGTCTTCCTATCCATGACCATGGAATATATATCCATTTATTTAGTTCTTTGATTTGATTATAAGACTTGTCAGTTTTTCTCTTATAAATATTATACATATTTTGTTACATTTCTGCCTAAGGATCTTAATTTTGAAGTTGCTAACCTAAATTTTCGGAGAAGGCAATGGCACCCCACTCCAGTACTCTTGCCTGGCAAATCCCATGGACCGAGGAACCTGGTAGGCTGCAGTCCATTGGGTCGCTAAGAGTCGGACACGACTGAGTGACTTCACTTTCACTTTTCACTTTCATGCACTGGAGAAGGAAATGGAAACCCACTCCAGTGTTCTTGCCTGGATAATCCCAGGGACAGCGGAGCCTGGTGGGCTGCCATCTATGGGGTTGCAGAGAGTTGGACACGACTGAAGCGACTTAGCAGCAACCTAAATTTTACTGTGTTTGTAATTTTATCCACTTGATCATGGCTGGTCCATGGGAAAGCAATTGAGTTTTATACATTAACTTTGTATCTGGAAAACTTGATATCATCACTTACTAAGTCCAGGAATTTTTTGTTGATTATTTTTGAATTTTCTACAAAGATGGTCATGTCATCTGTAAACAAAGATGTTTCATTTCTTCCTTCCCAATCTGTATAAGTTTCATTTCCTTTTCTTGTCTTATGTGCAGTATAATGTTGAAACCAGAATTGAAAGAGATACATGTACCCCAATGTTCATCACAGCACTGTTTACAATAGCTAGACATGGAAGCAGCCTAGATGTCCATCAGCAGACGAATAGATAAGAAAGCTGTAGTACATATACACAATGGAATATTACTCAGCTATTAAAAAGAATACATTTGAATCAGTTCTAATTATGTGGTTGAAACTGGAGCCTACCGTACAGAGTGAAGTAAGTCAGAAAGAAAACACCAATACAGTGTATTAACACATATATATGAAATTTAGAAAGATGGTAACGATACCCCGGATGCGAGACAGCAAAAGAGACACTGATGTAAAGAACAGACTTTTGGACTCTGTGGGAGAAGGCAAGGGTGGGATGATTTGAGAGAATAGCATTGAAACATGTATATTACAATATGTGAAATAGATCGCCAGCCCAGGTTCGATGCATGAGACAGGGTGCTCAGGGCTGGTGCACTGGGATGACCCTGAGGGATGGAGTGGGGAGGGAGGTGGGAGGGGGGTTCAGGATGGAGGACATATGTACACCCATGGTGGATTCATGTCACTGTATGGCAAAAACCACTACAATATTGTAAAGTAATTAGCCTCCAATTAAAATAAATAAATAAATTAAAACAAAAAAAGAAAAGTGGTGAGAGACGACATACTTGCCTTGTTCCTGGTCTTAGTGGAAAAGCTTAAAGCTTCTCACCACTAAGCATGATGTTAACTGTTAATTTTTTGTAGATGTTCTTCAGTAAGTTGAGAAAGATTTCTCTCCATTTCATGAATGGATGTGAGATTTTGTGGAGTGCTTTCTCTGCACCTATTGGTCTGATTATATTTTTCTTCTTCAGCCTATTGATATGTCAGATTACATTAGTTGAGTAAGCCTTGCTTACCTGAGGTAAATTCCACTTGATCGTGGTGTATAATTTTCTTATACATGGTAGGACTCAATTTAATAATATTTTGTTGAGGATTTTTTAACATCTGTATTCATGACAGATTGGTCTTAGTTTTCTCATAATGTCTTTATCTCGTTTTGGTATTAGGGTAATGCTAGCTTCATAATCGGAGAAGGCAATGGCAACCCACTCCAGTACTCTTGCCTGGAAAATCCCGTGGACAGAGGAGCCTGGTAGGCTGCAGTCCATGGGGTTGCTGAGAGTTGGATATGATTGAGCGACTTCAGTTTCACTTTTCACTTTCATGCATTGGAGAAGGCAATGGAACCCACTCCAGTGTTCTTGCCTGGAGAATCCCAGGGATCGGGGAGCCTTATGGGCTGCCGTCTATGGGGTCGCACAGAGTTGGACACAACTGAAGCGACTTAGCAGCAGCAGCAGCATCTTCATAATAGAGATTGTAGAAAATTGGTATAATTCCTTCTTTAAATGTTTGGTAGAATCCAAACATTAGTGAACCCATGTGGACCTGGTACATTCTGTTATGAAAAATAATCATTGATTCAATTTCTTTAATAGATATCAGCTTTTTTGGGTTACCTGTTTCTTGTTTTGTGAGTTTTAGCAAGTTGCATCTTTCAAGGAATTTTTCCATTTCATCTAGGTTATAAATTTGTGGGCATAACATTGTTTATAGTATTCCTTCATGATTATTCATGAGTTCATGAGATCTGTAGTGACATCCACTCTTCATTTGTGATATTAACATTTTATGTTTTATAGACGCTTACTGATTTTATGAATCTTTTCAAAGGACCAGCTTTTGGTTTCAATGATTTTCCCTATTAATTTCTTGTTTTCAGTTTTATTGATTTATGCTATAATTTTTTTCTTCTGCATAATTAGGATATAATTTTCTCTTCTTAGTCTAGTTTCTGAAGTGGAAGCTTAAACAATTAACTCTAGATCTTCTTTTCTAATATGTGCATTTAATGCTGCATCCCACATATCTTGACAAAATGTGTTTTAATTTTCATTTAGTTCAACACATATTTAAATTTCTCTTAAAATTTCTTCCTTAGCCCAAGTGTTATTTAGAGGTTTATTGCTTATTTTATAGTATTTTGATATTTCCATCTGTCTTTCTGTTATTGATTTTTAATCTAATAATTTAATTCCACTGTGTGAAAGCAGACATTATATGATTTCTACTTTTAAAAAATTTATTAAAGTGTGTTTTATAGTTCCAAATGTGGTCTATCTTAGTGAACATTCATATGAACTTGAGAAGAATATGTCTTATGTTGTCATAGGATGAAATAATCTATAGATGTTCATTATATGTGATTGATTGATGGGTGTTGTTGTATTTAACTATATCCTTACTTATTTTTTCTCCCCTGGATTTGTCCATTTTGAAAGAGAGTATTGAAGTCTCCAGCTCTAACAGTGGGTTCATCTATTTCTCCTCACAGTTCTACCAGTTTTTGCCTCATGCACTTTGATGCTCTATTTTTACTCTCATATGTTAAGGACTGTTATGTCTTCTTGGAAAACTGACCCTTTTATCATTATATCATGTCTCTCTTTATCCCTGATAACTTCCTTGACTCTGAAGTCTGCTCTTTCGAAAATTAATGCAGCTATTCCTGCTTTCTTTTGATTAGTGGTAGCATGGTACATCTTTCTTCATCTGTTCACTTTTAATTTATATCTGTCTTCATATTTTAAATGGATTCCTGTAGACAACATATAGTTGGGCCTTGATTTTTTATCCACTTTGACAATATCTGTCTTAATTGATGTGTTTATACCATGACATTATAAGTGATTATTGATACGGTTGGATGAGTATATATCATTATTTTTTATTTTTTACCATTTATCTATTTGTTGCCCTTGTTCTTTCTTTTTTTCTCACTCTTTTTGCCCTTTGAGGTTTTAATTGAGCATTTTATATGATACACTTTTTCTCCTCTCTTAGCATATCAGTTTTACTTAAAAAAAAAACTTTAAAAAATCATTGCCCTAGAATTTGCAATATACATTTACAGCTAATCCAAGTTGATTTTCAAATAACATATACTGCTTCAAAGGTAGCGCAAGTACCTTATTAGCACAGCATAATCCTAATTCCTCATCCCATGCCTCATATCAGTGGTGTCATTCATTTTGCTTTTAGTGGCATACATTGTTCCATTTTGATTATTCACTTTACTGTACTTCACAGATACTTTGTTTTTTACAAACCAAGAGATTTGTGGCAATACTGCATCAAACAAGTCCATTGGTGCCATTTTTCAAACGGCATTTGCTCCCTTTGTGTGTCTGTGTCACGTTTTGTTAATTCTTGCAATATTCCTAGCTTTTTCATTATTATAACATTTGTTATGGTGATCTGCCATCAATGATCTTTGATGTTACTACTTGCAAACAGATGATAATTTCCTGAAGGCTCAGATAATAGCATTTTTAGCAATAAAGTAAGGCGATGGAACCCCACTCCAGTACTCTTGCCTGGAAAATCCCATGGACAGAGGAGCCTGGTGGGCTGCAGTCCAGGGGGTCGCTAAGAGTTGGGCACGACTGAGCGACTTCCCTTTCACTTTTCACTTTCATGCATTGGAGAAGGAAATGGCAACCCACTCCAGTGTTCCTGCCTGGAGAATCCCAGGGACGGGGGAGCCCAGTGGGCTGCTGTCTATGGGGTCGCACAGAGTCGGACATGACTGACGCGACTTAGCAGCAGCATTTTTAGTTAAGGTGTATACATTGTCTTTTAAGACATAATGCTATTGCACACTTAATAGACTACAGAAGAGTGTAAACATAACTTTTATATGCACCGAGAAACCAAAAAATTGTGTAGTTTGCCTCATTGCGAGATTTGCTTTATTGTGATTGTTTATAACTGTGCAGTATCTCCAAGGTATTCCTGTAGAGAAGTACACATGACTGCTGTTATTTTTGACAAGCCGTTACCTATTACGTCAATTAAGAATAAGCAAAATCAAAATTTTTCTTTTGCCTTCACTTCCTCCTTCTCTGATGCTCTTCCTGTCTTTACGTGGACCAAAGTTTCTAAACTAGATACCTTGCCTTCTCACTAAAGCACTTCTTTTCACATTTCTTGCAAGTCAGGTCCACTAACAACCAGTTTTCTCAATTTCTGTTTGTCTGAAAAAATATTTTTTTCTTTACATTTTGAAGGAGCCAAGGGATCTCGATGTCTTCATTTAGCCCTATGGTTCTTGAGGTGGAGATGGAGGTGATGTGCTTCCTAGCATGTAGCGAAAACCTGTCTTATGTCTTGCCTGATCTGAAGGACTTGCCACTCGTTGATTGCAAATGAAAAATTCATTTGTAATTATTTGAGCCTAGAAACCACCTTCATTATATATGCAAACACAATATTATCTGTACGGTTTTATTATATAATGTATTTTCCTGGAATGCAGCTGTTAAGTATATGACTATAAATTATTTAGCCTTTATGTCTACGTATTGAGCATAAATAGTACTGTAATAATCAGATGAATGTTGTCTTAATTGTATTATATGCATATCGGTTGTTTATGAGAAGGTGTAAAAAGAAAGTAGTGAAAGTATAAGTCACTCAGTCATGTCTGACTCTTTGTGACCCCATGGGCTGTAGACCACCAGGCTTCTCTGTCCATGGTAAGAATACTGGCGTGGGTAAGATCCTTCTCCAGAGGATCTTTCTGACCCAGGGATCAAACTTGGGTGTCCCACATTGCAGGCAGATTCTTTACCATCTGAGCCAACTGAGAAGCCTATAGGATTTTATTTCTTATGTCATCTAGCCTAGTAATGGCTGTACACTTATTAATATGTACTAAAATACATATGATTTTATTTTAAATCCTTTTTAATTTCTTGTTGCATTGCAATTAGGATATTGATTTTTTAAAGTTAGATATGTTTATAAGTTATATATTCTAAGAGCTTCATGATACTACAAAAGTGTTAAAAATATTTGTTATTAGAGAAGACTCTGAGTCAGTGTTTAGAATCACTGGTCTAAATAGAGAATCAGTTGGTTAACCATAAATGGTCATTCTTTTTGTAAACAGTTTTAAAGTTTCACCCAACTCCACAAATATAGCCATGTAAGAGCGGCAATAATCTTATGCTTTTATGCAAAAGGATTTAAAAAAATTGATTTTTGTCTTGATAAGATGAGAAAGGTTTGTTTGTGTGTATGTGTGAGAGAGTTTATAATGGAAGGATTTAGGAAACTAAAAGCTTTCAGAGAACTAACTAAACTGAAGGAAGTAGAGTTTAGACAGGTGGTATCGTTTTTTCCTCTGTGGCTTACATCTGGTGCTGCTAACATTTTCCTTTTCAGCTGGAAGGCTAGCAGGGGACAGCTCTAAAGGAATGGAATAATTTCAAATTATTTGTATAGATTATTTTAAGGGTTAGTACTTGGAAATTTTGAATTAGAATTCTTATTTTAAAACTATGTTTTCTTTGAATTTGTAGTTCATTAGAAATTGAGGTTAAACCATTTAAAAACTCAGGGGGTAATATTGGTAAAACAGTTACAGAAAATAATTATATTTTTGTAAAGAATATTCTTAACTCTGATGTGGATTCTCAGAGTTATGCCTTGGAGTTATGTTTGAAAATTCTCAAACTACATTCATACCTTCGTGTATTTGGATTTGCTCCCCTCTGCCTCCAATTCTGCCTTTTAGATTGTTTAGTCTGTTGCTATAGTCGTCACTAAAGTGCTTCCTAATATTTGGCTAAAAGTCAGTCTTCTGCTGTAGGTGATAGAAATGGCAGTTTTGCCTCAGCAGTTGGTCAAAATAAAAAATGGTGACCATGGATGGGAGGATCGTGACATTCTACCCTAAATTTTGTGTCTGTGTTTTGTAAAAACAGGAACTCCAAACGTGATCATGAAGCCAAATATATAAAGTAGTTACTGACTCTTAGAATTGAGACCAAGAACTAGCTAGCAGGCATATGATTCATATGCATTATATGATGGAGGAGATAGACTTTTATGATTCATATTTTCTCCTGACCTACTGCCAGCTCTCTTTACTGACTGACTGACCAAATGTCAAATACCTTTTGGAGGTTTTTCTGCTGTTTCTGAGTCAATCTGTAAATCTCATTATTTTTCTAATGGTCTTTTCAGAACTTTTTTTTTGGGGGGGGTACTTACTTTTCCATTACTTTCTGCATAGTTTTCCAGAGTGTACTTTACTTAAGATATTATTTGCAACATATGTATGTAGATATGAGTCATTTTACTTAAAAATATAATTTCAAATGAGAACCAGACTGCTACATCTTGTTTTCACTGTTAGTAGGAGTACTGATGATGGTGAGTGGCTTCTGTGATTTTGTTGATTAAGAATTATATTAAGCATATTTTTATTCTCAATTTTGTATAGAAAAGTTTGGGTGAAATGTCAGAGTAAGGGAATTCAATGGATTTGAAGGCTGTTTATAATAATTATTATAATGAAATAAATGTCAAATATAGACATTCTGGTCTTTAAAGAATTAGAATATGTCTGTATACATCTGACGTGATCTCTTGTTTCTGACAATCTTATATTCAAATCCCTGACAACACACTAATGTCCGTTCTGTTTTCAAATGTTACATGGAAAGAGAATAACAATGTCCACCAGTAAGTAATTCTCATGCTTTGCAAAGTTCATTGGATACAAGATTTTCCTTTTATATAACCTGAATTCCTACTACTGTAATGCAATTTCCCTTTTACAGATTCCAAATGGGCCACATCTGGTCACCATCTTTCTTTCTTGCTTTTACCTTTTGCCAATGCCATTTGCAGAGCCCTCTCTTCTGACTTTTACTATTCAAGTCTGACCCTTAAAATCCCACTTTATTTTTGTCTGTGGTGTTTGGGCATGGTGCACAGGCAGCAGATTCTTTGATTGACTCAGTCTAATACGGTGTACCTTATATTTTGACCCTTTCTAGACTCAGCTCCTGAGAACTGGGCCCCCTGATTTTCATACCACAAGTCATTCCTGCACCATTTTGTAGAAACAAACAGGACATACAGAAGATGGTGATAAACAGCTTCAGCTTCCCATGGAGGCTGACTCAATTATCCTCCCAGTCTAGAAACTGGGGACTCCCCACTAGTCAGTAGGATATTCTAATACTTTTAGCTGCTAACTAGATTTGACATTTGCTGGCCACCCTCCTAGCAGGCTTCTCTGGTGGCTCAGATGGTAAAAAATCTACCTGCAATGCAGGAGACCTGCAATGCAGGAGACAAAGAAGATGCCCTGGTGGAAGGAAATGGCAACCCACTCCAGTACTCTTGCCTGGTAAATTCCATGGACGGAGGAGCCTGGCAGGTTATAGTCCATGGGGTCCCAAAGAGTGGGATATGACTGAGTGACTTCACTTTCACTTTTCACCCTCCTAGATCACCCTGCAGATTTGTTTAAGGGTTTGAACTGAAATCTATGACTAACTTTCTAGGAAGCTGTGAATCCCCTGAAATTGCCCATAAGACACTGATATGTAAGTTTGTTTTTTTTTTTTTTTTTCTGACTAGCTTTCAGCACTTTCTCAAGGAGGAATGTAATACAAGTTTAAAAACAGCTTATATTCTAGAGATGTAAAGTAAAGGATATAAGAGTGCAATATCATGGTATCTACAGCCAGTAGAAAAGAAAATTAAAGAAATAAACATTTCCCCTTGTTTCCATATATCCTTGTGCCCAGCACTGGATACCTGATGACCCACCATGCTCTTTCCTCTCTGTTTATTGCATGGATTCCTAGTACTAATGGGGACCTCAGCCTAGTTACCAAGCCCTGAGGCCCTTGTATATTCTTCTCAGAAGACAACTGCTGATCTGTCAGCTTCCCGCTCACAAGGACCCTACTGTAATCACTCGGAAATGCTATTAAGAGTAGCAATCCTGACTTTGCTTCACAGGCCTTCTAAACTCTATGTGCTCAGCTGTTATAGCTAAACATCTCCCAATGTCTCTGTCTAGTTAATGGATAAATCTTATGTGGGGCTCCAGTTTTTTCTGTCACCACATCAGCTTGTGAAACTATTAGCCAAGTACAAAGATGTGAAATATAACATTCTGGGCATCTCCTTAGTCTACTCTTCTCATCTCAAAGTTGTTACTATAATCAGAGAAGAAAAACAGAAAGACAATAGGTAAGTATATGGATAATCATATCTCCTAAGCTTAAAACAAAAGAGATGAAGTTTAAGACTTGGCCTAAATTTTGGATAAAACTATTGGAAGTGGGGCTGCCTTGGAAAATTGGTGATGTATGGTTACCATAGTGAAGTAGAATAATCACACTGTGTAAGGTTAAACATAACGTTGGAAAATTAGACTTGAATGGCTATTACTATAAGAAGCTATAAATGGAAAATCTTAGAATGGCCTACAACATTGTTAGATTTTTTTTTCACACTTTGAAAAAGAAATTAATACACATGTATTGCTGGTGTAATTACCTTCTAGCACACTTTTTTCTTTGAATAACAACTCTTCTGCCACCAAAGGCATTCGGGGGCTAAAATGGACCAAGAATTCCTTGCAGATTACTTGCCTGAGGTAGATACAAGGAGACTGGGAATCACAGTTTGCTCCTTTCACACACAGACAAGTGAAACTCCTCTGTTCTGCTCTGTTTGGGATCGTGGAAGTCCAGCTGGATACGGATGGATAAGACTGGAGTTATCCAAGCATAGACTAGAATATTGGACCAGGAGGGTGCTTGGATGGTCAAATTTTTCAAGGTGGTCAAGGACTGGCAAGTGACTTGCCTTGGCTCGTTTGGAAGTCAGAGTTGAGGCTGGTGCCCGTTCTCCCAGCTCCTGGATGCATCTTTTCCCTGTGCCACTATATTACTCCCTGGCCATCTGGGTGGGTGTGTCCTGGGCTCTACAGCTCTGTCTTTCCTCTTTCAGGTGAAAGGAATAAAATTCGAATGTGAGTGAAAAAGCATCCTAATGTTGTCTCTCTGTTTACACACAAAAACTTAATCAAATGTCACCTTCCTTACAACCATTCATTTTGAGGGTAGGATTTGATTAAGAAACTGCATATTGCTTTTTCAGAAATCCTGGGACAAGAATTACTATGTTCAGCAAAGCTAGGACACTTTCATTTTTTACTGAATAAATTATCATCTGTTCCCAATAAAATGATTGGGCATAATTAAGATCTCTGTTCAGAAAAGGATGTTAATTTAAAGTTATAGAGAAAAAGCAGCAATGTAAATTATTTTGAATACACAATTATACATCATAGGTTAATTATTAGCTCCAATATTTTGGTCAGAGAAGGCAATGGCAACCCACTCCAGTACTCTTGCCTGGAAACTCCCATGGATGGAGGAGCCTGATAGGCTGCAGTCCATGGGGTTGCAAAGAGTCAGACACGATTGAGTGACTTCACTTTCACTTTTCACTTTCATGCACTGGAGAAGGAAATGGTAACTCACTCTGGTGTTCTTGCCTGGAGAATCCCAGGGACGGCAGAGGCTGGTGGGCTGCCGTCTATGGGGTCGCACAGAGTTGGACACGACTGAAGCGATTTAGCAGCAGCAGCAGCAGTGGTAAACAATGCACCTGCCAGTGTAGGAGACATAAGAGGTGTGGGTTCAATCCCTGGGTCAGGAGGATTTCCTGGAAGACAGCACAGCAACCCACTCCAGCATTCTTGTCAGGAGAATCCCATGGACAGAGGAGCCTGGTGGTTTAAGTTCATAGGGCCACAAAGAGTCAGACACAGCTGCAGTGACTTAGCATATACACAGAAGGAAATATGAGGTAGGTAATCACTCTGCCAAAGATTTTCGTAGTATTTGTTTAATTGTCTTGAGTTATACTCTTGCATTGACAGAAATTAACTTCACAACAGAATAAACAGGAATTTACCCAACAAGACTTAGATATACTTAGATATACCCAATAAACTTACATATACTTGTGTGTGTTTGCATGCTAAGTCTCTTGGGTCATGTACCTGACTCTTTGTGACCCTATGGACCATAGCCTACCAGGCTCCTCTGTCTATGGGATTTTTCAGGCAAGAATACTGGAGTGGACTAATGTTTCCTCCTCCAAGAGATCTTCCTGACCTAGGGACCGAACCTGCATCTCATGTGTCTCCTGCATTGGCAGGTGGGTTCTTTACCAGCTGAGCCATTGGAGAAGCCCCAAATTATGAATGTATATAGCCTTTAATTCTGAGCCCTTATTCTCAAGATAAATTCATTCTTATGTGTGTGAAGTGTACGCATCACTAAATGCAATATTGTTTTAGAATGGTAATTAATATTGTATAGAGTTTAGTATTATAACAGAAAAGTTTGAAAGTAAGAACTTAGCTACTACAATAGAAGCTAAGTTAAATAATGAGGGTGCATTCAAAAAGGAAATACTATGCAGCTATATAAAATATTGAGAATACTCTTCATTGACTTGAAAAGATCTCCCAAAATTTTTCCTAAATGATAAATTCCTGAATTAGCCAGTCTTACCTGTCCAGTTGGAGTCAACCATGGACTGCTTGGAGAATAGAGACGTTCAGGGGATCATAAGTTCTTTGAGGTCAAGTGTTCTCACAAGAGGACAGGAAGAGGAAAGGCCAGGGCTTCACATATCTGGTTTCTCCTTTGAAATTCATGAATCTGTTAAGTCACTTTTTTCCTCAGGGTGAGAAGAGATGCTATGAGTAATACTGCTGCTGCTGCTAAGTCGCTTCAGTCGTGTCCGACTCTGTGCGACCCCATAGATGGCAGTCCACCAGCTCTCCCGTCCCTGGGATTCTCCAGGCAGGAACACTGGAGTGGGTTGCCATTTCCTTCTCCAGTGCATGAAAGTGAAAAGTGAAAGTGAAGTCGTTCAGTCGTGTCCAACTCTTCACGACCCCATGGACTGCAGCCTACCAGGCTCCTCCATCCATGGCATTTTCCAGGCAAGAGCACTGGAGTGGGTGCCGTTGCCTTCTCTGGAGTAACGCTGCTAGTGGGCCTCATTTTGCCAGGAAGGAAACAACAGAGGAGGGGAAGTGTCCTTCCAGACAGATTAATATTCCCATTTCATTTTCATTTTTGTGGCCTCAATCTATTTAACATATTATCAAAGAGGAGTGCTCTCAAATAATGGCTCATTTATTCCATCTATTTTCACAAGGGCTTCTTGCTGCCTACAAAAATGAAATTAAAAGTTCTTAAATTTGCCTTCAAGACTTTCTAGATAGGAAGACATGGACCGAATTTAATCCCGACTGTATCTTTAGTATGAGTGCTCTGCTTGAGTTATAACGTGTATGCAATAGCTACATCTGAGTATATCTAAACAAATAACAAATGAATGCTGAAGGTGGTAATGATTCTCTCTTCATCTTTAAAGCCCCAGCTCCTACTCCAACACTCTGTATACTCTGGCCATTCCACACTATTTGTTCCTCATCCTCCTCGTACTTTTAAGACATGATGTTTCAGAGAGTAGAATATTCATCCATCTCTTTTATGTCACAGTCTTTCTCCTGTTTGAAGACACTTGAGTGCTACTTGACACATTACCTGATTCCCCTCAACAAGATGAATGGTTCTCCCACTCCCCACTGTACTCTTACAACAGGTTTGCAGTGGACATTAGTTCTTACATCATTCCACTTTATGTTATAGTTAGATATTTTCATATCTATTTTACTTGTTAGACTATTAACTCCCCAAGGGAGCGTATTTTATTATAGATGGTAGTTTAATCACTAAGTCGTGTCCGACTCTTGTGACACCACGGACTGCAACCTGCCAGGCTTCTCTGTCCATGGATTTCTCCAGGCAAGAATACTGGAGTGGGTTGACATTTCCCTCTCCAGGCAAGAATACTGGAGTGGGTTGACATTTCCTTCTCCAGGGGATCTTCCCAACCTGGAGATCTGACGCAGTTCTCCTGCACTGCAGGCAGATTCTTTACCAACTGAGCCACTAGGGAAGCCCATATTGTATATGGTGGCTAGCATTGGCACCAATCAAGATAAGAATTAATAAATGTCTATCAAATTGAATCATGTCAAAAATTTTATAAGACAAAGTATTTATTTGTATGGCACAAATCATTATTATATTATGGGTAATACAAACTTAGTTTGTTTTGTGAAAATATTGACATTTTAAAAACATTTATCCCAATAATAGTGGGTTTCAGAACAGAATTCCAGCATCAAAGAAATTTTGGATTCATGTTGGGAAAAGAAGGTGGGCATTTAGATGGAGGAAAGTAAAAGTACAGATGGCATTAAGATTTCCCTATAAATTTTTATTGCACACTGGAAAGAATGTTAGATGACTACATAAATTTGACTGTCTTAATAATTAGTTGGGAAGTGCACACTTTTGACTTGTATGAAATGCATGTTTGAATTAGACTTCTATGTTTGGATTTTAACTGTTTGACTTAATCACATATTCTGTTAATCAACATTTGGAATTTATGTTTTGATTCTTAGACTCTGTCAACTAAAATATTTGGATCAGAGGCACATGTTTCTAACATATGGGAAAGACACTTGATAGCCTGTGTTCTGATTGGTGGAAGTGAGAGTGATACATTGCTTTTGTACATCCTTTACAATCTTAGGACTGTCCTTTGGGAAGGGATGTAGGATGGAGTATGCAGATACTTTATTTTTGCATTTGATGGATAAGCATAACAATTGTTTGCAGGGCTCTGTAGGTCAGGAAGATACCCTGCAGGAAGGCATGGCAACCCACTCCAATATTCTTGCCTGGAGAATCCCATGGACAGAGGAGGCTGGCAGGCCACAGTCCATAGGATCGCACAGTCAGACACAACTGAAGCAACTTAGCATGCACATACGCAGCAGAATAAAGTCTATAAGATACAGTGTGATTATGGGATCTTTGGAATGAAAGAAGTGTGTATTGATGCTTTCAAATGCTAGGAGTTTTGCTGCTAGGTTGAGTAGGAATCTGTGAGGTGGTTTACTTCCCAAACTGGCCCCTGGTTCACATTTTTCCTGGCATCCCTCAGCAGCATTTACTTCAAATGCAGTAGAATATTGTCTCTTGGCGTCTGGCGACAAGCAGAGGCAGCCTGATGGTGGCACAATGTCAGAGGGAATGTTCAGTGACACGGAGCCTGGGGTGGCAGCAGGCAGAGTGGGAGTGCCTCCATGGCCCCAGGTGGGTACACAGCCCGAGAGGACAGAAGAAGTGACCTGGGTATACTGTCTGCTCTGAGCACACTTGGGCAGGTTTCCTCCTTTGTCATATCCCCAGACTTGGAAATGTGGATGGCATGTGTGTTTGGCTGGCTGCTCTCCCAGGATGTTTTAAAGCCCTGCCCAAGATCTTTTAGTGGAACAGTGGTGCTGGTTTAGATCATTGGCCATTGCAGCCTTGAGCTTCTAAACTAAGTATAAGCCACCCAATATTTACACCCCTTATAACTGCTGTCTGTGAAACATTCAGATACCTGCCCATGCAATGAAATATAATGTGACCCAAGCTGGACAAACAACTATATTTTCTGTTAAATTATAGCACAGTATAAGTTAAAGTTAAAATTATCTTAATTGAGAAGGTTTGAGTTTTAATTTTTGGAAAGATTTTGTGAGAATCATAAAATACCCAAGGGCAATCAACAGAAGATCAAATCTTGTGAACTCAAGATTACTTAATGAACACTTACTAGTACTTCCCCAGAAACAGGTTTCAAGATGATGAAACAGTACATATAAGTATTGACTACAAAGATGGTCAGTTGATGGCAATGAGGAGTTTAGTTGGTGGCTTTCCTTGGAATTATTTGTCATATAATTGAGTGAATGAAAAAAATCATCAAATTGTTATACATTGGATTTATTTTTCAGAGACACCAATCTGCTCATCTGTAGAGCCCCAGAAAAGTTGGAGTCAAGAAATGACTCATGGAGCAATGAGGGGAGATTAGTTACATACATCAAGTCTTCAAATGCAAGATTGTGTAGGGTCAAGGATGACATAAAGTCCTGTGAAAGTTCAGGGGCTGGAAAGATCATGTTTGGAGAGGTTTACAAAGAAATTTGAACAATTTTATTCCAGCCTAAATTAACCTAAATGCTAGGAATTCAAGGATGACTAAACCACAGACTCTGGTGTTAAGTTGAATTTTGGTAGATGGAAACCAGAGTGAAAGAGATGGCATGAAGTATGATCCAATAGAGATAAAAGTGAAAGAGTTAAAAAGTGAAAGCTCAATTGTGTCTGACTCTTTGCAACCCTGTTGACTATAGAGTCCATGGAATTCTCCAGGCCAGAATACTGGAGTGGGTAGCCAGTTCCCCTCTCAAGGGGATCTTCCCAGCCCAGGGATCAAACCTAGGTTTCCCACATTGCAGGCAGATTCTTTAACAGCTGAGCCACCAGGGAAGCCCAAGAATACTGGAATGGGTAGCCTATCCCTTCTCCAGTGGATCTTCCTGACCAGGAATCGAACCAGGGTCTCCTGCATTGCAGGGGTATTCTTTACCAGCTGAGCTACCAGGGAAGCAAAATGTATTATGTATGAAATATAAGGAAATTTTAACAAATTTGAGAACAGAAAGCTGAGACAGGGATCTAAGGTCTTATGATTCCTTGCTACATTCTAGGGATATAACTTATAGAGCCCTTAATAAGCAGGTTGTGGTGAATAAGTAGGTTATGGTGCCAAGAACTTGATGTGAACTATTGACTTTAATTCTCACAGCATCTGTGAAGATAGGTCTTTGGTTATCTCCACTTTACAGTTGAGGAAAATGAATCTCAGGGAGGTATGTTATCTAGGTATGTCATATATTTAGGAAGTCTGGAAAGGCAAGGCTTGGACATGGGCAGTCTGACTCCAGAGTCACATAACATTAAAACATTCTGCTAATTTATCCTTGACCTTATTGATAATAACCCTGAAATGTTTCTTAAGAATTAGATCCTTCACTCCCTCAGCTCCACTGTATTATTTGGTTCTCTTTATTATTGTAATATTCTCTTAACTGCCTTCCATGCCACTAGACATCTGTTCAAATTTTCTCTACCACTGCCTCCAGAATTACCTTTGGAAAACACAGATCTGATCATGTCATTCCTTTGTTAAAACAGTGTTCAACTGCCTTTAAGAACAAACTCAGCCTTCTTAGTGTGGCATATAATATCCTTTATAATCTGGCTCTAGTCCAGTTTTCTTTTGCAACCCCATCATCTACTACCCCAACCCCTGCATAAGGCTCTCAGATGTCCCAGTTCTACTCAAATATGATTCAATACCAGAACTCTAGGAGAGCTCTAGAATCCCTTTAAAATCTTTTTTTTTTTTTTTTTTTTTGCCTCCTGGGAGTGCATGTTGGAGGAAAGCTGAAATAGTAAGAAATAGATTGAAGAAATAGATTAGGAGTTTAAAAAACTTTAAAAGACACTGAAAGACAGGCTACAGTTCAGTTCAGTTCAGTTCAGTCGCTCAGTCGTGTCCAACTCTTTGCGACCCCATGAATCGCAGCACGCCAGGCCTCCCTGTCCATCACAAAGTCCCGGAGTTCACTCAGACTCACGTCCATCGAGTCAGTGATGCCATCCAGCCATCTCATCCTCTGTCGTCCCCCTTTCCTCCTGCCCCCAATCCCTCCCAGCATCAGAGTCTTTTCCAATGAGTCAACTCTTTGCATGAGGTGGCCAAAGTGGGGGTTGGAATTTACTAAGCAGGCAATAAAGACCTGCTGAAGACTTTCAAAAAGGAAATAACTTATTTCCTTATCTTTATAAGAATTAATTTTTTGGAATAGACAAAATCAGATGTAGAGAGACTCTCTCTGCTTAGTTTGCTAATGAATCCCAGGTGCTAAGAACCCTGCCTGGAATGTAGTGGGTGCTCTCTAAATATTTGCTGAATCAATGAATTCCAGAGGATAAGTTACACAATCTTACACAATCTTGTCATTATCTGTCCATTTTGATCTCTGCTTCTTTGCTCTCTCCCTTACATATATTCCTTTTCATCCAATCTGATCTCATTCCCTGCTTATTAATATAAAATAATTTGCTAACTTAATTATTACTTATAATTCTTACTCAGGAAATATTTCCTAATTATTTACTGTACTCCAAGATGAGTTTGTGGGATTTTCTCATCTTTGGTCATATGTAATCCTCCCAAGAACATAATGCAGTGGTATCCTTGTCCATGTCCATATTTTGCAAATGACTGATGCCCAGAATTCACACTATTAATCAGGGTAGATTTTTGGCTCCAAGTCTTTGATCTCTTTATATCGAAACAGTTGAACAATTTATATTGTGATTTCTTTTTGGTCTATGGCTAAAAGACCCTGCTTTAGCCACCTTTCCTTAGTTGAAATAAAACTTGCATGAAGTAAAAGAGTGAAGATGGGATAAAAGTTCTAGAGGCCTTGAGGGAAGATTTATTTTATCAAAGGAAGTAGAGATGTGAATATGTTATAGTCTCAAGTAAAGGAAGGAATGCTGTGCTACTCTGTAAGGAGAGTTATGAGTCATGGTCTTTTAAAGGGTGTGATAGGGGATAGAATTAAGTGCTAAAGTGGAACCTTTAGTTAGTCTTGGAGAGAAAGAAGGATATTTATTCTTTCAATGAAGGATAAAAAGTTGAGAAAATAGGAGTGATCTAAGATCAATTGTCAAGTAGAGGAGGAAAGAAGGTTGAAGGAAATTGTATCAGTAACTGGTTTAGTCACTCTATTGAAGATTCTAGACAAAGTGACTCTAAATTGTTTGGACAAAAAAAATTGGAGGTAGTTGACTAAAATATCAGTCTCTAGAATTGCAGAATAGCCTGACTCATTTTAGGTTTACTACTTGGTTTAGAGCACGGGTTATTAGGTCAAGTTGTTTGGACTTTAATCACGGCTCCTCCTTTTACCAACTACGTGATCTCAGCATTTTAGTTAATCTCTCTGTGCTTTAGTCCTCATTGTAAAATGGGGTAATATTGGAACTTCCCTGGTGGTCCAATGGTTATGACTCCATGATCTCAGGGGGCTCAGGTTTGATCCCTGGTCAGGGAAGTAAAGGGCTTCCCTGTGGCTCAGCTGATAAAGAATCCACCTGCAATGTGGGAGACCTGGGTTTGATCCCTGGGTTGGTAAGAAACCCCGGAGAAGGGAACAGACTATCCACTGCAGTATTCTGGCCTGGAGAATTCCAGGGACTGTATAGTCCACGGGGAGGCTGAGTTGGACACAACTGAGTGACTTTGACTTTGACTTCAGGGAAGTACGATCCTGCATGCCACACAGCATGGACAAAAACAAACCGAAAAAATGGGGTAATCATGTACCAGTTTTATAGATTTGCTTTGTGAATTATATGAGTTACTATGTCCCAAACTCTAGGAAATGAACTCTGTACACAGTGAAGGCTCTCTCTATATAAGTGGGAGCTACTTCTTCTATGTGGTCCTGTTCCCTAGCACCTCAAGTATCTTGAAGATTGTTCATCCTTTTCCTATAGTATATATTTTCATTGGAAGATGTGTTTCGGCTGCAGACTAGAAGCCACACTATTCTTTCCTTTCTTTATACAACCATACTTATGTATATGATGACAGACAGGTAGCTACACTGGCCTGAATCCAGCTGACAGCTAGTGACTGAGTGATGTCTTTGGTTTTTTTAATTGTTTTATTTTTAATTAAATAATTAAGCATGAGTATTCAGTTGGGGATCACAGATAAAAGGACTACTTCTAAATCTAAATTTGAAATGCTGGAATAAAATGACAAAAATGATTTATTTGTACTTTAAGTTTGTTAAAATTATCTAATGGGTTTTGGATTGTTTTTGACTAAAAAACGTTGGATCTTAAATTACCATGAGAAACTATAATGGTCTACTGGTTGTTCATAAATTAGGCAGTTGTTGGAGTTTGGCCTTATCATACATAACCTTAAACTTCAAGGACAACTGGAAAAGAACTTAAGCTTTTCATGAATGACAGATTCATTAATTGAACTTTAAAATTGCCATCTTATTTTAATATCATATGTAGACAATCTCCGAGTTTTGACTACTTTGGTAAATGATTGCAATTAGTGATAAAGCAATATCAATTCCAGCAGCCATCTTAGAGAATTTTAGCCAAAGGAAAAATAATCTGAAATAATATATGCTTATCCTATATGAAGAAAGAAAGCTGAGCACCCAAGAATTGATGCTTTTGAACTGTGATGTTGGAGAAGACTCTTGCGAGTCCCTTGGACTGCAAGGAGATCCAACCAGTCCATCCTAAAGGAAATCAGTCCTGAATATTCATTGGAAGGACTGGTGCTGAAGCTGAAACTCCAACCCTTTGGCCACCTGATGCAAAGAACTGACTCATTTGAAAAGACCCTGATGGTGAGAAAGATTGAAGGCAGGAGAAGAAGGGGATGACAGAGGATGAGATGGTTGGATGGCGTCACTGACTCTGTGGACATGAGTTTGAGTAAACTCTGGGAGTTGGTGATGGACAGGGAGGCCTGGTGTGCTGTGGTCCATGGGGTCGCAAAGAGTCGGACACGACTGAGTGACTGCACTGATCCTATACATTGCTAACTTCATTTCCTGAAAGTTTGTTTTGATAAAATTGTTCTTGGTATGCCAAAGAAAACTACAGAGTTGGGTATCCCTGGGACAAATGGTTAAAAAAAAATCATTAAAAAAATTTGAGTTAAGCCAACTGATGCTTTATTGCTCCACATTTCTTGAAATATTATGACAACCTTCTTTTCAGTGGAATCATCTTTTAATCTATCCACCAGAATAGACTTAAAGATAGATTAAGATATTTTAAAGCTATGAAATGATGTAGAAACATAGCTTGAAGACCAAGAGTGAAATGAACATTTTATAAGAAATGACCAGATGTGCCCAGAAACTTGAGTTGTTACTTTTAACCACAGGAATCTTTCAGAGATTAATGTAGAGCAATATTGGATCAGTCTGTTTTCTTGAGCAAGGATTAGTTTAAAAGCTATAGTAGAAATTAAAAGATAGGAAGGAAGGGTAGAATAATCAGGGATAATTTTTTTTTTAAGTCACAAGTTATAGGAAGCAGAGGGAACTTGAAAGTTTTAAAATATATTACATGTATAAGTATATACTCATACATATATATATATTTACATATATATATGGAGTTTTATTGAGACTCAAAATCATGAAATATTATTTTCACTAAAACCTGTTTTCAATATTAATAAATGTTTATATAATACACATCAATAATTCTCATTTGTCTCTCTTCAAATTATTTTTCTTTCAAGAAAAGTACATGCAAAATAAACTTGCCATTTATACAGAACTGTTCTTCCACTAATGCTCCAGCACTTGCTGCCAAATATTTTTGAAATAGTTTAAAATATGTTTCACCATTCAACATCTGTTTCTTCTCCAATTTTTTAAAACATGGAAATAGCCATAGATAAAGGAAACTTCTCTGAAATGTCAGACTTTGTTGTACCAACATAAATTATGGCACAAACAGCTATTTCTTGATAATGAAAACTACTAATTTTTGACTTCGATAAAAACGAAACTTAAAATACTATTAGGATAGAAGCTGTGACATTTTGTAAACTGAATACGTACATTCTGTCTCTGATATTTTGGAGCTAATAGTAAGAATTAGCAAACAACTAACATTTTTAAGGTGCAGCTTAAACTATTTTGGTAGTAAAGTATTTCCAAGTGAATTATAACAATTAATTTTAGTCCTAGAGAAATTAGAATATGTATTGATTTTTAAGGCTTTGAGTATTCATCAAATATATTTTCAGAACCTATCATTATTCAATGCACCGGGTTACTTACATTTTAGAAACTTAAAAATTTCACACTAGGATTCTTTAACTGTATGTCCTGTAATCCTCAGTGTGCCAATAAATATGTTGCAGAAAAAACATCCTATAGGCAAATAAATTTGATTATTTCAGGTTTCTCTACAGTGGAATTTTCTGACTCTAATATGTATTGTAAATCTCAAAGAGGGGCTATAGGTGCTTGTTTCATTATGCTATTTAATCATGGAGCTTCTTTTGGGGAGAGAGGATGGGGTACATAGCTCCTATTAACTAACCCTGTTAACACGCATATGTACCCACTGGTTTGTAGACACTAACTAAGACTGTTAGGTAAAGAGCCACTAGCTGCCAAATATTTTTTCTCTTTTATTTGGCTCTCTGGGATTTCTCAAAGCAGGTTCATTTCTTACCTTTTTAATGCATCCCATGGTCCTGCACCTCTGCTTTTGTACCTGCCATCTCTATGGGCTGTTGTCCATCACTCTGCTCTTCATGCTGATGCTTCTTCCACCATCCGTGATTCTGTCAGCAGTTCTTGGCCCATTTGCATGGGAGCCACAATCTGCCTAGGTCTCTTCTTAAAAATTTTATTTATTTTTAATTGGGAGAGTCTCTTGATAGTGTACAAATCTTGCTTCTCTATTACCTTTGCTTGGACCATGTCACTATTCTACATGTCTTGGATTGAGGGTGATCTTTTTATCCAACCAACAGAGAAACATTTCCTCTATATCAGTCATGCTTTTTTGTTTTGTTTGGAAGTGGAGAAGTGATTACTCCTCAGAAGAACTGACCTGATGAATTGCTTCTTTCTTTGGTTAGGTTTGCATCATAGTTTTCTCTTTCTCAAGGACCACAGACAGCCCTCTCTAGTCCAGAAGGCTGGATATAATGCATTCAAACATTGCTCTAGGCTTTATCTTCAACTATCAGTCTCTCTCATCAAGGAGGTATTTTGCTAGGTCTGGTTCCTTGTACCAAAATTATTTCCCATTTGTGTTGATTTTTCTCTAAGAGTAGCCTTGTTCTCTATTGGCCTATTACTTGGTTTTGGTTACTTTTTACCACATCCCCACACTACATTGTATCACATGTCTGTACCTGACTAAAGCCCACATGTGGACAGGTTAAATTTCCTTTCTAAGTGGTTCCTTAGCCTCATGTAGCACTTAGCTATATGCTTTGGCTATAGCATTCCTATGCTGCTTCTTTCTTTGCCTGACTCTCCCTGAGTGGTGACATTTTCCTGATCCATTCAGAGGCTCACTGCGTTCCTATTATCAGCCCTTTCATCAACCCATCAAAATAAGGCAAGTTCTCATATTAGTCATTTATTTCTTGGCTGGTCTATTCTGGTATCTCCATTTGGTGCTCTGACTCCATGAGTATAAGATTGGAGGACCTAGATTGGCCAGTATTCTCCATCTACTTCTCCTGGAAGCTGTTGGATATTGAGACATCAGTGTCCTGTTTTCCTAGAATCTCCAGGATGATCTAATACGGTTCATCTCTGACACCCCTTCCTGTATCTGTTGTCTCTTCCTCTCATCAAGTTCAACTTGTTCCACTGAGTTATCAAATTTTCCACTTTGTGTTCTATGTTTGATAGCATATTTTGAAGTTAATATTATATTGCAATTTAACATTTTCCAGCATTACATTATGATGTTTCTCACCAAAAAAATAATGTATCTTTGAATCAGATCACATCAGATCAGTTGCTCAGTCGTGTCTGACTCTTTGCGACCCCATGAATCGCAGCACGCCAGGACTCCCTGTCCATCACAAACTCCCGGAGTTCACTCAGACTCATGTCCATCGAGTCAGTGATGCCATCCAGCCATCTCATCCTCTGTCGTCCCTTTCTCCTCCTGCCCCCAATCCCTCCCAGCATCAGAGTCTTTTCCAATGAGTCAACTCTTGGCATGAGGTGGCCAAAGTATTGGAGTTTCAGCTTTAGCATCATTCCTTCCAAAGAAATCCCAGGGCTGATCTCCTTCAGAAGAGACTGGTTGGATCTCCTTGCAGTCCAAGGGACTCTCAAGAGTCTTCTCCAACACCACAGTTCAAAAGCATCAATTCTTTGGTGCTCAGCCTTCTTCACAGTCCAACTCTCACATGCATACATGACCACAGGAAAAACCATAGCCTTGAGTAGACAAACCTTTGTTGGCAAAGTAATGTCTCTGCTTTTGAATATGCTATCTAGGTTGGTCATAACTTTCCTTCCAAGGAGTAAGCGTCTTTTAATTTCATGGCTGCAGCCACCATCTGCAGTGATTTTGGAGCACAGAAAAATAAAGTCTGACCCTGTTTCCCCATCTATTTTGCATGAAGTGGTGGGACCGGATGCCATGATCTTTGTTTTCTGAATGTTGAGCTTTAAGCCAACTTTTTCACTCTCCACTTTCACTTTCATCAAGAGGCTTTTGAGTTCCTCTTCACTTTCTGCCATAAGAATGGTGTCATCTGCATATCTGAGGTTATTAATATTTCTCCTGGCAATCTTGATTCCAGTTTGTGTTTTTCCCAGTCCAGCGTTTCTCATGATGTACTCTGCATATAAGTTAAATAAACAGGGTGACAATATACAGCCTTGATGTACTCCTTTTCCTATTTGGAACCAGTCTATTGTTCCATGTCCAGTTCTAACTGTTGCTTCCTGACCTGCATACAGATTTCTCAAGAGGCAGGTCAGGTGGTCTTGTATTCCCATCTCTTTCAGAATTTTCCACAGTTTATTGTGATCCACATAGTCAAAGGCTTTGGCATAGTCAATAAAGCAGAAATAGATGTTTTTCTGGAACTCTCTTGCTTTTTCAATGATCCTGGGGATTTTGGCAATTTGATCTCTGGTTCCTCTGCCTTTTCTAAAACCATCTTGAACATCTGGAAGTTCATGGTTCACATATTGCTGAAGCCTGGCTTGGAGAATTTTGAGCATTACTTTACTAGTGTGTGAGATGAGTGCAATTGTGTGGTAGTTTGAGCATTCTTTGGCATTGCCTTTCTTTGGGATTGGAATGAAAACTGACCTTTTCCAGTCCTGTGGCCACTGCTGAGTTTTCCAAATTTGCTGGCATATTGAGTGCAGCACTTTCACAGCATCTTTGAATAGAAGGCAGCAAAGTTTGAGCTGGACCATAAAAAGCAGGTGAAATCTGAACAACTGAGTTTTTAATTAAGAGTGAACACAGTGAAGTAGGACCATTGTAGGGCATGTTTGTTTGTGAGGAATATTAAATACAGTGAAAAGAAGAAGGTTTGGATGTTGGCTAAAGCTGTGTTTGAATCCTGGGTCTATGGATTACTAGCTATTTAATTGTGGGCAAAACAATGTACCTCAATGAACCTCTTCAAGAGCTGTGTTGTATTTTAGAGAGTAATGAGGATATGTGGTGAAGAAAGTTGATGATTATATTTGTTTTTTTATTTTATTTATTTATTTTTGATGATTATATTTGATAGGGAAGAAAACAGGGCATCATTAAACACTGTAGAAAACTGAAGAAAGAAAATGCAAATTCTATGGAACACTAATATCAGTAACATACGATGGGTGTTAATGGATCTTCTCGTGTAAGTGGCAAGCTATTTGGTTTCAATGATAAAACAATATATGATTTGAAGTCCAATTTGTGGAAGCAAATACCCATGAATAGAAGAGGCAAAATGTTATGACTATGCTTCTGTTTACGTTGTGTATGTCTGAGTATAGTTTTATGGCTTGAATTTTCTCTCCACAGATTATTGACTAATTAATTGATTCATTAATTTCCCATTATACATTACTTATATTAATGTGTTATATTATGTACTGACTGCACTTGAGACTTAACATGTAACTCTGAGAACCTGGAAATAAATTAAGATACCCTCTGAAAGTCATGTTATGAGAACAGCCCATAATATTTTAGAAAAAAGATCTATAAAACTGTCTTAAAGACACTGGATGACCACTGGGTCAATAAGATGAGTAAAACCTAGATAAGCCAATTAAAAGAGGCACTGACAGTATGCATCCCTGCATTGAACAGGCAAGAGTTCATCTTAAATTAGTTAACACCAAGTATGGACCTAACGGAAGCAGAAGATATTAAGAAGAGGTGGCAAGAATACACAGAACTGTACAAAAAAGATCTTCATGACCCAGATAATCACGATGGTGTGACCACTCACCTAGAGCCAGATATCCTGGAATATGAAGTCAAGTGGGCCTTAGAAAGCATCACTACAAACAAAGCTAGTGGAGGTGATGGAATTCCAGTTGAGCTATTTCAAATCGTGAAAGATGATGCTGTGAAAGTGCTGCACTCAATATGCCAGCAAATTTGGAAAACTCAACAGTGGCCACAGGACTGGAAAAGGTCAGTTTTCATTCCAATCCCAAAGAAAGGCAATGCCAAAGAATGCTCAAACTACCGTACAATGCACTCATCTCACACGCTAGTAAAGTAATGCTCAAAATTCTCCAAGCCAGGCATCAGCAATACATGTACTGTGAAATTCCAGATGCTCAAGCTGGTTTTAGAAAGGGCAGAGGAACCAGAGATCAAATTGCCAACATCTGCTGGATCATCAAAAAAGCAAGAGAGTTCCAGAAAAACATCTATTTCTGCTTTATTGACTATGCCAAAGACTTTGACTGTGTGGATTACAATAAACTGTGGAAAATTCTGAAACAGATAGGAATACCAGACCACCTGACCTACCTCTTGAGAAACCTATATGCAGGTCAGGAAGCAACGGTTAGAACTGGACACGGAACAATAGACTGGTTCCAAATAGGAAAAGGAGTACGTCAAGGCTGTATATTGTCACCCTGCTTATTTCACTTATATGCAGAGTACATCATGAGAAATGCTGGGCTGGAAGAAGCACAAGCTGCAATCAAGAGTGCTGGGAGAAATATCAATAACCTGAGATATGCAGATGACACCACCCTTATGGCAGAAAGTGAAGAGGAACTCAAAAGCCTCTTGATGAAAGTGAAAGTGGAGAGTGAAAAAGTTGGCTTAAAGCTCAACATTCAGAAAACAAAGATCATGGCATCTGGTCCCATCACTTCATGGGAAATAGATGGGGAAACAGTGGGAAAAGTGTCAGACTTTATTTTTTTTGGGCTCCAAAATCACTGCAGATGGTGGCTGCAGCCATGAAATTAAAAGACACTTACTCCTTGGAAGAAAAATTATGACCAACCTAGATAGCATATTGAAAAGTAGAGACATTACTTTGCCAACAAAGTCCATCTAGTCAAGGCTATGGTTTTTCCAGTGGTCATGTATGGATGTGAGAGTTGGACTGTGAAGAAGGCTGAGTGCCGAAGAACTGATGCTTTTGAACTGTGGTGTTGGAGAAGGCTCTTAAGAGTCTCTTGGATTGCAAGAAGATCCAACCAGTCTCTTCTGAAGGAGATCAGCCCTGGGATTTCTTTGGAAGGAATGATGCTAAAGCTGAAACTCCAATACTTTGGCCACCTCATGGGAAGAGTTGACTCATTGGAAAAGACTCTGATGCTGGGAGGGATTGGGGGCAAGAGGAGAAGGGGACGACAGAGGATGAGATGGCTGGATGGCATCACTGACTCGATGGACGTGCGTCTCAGTGAACTCCGGGAGCTGGTGATGGACAGGGAGGCCTGGCATGCTACAATTCACGGGGTTGTAAAGAATCGGACATGGCTGAGCAACTGAACTGAACTGAAGTATTCTTGCCTGGAAAATCCTGGTGGGGAAAATTCTCCTTGCCTGGACAGAGGAGCCTGGTGGGCTACAGTCCATGGGGGTCACAAAGGTCGGACATGACCTTGCCACTAAACCATCACCACCAACCTTTTGGAAGTGTGAGCATTCCAGTTTCATTCTTTGTCAAGATTGTTTTAGTTATTGGGGTCCTTTGTGGCTCCTCAGGGCTCCCCTGATAGCTCAGTTGGTAAAGAATCCATCTGCAATGCAGGAGACCCCAGTTCAATTCCTGGGTCGGGAAGGTTTGCTGGAGAAGGGATAGGCTACCCTCTCCAGTGTTCTTGGGCTTCCCTTGTGTCTCAGCTGGTAAAGAATCTGCCTGCAATGTGGGAAACCTGGGTTCGATTCCTGGGTTGGGAAGATACCCTGGAGAAGGGAAAGGCTACCCACTCCAGTATTCTGGCTTGGAAAATTCCATGGACTGTATAGTCCATGGGGTCGCAGAGAGTTGGACACGACTGTGCCTCCTCATGAATTTTAAGGTTATTTTTTCTATTTCTGCAGATCATTGAGCTTTTGAAAGAGATTACATTGTATCTATAGATCATTTTGAGTAATATGGACATTTAAGCAGTATTAAGCCCTCCAGCCTATGAATACAGATATGTTTCCATTTATTTGTATCCTCTTGATTTATTCTTGCAAAGTTTTAATTTTTTTCATTGTACAAGTTTTTTGCTTTCTTGGTTTATTTATAAGTATTTTATTCTTTTGAATGCTATGGTAAATGGGTTTATTTTCCTGATTTCCTTTTCAGATTATTTGTTGTTAATATAGAGAAATGCTGATAATTTTTGTATGTTCATTTTCTATCTTGCTTCCTTGTTGAATTGATTTATTAGTTCTAGTGGTTTTTTAAATGGAATCTTTAATGTCTTATCATTTGTATTCAGAGACAGTTTTAATCTTTCTTTCCAATTTGGATGTCTTTTGTTTCTTTTTCTTTCCTAATTTTTATGGCTAGGACTTCCAATGTTATGTTGACTACAACTGAGTAAGAGTAGACATGCTTGTTTTTTCCTGACCATAGAGAAAAATCTCTCAGTATTCTACCACTGAGTATGGTATTAGTGTGGGCTTGTTGTATTTGGTCTTTTTTATGTAGAAATACTCTCCTTCTATTCCTCGTTATGAAGTATTTTTATATTAAAATGGCATTAAGTTTTGTCAGATGCTTTTTATGCATCTTACCCTTTGTTCTGTTAATATGGTGTGTCATATGAATTGATTTTTATATGTTGAACCATCTTTGCATCCCTGACATAAATTCTACTTAATGATGGTGAATGATTCTTTTCATGTGCTATGAAATTTAATATGCTGATATTTTGTGGAGAAGTTGTGCATCTACATTCATCAGGAATACTGGCCTGTGGTTTTCTTCTGTTAGAGTGTCATCAGTGGTATGTTGGGTCCTGTCAGAGCTCTGGGTTGGGTTGTACAGAAACCAGTGCCTTGGGAAGCTCTCACAAAGCTGGAAAATTGGTCACACGCTCCGCTCTTCTCTTTCTCCACTGAGAGAGAGGCTGCTGAGCTGTATCAGCCTCTGTGTGCCGTACTGAGTGTCCCCTGGAGCATCAGTGTGGCGCCCAGCTATTTTGTTCTCAGTGGTCCCGCTAGAGTAACTGGGTTCCAGCAACCCTCCAAGACAGTGAGATAGCAGCCAATCCCTTGGGAAAGTCTCTCTGAGAAGTCGGAATGTTAGATGTATGGTCCAGTCTTCTCTTTCCCTTCCTAAGAAAAAGCCAGGAAAGGAGTTTCCTCCCAATTGTGTGATGCTGTGCCAGGGAGAGGCAGTGTGTATACCTCAGTGCTACTGTCTCAATTCGCCCCGCCCTCTACTTGTTACTTACATATGCCTCTCTGGTTTGAGTTCTTTGAAATGTTATCACCAATGAATCATGCATGCTCTATGCTTTTTATCTGTAATAACAGAAACAGCTAAGAGATATAAATCATAATGACAGACAATATCTACGTAGAATTTTACTACATCAGTAATTATCCTTAGTGTTTATTCAGTGATATTTAATTTTCACAAAACACTGCAGATATGTTACTATTATTTTTCTGACTTTACAGAGGAGGAAACTGGTGCACAGTCATGTCCAATTCTTTGTAACCCCATGGACTGTAACCCGCCAGGCTCCTCTGTCCATGGGATTCTCCAGGCAAGAATACTCGAGTGGGTTGCATTTCCTTCTCCAGGGGATCTTTGCAAACCAGGGATCAAACCCGGGTCTCCCACATTGCAGGCAGATTCTTTACTGTCTGAGCCACCAGAGAGCCCTAAATTACCCAAATTTGTGCAGTTTATTAGCAGAAGAGCTGGGAACTGGACCCAGGCACTTTAACTACAGAACCATGGTAACCATCATACTTGTGTAGCTTAACTCAGGGGTTGGTCTAGAAATAAAACAGAATAGAAAAAAACAAAACACAACAACATAAATATCCCCAAAACTCAGTGCCCAACTTGGAACATACACAATTGCTTGTTTGGTTTTGTTGTTGTGGTTTGCTTTAGTTGTGTTTTAAAACAGTTAATTTTCTAATTTTTCATAATTAAAAGTATCCTTTTTGTTTAAAACATTTTAACACACTGATTATATTCTCTTTGTTGTAAATAGGAAAAAAAAAAGGTCCCACATCAGCTTTATTCTTCAGCAAAATGGTGTGAAGGGAACACAACTAGTGTTTTGCCAAATTTGGACATAGATTTCCTTGAGAGTCTGACTGTTATGATTCAGATTGATGAGACATATTTAGGTCAAAATAATATTGGAGACTATATTCAATATGGAGACTATATTTGAGAGAAGTTTTCATCATGTTGCTGCTGGGCCTTTTGAGATGGTTTGTCATGAATACTTTCCTCTGGTTTTAGTGTCCTTATGGGCCAGCTCCTGCTGTTTCCGAAGTCCTGCGAGCCCAGCCGTGCTCCTCCTCCCTGGTGTACATCCAGCAGCAGCCCAGAAGCTTCTGGATGCCAGAGTCGCTGCCATCACTGTCCACACAACCACCTCTTCCCGATTCTCCTTGAAGACTGCTGAGGGTCAAACTTGAACTTTGTGTGTGCAGTATACAGAGTTTTGATTTAGTTTGATTTGCTCTCCTCCAAGATGGTTTTAACACTTGTATCTCCACCATATCTCTGTATTATACCAACACTGATGATTAACATTTATGAAAGCCCCTGCCAATTTTATAATTGCAAAATGCTATAATTGTTTTGACATGCATTGAAAATGATTCATTTTTCATTTACTTGTATTCTTTTATGACCTGCCTAATTATGTACTTTGTCTATTTTTCTATTAAGACGTGCTTATCAATTTGTGAGTATTCTTAGCAAATCAGGTATATTAACTCTTTGCCTCTCAAATAAGCTGCAGATATTTCCCCAAATCTCTTTAAAAGTTTCTTACTTCCAGTTTTGGTTTTTAGGTGTATAGATATTTTTGATTTTTCAAGTTGAAAAAATTATGGTATTATACCTGTTGTGAAGAAGCCCTGATGCTGGGAAAGGCTGAGGGCAGGAGGAGAAAGGGGCAACAGAGGGTGAGATGATTGGATGGCATCACTGACTAGTAGATGTGAGTTTGAACAAACTCTGGGAGGTAGTGAAGGACAGGGAAGCCTGACGTGCTGCAGCCCATGGGGTTGCAGAGAGTCAGACATGACTTAGCAATTGAACAAAACAATGCTTACAGTAACTCATGCTTACTTAAAAATTGATTCCTCTTTTATTTGTCTCCTTCTTTTTGTACTTTATTTCATCTAAATCAAAAGCACAACTGATTTCTGGGGAGATTGCATGGTATGAACTAGGCAGCTCACAATTAAAAAAAATCATTAGGGAAGACAATGCCATTTGTTTTTCTTAGTTGCATTTGACTTTTGACGTGTTTTCTTATTAAGGGAGAAACTGGTTTGAGGGTTCGGTGGTGGGGCATGATTTTCAGTGTTTTCCAGCCATTTGGTTTAGGTGTTTTTTTTTTTTTTAATTATTTATTTGTTTATTTTACTTTGACTGTGCTGGGCCTTCATTGCTGTGTGCGGGCTTTCTCGGGCTGTGGCGAGCAGGGGCTGCTCACTAGCTGTGGAGGATGAGCTTCTCACGGCAATGGCTTCTCTTGTTGCAGAGCACAGGCTCTAGGGCTTGTGGGATTCAGTAGTTATGGCGTGTAGGCTCTAGACTGTGTATGCTCAGGAGTTGTGTGCACGGGCTTAGTTGCTCTGAGGCATGTGGGATCTTCAGGGACCAGGGATCAGAACTCTTGTCCCCTCATTGGCAGGCGGATTCTTAACCACTGGACCATCAGGGAAATCCTCGGTTTAGGTTTTACCCTCGGTTTAGACTTCCCCCTTAAGAAGCCTGGCATTCACTTTCTGATATATTTCTTCCATCTATTCCTTTTCTAGCTTTCCTGATAGAACCTTTCCCTGTCCTTTACTCTCATCTCCTTTAGTCCCTTTTCATGTTGTTTTCCTCCGAGGTTGCACATGGAAGAATTTTTTAAAAATGAACTTTTTATTGAAGTGTAGAAAAGTGTTATATCTTTTATGCACAATACACATAAGCGTTCTTAGAGTGAACAGACCCGTGTGTTCAGGAGCCAGCTAAGTAAACAAAACCATCTAACAACCCAGAAAGCCTCTTTGTACCAACATCCTATTCATGTCTTTTCTCCTCCCCACTCAAGTTCACCATTACTTTGATTTAGAACCCTATAAATTACTTTTTCCTGAGTTTGAACTTTATATAAATAGAAATATAGTTATGTACTAACAACATAATATTGACTTCTTTCACTCAACATTATGTCTGTAAGATTTTCACTCAACTGTGAGTAATTATAGATGATTGATTCTCATTGCTGTATGATTATAACCATAAATTTGTTTATCCATTCTTTAGTTGATTCACATTTGGGTGACTACTAGCTTCTGGCTATTAGGAATACGTTCTGCTATGACTGTTCTCATACATATCTTTTGTTGAACACACACATACATTCATTACAACCTGACTGCCTAGCTTGGTATAGTATTCACAGAAACCCAGCAATTGAAGAGAATAATCTGAATTTGGAAAAACAGGAAGATACTATAGATTAGGCAAGTGTAGGCCAGACTGGCTTTATGCACAAAATATTGTCTGAACAAACAGTTTTGTTGAAGTCAATCTTACATGTGAAAGAGTCTGGATGAGGAAAAATTTGGATGAGAAAGATCCCTTTTAAAATATGGCTGTGTTTAGAAGTTCTTTTGGTGAAGGTTTCTTGTGTGCTAAGTTATTTGGAGAAATCTGTTTTCTAATGAACACAGATAGTAAGATATTGTAGTATAACTTATATAGGAGCACATTTTTAGCTGGCCTGACTTAAGGAAAACTCAGATATTTGTTCTTTTTGATTGAAATGTAGAATTTATTTATTGTAGTCCTTGAATGTTATCCATAAACTATTCTGACATACATTCTAGGAATACTTGAGCTGGGTGGGTGAGAATTTCTCAGTGCAGGAGACTAAAGCAAGCTCGTGTAAAGTAGCTCTCAGGACCGATGCTGACTTACTCTGGTTAAGATCTGGTTTTCATATGCTCAATGATGTTCTACAGTCAGGCCGCAGCAGAACTGTACTGTTGGAATTCTGGGAGGCTTTCTACTGGGCATCAGTGATTTCCTTTCCTAAACTACAAACATGACTGCCCCTTCTGAGGAGGAAAGCAGACAGGTTTGCCTTGGCCAAAGTCCAGTGGCCCAGAGTCAAGCCCTTAAGTGCTTTTCCAAGTGCCCAGTCTAGGTTCTCTGGGGATCAGGCTGCTTGGTAGACTAAGGAGGAAATTATCCAATCATTTTTGTTCTGGCATTTATAAGTACACAGATGTTTCTTTTGATTTTGTAGGAGAACAAACTTGAATTGGCACTTTTCCTGGTTAGGAGGATACAACTGGTAGGTGATACGAACTATTTTTCATTGACCTAGAAGTATTAAAGGATATATTATGAAAAGTCATATTTGGTAACATTTTTATCCAGTAAATGTTCCTTATCTTTGCTATATAATAGTGTTTCTAAAACTATTTCTACCTCTCACAAAGGCTTGAAATTCACAACTATTTGTTCCAATGTTTCTTAATACGTAGACCACACTTCCTGTCCTGTTATTTTTGAATCTCTGCTAAAAGGACCTAAGAATTTCCATTTTTATCAGTCATCTCAGATGATTCTGACATACACTAATGTTTGTAGACATTTGGCTGAAACCTTAAAGCACAGTCAGTTGAGTTTATTCTACTAGTTAGAATCCATTTAAAAATAAGAGGAAATTTAAATGGCAACAAAATGATGGTAATTTACATGGATCAATTTAAACGGCTAAGCATTAATTACCCTTAATTCTAGTAATACTCTAGGAATATTTTTCAAAGCCTTAAGGCCATAACTTGGAATGTACTGAGTGCGGTGTGAGTGTCTCACGAACATGTTTATATTTCAGAAACTAAATGTCCTTCGATTTGCGTCTTAAATAAATCCACATTATAGAAAATTCTATTCTGTAGACAATGAAGTTATAGTGGGCTTCCAGTATCATTAATTTGCCAAATTCTAGTCCAACTTTTATATTGTTGCCATATATTATTTTTTCACTCTTGCTGCTGCAGAGGAGAAAATGAGAAAAGTGAATGAATTTTTCTTAAGAATAAGATTTATTAGAATGGGAAACCCCTATTTACAAGAGTTAAGAGATACTCCTATGTAACTTTCACATGCCTTTTTTCCTTTACCTTACTGTAAGCTTATATAATTATATTTCTTGAATAAATACCTTTTGATAAAGAGGTTGTAATGTTTGGATGTAAGCTTCATACCATATATGTACTTTCAGTGTTAATGTTAGCCTGACTATTATCCTTTTCCCTTTAGCATTTATTTCCTCACTCCCACTGCTACCCTACCTCTGAGGATTCAGGTCCCTATGCCTCAGTGAAAGATAAGATATTAATCACATCCTGATCAGAAAAATAGAAAAAAGTTTTATTACTAGCACAGGATACTATTCTTTAGGAGAAGGAAATGGCAACCCACTCCAGTATTCTTGCCTGGAGAAATCCATGGTCAGAGGAGCCTGGTGGGCTTCAGTCCATGGGGTCGCAAAGAGTCAGACACAACTGAGAGACTAACACTTCACTTCATCACTATTCTTTTGGTTTTACTTTATTTAAAAAAAAGAATCAGAGTAACTTTTCCTGATATTTTGCTTTGCTCAGATATTTAAGATACCCTTTAGATTGCAACAAAAACATGATCCTGAGTAGATTTAAATCATTCACAAACAAGCTGAACTTCAAAGGGGTATGTGCTGTAACTATTTTTCATAATTTGGGGTGTTTAAGGGTATGAGTCCATACCATTTCTGTCCTTTATCGAGCCCATCTTTGCATGAAATGTTCCCTTGGTATCTCTAATTTTCTTGAAGAGATCTCTAGTCTTTCCCATTCTGTTGTTTTCCTCTATTTCTTTGCATTGATCACTGAGGAAGTCTTTCTTATCTCTTCTTGTTATTCTTTGGAACTCTGCATTCAGATGCTTATATCTTTCCTTTTCTCCTTTGCATTTTGCTTCTCTTCTTTTCACAGCTATTTGTAAGGCCTTCCCAGACAGCTATTTTGCTTTTTTGCATTTCTTTTCCACGGGGATGGTCTTGATCCCTGTCTCCTGTACAACATCACGAACCTCATTCCATAGTTCATCAGGCACTCTATCTATCAAATCTAGGCCCTTAAATCTATTTCTCACTTCCACTGTATAATCATAAGGGATTTGATTTAGGTCATACCTGAATGGTCTAGTGGTTTTCCCCACTTTCTTCAATTTAAGTCTGAATTTGCAATAAGGAGTTCATGATCAGAGCCACAGTCAGCTCCTGGTCTTGTTTTTGTTGACTGTATAGAGCTTCTCCATCTTAGGCTGCAAAGAACATAATCAATCTGATTTCGGTGTTGACCATCTGGTGATGTCCATGTATAGAGTCTACTCTTGTGTTGTTGGAAGAGGGTGTTTGCTATGACCAGTGCATTTTCTTGGCAAAACTCTATTAGTCTTTACCCTGCTTCATTCCGTATTCCAAGGAGAAATTTGCCTGTTACTCCAGGTATTTCTTGACTTCCTACTTTTGCATTCCAGTCCCCTATAATGAAAAGGACATCTTTTTTGGGGGTTAGTTCTAAAAGGTCGTGTAGGTCTTCACAGAACCGTTCAACTTCAGCTTCTTCAGTGTTACTGGTTGGGGCATAGACTTGGATTACTGTGATATTGAATGGTTTGCCTTGGAAACAAACAGAGATCATTCTGTTGTTTTTGAGATTGCATCCAAGTACTGCATTTCGAACTCTTTTGTTGACCATGATGGCTACTCCATTTCTTCTGAGGGATTCCTGCCCGCAGTAGTAGATATAATGGTCATCTGAGTTAAAATCACCCATTCCGGTCCATTTTAGTTCGCTGATTCCTAGAATGTCGACATTCACTCTTGCCATCTCTTGTTTGACCCCTTCCAATTTGCCTTGATTTTACACAGAGGAACTGTACAAAAAAGATCTTCATGACCCAAATAATCACAACAGTGTGATCACTGACCTAGAGCCAGACATCCTGGAATGTGAAGTCAAGTGGGCCTTAGAAAGCATCACTATGAACAAAGCTAGCAGAGGTAATGGAATTCCAATTGAGCTATTTCAAATCCTGAAAGATGATGCTGTGAAAGTGCTGCACTCAATATGCCAGCAAATTTGGAAAACTCAGCAGTGGCCACAGGACTGGAAAAGGTCAGTTTTCATTCCAATCCCAAAGAAAGGCAATGCCAAAGAATGCTCAAACTACCACACAATTGCACTCATCTCACATGCTAGTAAAGTAATGCTCAAAATTCTCCAAGCCAGGCTTCAGCAATACATGAACCATGAACTTCCAGATGTTCAAGCTGGTTTTAGAAAAGGCAGAGGAACCAGAGATCAAATTGCCAACATCCGCTGGATCATTGAAAAAGCAAGAGAGTTCCAGAAAAACATCTATTTCTGCTTTATTGACTATGCCAAAGCCTTTGACTATGTGGATTACAATAAACTGTGGAAAATTCTGAAAGAGATGGGAATACCAGACCACCTGACCTGCCTCTTGAGAAATCTGTATGCAGGTCAGGATGCAACAGTTAGGACTGGACATGGAGCAACAGACTGGTTCCAAATAGGAAAAGGAGTCCATCAAGGCTGTATATTGTCACCCTGTTTATTTAACTTATATGCAGAGTACATCATGAGAAACGCTGGACTGGAAGAAACACAAGCTGGAATCAAGATTGCCGGGAGAAATCTCAATAACCTCAGATATGCAGATGACACCACCCTTATGGCAGAAAGTGAAGAGGAACTCAAAAGCCTCTTGATGAAAGTGAAAGTGGAGAGTGAAAAAGTTGGCTTAAAGCTCAACATTCAGAAAACGAAGATCATGACATCTGGTCCCATCACTTCATGGGAAATAGATGGGGAAACAGTGGAAACAGGGTCAGACTTTATTTTTCTGTGCTCCAAAATCACTGCAGATGGTGGCTGCAGCCATGAAATTAAAATAGGCTTACTCCTTGGAAGGAAAGTTATGACCAACCTAGATAGTATATTGAAAAGCAGAGACATTACTTTGCCAAAAAACGTCCGTCTACTCAAGGCTATGGTTTTTCCTGTGGTCATGTATAGATGTGAGAATTGGACTGTGAAGAAGGCTGAGCGCCAAAGAATTGATGCTTTTGAACTGTGGTGTTGGAGAAGACGCTTGAGAGTCCCTTGGACTGCAAGGAGATCCAACCAGTCCATTGTGAAGGAGATCAGCCCTGGGATTTCTTTGGAAGGAATGATGCTAAAGCTGAAACTCCAGTACTTTGGCCATCTCATGGGAAGAGTTGACTCATTGGAAAAGACTCTGATGCTGGGAGGGATTGGGGGCAAGAGGAGAAGGGGACGACAGAGGATGAGATTGCCGGATGGCATCCCTAACTCGATGGACGTGAGTCTGAGTGAACTTCAGGAGTTGGTGATGGACAGGGAGGCCTGGCGTGCTGCGATTCATGGGGTCGCAAAGAGTCGGACACGACTGAGCGACTGAACTGAACTGAAGTGTATGAGTCATATGCTTTCATCTCCATTTTGATTTTTGTCAAGTTGTAGTATAATAGTTGGAGAAGGCAATGGCACCCCACTCCAGAACTCTTGCCTGGAGAATCCCATGGACGGAGGAGCCTGGTGGGCTGCAGTCCATCGGGTTGCGAAGAGTCAGACACGACTGAGCAACTTCACTTTCACTTTTCACTTTCACGCACTGGAGAAGGAAATGGCAACCCACTCCAGTGTTCTTGCCTGGAGAATCCCAGGGATGGGTGAGCCTGATGGGCTGCCGTCTATGGGGTCGCACAGAGTCGGACATGACTGAAGCGACTTAATAGCAGTAGCAGCAGCAGCAGTAGCAACAGTATAATAGCACTTGGCCTTTGCTGATTATACAAGTGTGAATTTATGCACTTTATATTTTTAGTCACAATTCTATAAATTTCTATGGACTTAATTATGCATGTGGTCATTCAACAGCTTATGTGAGCACCTCTTGTGGGTTAGCTGATCTTCTTTGTACTGGGGATGCAACAATGACCAAAACTGACAGAAAGCACTGACCTCGTAGAGCTTCTGTTGTAAAGGGAGGAGACAGGTAATGGAAAAAACACATGTGAATAGTAAGTTAGAAAGAAATAAGTGCTATGGAAAAATGTCAGCCGGGTAAGAAGAATGAGGAGGGCTGGGTGATGATCCTCATGATTATTATTGTGCTTACTACATACCACAGGACATCAGAAATAACTTTGGTATGCCAAAATCTTGTTTGCATTGGGTCTTTCATTTTACATACAATAGCTGTCAGTGGTTTATTTCCTAATTTATAACCAAGGTTACTGGTTTGTTTCTAGAATCCCCTAAATGCAAGATTTTCCTAAAGTATGTCCTTATCTGAATTAGTCCATTTGCAATGTAAGCAAAATTTGATTTGAAAAAGACAGAGCCTGAAAATTGTCTGTTTGTATTGATTACTATATTTGTATGATATTAGAATGATTGGCATATTAAAACCCTTATAGAAAATTAGTCCTTATCTTTTTTCTTGAATGCACTGAGTTAATGTTAAAGTTGTAAACTTAAAATATAGTTAAAATAGTTTTGAAAGAGTAATTTTCAAATAAATTTGAGTTTTCTCAGTAAAGAACTTTCTAAGAAATTGTGACTTTGGAAAATGATTTAGACTCCGGGAATCTTTACATATACAATGAAGAAGGAAAAAATTGGGCAACTAAATTTATCTTTAAAGTCTTGTGATAAGATCTCAACACAACATGGAGTAAGTGATGCTAGTGATGGACACAGAGGTGTTGCCCTGATCCCCCTTCTTGTCTCCCAGCTGTCAACTCCTTCAGCTCGGGTCTCAGCTATAGGGCATCTCCTCACTGAGGTCATGTCCTTCTTGTGGTACCCATGACTAGCGACTCCAGCGTTTGTGATCTTAACATATTATGTTATGTTATGTGTTGTTATTTATTTAGAATCCCACTGTTTGCTCTTTATTGTCACTACTATTTAATCGATTAATTTATCCTAGTGATGTGTATAGCTTTTGTGTGCATACTAAGTCACTTCACTCGTGTCTGACTCTTTGTGACCTTATGGACTGTAGCCCACCAGGGTTCTCTGTCCATAGGATTCTCCTGGCATGCATACTGGAGTGGTGCCCTCCTCCAGGGGATCTGTCTGACCTAGATATCGAAACTGCATCTCTTTCCTTAAGTTTCCAGCATTGGCAGGCAGGCTCTTTACCACTAGCGCCACCTGGGAAGTCCTGTTTCAGTTCAGTTCCGTTCAGTTGCTCAGTCGTGTCCGACTCTTTGCGACTCCATGAATCGCAGCATGCCAGGCCTCCCTGTCCAGCACCAACTCCCAGAGTTCACTCAGACTCACATCCATCGAGTCAGTGATGCCATCCAGCCATCTCATCCTCTATCGTCCCCTTCTCCTCCTGCCCCAAATCCCTCCCAGCATCAGAGTCTTTTCCAATGAGTCAACTCTTCGCATGAGGTGGCCAAAGTACTGGAGTTTCAGCTTTAGCATCATTCCTTCCAATGAAATCCCAGGGCTGATCTCCTTCAGAATGGACGGGTTGGATCTCCTTGCAGTTCAAGGGACTCTCAAGAGTCTAGCACTAATCACATTATAGTTTGTTGTTGTGTGGTTTATAATCTAGATTTTGAGATCCCCAGGCTGCAGGTATTTAGTTTTCTCATCTTTGAATTCTCATGCCCTAACTCCTAGAGAAAAGAACACTGAATGAATGAACGAGTTAGTTAATTGCTGAATGAATCTAATAGCAGTTAGTAGAGAATAGTGGCTTAATCCAAAAGGGTCACATTTTCTATAGAAAAATTTTAAAATGAGCTACTAAAACTTGGTCTGCTTTACATTATTAGTCTCCACTGACACAATGTCATTGGCAAAATAATTCTCTCTACCTAGATGGATCAGTCTCACGGTGCCACCTCCCCCTCCAAGCAATTGATCCCAAATTGGCTTACTGGAATTTTCAGGGAATACCTGCTGGCAGCTGTTTGGGGATTGTCTCCTTTGTCAAATCCACCAGATGCCTCTTGTCGTCCCTTGATTTCTGCACAGCTTCCCTTCTCTTGAGGGTTTGAGGCTACTGGTGGTTTTTTTTTTTTTTTTTGCACTTTCATTTATTGCCTTCTAGTTTTGCTGAACATGTTTCCCATGGGTTTTTGATTTTACTCTCTGGCTCTTTTGTCCATTTTCATACAGGTTTTCCAGAAGATCCAAAACCTCTGCTGTCCCTACTTCAGTCGTCTTCCCAGACTCCCCCTCAGTATTTTCATTTTTCATCTTTGGCAACATGAAATCTGAGAATGGCATCTCATTGCTTTTAATTTTTTTACTTGATATTTACTAAACCTGATAATGATTTTACAATATTATGTATATATTGATTATCAGCCTTTTGAGAATTTTTTTTCTTTTGTATATGGCCTTTTCCTTAATATGTAAGAACTCTTCTTAAGATATACATTTTAATTCTTGAGTATCACATAATGATAATAATGATGATATAATAATGATAATAATTTTTAACAGTGTGGTATTTATCATCTAAGTTTATTTTGACATAATATAGTTTTAAGTGAATAAGTTTCTCAATTTTTTCTATGTTGTTTTTGGCTATATTTAGTGACCCATTGACACAACATTGTAAATTAACGATATTTCAATTAAAGAAAAATAAAACTAGAGAGACTCACCCACTAGTTGGTAAAGAGCTTGATAAGTTTTACTGATGAATGATATTTAATGAATGCCACTTCAGGATGAAAAAAATGAAATCTTGGAAAGCAGAGCATTTTCTTAATAGGAAATGGCCCCAAACAGTGTTATTCCTATTCATAGATGATTCCTACATGTTCTTATCTATTAAACAAGCAATAACTAAGATTTTTGAAGTGCCTCATTATTTAAAGACTTCTTTCTCTTATATAATTTGTGTCACAATAATTCACATTCTTAGAAAAAGAATTGCCTAAAATCAGCAGCAGTGGGTTTGTTTTCCAAGTGCATTCTGCCTAATTATAAATCTCTCTTGTTAAGGGATCTGAAGGTCAGTATTAGTAACTACAGTACAGGAAAAAGAAAAAAAAAAACAGAATCATGGACAAACCAGTTAGAGACATTTGCCAGGAAGTGGATTGTTTGCAGATTACTTGGCATAAAGCCCTGTGAAGAAGCAAATCTGCCCCCCACCTCTTCAGTCTACTTTTCTTGCTGTGCTCTGTTCCAAAGACGGAAACGTTTAGACACATTTGAACCATCAAAACCAGCAGTTTCTACTAATCTGAACCAAATCAGTTATAAAGACCAGATGATATTCAAATATTACCCATTTTTTCTGCAGCTGACAAGATTTTTATATTTTTTTAAGTATTATAGATTACCCTTTTATAAGGTTTTCTCGGCTTGGTATGAAGTTAAAAGTTAAAAAAAGCTGTAAAGCACTTTTTATCCAACTTGGGGACTTACTTCTTAAAGAAGAGGTTTTTTTTTTTTTTTTTTTTTTTTTTAATGTCTCTCTTAGTCAAAGTTATTAGTTCCTATGATGCTGCAATTTAGTGAGTCAGAAACACACCGTATTTGGACTTTCAATTTTCCCTTCTCAATGGCTTCCTCTGTCCTTTTTTTTTCAAGCTGAACAAATGTAAAATATTTTAATCAAGTGAAAACAGACAAAATGTGACTCATTCTACTCGGCCAGGGGTTGGTCTGCTGATGTCATCTCATTCTCTGCTGCCAAGTCATTCTAAGGGGAAAAATCCATCTAGAGGAGCTTGCATTTCAGTGTGGGCACTAAAGCATTTTGTTTTAAACTCTTTATCTCCCCTTTCCCTCTCTTTTTGGTTCCTTAAAAAAAAAAAGTCTTGAATAATTTCATACTTAGCTTGTGTGTCATACCACATACATTTCCTTTCATCCCCCATGTCTCCATTCCACTGCTTAATATATATTTCTTCTAAAAACTGTTGGCTATGCTTTATGTAGGAAAAAGAGTATGAGATTTATATTTGGCAGCTTGAAAACTCGGCTCACTCTCTTTCCATAGCCTCCATTTCAGGACTGGCATTACTATCAATATCTGCTTTTCTTTTCTTTTTTTTTTTCATTAAAAATTATTTTTAATTGGAGGATAATTGCTTGACAATGTGTTGGTTTCTGACATACAACGACATGAATCAGCCATAAGTATACATATGTCCCCTCCCTCCTGGTCTTTGCTCCCACCTCCCACCATTCCCTCCCTCTAGGTTGTCGCAGAGTACTAGGTTGAGCTCCCTGAGTTATACAGCAACTTCCTACTAGTTATCTGTTTCACGTGTGGTCGTGTATATGTTTCAATTCTCCTCTTTCACTCTGTCCCACCCTCTCCTCCCCGTACTGTGTGTGTTCTTTATGTCTGCATCTCTTTCCTGCGCTGCAAACAGATTCATCGGTATCATTTTTCTAGATTCCATATAAATGCATTAATACAAGATATTTGTTTTTCTCTTTCTGTCTTACTTCACTCTGTGTAACAGGCTCTAGGTCCATCCACATCACTACAATTGACTCAAATTCATTATTTTAATGGCTGAGTAATATTCCCTTGTCTATACATCACAACTTGTTTTATCCATTCATCTGTCAGTGGGTATTTAGGTTACGTCCATGTTCTGGCTAGGCAAATCAAAACTACAATGAAGTGTCACTTCACACTAGTCAGAACAGCCATCATCAAATAATCTACAAACAGTAAATGCTGGAGATGGTGTGGAGAAAAAGGAACCTTCTTGCACTGTTGGTAGGAATATAAATTGATACAGCCACTATAGGGAACAGTATGGTGATTCCTTAAAAACCTAGGAATAAAACTACCATATGACCCAGCAGTCCACTACTGGGCATATGCCCTGAGAAAACAATAATTGAAAAAGATGTATGTATCTTAGTATCTGCTTTTATAACTTCATCTAACATCTGTATTCTAAGAGCTCTGAAATCTTTACTTTTATGAAGCATTTAAAGGACTTGATCAAAGTCAGCTTTCAACTGACATCACTCTTCAGATGTCCCACAAACATCTTTAATTCAAAATATCAAAATGGCATTTATTATTCCTACTGAGCACCCAAATCTGGTTTTTAAAATAATTTTTCATTGTTAATAGCTTCATTCACCCAATCTCCAAAACTAAGTCTCTGATGTCTTTTTAAACTCCTCCCTCTCTGTGATCCTTCTTGTTGAATAAGTGTTCAAATACTATTGCTTCCTTTTCAGAAAGAACTCAAGAATTTAGTCCTTTTTTAATTGTTCAAAGGAAGGACTTTGGAACCAGGTTTAAATCCTGTCTCCACCCACTACTATCTGTGTTACTTAGCCTGTTTGTTAAAACCTCTCTGGGTCTCAGTTTTCTTGTCTGTGAAAAGGAAATAAGTATAATACCTATATCATAGAGATTATGAATTTAGAAGAGTACTTGGTATATTGTAAGTACTCCGTATATATTAGTTATTACTAGGTTCATCATTATAATCTTCACAGCTTTACAGACTTACTTTATCTCTTGTTTAGAATATTGAAATGATCTTTTAAGTAGTCTTCTAACTCCAGTTCTTAATCACTTAATTTCCTTATTTAAGGAAAATGTGAGGGCTCAGTCAGAACAACTGAAGTTATACTAGGTATTTTAACAGGATTGAAAAGGTATTGAATAATAGTTATTAGAGAACTGAAAAAACAAAGAAGTAATCAGAGGAATAACTGCGGAAGCTGCTACCACTCCTAAGGCTGAGTGAAAAGAGGCCTTAGGCTGGGGTTTTCGGAAGCTGGATGATTAAGGGAAAAGCCCTGAGAAGAGGACTCAGACTTGGAAGGAGCACTACCTGAAGGTTCTGGTATCCACCCAGGGGCCTCATGAGGAGAGTCCGGGAAAGTCAGGAGAAGCCTGATCCACCCAGGGGCCTCATGAGGAGAGTCCGGGAAAGTCAGGAGAAGCCTGATGCACCCAGGGGCCTCATGAGGAGAGTCCGGGAAAGTCAGGAGAAGCCTGATCCACCCAGGGGCCTCATGAGGAGAGTCCGGGAAAGTCAGGAGAAGCCTGATCCACCCAGGGGCCTCATGAGGAGAGTCCGGGAAAGTCAGGAGAAGCCTGAGGGCCATGGCAGGGTGACTGACAAAGCCACACAGCGACCAGCCAGGAGCGAGTCCTTGTCCCTTTCCCCAGCCTTCTAGTCCAGTCCCCTACTGAAGAATCTAAAAGAACCAGATAGCAAAGGAGTGTTATTTGCAGAATCCCAAGCACTAGCCTCCCAGGAGAGAGTATAGAAGGGTGGACTGGAGACGAGAGTCGAGAGGTTAATAACTAGTACAGTGTGCTTTTGAAAATGCAACCTCCCCTCTGCACTTTGAAAACAATCAGCGGCCCTTTGCTACCTAAGGGACAGAGTTTTAGACTCCTCGCTCTCCAGCCAAAACCCACTTCTTCCGCTCTTTCCCCCATCCTCCCTTTCCTCCCTTATTTCTGTCCTCACTCACCTCCTAACTTTCAGCTGCCTCTTCACCATGCCCTTTGCTGTGCAGTCTTTGATTCATTTCTTCTGAAACATTTAATTACTTCCATTGTGTTACTCTGTTGCCTCTTCTGACTTTCTTTCATATTTTGACAAGATCTTGTCCATTCTTTTAGTCAACTCTTCCATTAAACTGAGTTCTAGACAAAATTAATGATGTATTCCTCTGTACTTCCATAGATTATTGGTAGATTCATTCAAATCAGGTGTGTATTGACTCTATATTATGTAATAGCCATTGTGCAAAGCATAGTGTATACAATGATGAACCAAATGCCCTTGGTCTTTGCTACATGGAGTTTCCTGAGGAAATTATTTTTGAACTTGGATTGGAGGAAACTGGGATTGATACATCCAAGAGAATTGATACAACTATTGTATAACTGAGCATGTAGGGTCAAAGTAAGGGCTAACTGGAAAAGTACATTGGCACTCTCTAGTATACACATTGGAGAGGGCGATGGCACCCCACTCCAGTACTCTTGCTTGGAAAATCCCATGGACAGAGGAGCCTGGTAGGCTGCAGTCCATGGGGTCACTGAGGGTCAGACACAACTGAATGACTTCACTTTCACTTTTCACTTTCCTGCATTGGAGAAGGAAATGGCAACCCACTCCCGTGTTCTTGCCTGGAGAATCCCAGGGACGGGGGAGCCTGGTGGGCTGCCATCTATGGGGTCGCACAGAGTCGGACATGACTGAAGTGACTTAGCAGCAGCAGCAGCACCATACACATTCTAATCACAGTCCTGGGAAGAGAGGAGAGGAAAGAGAAGAGACAGTTTCTAAATTTTTAATAGCTTTAATAATTAAAGGCTGAGTCATGGGGAATTGAGAGGATTAAAAGCAGAAACAATAAAAAAAAACATTTCAAAAAGATGAATTAGAAACAGTGTTGAATGCTGCTGAGGTTTAATAAAATGAGCATGCAGATTTTGCACGGGATTAAAATGACCTCATAGTGATCATAGGGAGATCTTTTTCAGTGAAGCAGTGGCACCAACACATAGAATAAGAACGAGGGAGTGAAATGGAGATAGCTAAATAACTTAAGAGGAATTTGACTTGAAGAACAAGACCCAGGATACTTATTTTCTTGTGTTAGAGTTCTTTTCCAGTTTTTCTAACCAGCTACAGCATGTACTTTCTGCAGGTACCTTATGTAACCTTACCACTTAGACCAGCAACTGGCACCTACTAGATGCTTGTTAAGGAGATGTATGACTGATGAAGGTTATTACAAGGGATTAATTAAAACTACAAAATAACAGAGTGTCTTAGTCTGTTTGGGCTGTTAATTACAAACTACCACAGACCAGGGAGCTTATAAACAACAGAAATTTATTTCTTACAGTTTTGGAGACTGGAAATCTGAGATCGGTATGCTTGCCTGGTCATGGTCTGGTGAAGACCCCCTGTTGGGTCACAGACTGGTGACTAGGGATCACTCTGAGGCCTCTTATAAGGGGCTATTTTCATTCATGAGGGTTCCCTCATGACTTCAACATCTCTCCCAAACTCCACCAACAAATATCATCATGTTTAGGGTTAGGATTTCAGCATATGAATTTGGGGTGGTTAGGTTCATTCAGGGACTTCCCAGGTGGCTCCGAGGTTACAGAATCCACTTGCAATGCAGGAGAATTAAGAGATCTTCCCTAAATCGGGAAGATCCCCTGGAGGAGGGCACGGCAACCCACTCCGGGATTGTTGCCTGGAGAATCCCATGGATGGAGGAGGCTGTCTGACTACAGCCCATGGAGTTACAAAGAGCTGGACACGACTGAAGCAACTGAGCAAACACGCACGTATGCACATTCAGGTCATGGCACAGAGCAAGTTTTTGTGGCTTAGGTTTAGTAGAATAGAAGCTAAAATATTTGTTACTTTTTTTCCTGAGTTATTTTTGGCCTAAATTTGAAGATATGTTTCAATGATTCAAAAAAACTTTGCATGTTAAAAGTTAAAGTTTAAAAAATAAAATAAAATTAAAAAAAAAAAGTTAAGAATAGGAATCAATGAGAAAATAAAGCCAATTTTTGAAAATAGCACAATGCCATAAACCTCACAGCTCTAATCCATATTCCTATTGTTTAAGTTTGAAAAGTCATAGGTGTACCCTAGTTTTATTCTGACTTAACATGTACAAGAAGAGTTTGGTCTGCAGTGGTATTACTAGTTTCTTTCAACATGTATTCTCCACTGTTATAGGAGTAATAGGCATCTTAATTTTTGTCTTTAATTTGTGTGAAGTCCAAGGTTATGTTACAAAATAACTTTTGATACTTTAAAAAGTATACATTTGAATTATGTATAAAAAATATCTGCAATATTGCAAGTCAAGCTCAGTAACATCTGACTCTTTGTGACCCCATGGACTATAGCTCACCAGGCTCCTCTGCCCATGAAATTCTCCAGGCAAGAATACTGAAATGGGTATTCCCTTATCCATGGGATCTTCCCAAACCAGGCATCAAACCTGAATCTCCTTCATTGCAGGCATATTCTTTACCCTCTGAGCCACCACGGAGGTCCCTCCAAGTTTAATATTTAATTGATGTTCTTACTGAATAGTTACTCATAATTGCAATTCAAAACAAATTATCAGAGGCTATTTGGCCCAATTCTACACAAAATTGTCAAATAAATGATATTGTTATGAAAACCTTTCAGTGTTACCTTTCATAGCCTTGTCGCCCCCTGTGGTTCTTCTTCTCTTCTCTGTTTCCCAGTCTTAAATAACTTTCACAAAATTGCTGTCAGGGTGACTTTGTTGGGCAAATACTTTTTAAGTAAGTCATAAATGACAAATAAAGATCAGTGGTTTTTCTTTCCTTTCCAATGGTTACTCAGGCTTGGTTCTATCCTTCATGTGTTTAACAGAGAGCCACCCCTTAGCTCAAAGGACTTTTATTCATCACAGGGTATATTTTAGAGAAGAAACTTCTTATTTCCTCACAAATCACAACATACAGGCAGCTACTATTTCTGTTCTGCATGCAGCTGGCCTGGAGGGCATTACATCCAAGATAAAACCACATCTGCCTTTGGTCCAACCAAACTGGGTATAGTGTCTTTAGGAGCTAAGAGTGCTATGACAGGTAAGGATGGTGGAATTTGGTCTGGGCCTCTGTACTTGTACTTCTTTGTTGAACCAACCCCCTTGAAGTTCCTTTCAGCATTTGTTTTAAGATTGGATGCTCTAACTCTTGCCATCTGCTTGTCTGGTTATAATCCCATCCCAGACTTTGACGTATTTCTACCACTTGCCCTTCCTATGGAGCCCATCATGAACTCACTTGAACCAGCTCTTTCTCTGTTAATTTCCCATTCTTGGTGTCATGTTGAGGCTCAGCATCTTGACACACATCATGTTATCCCTCCCCGTGCCCTCCTGTGGTCCTCTGCTCCCAGGCTCTGATGTGACATGTACATGGAATAATCGTTGAAAAGTTTATTGTAGACTTAAGAGATGCTAACAGCAGTTTGGAAAAGGAAGGGAGTAATTACTCTTTACTTTAAATAATTCATTTTAGGAAATTGGAATTTTGGTGGGATAATATGATGTTGGTGCCATATTATTACTTCAAAATCCACCAATTTTTCTAATAAATGTGATACCCTGGTTCTAGCATATTATACAAATTTGTAAATCACCAAAAATGCTCATGACTTTTGCTAGCTAATGAATTATAGGTCCCTTTTTAAACCTAGAGATCTTACTTCTAGGAACTGTAAGAAATTAAAATATGAGTGTGGAAAACTAACAATTATTGAAATCAACTGTTGGCCAGATATCTTTCTTACATGCGGTTATTTTACTAATTTTCATAATTTTTTCACAATATAGGAAACATTATCTCCATATTTTATGTAAGATAAGGGTATCTCTATAAGACACAGTTGGGTGGAAAATAGAGCATGAACACAGAAATCTAAGTTAAGGCCAAATGTAAACTGTCCTGTAACATTAACATTCAGTTCAGTTTTCTTACTAAGATCTAAATGTGGCCTTATTTCATGGGAAATAGATGGGGAAACAGTGGAAACAGTGTCAGACTTCATTCTTTTGGGCTCCAAAATCACTGCAGATGGTGACTGCAGCCATGAAATTAAAAGACGCTTACTCCTTGGAAGGAAACTTATGACCAACCTAGATAGCATATTGAAAAGCAGATATTATTTTGCCAACAAAGGTCCGTCTAGTCAAAGCTATGGTTTTTCCAGTGGTCATGTATGGATGTGAGAGTTGGACTGTGAAGAAGGCTGAGCGCCAAACAATTGATGCTTTTGAACTGTGGTGTTGGAGAAGACTCTTGAGAGTCCCTTGGACTGCAAGGAGATCCAACCAGTCCCTTCTGAAGGAGATCAGCCCTGGGATTTCTTTGGAAGGAATGATCCTAAAGCTGAAACTCCAATACTTTGGCCACCTCATGCGAAGGGTTGACTCATTGGAAAAGACTCTGATGCTGGGAGGGATTGGGGGCAGGAGGAGAAGGGGACGACAGAGGATGAGATGGCTGGATGGCATCATTGACTCAATGGGTGTGAGTCTGAGTGAACTCTGGGAGTTGGTGATGGACAGGGAGGCCTGGCGTGCTGGGATTTATGGGGTTGCAAAGAGTCGGACACAACTGAGCGACTGAACTGAACTGAAATGTGGCCCAATGTCTCATTTAGAGACATAGTCTCCCATTGTAATTAAGAATGTGATTTGGAATTAGATTTCCTGGGTTCTATCCCTTTTCTTCTACTCATTAGCACTGAGGCTCTGAGTGTACCACTTAACATACTCAAGACTCAATTTTGTGATCTTTAAGTTAGGGATGGTAATGGTGAAGATGATAATATTTCCTTTCTTCCAGGATTGCCTGTGCCAATCAGATAATACACGTAAAGCAGTTGGTGACTGGTATAGAGTAAACATAAAATAATTGTTGTTTCCTTAATTTGGACATTTTGGCTTTAAAAAAAATAGCTTTTTTTTCATTTGGATAACAAAATAGGAAACAAAGAAAAGCTATATATTTCAGGTAGTTCAATTCAGTCACTCAGTCCTGTCTGACTCTTTGCAACACCATGGACTGCAGCATGCTAGGCTTCCCTGTCCATCACAAACTCCCGGAGCTTGCTCAAACTCATGTCCATCAAGTCAGAGAGGCCATCCAATCATCTCATCCTCTGTCATCCCCTTCTCCTCCTGCCTTCAATCTTTCCCAGCATCAGGGTCTTTTCCAATAAGTCAGTTTTTCACATCAGGTGGCCCAAGTACTGGAGCTTCAGCTTCAGCGTCAGTCCTTCCAACGAATATTCAAGACTGATTTCCTTTAGGATGGACTGGTTGAATCTCCTTACAGTCCAAGGGACTCTCAAGAGTCTTCTCCAAAACCACAGTTCAAAAGCATCAATTTTTCAGCACTCAGTCGCTTTATGGTTCAACTCTCACATCCATTCATGATTACTGGAAAAACCATAGCTTTGACTACATGGACCTGTTCAGTAAGTAATGTCTCTACATTTTAATACTCTATCTAGGTTGGTCATAGCTTTACTTCCAAGGAGCAAAGAGTCTTTGAATTTCATGGCTGCAGTCACCATCTGCAATGATTTTGGAGATCAAGGAAAGAAAGTCTCTCACTGTTTCCACTGTTTCTCCATCGATTTGCCATGAAGTGATGGAACCAGATGCCATGATCTTAGTTTTTTGAATTTTGAGTTTTAAAACAGCTTTTTCACTCTCCTCTTTCATTTTCATCAAGAAGCTATGTAGTTCCTCTTCACTTTCTGCCATAAGGGTGGTGTCATCTGTATATCTGAGGTTATTGATATTTCTCCTGGCAATCTTGATTCCAGCTTATGCTTCATCAAGCCTAGCATTTCTCATGATGTACTTTGCATATAAGTTAAATAAGCAGGGTGACAATATACAGCCTTGACATACTTCTTTCTCAATTTGGAACCAGTCTGTTGTTCCATGTCCAGTCCTAACTGTGGCTTCCTGACCTGCATACAGGTTTCTCAAGAGGCAGGTCGGGTGGTCTGGTATTCCCATCTCTTTCAGAATTTTCCAGTTTGTGGTAATCCACACAATCAAAGACTTTGGCATAGTCAATAAAGTAGAAATAGATGTTTTTCTGGAACTCTCTTGCTTGTTCGATGACCCAATGGATTTTGGCAATTTGATCTCTGGTTCCTCTGCCTTTTCTAAAATCAGCTTGAATATCTGGAAGTTCACGGTTCACATACTGCTGAAGCCTGGCTTGGAGGATTTTGAGCATTACTTTACTAGCGTATGAGATGAGTGCAATTGTGTGGTAGTTTGAGCATTCTTTGGCATTGCCTTTCTTTGGGATTGGAATGAAAACTGACCATTTCCAGTCCTGTGGCCACTGATGCATTTTATAAATTTGCTGGCACACTGAGTCAGCACTTTCACAGCATCATCTTTTAGGATTTGAAATAGCTCAACTGGAATTCCATCTCCTCCAGTAGCTTTGTTCATAGTGATGCTTCCTAAGACCCACTTGACTTCACATTCCAGGATGTCTGCCTCTAGGTGAGTGATCACACCATCATGATTATCTGGGTCATGAAGATCTTTTTTGTACAGTTCTTCTGTGTATTCTTGCCACCTCTTCTTAACATCTTATGCTTCTGTTAGGTCCATACCATTTATGTCCTTTATTGAGCCCATTTTTGCATGAACTGTTCCCTTGGTATCTCTAATTTCCTTGAAGATATCTCTAGTCTTTCCCATTCTATTGTTTTCCTCTATTTCTTTGCACTGATCATTAGGGAAGACTTTCTTATCTCTCCTTGCTATTCTTTGGAACTCTGCATTCAGATGGGCATATCTTTCCTTTTCTCCTTTGCTTTTGGCTTCTCTTCCTTTCACAGCTATTTGTAAGGCCTCCCCAGACAGCCATTTTGCTTTTTTGCATTTCTTTTTTGGGGGTGCTCTTGGTCCCTGCCTCTTGTACAAAGTCATGAACCTCCATCCATAGTTCATCAGGCACTCTATCTATCAGATCTAGTCCCTTAAATCTATTTCTCACTGCTGACCCGTACCTCCACAGGAGATGCTCAAACACACTTCTGTCTCTGTCTCTGTGGGGTCCCTGGGTCCTGGTGCACACAAGGTTTGTTTGAGCCCTCTGAGCATCTCTGGTGTGAATGGGGTTTGATTCTAAATGTGAATTTGCCCCTCCTGCCATCTTGCTAGGGTTTCTCTTTTACCCTTAGGTGTGAGGTATCTCTTCATAGCTGCTCCAGTGCTTACCATCTTACTGGGATTCCTCCGACCTTGGATGTGGGGTATCACTTCATGGCTGCTTGCTTCATGCAAAGATGGGCACAATAAAGGACAGAAATGGTGTGGACCTAACAGAAGCAGAAGATATTAAGAAGAGGTGGCAAGAGTACACAGAATTATACAAAAAAGATCTTCATGACCCAGATAACAAGATGGTGTGATCACTCACCTAGAGCCAGATATCCTGGAATGTGAAGTCAAGTGGGCCTTAGGAAGCATCACTATGAACAAACCTAGTGAAGGTGATGGAATTCCAGCTGAGCTATTTCAAATCCTGAAAGATGATGCTGTGAAAGTGCTGCACTCAATATGCCAGCAAATTTAGTAATCTCAGCAGTGGCCACAGGACTTAAAAAGGTCAGTTTTCATTCCAATCCCAAAGAAAGGCAATGCCAAAGAATGTTCAAACTATCGCACAATTGTAGTCTTCTCACACACTAGCAAAGTCATGCTCAAAATCCTCCAAGCCAGCCTTCAACAGTAAGTGAACTGTGAAATTCCAGATATTCAAGGTGGATTTAGAAAAGGCAGAGGAACCAGGGATCAAATTGCCAACATCCGCTGGATCATAGAAAAAGGAAGAGAGTTCCAGAAAAATGTCTACTTCTGCTTTATTGACTATGCCAAAGCCTTTGACTGTGTGGATCACCATTAACTGTGGAAAATTCTGAAAGAGATGGGAAGACCAGAACACCCAACTTGCCTCTTGAGAAACCTGTATGCAGGTCAGGAAGCAACAGTTAGGACTGGACATGGAACAAAAGACTGGTTCCAAATTGAGAAAGGAGTACGTCAAGGCTGTATATTGTCACCCTGCTTATTTAACTTATATGCAGAGTACATCATGAGAAATGCTGGGCTGGATGAATCACAAGCTGGAATCAAGATTTCTGGGAGAAACACCAATAACCTTAGATATACAGATGACACCACCCTTATGGTAGAAATCGAGGAAGAACTGAGAACCTCTTGAAGAAAGTGAAAGAGGAGAGAGAAAAATTTGGCTTAACACTCAACATTCAGAAAAGTAAAATCATGGCACCTGGTCCCATCACTTCATGGCAAATAGATGGGGAAACAATGGAAACAGTGAGACACTTTATTTTTGGGGGCTCCAAAATCACTGCAGATGGTGACTGCAGCCATGAAATTCAAAAATGCTTGCTCCTTGGAAGGAAAGTTATGGCCAACCTAGACAGCATACTAAAAAGCAGAGACATTACTTTGCCAAAAAATGTCTGTCTAGTCAAAGCTATGGTTTTTCCAGTAGTCATGTATGGATGTGAGAGTTGAACTGTAAAGAAAACTGAGTTTAGAAGAATTGATGCTTTTGGACTGTGGTATTGGAGAAGACTCTTGAGAGTCCATTTGGACTGCAAGGAGATCCAACCAGTCCATCCTAAAGGAGATCAGTCCTGGGTGTTTTGGAAGGACTGATGCTGAAGCTGAAGCTCCAATACTTTGGCCACCTCATGCGAAGAGTTGACTCATTTGAAAAGACCCTGATGCTGGGAAAGATTGAAGGCAGGAGGAGAAGGGGATGACAGAGGATGAGATGGTTGGATGGACATCACTGACTTGATGGACATGAGTTTGAGCAAGCTCTGGGAGTTTGTGATGGACAGGGAAGCTTGGCATGCTGCAGTCCATGGGGTCACAAAGAGTCAGACATGACTGATCGATTGAACTGAACTGAACTGACTGAAGGTGCTTCTTTTTCATTCTTGTTTTTGAAAATGTTAAAGTGAGTTGATTTCTCCACAAGAATAGTATAATTTACTAAGTTGGAGAATTAAAGTGTGGTATGTGAAAATGCCTCAGTTTTCAGAACAGGGATAGTCCTGGGCCAAGTTCTCCAATATTATTCTCAATAATTTTTCAGTATTGCTTTTCAGAATGTCAGTGTAAGGTATTCCAGTTTTATTGAAATTTTCGTACATATGTTTTATATATTCAGGTAAGACTCTCTTAGGCTAACGGGTCACTAGTTCCTCTGGAGTTTGCTGGTGTTACACTGGAGAAAAATAGTAAACGTGGAACAAGGACTGTAGTCATGTAAGTAAGATGTGACCCTCAGTATTGAAGATTGAAGTACTATGTTACAACTGACATGATGACAAAAATGCTTTTTACAGATAACTTATTATATAAAAATTTAAAAATTACTTAGAATGGCGCTCTGTTCTCTAAACTTGCTGATACACCGCAACTTTGGATATTGTTTTATACCTGATTCAGCAGTTTTAGAAACACTGAAATACTCAGCATACAGCTGTGTTCCTATTTGCACAGACTTCACATCTGCCAAAGCAAATACTGGTCTGCTCCCTGTAATTCTACCATGCCACGAGAGTTTCTCCTGTATTTATGGGATGGGTGTGTTGATTGTAAGTTAGAGCTCTGGTGTTTGGTTCTTGACTACATTGTACTTAAGTTCATTCTAAGTTTTTTTGGTTGGAACTTGAAAGCAATGCCACTTTTAGATTTGGGAGGGTGCAAAGAAATAAGGCAGGACTATTATATTATGGTCATGCTATATCTTCATTATATGTCCTTTACTTGTACATACGTTTGAAGAACTCATACATTCTCTTGTTTCCAAAATATACCTTTAAAGACTTCATTTCAGATGTATAATCTGTACCAGTGGGAAGTTATTGAGCTTGAATTTTATTTTTAACATTTCTATGCCATTAGGGGAAAAATTATTTAGCTAAGAAGAGGCTTGGAATCTATCACTAATAATATTGTTCTAGTAATTGAGCTGTTTGGCAAAACTCTTTTGTAGAAAAAGAATTTCATTTAAATGTATGTAAGTAATAAAATATGAATGATTGAAATTGATCTTGAGAAAAGATTAATGAGCTTTATGTCTCTGATTCAGGTTTCCCTTCCCCTCATCCACATTTCTACTTTCTGGCTGAATTTTTCACCAAAGGCAATAATTTTAATGATAACTCAAATTCATCATGCCCACCGTGAATGTATCATAAATTTACCTTACATGCTTATATATGTACTACTCTCATTTTTGTCCTTTTGCTCAGTAGCTTTCACTTTTCTACCACATTAATTTTAAATCTGTAGAGATTGATTTCTGAGCCTCTGAATATGAAACCTCTGCCTTCTTGGCCTGTTCACTTATTGCAACGAATAAATAGAAGTTACTCCATCCTCCACTCTTTCCCTGCACTTATTCTCCTCATCTCTCTCTTCTATTCATTCCAAATCCAGCTTTTCTTCAAGATCCTCTCTGACAATCTTTGGCTTTAAACTGTATAATTCAATTGATTTACATTTACTATGTCTTAATTTTTAACGTTGCATTTCATTCTTTTGCTTTACCTTGTTTTTCTGTTTTATTTTCTTTTTTTCAGAGAGAGGATAAGTGGATTTTGTGTTTGCGTACATTCTACTCCCCTTCACCCAACTAGATTGTCTTTTATACATTTAATTTTTATTTTAAAAATTATTTTTCTACTTTTGTACACAAATATTAAGATGAACAGTCTGAAGAGATTATGTTTAATCTCTTACCAATTATGACAGCAGCTTAAAACGTTTTACTCCCAAAGCCCTACGTGTATGAGTGTATGTTGTTGTTTAGTCGCCAAGTCGTGCCTGACTTTTTTGTGACCCCATGGACTGTAGCCTGCCAAGCTCCTCTGTCCATGGGATTTCCTAGGCAAGAATACTGCAGTTGGTTGCCATTTCCTTCTCCAGGGGATCTTGCCAACTCAGGGATCAAACCCATGTCTCATGCATTGGACTATATATACATATATATAGACTGTATATACATATATACATTTATGATGCTTATATTTTTTATATAATACATAAAATACAACATATATAATGTTATCTATTATGTAGAATATTTATATGTATTATCTGTATTGTATAATACATAGACTATGTATATTTATCATATACTATGTAATACATTGCATACAATGTAACGTATGTATAATAATTAATATAAAATGATAATATATATAATTCTAGTTATTTATTAATCCATTGGACTTTTTAGAAATTGGCTTATATGTTCAATGATTTTTTTTTAATTTAATTTAATTTTATTTTTAAACTTTACAAATTGTATTAATTTTGCCAAATATCAAAATGAATCCGCCACAGATTTACACATATGGATAACATTTTTCTTTGGTTGTGTCGCAAATGTTTTTCTCAGATAATGTTTGTTTTCTTCTTATAGTGTATCTCTATTACACAGGTTTCTGCCTTCTATTTTTGCTTTTGAGAAATTAGCTATTGTTTGTTTGTTGTTTCCTTCACAATAATTTGTCTTTCTCTTTCTCTTGCTGCTCTTACAATATTATGTCTTTCGTGTGTTGCAGTTTCAATACAATGCACATATTTGTGAATTTCTTTTTATTTATCCTATTTAGGTATTTAAAATTTTTATCTTTGAGGATCAGAGTAATTTTGAAAAAATTATTAGCTATTATCATTTTGAATATTGCTTCTTTTCTGTTCTCTTGACTTTCTCCTTCTGGGATTTTAATTAAATGTATATTAGAACTTGTAATCTTAAGTTATATATTTCTTAATGTCCCTTTTATATATTTTTTTATGTTGCATTCTAGATATTTTCTTATATTCTGTTTTCTATTTTATTAGTTTTCTCTTTAGCTGTGTCTAATAGCTTGGCTCTTGGATTAATTGGGCATTTTGTATGATTTCATTTTACCTCCATTATGGAGTTTTTATGAATATATGCTTTTAATATACTTTTAGTGACGGCTCCAGAATTTATAATATACATTTTAAAATCAAGGCCAATCTTCACATGTAATATTAAACTTTACAACAGTAGATTTCCAATTTTTCTTTGTCATCTTTTATGCTATTTTACCTTAGTGTTTACTTTTCTGTATGCTATAATTGTTACTATAGTTGCTTTAGACATTCAGTTATATTTTAGGCAAAAAATAATAACATATATCTCTTATATTTACCATAATTTTAACTATTTACAGAATTCTTCATTTCTTTGTGTAGACCCAAGTTTCTGTCATATTCCTTTTGCCTAAAGAATTTTGTATAACATTTCATATATGCAGGGCTTCAAGTAACAAATTATCTCAGTTCAGATCAGATCGTGTCTGACTCTTTGCAACCCCATGAATTGCAGCACGCCAGGCCTCCCTGTCCATCACCAACTCCTGGAGTTCACTCAGACTCATGTCCATCGAGTCAGTGATGCCATCCAGCCATCTCATCCTCTGTCGTCCCCTTCTCCTCCTGCCCCAAATCCCTCCCAGCACCAGAGTCTTTTCCAATAAGTCAACTCTTCGCATGAGGTGGCCAAAGTACCGGAGTTTCAGCTTTAGCATCATTCCTTCCAAGGAAATCCCAGGGCTGATCTCCTTCACAATGGACTGGTTGGATCTCCTTGCAGTCCAAGGGACTCTCAAGAGTCTTCTCCAACACCACAGTTCAAAAGCATCAATTCTTCGGTGCTCAGCCTTCTTTACAGTCCAACTCTCACATCTATACATGACCACAGGAAAAACCATAGCCTTGACTAGACGAACCTTTGTTGACAAAGTAACGTCTCTGCTTTTGAATATGCTATCTAGCTTGGTTATAACTTTTCTTCCAAGGAGTAAGCGTCTTTTAATTTCATGGCTGCAGTCACCATCTGCAGTGATTCTGGAGCCCAAAAAAGTAAAGTCTGACACTGTTTCCACTGTTTCCCCATCTATTTCCCATGAAGTGATGAGACCGGATGCCATGATCTTCGTTTTCTTAATGTTGAGCTTTAAGCCAACTTTTTCACTCTCCACTTTCACCTTCATCAAGAGGCCTTTTAGTTCCTCTTCACTTTCTGCCATAAGTTATTGTTTGTCTAAACTATGCTTCTTTTCTGTTCTAAAAGATATTTTTTTCTGGATAAATAATTTTTGGTTGACATTGTTTTTTCTTTCACTACTTTAAAAGCAATATTCCATTGTACTCATCTCACCCAATAGCAAAGTGATGCTCAAAATTCTCCAAGCCAGGCTTCAATAGTATGTGAACTGTGAATTTCTAGATGTTCAAGCTGGAATTAGAAAAGGCAGAGGAACCTGAGATAAATTGCCAGCACCCATTGGATCATCAAAAAAGTAAGAGAGTTCCAGAAAAATATCTACTTCTGTTTTATTGACTATGCCAAAACCTCTGACTGTGTGGATCACCACAAACTGTAAAATTCTGAAAGAGATGGGAATATCAGACCACCTTACCTGCCTACTGCATACTCATCTGTATGAGATGAAGAAGCAACAGTCAGAACTGGACATGGAACAACAAACTGGTTCCAAATCAGGAAAGGAGTACATCAAGGCTGTATATTATCACCCTGCTTATTCAACTTATATGCAGAGTACATCATGAAAAATGCTGGACTGGATGAAGCACAAGCTGGAATCAAGATTGCTGGGAGAAATATCAATAACCTCAGATATGCAGATGACACCACACCTATGGCAGAAAGCGAAGAAGAACTAAGAGTCCCTTGATAAAAGTGAAAGAGTAGCGTGAAAAAGTTGGCTTAAAACTCAACATTCAGAAAACTAAGATCATTGCATCTGGTCCCATCACTTTATGGCAAATAGATGGGGAAACAGTGGAAACAGTGAGAGACTATTTTTTGTGGCTCCAAAATCACTGCAGATGGTGACTGCTGAATTAAATTCAAAGATGCTTACTCCTTGGAAGAAAAGTTATGACCAACCTAGACAGCATATTAAAAAGCAGAGACATTACTTTGCCAACAAATGTCCATCTAGTCAAAGCTATGGTTTTTCCAGTAGTCATGTATGGATGTGAGAGTTGGACTATAAAGAAAACTGAGTGCTTAAGAATTGATTCTTTTGAACTGTGGTGTTGGAGAAGACTCTTGAGAGTCCCTTGGACTACAAGGAGATCCAACCAGTCTATCCTAAAGGAAATCAGTTTTGAATATTTATTGGAAGGACTGATGTTGAAGCTGAAACTCCAATCCTTTGGCCACCTGATGCAAAGAACTGACTCGTTTGAAAAGACCCTGATGCTGGGAAAGATTGAAGTCAGGAGGAGAAGGAGATGACAGAGGATGAGAAGGTTGGATGGCATCACCTACTCAATGGACATGAGTTTGAGTAAACTCCAGGACTTGATGATGGAGAGGGAAGCCTGGCGTGCTGCAGTCCATGGGGTGGCAAAGAGTTGGGTACAACTGAGTGACTGAACTGAATGAACTTTTTCTTTCTACCTCAATATTCAGATCTTTTTTTATTTATCATTGAAACTCAATAAGTCCACTAAGATGACCTTGTGTTGACTGTTCAGTAACAACTTTTGTTATGATATATATACTCTTGTTGAAGATATGTAATATATGATATATATATTGTATGTTCAGGATGTTCTCTTCATCAAAAATGCTTTTCCTCTCATATGTTTTGTATACATTTTCTGTTTCTTTTTTTAAAATCAGAAGCACCAATTACATATATATTGAATCTTTGATTTCCTTAGTTTTACAATACCTATCATTGTCTTTATGTACTTTAGTAACTGTATTATCTTCCAGTTATTTTTGTATTAATGCCTTTAACCTGTTCACTATCTTTTCTGTTTTCAGTAATATATATTCCATTGCTTTTGCTTTCACTATGGCTTTTGTTTATATTTATCTTCGATTCCCTTTTCGAGCACTTATAAACTCAGTCTTCATCTTCTATAGACATGTAACACTTGATCTCATAATTTATTATTAGTATAATTTGTTAATAGAAATATCATATACCAATTTTACTGAGAGTCTGAAAAATTCTTTATTTGAACTATGGCTCTGTTTTTTTTCATGTGCCTTCCTATTCTTCCTCTTCTACCTTTTGCTTGCTTTCCTTTTCTCTTTTTATTTTTCCTTTCCTCTTTTTAGTTTCCGTGCTGGCATTAACAGGGCTAGGAATTTGCTGAAAGATAAAGTGGAGAAAGAAAAGTCGTGACAAAGAAACGAGCTGGAAGGGCCTGTGACTCTGGTTTGGATTTTTTTCTTAAGCACCCCTTCAAGGTACATCCTTACTCAGTTTTCAGCATCCATGAGATGGTATGACTGACAGTGATGTTTGCAGTGAAGGTCTCCATCCTGTTCACCCATCCTTTCCCCACAGACTTTCTGAGCTTTGATCTGGTAAATGTTATAGATCATTTGATTAAGTGCTATGCTATCACCTTGTGTAAATGTTATATATAAATACAATAATTGAAAAAGGTAGTAGAAATTATATGGCTAAATAATTATCTTGTGTTGATATTGTCTTGTAGCTGAGGGAATGGACTCTTGTCTTGCAGCTGAAGGTACTAGACTTTGAAACTCAGTTCTAACCACTGTCCTTGCCTGATTATACTTAACCATTCTAGTATTTGGTTTTCTTAACTTTGAACCTACTTCATACATGATGTTTGTATTAAATGATATTAATTTCCAAACAGCACTGAGTAGAATGCTTGGCACAAAGTATTCAATACATTTTATTATTACTGTTAGTAATTTGCATTTATTATATCCTTTTGCTTTCAACTACTCATTCTGTCTCACTTATAAATTTGTGAAATCCTTACCTACAAGTTGCTAAAGGAAAAACTCCCCCTAATCTCATCTGGATCACTTTTTCTTAGCCTTCTTTTTTTTTTTTTTTTTTTTTTTTGCCAATAGTCTGCTGTATCTAACACTTGGAAGAATTCTAGTTTTGATAGATTGTGTATACCAGAATCCTGGCAAGAAACAGATGAGATCCTCTGGGACGCAATAGAGGATGATGAATGAAAACATTTACAACGGTGTGAGAAGGAAAGTATGTTCAACAACAAATGGTAATGCACCCAAGACCTGTGTTTATCATCCTTGGGCCTGGATAAATAAAAGAAGAGAACAGTTTTTGGAACCTGGGGAAATGTTGCTTTAGGAAAAAGCTACCCTGCAGGAATGTAGCCATTCTCTAACCACAGCGGGGCAGGCGGGGGCCAGGAGAATAAATACTCTGACCTCATTCTCTTCCTGCTTTCCAATCCCCTACTGTGCTTCCCAATGCCCAGACCATAACTGGCCAAGCCAGAGAATGAGGTTGTTGATGGAACTGTAAATGTCAGCCTCTTGGGACTAGCAGATGTATAGAGAGAGATGGAGAATGAATCTGATGGGGCAAAAGGAGAAAACCAAGTACATCTGTTGCTTTCTTTGGGAATTTATTGTATCAGAATAAATATTCTAACTGTAGAAAAGTCTGTAGAACCATATCTGTACAGAGTTTAGACTTTAAATTGAATAGTCTTTTTCACCTGACTTTTTAGAGTTCTGGCTATAATTTTTAAATTAGCCACCCTACAGCTTTGTGTTTTGAAATAAAAGCAAACAAATATAACACTGTGGGTTGTTCTATATTTTAAAGAGAAGAGGAAAAAATTTGACTAAATGCTGCCTTAATAAATATTACTCTATAGATGGTTATGGCATTATCTCGTGTTTCATCTTCCTTGCTAACATTTACCAGCTAGTTTTACATTTAAGTTTTTAATGACCACCAATATGTGAATTATAAAAGTTTTTACTACATAAGAGTAGAATTAACAAAATAGTCATTTTACTTTTTCATCAAGGGTCTGCTCAACAATTTGTATTTATAAGAATTCAACTCAAAAATGTTACAAAACGAACTGGTCTTAATTCTGTTGAGTCATAGTCTATTGAAAAGATAGAACATCATGTAAAAACATAGTTTTAGAAAAGGAAGAATATTAATGTGGCTGAATGAAAGAATACATCGATGAAGTAGTTGATGAATAAATTAGAAATTAGAATAGAATTGCTCTGAAAATAAAAATCAATAACTCTCTCTTGCTTTCCAACTTGGAATCTAAAATAACGATTATTGCTGAAACAAAAAATTAGTTTACATCTCAAGTTGATAGATCGGTGGCTTAACGCTGACTATCATTTCTTCTGCTTATTTATTAATATAACTTTTGTCTATCCCTCAAGAGGATGACTTATATATGTTCTACAACAGTAGGTAAAGAGTTGATTTTCAGACCTTTAATTGTTTTCCATCTACTATTATAAAAGCAACTTATGGATGATTATTTAACTTTTTAGACATATCATTAATAGAAGTATCTGATAAATGGCTCTAGTCAGCATGTGTTTCCCACTTGTCAACAAACCAACAAATAAAACGTCATACCTCCATCCATTTTTCTAGCAAATATTCTACCTAGCCTATCCTTTCTCCCTAGATTTTTCCAAAAAAGTGGTACCTACCACCATGTTTCCCTTTTGCTATCGACATTTCATCCACTTAAAGATGAGCTTCATACTGTTTCCTTTTTAATAAGATCTTTTTCTCATAATCAAATAATCACAGAGTGGTGGTAAAAGAGGGGCTTCACACATGGCACTAGTGATTAAAAAACCCACCTGCCAATATAGGAAACATAAGAGACATGGGTTCGATTCCTGGATCAGGAAGATCCCTTGGATAAGGGCATGGCAACCCCACTCCAGTAGTTGTGCTTGGAAAATTTCATGGATAAAGAAGCCTGGCAGGCTACAGTCCACGGGGTTGCAAAGAGTCGGACACGACTGAAGAGACTTAGCACGCACCATGCGTGGTGGTAAAAGATCTCACTTTACTCCAACAGCACTGCGAAAGAGGAGTAACTGCCAGCCTAGATTCTGTGCTTGTAAGTGTATTCCTTATCTTTATGTCTATATATCTTTATCTTTATTGTATAAAGATAATATTTGTATATTCAATCTCCATGTGGAAAATTGATGTTAAAGAATAATATACACTTCTTCCAAGTAGGAGTGATATACTCCTAGATCTAAATATGTATTTTATTAAAGGTTAAATTTGCAGAATGAAAAATAACAAGGGCTTATGAGAAACTTCTGCTACATAAAAGAACAGTAATATGAAGCCTCTGGCCATACTGATTTTCTCTGTTTCTTAACTATATCAAGCAGATCCTATCTTAATGCATTTGTATGAGTTTTTGCCGGAGTTTTCCACCTTTGAAGATTTTCATGGCTAGCTACTTTTTGTCATTTGGCTCTCAGTTTAAACATCGCTAGTAAACTAAATAAACCTAAATAAACATTCTTTTTAAACCAATTCAACAGCTTTAACATATCTTTTCTTAGCCACAATCAAGCATATACTTGTCTCCAGCGGCTTTATCTATCACACAGAAACAGAGAATTCTTTCCAGGAACTCTTTCCATCTTTCTTTATTTATAATATTGTAAGTTAGGGAACAGCTTAATATCTGACAACAGGGGAATGACTAAAGGAATTCTAGATTAGATGTATGATAGAAAATTACATAGTCGCTAAAAGGGCCGTTCACGGACACTAGGAAACCAGTAGGACATCAAGAGATTGCATGTAACATGCATTCGCAAATGAAAGAAATTTGAAACAAATAGTGTGTTAAAAATTATTATATCGGGGTTTATTAAATGAAATCATTTTCTTTGTACTTTCTATATTTTCCATTTTCTAGGGATGGGGAAGTGTATGCTATGTTTACTCTTGTAAATATGAAAATTACATACTATCTTAAAAATGTAGAAGAGAACTGGACATGCTTGGATCATTGTGTGGAGCAGTGTTTCCTGAACTTTTAGTTTGGTTTCAGGAGACTTTTTCACTTGTATAATTATCAAGGACTCCAAATAGCATTTAGTAGTTTATACTTATTGATATTTACAATTTTAGAAGTTAAATCTCAGAAATTTTTAAAAAGTTATTAAGTCATTGAAAACAATATACCTATTTTATGTTAACATCAAAGATGCGTTATTATAAAACAACCATATTTAACAAAACAAGAACTTAATTAGATGAGTGGCATTATTTAAAAATTTTGCAAATCTCATAAATGTCTGGCTTAAGAGAATACAGCAGATTCTCATATTTGTATCTGATTTCCATCTCTCGCCATATTTTGTTATGGTTAAAGTATATTGAAAAACATGGACTCATACAGATATGTGATTGCAAAAAGGAAAGCTTCACAGACTTACTCTTACATTTTTACACCCCAACTCCCTAAATGTAGAAAGTCTTGGGAGCACCCGAGTATGTAGACCTTCCTCCGAGGTAGAGGAAGAATTGGAAGTCAGATCTGGGTTGAGTCCTAAATAAGTGATTTATTTACTAGTTGTGTAATTCTGACATTTCATTTAACGCCACTGAACTAAATGTTACGGAGAAGGAAATGGCAACCCACTCCAGTGTTCTTGCCTGGAGAATCCCAGGGATGGCAGAGCCTGGTGGGCTGCCGTCTATGGGGTCGCACAGAGTCGGACACGACTGAAGCGACTTAGCAGCAGCAGCAGCAACTAAATGTTATCTGTGAAATGAGATTCGTATTCCACTGTGTGGTTGAGAAAAGTCATTGTTGTTGTGAAATTCCTTTGCATTGTCAAAACAAAGACTTGAGATACAACATATGTCATTTTCCTATTTTCTCTGTTTAATCAGATAGTAGTAGTATTTATGTTTGTAGCTTTCATAGTCATAAGTGGTAAAGAAATAATATTTTAATTCTGTGCATTACTTCTATGCAAAAGGAAAAATCTTTTCTTTTTTTTCAGAAGGTTGTTGGACTGTCCCCCTCATTATTCTGTCCCCTCCTGTCTCTCCCGGAGAAGGCAATGGCAAGCCACTCCAGTACTCTTGCCTAGAAAATTGCATGGATGGAGGAGCCTGGTAGGCTGCAGTCCATGGGGTTGCTACAAGTCGGATGCGACTGAGCGACTTCACTTTCACTTTTCACTTTCACACAATGGAGAAGGCAATGGCAACCCACTCCAGTGTTCTTGCCTGGAGAATCCCAGGGATGGGGAGCCTGGTGGGCTGCCGTTTATGGGGTCGCACAGAGTCAGACACGACTGAAGCGACTTAGCAGCCTGTCTCTCCAAACTCTTGCTCTCCTCTTAGCTCATTCTATGAGATCAGTACTCAGTTGGAAGTTGTTTCTGAGTTTAGGCAGTCTAAAGGGAACCCTGCAAACCAAGGAACATCGCATTGTTCACTTGTCTTGTCCTTTTACCCATTGAAAATATGCGTTTAATGGCTAAAAATAGCTTTAGGATTCACTGTCCTTTCCTAAGCAAAGAATGGTATAGGATTTTTCTTAAATGGTCTGTTTATATTTAATCATTCTTTAAGTGTATTAATAATGAGAATGATAGCTTATATTTTATTAATTTTTAGAATTTTTAATGCTCATTCATGAATAGCCTCTGTGACAATACCTGGGAATATGAAGGGACTTCTACTACTTCATTTGGTAAATAAGAAACTGGGCTCTGATAATGTAGAGGGGTCCTTCTCAGGTCAAGAGGTTGATCCGAGATCGTCCCAGGACCAGGTTTGTGTTTCCCAAGGCCCAGTACTGCTGCTGATAATAGTCTATCAATTCTTTCAGAGATATCACACTTCAAGTTCTTAATGACAGAAGATTAATTTTTGTATTTTTTTTGTAATCTAAAATTACTTTGATTTTACTAGCTACTCATTCCCTCTCTTCAAGATTTGGAATTTGAAATGGTATTTAATCTTTCCAAATATTTTAAAGGGATAGTAACACTCACAGACAGATAAGATAGGGATCTTCAGATGTGTATTTTCTACTTCTCCTTGGTGTGTTGACTCAAGCTGCTGAAAAATCACTTTGGAGAGAGCTTAGATGAGATGAGGTTGCTATGTGAAAAACAATTCAAGTTTATGTATGGTTACTGATTCATGCATTTTTTCTTGAACTATGTCTTCTTTTGGAAGCTAAGATATGGGTGTGGTTCTACAAGAAACAAAACCATGCAAAGTATTAGAAAAGTTTTTTATTTTTGCTACAAGACTAAAGATGTGGGGATATTATCAATGTCTTTCTGTGCTTCTTGAATGACAGAGAGTTCTGCAGAATCCAGTACAGTAGTTTATTAGTTTAGTGAAATCATTAAAAAAATCCCTATACCCTGAAATACAATAATTACCATAGATGTTATCTTGAAATACTAAATAGACTTTTAAAAGATAAAGGTATTTTTAAGGTTGGGATTTATTGCAATTGGCTTTTAAATATTTTGGGGCTCATCTTCCTATTTCTTTTACTGTAAATACCTTATACTTTTAAAATATCAAGTTTTCAGAGAAGGAAAAATATTGTATGGCATCTCTTATATATGGAATCTAAAGAGTAATGATACAAATGGACTTATTTACAAAACAGAAACAGACTCATAGTCCTAGACAATGAACACAAATGCCATGGGTAGGATGGGTGGAAGAGGTAGTTTGGGAGTTTGGGATCCACGTGTACACACTGCTATATTTAAAATGGATAATCATCAAGGACTTACTGTATAGCAGAGGGAAATCTGCTGGATGTTATGTGGCAGCCTGGGTTGGGCAGGTAGTTTGGGGGAGAATGGATGCATGTGTGCGTATGGCTGAGTCTGTTTGCTGTGCACCTGACACTATCACAGTATTGCTAATTGGCTACACACCAATATAAATTAAAAGGCTTAAAAAATAAAATATTAAGTCTTACTAATAATATTTTAAGTTAATGTGTTTTACTTTAATACTTCACACTTTTAAAAACACCGAGTTTTTATTCCTTCCTTTGTACTGTTAAGTGGCTTCTGATTTAAATCTGCTAGATTACGATCAGATTCTCTAAGTCACTTGTTCTCTGTATCTTCCCTAACCTCCCTTCAGTCAATCTTTGTTGAAGCATTATTCATTCTTTGATGCTCTGCTTAAATTCCATCACATCCATGGGCTCTTTCCCAGATTCCTTGCGATTCTGTCCTTCTGCCCCGCTCTGTTCTTCCATTGCTCTGTGCACTTTTACAATACAGAACTCATGCCAATATCATGTGGGTTATATCAATAGATACCAGGGCTTAAGTCTATTACCACCAAACCCGGTAAGCCCATGGAGGACCCAGACTAGGTGCTATATATATTTGCATCCTCAAAGTAATTTCCTGAAAAATGTACCTTATATTGAATTGCATATATCTTCTGAAGCCAGAACCTCCTCTTCCCTAAGTAAGTAGAATGGACATATTAGGATGGGCAAGGTATACTACTCATGCTTCAGCAGTACAGTGACTTATTAACTCCCCCTGTTACTGCTGATTTCCATGTCACAGATAACTGAAGTAATTTTTAGAGTTTTTAACAGATTCATAAAAATTGAGCAGAATCCAGAATAAATTTAGTCAAGTAGTGCATTGTGGCTTTTGGAGACAACTGATGGGCCTTAGAGATTCACTACAAGACGTGAATTAATAAATGATCTTTTCTTACAAATAAATGTGTATAAAATTAATGCTAACTAGTGTAACAGGAAGGGAAATGGCCAAATGTTCTAAGCGTCCCTTGATTGTTTTAGCTATATATTTATGGAGAAAGGACTTCTAATGTCCTAGGAACAATTTTCTGGATTCCTCTCATTCCAAAATCATGGAAGTGGAGATGATACTGAAAGAGAAGACAAGGCACATTTATAAAATTTCACTCATTCAATAGTATCTTATGATTGCAATTATTCCAGAGAAAACAAAAGTAAGTCTTTGTAAAACAGAAAATGAGATCCATGTGTTCCTTCTAATCTCATGACACGATATCACTCACATACTTAAAAAATAAAAATAAAACATTATTCAACTGGTGAGTGAAACCTACATTGGTATTTTCTATATATTAGGAATAATGACCCATTTTTTGGCAGTAAGTGATCACAGGAGGCTATGATTTTCTTATCCTTCGGTATTCAGGACTCAAATTTATGTGGCTGAAATAACTCAAGAACATATTAAAAGTCAAGCTTGTAAATTGTTCTCTTGCCAACTCTTTGTATATGTGATATCTAAATATTTTAATTAAATAGTAATTAAGGCAATATGTGATAAATATGTAGAATGCTCCTGATTTCTAAGGCATATTGTCAGTCAGCCACTGGGTCCTTGTGGTGTTTTGAAGACTGAAAAACTTGGATACAGAGTGACTAATTTTAATAATTAATTAAGACTTTAATACTGCAGTCAGAGCCTATCTTAATTTATACTTGTAAATTCATTTCAAAGTAACTCGTTAATTACTTGGAGGTATTCAAACAAAAATTGTAATCTAAATGTGTCATATGTTTTTAATCAATATATTTCAGCTTTTTCATGATTATTAAAGTACTTGCATATGACAAATAGTTGTGATAGTAGAGACTGTGAGCAGAAGTTTGGCCATTTCCCATTTGATATATGCACATTGGAAAGCGGGAGTTAGGGATGAATTTTTTATTGCTCATAGATTATCTAAAAGTGCTTTAAAAATTGGCATCAAATACTTCTGACATATTGACAACTGATGTAATTTTTGGTGTAGTTATTTTTCATATTCACATTCTGCACACAAATATAAAACATCAAGCAAAATTATAGCATAAATCACACTTGAAATGGCAGGCTATATAAAATGCTATACTTTCTCAAGTAGCCAATTATACAAAAATTTCTTTTATGACCTCTCAAAGCAGAGAATTCCATAGCTCTGTAAAACAAAAATGAACTTATAAAAGGGTCTGAAGGGTAGTTTGCCCCAAGCAAGGAAAATGTAGAATATTAAGCAAAATATTGATGGAGGTATGAAGTGTGATAAAATGTATTACTTTGATTTCTTTGCTTTCTGCTGCCCTCTCCATACCAAGGACCAATTTCCCAGACTTCTGATCTCCACATAGTTGTCAGCTGAACAGTATAAGAACTCAAAAGTCTTATGGGCTGAAAGAGTCCTTATTTTGTTGAGAAACAACTTGGGACTCTCAGGCCTTTAATTTTCTCAAAACAGTATACGGAGCATGGCAAGCTCATTTGGTATAAGTGGCCTTTGGTGTCATTGAGTTTCTGGACAATTTCCCCTTTGTAGCTTGTATGTACTCCTGCCATCTAAGAAGTTTCCCTTAGGGGAGCCCTGACTCATAGACTCTCATTTTAGCTACAGAGAATTGTCTATTCCAATTCAAACAATCATCCACATTTTAGGATTTATTAGGCTTAATAAATAATGGATTAATGGTTAAGAATGAGGGTCAAATTTTAAAAATGTGAACATAAGTTCTTTAAAAATAAGGAATGAACTACTGATACATGAATGAATCAGGACCAGATACAAAAGTATGCATATGTCTGATTCCACTTACATAATGTTCTGGAAAAGCAAAGCTATGGGAATAGAAGTCAGATCAGTGGTGCCAGGAGTAGGGTTGGGAAGACAAGGTTGAATTCACAAGTGGAGGCAATTTTGGGGGTGAAAAAAATGTCCTCTAGGTGGTGATGGAAGTTATACAACTGTACACCTTTGTCATACTTAAAGATCTGTACATCTAAAATGGTGAATTTTACTCTGTCTAAAATATACCTTAATAAATATAACACAGTTACCTTTTTTTTTTTTTGGTGGTGAGAACAATTAAGACCTACTCTCCTACCCAGCTTGCAGATTTTTTTGATGCTATCTTCCTACTTAGTAAAATGAAATTATATTATAGTTTAATTATCATGAAGTACAGGGCCTAGACTGCTAGGATTTAGAAACCATTTTATAACTATTGTTTGCATTGTCTAAAAAGTCACTTAATCTCACTGAATCCCAGTATAAAATGGGAATGATTATCCTGCTCATTTCACTGGGTTATTGTTAGTCTCAAAGCGTATGTACTCAAAGAGTATGTAAGCAGTTAGGTGCTATATGAGCTAACATTATTTGCTAGATCATTTTATGGTTTTCATTTACAGGACTCTCCATAACTTCTAAATGTGACCATTGATTGTCTTAAGAGATAAGAAAATATTTTAAAATTTAAAATTGCAAACTTCTTAAAATATGACTTATTCTAAAATATAAAGATCCAGATTAAAATGAAAGTTCAGAGTTTAAGAAGTTAAAAAAGAAAATATTCCTTATTATGCCTACCTGTAAAAAATTACATTTTTAATACAAATATTCAGATAGAGCTAACCTTTATTTATAGAGTTTGAATATAGATAACATTTATAATTAAATTAATTGATTCATATATTTGTTTACTTGAAAAGCTACTATGCTAAAGACATTTTGAAAGATTCTCTAAGTGTTGTCATTTGTTTTAAAAAAATCAGTGATGGAACTTAAGCTAAATAAATAATTATCATATAATTTATTTGCACCACATCTCCTTAAGAGAAAAGGCTGTGAAATGAGAGTTCCATCCAGGACCTAGCCCTTTCTTGACTAGTATGTCATTTCTTGACTAGTTTAGTATGACTTGACACAAGTTATTTAGCTTCTCTGAGCCTCAGTATCCTTCCTTCATTTGTAAAACAGAGAAAATAATAGGACTAATTCTACAGTATTGATATGATGATTAAGTTGATGAGTCCATACAAAGTACTTACATAGTACTTGACCCATAATAAATACTTAATATGGGCTTCCCAGTGGCTCACACAGTAAAGAATCTAACTGAGGTAGGAGACAGGGGTTTGATCCCTGGGTCAGGAAAATCCCCTGGAGAAAGAAATGGCAACCCACTCCAGTATTCCTGTTTGGGAAATCCCACCGACAGAGGAGCCTGGTGGGCTACAGCCCATGGGATTGCAAAAGAGTCGGACACAACTTAGAGACTAAACAACAACAACAAATATAAATAACCAGACAATGAACATAATCTTAAGGCACTTTCAGTCTGACAGGGAGGTCAGACATGTAAATATTGTGTAAGATTAGGGAGGGCCCTGGGCTTCCCTGATGGCTCAGATGGTAAAGGATCCGCCTGAAATGAGGGAGACCTGGGTTCAGTCCCTGGGTTGGGAAGAGCCCTTGGTGGAGAGCATGCAGCCCACTCCACACAGACAGAGGAGCCTGGCGGGCAGTCCATGGGGTTGCAAAGAGGCAGACGTGACTGAGCGACTAAGCACAGCACAGCACAGGAAGGAACATACAGAACACGCTGGTCAGCTCTATGAAGGAAAAGGCTAGTTTGTCGGGGGACCAACACTTGAGCTTTGCTGGCTCTATCATCCACTTAGTTGGCAGAAGTTTCCTCTTCAAATTCGTACTTCAACTTCTCATAACTCATTAGGGATTTTATTTCCAGAATATATTCTGAATTTTTCTTCTTCTTTCTATTTTCATCATATCTCATTTGGACTAAAAGTGCTTCCTAACCTGTGTCCCCACTTCTATTCTTGCTTTGCTATAATACATTTCTCACAAGCCATTCAGATTTTTTAAAAAATCAGTAAATTAGAGAACATCATTCCTTTGTTTAAAACCCATCATTGGATTCTAATTGCATATAGAAAAAAAATCTCAATTCTTCCACACGACCTACTTTACAGTAGGTACATAGAGTAGGTACTTTACACTAACGTACACAGATCTTATCTCCAACCTCACATCATATCAGGCTGGTTATAACAGTTTTCTTTTATTCTTGCACACTCAAAGCTTATTCCTATCTTTGGAAAGAGGAATTATAGCTTCCCAAAGATGTCCATGTCCTGGTGTCTAGAACCTGTGAATATGTTACTTTACATGTCAAAAATGATTTTGTGATATATGATTAAGGATATTGAGATGGGGAAATTGTTCTGGATTGTTCAGATAGAACCAATGCAGTCATACGTATTATTACAAGCAGAGAACCTTTCCTGGCAATGGTCAGAGAAAGAGACATAACCCCAAAAGTAGCGTCAGAGAGGCTCTACCTTGCTGGCTTGAAGATGAGACAAGGCCGTGAGAATGCAGGTGATCTCCGGAAGCTTGGAAAGGTAGAGACACGGGTTCATCCCTAGATCCTCTGAAAAGGGGCACAGTCTTGTTGACACCTTGATTTTTGCTTAATGAGACCTAGGCTTCTGACCCATAGAACAGTAAGATGATACATTTGTCTTCTTTTAAGCCACTCAGTTCAGTTCAGTCACTCAGTTGTGTCCGACTCTTTGCAACCCCATGAATCTCAGCATGCCAGGCCTCCCTGTCCATCACCAACTCCCAGAATTCACTCAGACTCACGTCCATCGAGTCAGTGATGCCATCCAGCCATCTCATCCTCTGTTGTCCCCTTCTCCTCCTGCCCCCAATCCATCCCAGCATCATAGTCTTTTCCAATGAGTCAACTCTTCACATGAGGTGGCCAAAGTACTGGAGTTTCAGCTTTAGCATCATTCCTTCCTAAGAAATCCCAGGGCTGATCTCCTTCAGAATGGACTGGTTGGCTCTCCTTGCAGTCCAAGGGACTCTCAAGAGTCTTCTCCAACACCACAGTTCAAAGCATCAATTCTTCGGCACTCAGCTTTCTTCACAGTCCAACTCTCACATCCATACATGACCACTGGAAAAACCATAGCCTTGACTAGACGGACCTTTGTTGGCAAAGTAATGTCTCTGCTTTTGAATATACTATCTAGGTTGGTCATAACTTTTCTTCCAAGGAGTAAGCGTCTTTTAATTTCATGGCTGCAGTCACCATCTGCAGTGATTTTGGAGCCCCCCAAAATAAAGTCTGACACTGTTTCCACTGTTTCTCCATCTAATTCCCATGTAGTGATGGGACCAGATGCCATGATCTTCATTTTCTGAATGCTGAGCTTTAAGCCAACTTTTCACTCTCCACTTTAAGCCATTAGGTTTGTGCTAATTTTTATGGCAGCCATAGAAAATTACTACATCATTCCAGGCCACTTGCATTTGCTGTCCCGTCTGCTTGGAATGCCATTTTCCTCATACTTCTCCAGGGATAGATCCTTTTCCAATTTTATGTCTCAGATTCATTGTTACCTCCTACAGTGGTTTACTCTTATGGCCTTATCTGCAGCATCCTTTCCACTCCTGACTCCTGAGCAACTCTAAACAACACACTGTTTATTTCCTTCATGGAGTATCACTGTCTGGAATCACCTTGCTTGCTCACTTATTTTTTGCCGTTTTAAGCTTTGTAGCATCAGAGACCCTGTCTGTGTTGTTCATAGCTCTACTGCAGACCTTGTTTGTGTTGTTCACACTGTATCCTTTGGCAAATAATATACAATCAACAAATAGTTGTTGAATGAGAAAATAAACCTGGGAGGTGGTTATTTCAGGCAAAAATCAGAGCCTGAATAAATTTGGAGGTGTGAAATTGCTTATGTTCCTGGGAAAAGCTGTGTTTCCAATGGCTGAAGCCAAAAGAGGAAAGCAGAGGAAGATGGAGACCAAGAGCTAGGCATTTTCCTTCTCTTCTTTTATTATTATTTTAAATATCAGGTTGCTACTTCATGTAATTATTTAGGAATTAACAAGTATAAAATGGAGACTCATAGAGAATGAACTAGTGTTTACCTGTGGGGAGAGGGTGGGAGGGGCTACACAGGAGTAGGGAATTAAGAGATACAAACTATGTATAAAATAAGCTGCAAGGATATATTTTACAGCACGGGGAATATAGCCAATATTTTATAATAACTGTAAATGGAGTATTATGTATAAAAATATTGAATTCCTCTGTTGTACACCTGAAACTAACATAATATTGTCAATAAACTACATTAAAAAAATTCAAACGCATAACAAAGCTAACAAGACCCAGTGAACAATTGTGTGTGGGCTGAGTGGAGAAGGAAGAGTGTCCTCTGTGTCTCATCTTGGGACGAGGATAATTGTGGTAGTGTTAACTGGTATAAAGAACAATGTGAAATCATGATTTGTCTCATTCTGGACTCAGAGCTATATGGACTTGTCCAGAAGGAGATGTTCAGTGCAAGTACTTAGGGTCTGAAACTTGACTGGAAGTTATTAGGATGTAAATAGACACAAAGTCAAGGGATCTAATAATTAACAGATAAAGACAATGGGCAAGGAGAGTAAAAAGCTGATAATACAGCACTAGAAAGCACAGTAACTTTCTGAGAGGGACTGGCAAAGGAAATTGGACCCCAAAAGCAGAGGAGTAAAAGTAGTATCTGGGTCCAGGAAGCCATGGGGAAGAAAATTTCAGAAAGAAGGAGGGAGTAGTCTGAATATCACACACTACATGAGGAAAGAGGAAAAACCTTTGGATTGATCAACAAAGGGGTGAAAAGTGAAAGTGAAGTCGCTCAGTCGTGCCTGCACCAAGCTCCTCCGTTCATGGGATTTTCTAGGCAAGAGTACTGGAGTGGGTTGCCATTTCCTTCTCCAGGGAATCTTCCCAACCCAGGGATCAAACCCAGGTCTCCTGCATTGTAGACAGACGCTTTACCGTCTGAGCCACCAGGGAAGTCCAACAAAGGGGTACTGGTGTCTTTTGCAGAGCTGGTAATGATATCCTCACGCACAGGTGAAGTATAACCAGGAGAGGACTGAGAGGAAAAAAAAAAGACGGTAGAAGATGTGGAGTTAAAAGAAACTTTTGGTTTTTTGTTTCTCTTTTGAAGAAATTGAGGAAGACACATAGTAATGTCTTGAAGGACATGTAAAGAGAAGGGATAAAGAGAGCAGAGGGAGGGATTAAGCCTGCAGGGTGCTGAGACAGCTGAGATTGGAAGTGTTGGTGGCAAGTAGATCAAGTGTCGGGGCTTCCCTGGTAGCTCAGCTGGTAAAGGATCCGCTTGCAATACAGGAGACCCCAGTTTGATTCTGGGTTGGGAAGATCCCCTGGAGAAAGGATAGGCTACCCACTCCAATATTCTTGGGCTTGCCTGGTAGCTTAGATGGTAAAGAATCCGCCTGCAATGCGGGAGACCTGGGTTCGATGCCTGGCTTGGGAAGATCCCCTGGAGCAGGGCATGGAAACCCATGTCAGTATTCTTGCCTGGAGAATCCCTATGGACAGAGGAACTTGGTGGGCTACAGTCCATGGGGTCATGGAGAGTTGGACATGACTGAGCGACTAAGCACAGCATAGATCAGGTGGCTCAGTGATAAAGAACCCGCCTGCCAAGCAGGTGATATGGATCTGATCCCTGAGCCAGGAAGATCCCCTGGTGAAGGGAATGGCAACCCACTTGAGTATGCTTACCTTGGAAAATCCCATGGATAGAGGAGTCTCGCAGGCCACAGTCCGTGGGGTTACAAAAGAGTTGGAGTTGGACTTAGTGACTAAATAGCAGCAGCAGATCTAAAATCTAGAAAGTGGTGAGAACACTCGTTTTTAGAGTAATAGAATACTGAATCTACCACTTATTAGCTAAGCAAACTTGAAACTTCTTTGAAGCATAATCCCATCATACATGACTTGAGAAATATAATAAATACCTTTCAGTGTTTCTGTGAAAAATTGGACTAGTAAAAATTCACCCACTAGGCACATATTATTATAATATGCACAATTCACTGGAATTGTGACAGATATCTGAGCTCTGCACTCAAGCACTGAGGCCTAGAATCAGTTCTTTGGGGACCAAGAAATGGTCAAGTCTTCCTGAATTCAGCCACATGTATTAAACAGACGCACCTGGTCAACACCTGTATATGTTTCACTTTTTTCCAAATTTTAATGTAGAACCTAAAGCCAACCATAGAAGAAAAGCCCAGGTCACAAACTTACAAAGATAAGAGATAATGCTAATTTATCTCAGTTCTCCTGAAAATATTTGCGTGGTCCCTATCGTAACATGTGCTTTTGGTATGATGGGAAGAGGAGACTGAAGCTGGAGGAAACTAGGAGAGGTTGCTTTAGACTTTTAACCACTTTTATAGAAACTGTGCTTACATTTAAATGGAAAATAGCTGTATTGTTATGCTGATGATATCTGTTTTACTAACAGATACTGAGATGCAAGCACGGAGTGTTCATGGACACTGACTCTGCTACAAGCCCTGTTACCATCTCTGTGCCCTCAGCACCTAGAATACTTTATGAGAATTGCAGATTCTCCATAAATGTCCTTAGTCTCTGTGGCTCAGTAAAGATTCCACACAAGATGCCTGAAAACTGGGCCAGCCCTTTGGTATTGTGGTGTTGGTGTCTCAAGATGGTTTCAAAGTAGAATAGAAGTGGGAAGCACGTGGAGTAGTTAATTTTTTTTTCTCTGCATTTTCCACTTATTCTTTTTGAATATTTGGCAAAATGTTTTTCAAGTCCTGGCCTCTCTCAGATATTCTAGTTAGAATTAGCAGAACGCTGACTTTTTGATCCTTACTCAATGCATTCATTTAAGTGGAAGCAGGGCCCTGTGTTAAGTGTGGTGGTGCCAGAGCAATTGAAAAGGTTCTTGGATTTCTTCTACAAAAAAAAGTAAGGATAATGCATTAATTGCCTAATCTTACCCTATAATCTCTCCTTTCCCTGAATTTCTGCTGGGTCTAATGTATATGCTCTGGCTTATGGTTCTTGCTTTACGTAAATCTTTTTTCTTAGTGTGTTCCTTGGAGACAGTGGGCATGCCTCTCACTTATTTTGTGTCATCCTCTCCCTCCAATGCTTAGCACAATGCAGGGTTCCTGGTCATTGCTGAGTAATTTTAAACCACTGACTCACCTGTGTTGTGTAGCACAGCCATTCGCATTCTGCGTGGACTCGAGGTAGCAAATCTACTAGATTATGTGGAACTCTCTGAGGTCATTAAGATCTTGGCAAGCATGAGTGTGGCACAAAAACTCATGAACAGTGCTCTCGAATGACATGTACAACTGGAACTACCAAATTCCCTGCAGAGCTAGTTTAGGGGTAATATCACCACTGTAACTACTTTTAGGTAGTTCTTTGCAGCTTGAAACTTAGTTAATAATGTATTACTCATTTTAATGTCACTAAACTCTGTCCTCTGATGAGAGCAAAGCTCTGTTCTCAAATGAGAAAATTGGAGTGCACAGAGATAAAGGGCTTAGTGTTTACAAAATGGGTGAGTGGCAGAGCTGATGTCTGAAGCAAGGCTTTCTGCATCCAAATACAGTGTCCTTCCCATCCCTCTACACTGACAAAGTGGACTGCTTTTCCGCATAATAAAACTCTCTGGGACAAGAAGGCGATGAAGATGTATTTCCCCAAATAAGAGAGATGGAGAGATAAGGAGATGATCTTAATCCCAAGTATGATGCATTTGTCTAAAATAATTTCTTCACCTGGACATTTAAGGGTCCTGTTCCAGAATCTGGGTAAAGAAACAGAATGTAGCAAGGGGACAAGAATAAGTCCTGCTTAGTAAAAAAGAAAGGGTTAAAATTTGACCCTTTGAAAGTTTAACGCGGACAGTTTAAGGTTTAATTATCTAGATACCAAAAACTAGGCTGAAAGGCTGTGTTTCCTTCCTGATGTCTTTTCAGCTTATAGGGAAAAAGTGAAGGGGTGTGTGTTTGGGGGAAGGGTTAGGGAGGGAAGAATAAGACTCTTTCCTTCTAACAGGCTTTCTTTAAAAAAAAAAGAAAAAGAAAAGGAAAGAGAAACAAACGTTTGCTTCTGTGATTAAGCCATATTTATGTTTAAAACATAAATGAAATAGGGACAGTTCAAGGCACAGGGGCTTGTGTTCTGATTTGGTTGTTTACCATCAATCATACCGTTGCTTGGCAGACACTGGATGGTTATGAGCCTGAACAAGCTGAAAAGGGGCAGGAAAAGAAGTGGAGGCAGCATTCTTCCTATTTAAAGCTGCATCGCTTGAAAAAAGTTTTCGCAGACTGTGCTGGAGCCGGTGCTGAAAAAGGGGGTTTGCAGAGGCTGCCCTGGGGCTGGTGCTGAAAGAAGAGCCCGCAGCTGACTTCATGGTGCTACAATAACCTTAGAATATACTTTTAACTCCCAGGAGGACCCACATGTCTAATATTTAGACATGATGGCAAACTGGGTGGAAGCAAGACCTCTGCTCATTCTTACTGTTTTATTAGGGCAATTCGTCTCAATAAAAGCCCAGGAAGAAGACGAGGATGGTAAGTTTGCCGTTTGCTTTCCTTCTGGTGTTTATTGCACGGTTTGGGAAATGGGTGGAATATTAAACCTCAGGAAGAGCATGAAGAGGAGGTTCTGGTTTGAAGTTGAGAAGGGGGCTGACAGATTTGCACCTGGGAAACGGCTCGGAAGACAATCGGGGACTTTGTAAATCCGGAGCCTCTACATCTGCCGTTCGAAGAGTACACTACTGAATTCTTTTTGGGAAAGCCTAGGATAAGTCCTTTTCCCTGAATGTGGAGAGTGGGAAGTTTAAAAGAAAAGGAGAGTGCTTAAAACGGAGGGCTAGAGACACTCTTAGAGGAGGTCTGTTCTGTGGGCTAGCGTTCTCAGAGCAAGGAAAAGTCGCGGCAGAAGCAGAGTAGGGTGGAGCCTTTTTTGTACGGAACTTCAGCTGCTACATAAAATTCTTTGTTTAGAAAAACCTCTGTAGCCACTCGTAACTGATTTTTCTTTTGTCTTTGGCTTCTTATTCTTTTCTCTTTATAGATTTTTGCGTCCCTTCTGGTTTCATTTGTGATCTTACAATCACTTTTGCTTTCTGTGAGACAAGTCTTTCTTTCTCCATAGCAGAGGTTGATAGAAGCCAGATTTCTTATTTTCCCACCCTACTGACTTGACTATCAGGACAGTGGTGGTTCCCTGTTGGAGGCGGAAGGCAGGAAATCGGCATGTCTTATATAATTTATTTATCACGGAGTATTTGCACGGGCATTATTCATTAGACACAAGTTTCCTTTCTTCTCTTTTGAAAAAATGTAAGACAAATCTTGCCTGGTTACCAATTTTTTCCCTATGAAATTTGCATATGTTAGGGTTGCTTTCTATGGTATGGTTAAGCAAAAATGTGTGGCTGCTAGCAAATATAAGAAAATATTTAAATTGGTTTCACATTGTTAAATCCTTACCCTCCAGGCCTGAAGTTTCAAATACAGACATGTACTCTTTCATAATAGGCTTTAAAGATTTTCATAACAATTTAACATCAAACTCAAGCTTTTAAAACTTAGCACACTTATTAAACTTTTCTGTTACTGTCCTTCATATATATTTTATGGCTATATATATATTTAAAACCTTTCTGTGTATTTTTGCTCTATAAATGTTCATAAAATTAATCTAGAGACCCCGAGGTCTAAAAAACATTTAGAGTGAAAATAAGAATCTGGAATGAATACCCAAGAATCTGTCCAGAGTCCCATAGAGGGGGCACTTTCTGAAATCTTGAAACTTTTATGTTACTTTCTATGCTTTAAAAAATGAGACAATTCATAGAACATTAAACCTCTTGAGTTTCTTGTAATGTTGTGAAAAGCATGTGTAGTTTGGAAGGGCTGTGGGGTAATAGAATAAGAAGTAGAAGTCAGGAAAGGGGAGGGAAAAATGCACAAAATTACTATAGCAATAGAAATATCTGAATATAAAAGAAGTCGACTCCCCTCCCCCACCAGAAAAACCAACAACTTTCATTCAAAATTTTACACAACTTTCCTTGTTACTATATTTTAAGATAAAAATTTTCATTTATAAGGTATGAAAATAATTGAACATGTGAATAAATGAATGTTTCCTAAAGTATATGGAGTAGGCCATATGTTAAAAGACTTTCTCAAATAGCTGTAATTACACTGTAGGTGTTTCTAAAAAATGCGCAGAGTTCAATTTACCTTAATACTAATTTATATAAATGTTATAAATGTGATGCTTGGTGCAGAAAAGCCTTGTCTCCCCAATATAGCCAAATAACATAGAACATGGAATTCCAAACATTTTACAGAAAAAGGGTAAATTGCTTGCATACATATTGTAAAAGAATAAATTGCTCAGTTATGTTACTCAAGCTAAGAGAATATATGTGATAAAAATTCAATAGCAAAAGTAAATAGTTAAGGTCTTAATTAAAGGTGATATAAAAAAGAATTCCATAATCCAGGATATTCAGAACTACATAACTTGAACTTACCATGCATATTTTAGTTTAAGTTATATTGTGTGAATACTTGGCAATACTTTATTTTTCCTGTTCAGGCTTGTCACAAACTTAATAGAAGAATCAGAATTTTGAAACTCCATGTAATTTTAAGTTTGGAGAAGAGTAAGGTAAATGTTTTAAACTAAAGAAGCTTCTAAGGCACTCATGCAAAACAATATGTTTTTCAAATTTTAGCTCTAAGTCATATAATGTGGTGCTGACTTTGTGTATGAATATGTCCTCTTTGAAATGTAGAGACTTATTATCATATGTAAGTACATACTTAATAAGTTTTTTTCTTTTCAGGACTTCAAAGTATATTTTTATTCTGTTTGTGATTATTTTTACTGGAAATTTAAAATTTATATTTTACACAAGTTACATATATAATGTCTTATAGAAATACTTATGAATGATGAGATAAAAGAAAACAAATAAAGCTTTAGGTCTCTTAAGCCAAAATCGTTACTACTTCTCACTAAATTTTAAGAACTGAGTTGATTTTTTAAATTCGTAAAAGTGAGAAAGTTTGAGAGTTGGACTAACTTTAGTTGGGGCTATTAAGTAAAATTAAGTAAACAAATGAGTTAAGATAACAAAAATCAGCTTTTCATGAGTTTGTGTGTGTGTGGAAGTGTGTTGGTTTTGGGGGAGCTGCTTGAAGAGATTTTCCCATTTGTTTTTTGTAGGAGAAAATACTAGTGCATTTATACTAATTTTTATATTCCTGAATAAAGGTCTAATACCTAGGTCTAATACCTAATAAAGGTCTAATATCTAATACTTGAATACATTCTTGTTATTAGAAGTGGACATACTTAATCTTGGAAAATAATCTTTGATATGAATCATTGATTTCAACAACAGAGAAACAGTGGAGAGAAGGAAAGCTACAGAAGTGTAGTGTTTTATTTCCAGAGACTATAAATGTCAGTGCTTCTCAGAGGTCAGGCAGATGACATCAACAAGTGAAGCAAGAGCGTGTGTATCAACAGGTGATGGCGGGGCTGTGGGGAACTGAAGATGCATGCCCACTTGCAGCCATTCATGTCTAATGTTTTCACAAAGTATTACCTAAGCCAAATACAGTATATTTGGAATGTCAAGTGTGGCTCATGGACCATAAATTTGCAACCCTCTTATTTGTAACCCTGTACTAGTATCACGGACCCAAGCTGACTTCTGATTACAAAGAGATGAAGGGCTCACAGAGGATGAGATGTTTGGATGGCATCATTGGCTTGATGGACATGAGTTTGAGCAAGCTCTGGGAGCTGGTGATGGGCGGGGAAACCTGGAGTGCTGCAGTCCATGGGGTCACAAAGAATCGGACACCACTGAGACTGAACTGAACTGAGGGGCTCACAGTTCTTTCTATAGCATGAGTGCTTAGTCGCTCGGTAGTGTCCAACTCTTTGTGACCCCATGGACTGTAGCCTGCCAGGCTGCTCTGTCCATGGGGATTTTCTAGGCAAGAATACTGGAGTGAGTTGCCATACCTTCCTCAAGGGGATCTTCCCAACCCAAGGATCTAACTCAAGCCTCCTGCACTGCAGGCGGATTCTTTACCGTCTGAGCCAACAGGGAAGCCGTTTCTGTAGCATGGCCTCTTGCATTTTTATTATATTGTGTCTGGCATTTATCTCATCATTCAAATACAAATAACAAGAAACGATGCTTAATATTCAGCAATATTTGGATGGGATCATTTTAAAGGCAGTAGAGAATGCAAATATATAGTTTAAGATACTTGTTCACTCATAAATTGTTTTAAACTTTTTACTGTTGAAATTGATACTTTGAATCATTCAGTTCAGTTCAGTTCACTTGCTCAGTTGTGTCCGACTCTTTGAGACCCCATGAATCGCAGCACGCCAGGCCTCCCTGTCCATCACAAACTCCTGGAGTTCACTCAGACTCACGTCCATCGAGTCAGTGATGCCATCCAGCCATCTCATCCTCTGGCGTCCCCTTCTCCTCCTGCGCCCAATCCCTCCCAGCATCAGAGTCTTTTCCAGTGAGTCAGCTCTTCGCATGAGGTGGCCAAAGTACTGGAGTTTCAGCTTCAGCATCATTCCCTCCAAAGAAATCCCAGGGCTGATCTCCTTCAGAATGGACTGGTTGGATCTCCTTGCAGTCCAAGAGACTCTCAAGAGTCTTCTCCAGCACCACAGTTCAAAAGCATCAATTCTTCAGTGCTCAGCCTTCTTCATAGGATATGCACACTTTTCTTTTATAGTGAATGTTTTAAGCTAGGTCCACCTGCATATAGGAAAGTGTAGTAGTTTAAACAACAAAAAAGTGTTTTTTTCTTATTTTATAAGCTTCTAGTTTAGTAGTGAAAGGTTGGTTTACCAACTCTACAGAATCATCAGGGATTCAGTTTTTTCTAGCTCTCTTATATTCCCCTAGGTACAGTTTTTGATGTTCTAAATTCCTAGACAGCTACTGGAATCCCAGCCATTATATTTACTTTCCTGGCTTCTAGATAGAGAATAGGAGATAAAGGCTGTGATTCTTTTTTAATGGAGATTGTTAAGTCATCATATCATTTCTTACTTGTAAGTCATGTGGTCACACAAAGCTACAAGGGCTGCTGGGAAATGTAGTCTTAGCTGGGTAACACTGACAATGTACTCTGTTGAATAGCGTTATGGAGGATATAAAAGAGAGAATAGCTAATAGGAGGCAACTGTAATCCTGGCCACAGTGGGCATAATTGTCAACCACTTTCAGTGGAATGGATCTGGTTTCAATGGACAGAATATAGTTGAGTAACCAGACTTACCCTGGTTATTGTTCATTCCTAGGTAGAATACAAAGCCAAGAACACCGGATGGCACTTAAACATTAGGTTTTATTCTTTACAATTTTTTCCGTAGTCTCTTCAAATAACTTTACTTTTATAAAAATTAGAATGAGGCTTTATTTTGGAGAGTATCTCTCTACATATGTGATTGGTAGATTGATAGGTACAGTCCATTTTTTATATTGACACATACAGGGTAGACTTTGATCATGACTCTTTAGGTTAGTTGGTAAGCAATCCACACAGATCAGTGCTGAGCTGATTGCATAAAAAGTCACCTGAAGAGCTTGTTGCCAGTATAGAGTCTAGGCTGCTCTTGTTCCCAAATAGCCTGATTTGGTGGTTGTGGATGGGATTTGGGAAGCTTTCTAGGTGACGGATTCATGCTGGTGAACCAGTGTTAAGTCCCTGCCTAGACTCTTGATCTTGATGTGGCATCAGTTGGCTTCCTCTTCTAAGGCTACACACTGTGACTTTGCTAACAACTTGCTATTCTAGTCATTCCTTTCACTTATAAACCTGCTTATTGAAAATTTGTAGATAAGACATTGTGAATTCACAATCATTTCTGGAAAAAATAATCAAGACCCCAATCCTCCTTATGGCAAGTTAGATGAATCATTCTACTATACAAAGGCCACACTATTAAACTGTATTTCCAGGTGACTATATAGTCTCTTTTTTCTTTCTTTTACTTCCTGCTCTTCACACTTTTATCATATCCCCGAAGGCCAAAGACTCATTGCGTTGATCATTCTAGAAGTGCACATAATGCCATATGTTAAGTAAAAACATCAAGAGGAAGTTTTGTTTTCAGAGGAGGAGACTTGGAGATTAAAGTTATGTTAATCTATTTTTTTTCTTTTTTTAATCAAATGGTTTGTTCCTACTTGAAGGAGAATTCATGTATCATTTCTCAGTCTTACATGGCAATTTATAAAATATTTAAAATTGGATTAGTCACTTTTTGATGTTTTGTGTTCTGAGATTACAACATTGAAAAGTTTAGAGTTATATATGAGAGATATAGTAATAGTAGGAAAAAAAGACTAAAGTTATTAATTATTAATTGACCTACTATGTACATTTTGGCCAGTTGAACAAGTTTATTTAAGACAGTGGAATTGCTAGGAATATATTGACAATTCAGTTTTCCTCTAAATTTCTTTTCATGTAAATTTCATGTGGCTTTTTCTAAATTTTATTTAATGCTGCAGAGCTATTACACACAAAGAGTATCTATTCTTGGCATTTGTGTGAGAAGTAGTCTATCCAGTGGAAAATTTTTCTTTGAAGTTGTGACTTGCATTGGTGGCTTTAGTGTTTTTACTTTATTTTATTGGTATGTTTAAAACTAAACTCTTTAACAGAAATCAGGATGGTTCCATTTTATACTGAGTATTTTTCCTAAGGAACAGTGTCTCAGGGACATTATGATAGCACAAGATTTTCCTTACCCACTTGTTGTCTTCTACAGAGAAGTAACATTAACACTGTTAAAAAGTTAGCATCAATAAATTAATGAACGTTGTCTCTATACCTTTCTGGTATCATTTTCAAACTCGAAAATGTTTGTGTGCTTTAAAAAGTTTTTTTTTTTAGTGTACATCTGGGAAGGAGGAAAGACAGTCTCACAGTTGGTTTTCTCTCCTTTTTCTTTCTGGGTGTCTATTCAATCAGAATTATAAGTTCAGTTTAAAGATGACACTGTTGCTTCATAGCATCACAGCCCTGTTGTAGTCTACATACTTTAGTAAGTAAAGTAAGCCACGGTCCTGCCATCACTGGGAGGACACCTGGATTCTGATCCATCTCTGCTATTTAGGAGTTTGGCAACCTTTAGACTCCTTTCTTGAGGGCAGGAGGAGAAGAGAGCGACAGACAATGAGGTGGTTTGGTGGCATCACCAAATCAATGGACATGAGTTTGAGCAAACTCCAGGGAAACCTGCCATGCTGCAGTCCATGGGGGTCACAAAGAGTCAGACACGACTTAGTGACTGAACAACAACAACAAACCTTACAAAACCTTTGGGTCCTCATCTGAATTTGAAGAAATTATACACACCCCTGTCAATCTGATGGAACTCTTAAGAGGGTCATTTGGGAAATTTACCTGAAGGCAATTTTAGAGCATTTACATGAGACTCACAAAGTGATATTTTGGCCTGATCTCAGTCATCACAGCTATAAATCGTGGTGGCATAAATTCTACTGTTACCAAATCTTTGAATTTGTTTTGAAGAACCTTCCGGATTTGTCTTCCTTCTGTATTGTGTTTGTTCTCCACCTCCTGGGGCAAGTTGCTCCGTTAATTGTGCTCTCTTTTCCATAACTTCAACAGCTTCCTTCCTATGAGCTCTTTCCCCTTAGCCTGTAAACAAGCTCAGCTCTCTCCCAGGGACTGCTTCCGGCTTTCACCCTTTATTCTTAGCCTAGCTGCTTTAAAGGAGCAGAACAGTTTTCTGTCTGACTCCGTGCCCTCGCTCACCCCACGCACCCTCACTTTTGCTCCCTCTGTTCCTCTTAAGCTTGTCCAGTAATGTGTGACGTTCCAGTGGACTCCTTTCACCTACCGTTAACTACCCCGGCTTTCTTGAAAGGCAGTGCTCTGAAGGTTCTCGCTTTACCTTCCTGACCTTTCCTTCTCAGCTTCATGGGCTCCTCCTCTCTCTCTTTTTTATCCCTTAGCAATTTGTTTTCTCATAGGATTTAGTCCACTGGTTCTGTCTATTCTCTTCCTAGATTATCTAGGAATCTTACTCTCAGGGTTTTGCTTAACAACTAATTGCTGATCATTTTCACATCTCTCTCTTCAACCCTGACCTTCCACATGAACTTCGGAATACCCAATTTCCCACTGGCTGGTCCATAACCACTTCAAGTTCAGCGTACCCAAAACTCAACACATTATCTTTCCTTCCAGACAGGATCATCTTTCTCATGTATTCTTTATGTCAGTTAATGGCAACATCATCCTACTCGGTTATTCAAGCAAAATTCTAATCAGTTACTAAATTCTACCATTGTACCTGCTAAATATTTCTCAAATATACCTCCTCTCCATCTCTACTACAAACACCCCAGTTTAAGCTCTCATGGATTACTGCTTTTTACTGCAATAGCATGTAAGTTTATCTCTTTGGCTCCCATGTGGCTACTTCCCATCTGTACCTATTGGGACCACTTCTGTTGCTAAAATCTGATCACTTCATTACCTTCCTTAAAACCTTCCATTGACTCCCATAACTTGAGGAAGGAATAATGTTCAAGCTCCTAAGCAAAGCATACAAGACCTTTCATGATCTGTCTCATTTCTAGAATTTAAGTCCCGTGGCTATCATTCTTTGCCTCAAAATAAGGAATTGCCTGCAGTTCTCACCTCCCATGACATACATGCACACACACTTTTCCTTAGTCTACTTCCCAGGTTCCACTGTATGTCATAAAATTATTTTATGTATTAGGTATATGATTGCTATTCCTTGCACATAGGCCAATTGAATATTATTTTTTTTAAATCTAAAAAAATCTCTCCCACTATTTATTCATTCAAATATGAGTGAACCAATTTCAGATTTAGATTTTTCAAGTTATATTTGCATATTCTTGAGTAATTTTCTTGAGTGCTCTATGTTTTAGTTTTCTCATCTATAAAATTAGAGTAGTAATATTTAACTTAAATAATTATTTTGAGGACTATCATGTATTAAACCACCTACAAAGTAGTATGGTTCCTGACAAAGAGTAGGAGCTCATCAAATGATTATTGATACTATTATCCAACATAATTATCCAGTTGATATTATTATTCAACTATTTAATAATATAACAATAATAATAAATGCTTATTGGGTAATTATAAGAACCAAAATGTTAGATGTTATGGAAAAAATAAACAACTTTTCTCTCAAAGAGATTAAAATTATTGTAAAACTTAAAATGCACATTTTATCTACTACAGTCACTTAGGCAATGCGTCAGTATTTTTATCTAATGTCTAAATAGGCTATAATTTAAGCTTACTTATACATTTTGCCTTTCAAATAGAAAAGCAAAAGGACTGTAGTGTCTTCTTGTGTAGGTTTACTATAGGAAAAAAAAGAAATAAAAACCTCTTTCCATTAAATACTTTCTAAGGGCCATGTGATTTGAAGCATTACTCCTGCTCTCCTGATTCACACCCCACACACATTTCATTCTCTGCGATTGTCTCCAAGATGTGAGCAAGCCAAGCACGATCCATGCCATGCCACAGTGCTGCCTCATGTCTGTCTACCAGCTCTCTCTGTTTCAGAGTTTATTTTCTGAAAATATGATAGTCATAAAAGTCTGTATTAAAAACTGGAAGCGTGTTTTCCACCCTGCATTGCTCTGGGTTGCATCTGGAATGAGAGGAATTGCTTCACTGCACGGGGATTTACAAGGCAGCTCCCAGGACTATTGGATACAGTAGTGGGAGTGACCATCTTTTCCCAGATTTTGCAGCAAGTCTCCTCATTTTCCAAAGGCTGTTGGTTTCTTCACTCCCTTCACTCCCAGGAGATTTTTGTGAAATTGACTCCAGAAAGCAGACACTGATGTAAAATGTAGGCACATTCTTCATGCTCACACTTTCCTTATTTTGCTGCAGTTTTCTTTCTTCTCAGTTTTTCAGACTTGAACAAAATGATGGGTTTCACTTGGAAGAAGGTATGGACATGGAATTTCACCAGATAATTAGTAGCTATGAATTACTTTAATTAAAAAAATTTTTTTATTCAATAGAGCTGTTCTGTCGCCATCAGCTTTAGAGTTTTTCATTATGGAATTTAAAAATGTGGATACTTCCCATAGCAAATACAACTTATTTATAGAGATTTAATATTTTCATTAAAAAGTTTAACTGCTTAAATAGCAGTTATATAGTTATTATTTGCTCCTGATGTAGAAGAACCTATCAGATTCATTTATGCTAGTTTGAAATTATTTTTAAATTTTTTCTTTCTCATTCTTTCCAGAGCTTTCTATTGAAGAAATGATCAAGTTACAATTTAATTCAGAACATTATGCTTCTCATTTAGTGCTCAACTTTTATCTAGAGTTTCTGATAGGATGGACTGGTGGGTGAACAGTGAGGTTAACTGGTTACCATGGCAAGATGAACTGCAAGGAAAAAGTTTCTAGTTTTCTGGTCTTTGGCTACAAACACAAACCCTCTGAAGTTTTATAAAGAAAGCTTATACTTTCTTTTGAAAGGCAGAAGGGCACTGGCCATTCTAAGGCAAATGCGTGGTTCTGATATAGGAATCTTCTTTTTGTGCTGAAACAAAGGAAAAAACACTTGGAGTCAATGAAGGAGGAACAACTGAACATTCCATTGACAGCTTGTGTTAAAGCTTTCAGGTGCTACAAGTATTATGTCTTTCTGAGTATTCCCCAAGAAATGACTTCTTTTTTCATCCCTTCCCCATTTCCTTTTAAATCTTGGTCTCTACATGTTAGATTAGGCATTTGTTTGTTTGTGTTTTTATTTTCTCCCTTAGGCACATTAAAATTGAACTGAATTTTATTGAGAAACAACTAATAAGTTCCTGAACCAATGGAATTCTCATTAGCCTGGGAAGATTTCAGGATGCTTGTAGTCTATTTCATTAAAAAAAAAAATGGGGTAATTACTTTATGAATCAAGAAGGAAACAATGAGTTCTAAAGAAATTAATCAGTGAATGCATTCAAAGTTCCGTTGGCAGTGTTTGTATTTGGGTATGTGGAGGATGATGAAATTAAATTAAGTGTTTTATGATCATTAGTATTTTCATGATATTTTGGTACATTCAGGATATAAATATTTCATAAAACTGTTAAAGCTATACTCACTTGATCTACCTGGTACCCCCTCCACATCTATTCTGTGGACGCAGTGTTGCTAAAGTCCTAGGAGGACAAGCAGTTCCAGTTTTAAGAAAACAGATTTGAAGTAGATGACTTTTAATTTTTTTTTTTTAAGGGAAATATGCTTTAAACTTTCAGTTTGAAGGAAAAGCATTCAGGAATCTACCTGAGAATCAGGGTCTCACACTGAAGGTTTATTTGGATGTCTCCTTCTCAAATATGGGCTTCTCAGGTGGCACTGGTGGGAAAGAACCCTTCTGCCAATGCAGGAGACTTAGGAGATATGGATTTGATCCCTGGATGGGGAAGATCCCCTGGGCTGGGAAGATTCCCAAGAGAAGGGCATGGCAACCCACTCCAGTATGCTTGCCTGGAAAATCCCATGGACAGAGGAGCCTGATGGGCTACAGTATCATGAGGTCGCAAAGAGTCGTACACAACTGAGCAACTGAGCATTCACCCAATCTGAGTGTATTATTATATGGTAATTTGCCTTTTATGATTTTCCCCCAATAGTCTCTGGCCATCAAAATCAGCTGGCATCATGGCTCTGGGGGAAAGTCCCAGTGCTGGGTGGGCTCTGGGGGAAAGTCCCAGTGCTGGGTGGGCTCTGGGGGAAAGTCCCAGTGCTGGGTGGGCTCTGTGGCTCACGCCACAGGCAGATGAAGCACAGCCGTCATGCGCAGTCCATGTTTGTCCGTGGATGGTTCCACAGTCAACACTAGAATCACTTCAAATCCAATCTAATAGAAACTGAAAGTTGACTTCGTATAATCAAAATGGAAATTTGTCCGCAGGATTCCCGCTGTTTCTGAAGAGGATATTTGAGTTTCTCCAGAATAGAACTGTATGATTGTGCATCATATACAAGGTATAAGTACATGGGAAGAGGAGTTTTCTGTGGTACCCAAGGATACCAATTAACAGTTGGCACAGATAGCCTCATTAAAGGCTATTGTGTCTTGTGGGATTTATTTGGAAAATTTCAAAGAGGCTGGGAAAGTTTGTGATATCTCTTAATTTTTTTTCTTAGATTTCTCTAATTTTTTTAACCCTATATGCCTAAGACACGTTCATTTTGGAAAGAACACATAAACACAACCACAGTCCTGTATCTCTATTATTTTGAGCTAACAACATAGATACTTATAACTAGGCCAAATAGGCCATAGGAATAGTAGGAAGAGGGTAGCGTCTCACAGTTAGATTTTTTTAATTCTGGGAAATTTCTTCAACTCCTAATTACTACCATTTTTCTACACTTAGGACCTTTAACAGTGAACAGTTTCTACATTTAGAACTTCTCCTTTTCCATTTAGTTTCAAAAAGCAGTTAACAGAGCCTGGGTTTTTGGAGTCTCACATTTGAATCCTGTGTTTTTGCAACCTTGTGACCTTGAGCAAGGTACGGATCTTTGAGATTCAGTATTTTCATCTGCATATTGAAAAATTGAATTGCAATTTATAGGCACTGAAGAAAAGTAGATATTATTCTTTTAGGATGAATCCTCTGGTTGGGCCATTAGAGTTTTCCCCATAACTGAAATAATTTTTATCAGACCATTCCCAGTTACAAAAATGTGTAAGAGAAACGATGGAGGAGCAGAATTCCTGGAGCAGAACAGGGCCGGGGATGGGGGTGGGGAGGAGTGAAATGGTGATAAGAAATTTTGTTTATTTCATGCTTTTCCCTTGGGCCAGGCCTGTGCTCAGCTCTTGATTATTCACAAAGGAAAAGCAAACTGGTACAACTCCTGAAAGTTTTACTTTGGTATTAGGATGCATTCACAAACTTGAGTGGTACATATACTCATTTGATTTTATTCTTTTTTTCTATTGTAATGCTTTTGGTAATTGAACATTTGGTTCATGTAGAGTTGTTCCAGAAAAGTAAAAGTATGCTCAATACATACAGCATTTATTTCCTTTCCTGAGATTTCACTGGTTCAAGACAGACTTATCTGGACCCTGGCAATGCTTTTATGAGGGATGGTGTGCACCTCCACCTGGGTGGTCAAGGTGGAAGAAGGAGCTGTGTAAGCTCATTCCACTTCTCCTAAGTCAACATGGCAACGGGGTCCAAAGACCACTTGGCCCTAAGTCAGACAACTCTAGTAAAGTCCTGATTCTTTCCTCATAAATTCCTTATAAATACAATATGTTGGCACCTTAATTTCCTCATTTATAAAACATGGATAATACTTTGTATTTTTCTATCTCACAGGTTCAGAATGAAGAATTCATAATATCTGCAGAAATTCTGTGTCAGATTTAAAAACCTCAGTAAGGGTCCATATGATTTATTGTAATTAAATTTTAGATGAATATAAAATAAGTGTTTATTTTAGGTAAATGAGAAATATTTATAATCCAAAGGAACAGAAAATTCTTCATGAAAATGAAAGAAAGTAAGTTAGTGGGTTTCTTTAAAACCTTGAATTGCAGAAGTAAAATACCTTGCTTACATAATCATCCAGAAAACTCCCAAAGCCCCAAAATAGGAATTAAATAGGAAAAAATGAGAATAGAGACCTTGCCTTGAGGATAAACAGAACAGATGGAAAAACAAAACGTGATTTTTCTAATATAACTGGACTGCAGTCTCTCTACAAGCAAAAATGTAGCTTCCTGGCAGAAGGCTGAATCCACTGTTATTATTACTTTTCCCCTATTCATCTCTCATCAGGAAGCCTGTCTCAAAATCAAAGTTAAGCTCTGAGGGCCTGTTTGCAGCATGGTATCCCTTTTCCCGGGGTCAGAAGGTGACTGTGAGACAGAAGTTTAAACTGATGATAAATATCCACAGCAATCTGAGCCAAGTGTTTAGACAAAGGTTCCATCATCCCTCAAGCCTGTCTACTTTCTGGTATATTTTAAGACTCTCTACTTTTTCAGAGAGAAACATGCAGTTAAAGAGATGAGGGCCTCAACTAAATAGACTGTTTCTTTCTTTCATGAATGAATTGTTGAAATAATTTTAAAGAAAAGTTTCTAAATTAAAACTAGACCAGGTCGCATGAAATCTGCATTCTAAGTGTAGCTCTGTCATGAACTAAATCGGTGATCTTGCGGAAGTGGTTTAAAATCTCTGGGCCTCAGTTTCCTCCTCTGTAAGACCGATGGCATATTATCCAGGGCTACTTCCTACTCTGAAAGTCTAGGACTATAGAAGGTTTACATAAACTTATTCACATGGGTTAGATTTGTGCTATACCACCATGAAGAATTTCATGTATGAGTTTTGGTAGGTTGAGGCATTATGCATAATTTCTATAGGTAATATCTTTCTGTACTTTAAAATTAGGATTTGAAGTTTTGATCCAGGTTTCTGATTATTTACCTGTGTGTAAGGCTGAGCACTGCAGAATTGATGCTTTAGAGCTGTGGTGTTGGAGAAGACTCTTGAGAGTCCCTTGACTGAAAGGAGATCAAACCAGTTAATCCTAAAGGAAATCAATTCTGACTAGTCATTGGAAGGACTGATGCTGAAGCTGAAACTCCAGTACTTTGGCCACCTGATGTGAAGAGCTGACTCACAAGAAAAGACCCTGATATCACTGACTCAATGGACACGGATTTGAGCTAGATCCAGGAGATGGTGAAGGACAGGGATGCCTGGCATGCTGCAGTCCATGGGGTTGCAAAGAGTCAGACATGACTAAGTGACTGAACAACAGCAATGTGCTAAGTCGCTTCAGTCGTATTTGACTCTGCGACCCTATGGACGGCAGCCTGCCAGGCTCTTCTGTCTATGGGATTCTCCAGGCGAGAATACTGGAGTGGGTTGCCATTCCGCCCTCCAGGGAATCTTCCCGACCCAGGGATTGAACCTGAGTCTTATGTCTCCTGCATTGGCAGGAGACTACCTTACTGTGATTTATTTAAGTAACGCAACTTCCAAAATGATCCGTTTTCCAGTGAATGGCTTTTCAGGTGTCCTAGGTGGCTCAGATAGTAAAGAATCTGTCTGCAATGCAGGAGACCTGTGTTGGGAAGGATCCCTGGGTTGGGAAGATCCCCTGGAGGAGGGAATAGCCACCCACTCCAGTATGCTTGCCTGGAGAGTTCCATGGACAGAGGAACCTGGCAATCCATAGGGTCACAAGGAGTCAGACATGACTGAATTGATTTAGCCCACACACACACAAATGGCTTTACAAAGTTTCAGACTTTGTTGTAAAGGTAATTGTGGAAAAAAAATTCACAGTAATCTGGCAATGTTTTGTATATTTCAGATTAACTTTGAATTTTTCAATTAGAAAATATGGAAATACATTCAGTGCTGTGTTATACTATTTCAATCATAAGACTTGATACTCTATAAATATTTTTTGGTGGGATAGTGGTCAAAGTTTAGTGGCATCCTAGGCTCTTGCCCTTAAAGCTGATGGATTTGTCTTTGCAGAGAGGACATTGCTTACTTTTCCTGGCAATCTGCTGAACCTACTAAACTGCTATTTTATCTAGCCTTTTACAAAAAGTTGGAAGGAAGGAAGAATAGAAGTAAGGAGAATTTAAAGCTTATGAGATTTCCCTGAAGAGTAGATCATGAGATTATCATGATTGTTCTTGATTCCTTATACCTGTTCCCGAGTCCTTATTTTTCTTTATTAATAATGTTTGTTGGGAGATATTTACATATTTAGTTTGAATATTTAGAAGGTTTGATTTAATCCATTGATATTTTTTGAGCATATGGGGTTGCAAAGAGTCAGTCACGACTGAGTGACTGAACAACAACAACACCATGCTAAGTTGCTTCAGTCATGTTTGACTCTTTTCAACCACCTGGACCGTAGCCTGCCAGTCTCTTCTGTCCATGAGGTTTTCCAGGCCAGAATACTGGATAACTTTTTGGAACATGCTACTTGCCTCCCATTTTCTTCAGGGAAAATGAGGAACTCCATTTTTGTGTTTTATTTCCCAGTTTTCCTCTTTCACTGATAGGGATTTAGTTCTCTAAACATTTAGGTACCCAAGATCTGCTAGAATTTCACTCCCAGGCATTCTGGGCAGAAAATGGCCTTAAAAATGTCTTTACAAGAAGTATGTTTGTTTAATTAAGATACAGGAAAAATTTAAATTAAAAATCTGACAAGATTTTTAAAAGGCACTCACAAATGCTCACAATCCATGTTAAAATCAGAAATACCAGTAGGAGAAAGCTGTCAGGTTTTAGATTAAGGTACTCGTTGATAATGAGATATACTTGGTCATCTCAAAGCAGATAACAATAGTTTACTTCTTTAGGGAATATAAATCTCATTCTGTTCTCAAAAACCATTATATAAGTGTTTTAGTGACAGAATTTCCTTCAGATGATTCTGAAAATTTTGATTTTTTTTTTTAAAGAAATAGTTTTCTGATCTCAAGCAATGATGATTTTGACTTGCTTTTCTCTACAGAGCAGTATATTCCCACCATGCAACCTACTTTCATCCCTTCATTATTTATTATAATGATTAATGAGTACTTATTGTTAACCAGGCACTTTACTGAACTTTAAATACAGAAACAAGTATTTAATCTCCCCGCCGCCCCACCCCCTCCTCCCACCACCTCTGGCTCAGGGAGCTAATTGTCTAATGAGTACAATAAAAATCAAGAACAATTGACTACTACATGCCAGGCGGTGTCTAGGAGGCATCCCTACTACACAGTGCCTGAGAGGTGGAAGGCGGGATGCAAGGTCAGGAAAGGTTTCAGAGGAGGGAACACCTGAGCAGTCTTCCCCTGCATTCACCCCATTATTTCCTCTGTCTATGTCATCCTCGTCTAGCACATCCTCGTCCTTCAAATCATAGTCAAATCCGATGTGTATCCTCTTTGAAACCTTTTGATTATGCTCTTTTCTCTAAACTGTAGCACTTCTCCTTTCTTTGACATAGTTAGCATTTAATAAAAACCTTTTCCGTATAACCTATTGTTTTAATTTCACTTAATAAATGTCATTGGGGAAGAACATGGTAACCTACTCTGGGGTTCTTACCTGGGGAAATCCCATGGACAGAAGGAGCTGGATGGGCTACAGTCCATGGAGTCGCAAAAGAGTCGGACACAACTTAGTGAATAAACAACAAGAGTAATAAATGTCATTAGTTCCCTACTTATATCATATGCCCCTTGAGTGTAAAGACCATTTCTCAAACCCAGAAAGTCAGATACAGATTCAGTGCTATGCATGTATTAGCTACTCAATAAATGCTTGTGATTAACAGTTTGAACAAATTATATTTCTCTTGACGATTCAAATAAAATGCCTTCTCTCCATTGATTGTCAGATTGCCGTCTGACAACAATTACTCAATCTTGGTTGTTTTTACATTTGTAACAGCAAATTTTAAAAAGTGGAACCAGTTTTTACATATAGGTTAGCTGTATTTCAGAGAAGGCAATGGCAGCCCACTCCAGTACTCTTGCCTGGAAAATCCCATGGGCGGAGGAGCCTGGTGGGCTGCAGTCCAGGGGGTCGCTAAGAGTTGGACATGACTGGGCGACTTCTCTTTCACTTAGCTGTATTTAGTGCACTTTTGTGTGAAGCCGCATAAAAATACATACCTCAAAGCACACTAATTGACTTAATAAATACAAATGTAAGTTAATTTTATAACGTACCTATTTTACTTACCATGATTTTACTCAGGTTATAGGGATGCAAAGATATACTACCTGTATTTAAGGGACATCTAAATGAGAGCAATAGACATATGAACAAATAATTATAAAACAATATAATAATAAATATGATGAAAAAGAATTGCATGGGAATATTCAACTCACCCATTAGAGCAAAGGTTGGTTTCCTGGAGGAGATAAATCCAAAATATGAATGATGAATGGACACTAACCAAAATGAGATAAGAGGAGCAAGTAAATAGTATGTAGATAGGAAAAAAAATGCTTGAAATACTCAGAAGTAAATTTAGTATTGTTTCACAGGAAACTACAACTACTTTGATGGCTTGGAGAATGGAATGCAGGATGATCTCATTTATTATTAATCATTGTTGTTTAGTCACTAAGTCACGTCCGACTCTTTGTGACCCCATGGACTGTAATGCTAGGCGCCTCTGTCTGTGGGATTCTCTAGGCAAGAAGACTGGAGTGGGCTGCCATTTCCTCCTCAGGGGCCTCTTCTCAACCCAAGTATCAAAGCTGCGTCTCCTGCATTGGCAGGAGGATTCCTGGATACTACTGAGCCACTAGGGAAGCCCCATTTATTATTAGAGACTTGACTTTTTGGGATAATTTATTACTTATTTTAAAATTCAATACAACAACAACAGAGACAGAAGGTATAGACTTTTTTTTTTTTATTTCCCTATTTATTAAGCAACTTCAGTTGTAAGAAGAAGAAGAGATATTGGACCATAGTTAGGTAGAGTCAAATGAGGATTTTTGTTTTATTTTGTTTTCAGATGACAGTTCATAAACTGAAAGAAAGAATCCCTTGGAGGGACAGATGTCAGATGTCAAAGATACAGAAAGAAAGAGGGTATAGACTGGCCAGGATTTAGAAAGATGCAGCACTGGGTGTGAGGGGGAGAGGAGTTAGGGTCTAAGAGAGATTGGCTATTGTATGTGATCTTAGATACAGGGAGGTAAAGATGCAGGTGTAGCTTCAGGGGAAAGAGATATGTTTGCGGTACAAGAGGTGAGGGTGTGATTGTTCATGCTTGAGCACATCAACTCTTTTTATTGTCTCAATCATTTTTAATATCTCAGTCATTTTAATGCAACTATTTTAATTTAAGTTAAAATTGAATCAACTTAATTTAAACAGAGTACATATACTAGGAGGTTGTTTGAGACCAGTTGTTTCACCTGTTGCTCTGCTTGTGCTAGCATCATGTAAAGATTAAGTTATCAGTAAATCATTTGTTTTTATTGTGAATGTCGATTAGATACCAAACAGTTGCTCAAAATGCTTGCATCATGACACGTGATGTTCCTTTTTCTGACTAGGCAATGTGTTGTGATTTTGTATAGTCAGCTTCAAATTTCCATCAGTTACTAGCTCTCCCCACCCCCCACTTCAGCCCCACTAAAGGTCAACTGTTACTAAATCACAACAATAAAAAGAGATTCACTCTCTCAGAGGCAAGGCTAGAGTAGTATAGCCTTTACAGGCCTATAGGCTATATTCCGTTGATGTTTATTTTTAGATTTTTCTGCTTTTATTAGTAATAATATCACACTATACCTAAAAAAAAATCATACAATTCACAAAGTGCATCCAATCTTTTGATGTCCCTGTAAACCTAAACACCTTAGATTACAGATGAGGGACTGAGGTGCATAGGCATAGATGATGCAGCAGACATTGGGCAGAGAACCGAGGTTCCCAGTCCAAGACGCTTTCAATTGTATCTCATAGAGAGAAGAAAAGGAAAGAGAAAGACAGTTTTAGTTACCAAGAAAAGCACTCCACACTACTATATGAAAATCACTTCTATGCAGTGCCACATTCTTAAAGACTTCGGTAAGACCAAACCTGTGACAGGCAAAGACTAGGGAAAGTATAAATCTATCTTGTAGAAGCTTAGATATTTTTTTAAACCTGGAAGTTAGGGATTTTCATGAAGACTGTAGTGAGGAGGAAAGAACCATACAACTTTTGATTTATCCAACTAAAATTTTTCCTTGAGATGTAATAGGAAGCCTTGTAGTCTGGAATCTGTATAGCTGTGAAAGCAAATGCTATCACAGGTTGTGTTACAGGGCAGGAGGCAAAAGGGACTCTTGGAAAGAAAAACTAATGCTGATTTAGCATTTAGTGAGATCCCTCTATTAGGCTTTCTGTCCTGGTTTTATGTACCCCACTGATTATAAAATTAAGGAAACCATCATTGGCCATATATTTATTAAGTGTTTCATTGAACCTTAACTACTAAGTGCCATACTAAAAATAGGAAGTAGAAAGAAAAATAATAAGTGATCTTTATATTGAAGAATTCCATTACGAGAGACCCAATCTGTTACTCATTTTTGTAAAAAGATGTGATGGATGTATAGGTAACAACATGTGTGTAGACCATCTTAAGCTGGTTTATAAATTAGTCAAAAACTATAAATATCAGACATCTGAACCAAACACTTTCAATGGGAGTATCTGCAATGAAAATATTTATTTTCTAAGAAAATATTTTTCTTCCCCCTGCAGTGACATTTTTGGTCAAAACATTTGAAAGAGTTTCTGTTGATGTTGTTACAAATGAGTTAAAACTTCAATCACCTGCAAAAATGTTTTACCAATTTGTGTACATGCTGCCATTGATAATCACTCAAGCTGCCAATAAGAAATATTTATTTGACTTCTATGTACCAAGTCAAGTGCTATGGTGCAGTTAACCTATATATTTATTAATAAATTAGGAAGTAGAATCCTTGATTCCAAACCATGAGGAGTTTCTAATTTAGTTGGAAAGTAATTAGGCTGAAAAATAGAATATGTAACATGAACTAAAGCACATTAAACCTTTCAGAATAAACCTGGAGTCAGTTCAGGAGGGGGGAAAAACAGCGGGAGTTGTCAGGAAATGAATGAAGGTTTCGACTGGAGGATGTAGTGTTGTGAGAGCTATCAGAAGTGTCCTAAGCAGCAATCAATGTCATTTTATCACCGAGAGCCAAGGGAAGGGTGATGGAGACAAAGCTCTGGGTCTGGCAGTGTGGAGTTTCCTGCTCATCTTTGAGAGTGGTTGTCCAAACAGTTAAGAACCAAAGCAAAATTTCCACAGGTCAGACTTCTTGTATATTCTAAATATACTGATTTCTGAACTAATTTCATGTAGTAGCCATTTAGGTCATATATTTAACTAGTTTGTACTCAGCTAGTTTTAGTTCTGTGCTGTTTTCTAATTCTAATGGCTTATTGGATGTCATTAATGAAATGATAGATATGATCTGTTGGTGTTTCCATTATGTGAATATTTTTAGTGCCAAGAAATGTTTGTGGTTCAGGTTAGGTATTACAAAAAATAGAGAATGGTGATCTTGGATTAGGTAGATAGCTGCATAAAATTCTCTCTGGCTTGATGATATTTAATCTACATGTGAGAAGAATACTTGTTGTTACCATGAAAGTAACATAAATTTCCATAAATTACTCAATAAAGTCATCCTTATGGAGTCAGTCATTGCACATATCTTCTGCTATCATTGTGCTGATACTCAGAGACTAATCTATTAAATATTGGTATGATTACCTAAAAATCTTGACTTTCTTATTACAATTATACATACATTTATTGGACACTACTGTGGTCCAGATATTATGTGAAGCTGTAGTCAGGGCTATGGTTTTTCCTGTGGTCATGTATGGATGTGAGAGTTGGACTGTGAAGAAAGCTGAGCACCGAAGAATTCATGCTTTTGAACTGTGATGTTGGAGAAGACTCTTGAGAGTCCCTTGGACTGCAAGGAGATCCAACCAATCCATTCTGAAGGAGATCAGCCCTGGGATTTCTTTGGAAGGAATGATGCTAAAGCTGAAACTCCAGTACTTTGGCCACCTCATGCAAACAGTTGACTCATTGGAAAAGACTCTGATGCTGGGAGGGATTGGGGGCAGGAGGAGAAGGGGACGACAGAGGATGAGATGGCTGGATGGCATCACTGACTCAATGGATGTGAGTTTGAGTGAACTCCGGGAGTTGGTGATGGACAGAGAGGCCTGGCGTGCTGCGATTCATGGGGTTTCAAAGAGTCAGACACGACTGAGCGACTGAACTGAACTGAGGGATACTGCAGTGGATAAGACATATATATATAGTCTCTCTAGAGAGAGAGGAAAAACCAAATACATAGAATAGGGATGTTTAAAAATTTAATCGTCACAAATAAAGTACTATTTTCTATTTAGATCAAGAAAAAGTCATATATGTATCTCTGCATGCGTCTGCGTGCTCAGTAATTTCCAGCTGGATCCCATAGACTGGAGCCCTTCCCGCTGCCCTGTCTGTGGAATTTTCCAGGCAAGAATACTGGAGTGGGCTGCCATTTCCTCCTCCAGGGGTTCTTGGCAGGCGGATCCTTTACCACTGCGCCACCTGGGAAACCCTGTAACTAATATCAGGTAAAAACTGTTTATTACTTCAGTGATTTCATTGATGGTAAAAATATTGTTTCTTTAAACCAGGACATACCAGAGGGAGTAGGGCATTTTGACCAAACTCTTGGCAAAGTTTTATTTCAAGCAAGAATACCACAAAACATTTAGTTCCACTGAAGACTTAGCCCACATTTTATTTTTGTCATCCAGAGCACTTTGTATTCCGGACTTCCTGTAACTGGTACGTGTGAAAATCACTGTGAAGCAGACAATAGTGTGGGCTGGAATTCCGTGTTGTTTACTCCATCCAGTCAGTTCAGCAAAGTGGTGTGACTAGGCCTTCCTTTGGCATAAGGAAATAACGAAATCCTCTGTTTGTGATTGTTGTTCAAGATAATTGGTGAAATTGAATTCCTGTTCTTTGTGTACTTTTTACTGAAATGTTCTTAGAATGCCCTGTTAACTGAATGAATATTTTAAATTCTTTTGTAACACTGTGTTGTTTTGTACTTTGGTTTTAGGTCAAGCTTCCAGATGTGTTATCATTTACGTATGCTTTAACAAACATGGAAGAAACACATTTTTGAAAAAGAAAGCAAATTTACACAACTTACACTTTAAATGTGATTGAGTAGTTTTAGCACTGGTTGTATTCAGATCTTCATATTATCTCACAAAACTCATGTAGAACATTGTACTGTGCATTGTAATATAATCTATCTATCTAGATCTCTAATCTTCATTGAATGGTATAGAACATTTAGCTACTTGCTAAATTATAGCCTGAGTGCTGAGGGCTCTCTCCTGGAAGATGGGTGAAAAATACAGAAGTAGAAGGCAGTCAAAGCTATTACATAGTCATATTAACAGCTTCTTAGGCTGAATTTTTCATTTTGTTACCAGATGTTATTCTTCATCTACCATGGCAACTAATCCCCCATCATATTTCCACTATTTTATTGCAAATTATTAGAGTAGCTTAATAGACCATATGCTTATTATATTCCCTAGTGTGAATTAACACTGGATTTTGCACTAGCTTTTTGGAAAATTTCAGGAGATAACATACCACTGAAAATTTAATGGAAATTATTCTTAGATAACAGAATCAAACATTTAGCACACAATCGTCATTTTGGCACACCAATATACATTTTGAGGTATGCAAAAGTAACATTAATTTTATTCTGTTAATGCATCTATGTGTGATATTTTTCTGCTTATGTAATGCCTGTGAGTCTTTGGGGAATCTCTCCAACAAAGCAGGATAGCCAGACTCTTTTTAAATTAATATATGAGGGCAAGACCACTAATATGTATCAGAAAACAGTATATTTGAAACTTTCAGGTCTTGACAAATCCTTATTAAAGGACAATATGTTGCAAAGAAGAAATAATGTACTGATTTGTTTTCAAATAATGTAAATTGTGATTTATGGTATGCTTTATCTTGTATTTTTTAATTCTGTAATCTTCAGTATATATAGTAAAAAATTGTTCCCTAGGGACTTCCTTGGTAGTGCAGTGGTTAAGATTCTGCAGAGGGTATGGGCTGAATCTCTGGTCTGGGAACTAAGATCCCACATGCCATATGTGTTCCCCCCACCCCGCCAAAAAAATTGTTCATTAAAAGGGAAATTAGAATTGAGTTATTTATTGACTGCAATGTGACAGACACAATTCTGAGACTCTGGGAATGCGGCAAGGAGTAGAGCTCTGACCATGTGGAACTGGAATTCTGCTCCAGGGTGTGGCTGGCAAATAATGGCCCTCCAAAGAAGTCCATGCTCTAATCCCTGTGACCTGTGGATATGTTACTTCACACAGTAAAGAGGAATTAAGTTGATCCGTGGCATTATGGATCCATGGTATTACTAGTTGACTTTAAAAGAGGGAGATTAACTTGGATTAACTGAGTGGGCCCAATGTAATCACAAGAATATTTATAAGAGGAAAAAAAGAGGCAGAAGAGATGCAGTCAGGAAAAATATGATGACTAAAGCAGGGGTCGGAGTCAGAGAAAGACACATGAAGATGCTACATTGCTAGTTATGAAAATTGAGGAAGGGGCCATATGTCACAGAATGCAGGCCTGCAGAAGCTGGAAAAGGCAATAGAACGGATAATCTTCTAGGGCCTCCAGAGTGAGTGTAGCCCTGCTGGCACCTTGAGGTTAGCCCAGTGAGCCCTATTTCAGACTTCTGATCTCCAGCGCTGCAAGGTAATACATTTATGTTGTTAAGACAGTAAATGTGTACCAGTTTGTTACCGCAGCAATGAGAAGGAAATTCAGCAATATAAAAGTAGAGGAGGGAACTGGAAGAGAGAAAGAGAGAAATGGCAGCATTGGGCGTACTGGGCTGTTGTTGCTGGCTTTGAATTTGGAATGGCTCCATGAGCCAAGGAACACAGGCAGTCTCTGGAAGCTGGAAAAGACCGTGGCATTAATTCTCTGCTAGAGCCACCAGAGGAATGCCAACACCTCGCTTTTAGTCAGTGAGACCTGTTTGGGATGTTTGGGATTTTTTTTATCTCCAGAACTATAAAAAATAATACTGGTGATACTTTTAAGACTCTTTAGTCAGTGAGGTTGTTACAGTAGCAATTAAAAATTAATACAATGGGATAAGACAATACATGAGTAAAATATTTCTCTTAAAAAAAGAGATAATTTCAGTTATTAACTGGCATAAAGGAAGAGTAGGATCCTGAAGCTGTGCTGGCTAGTATATATTCACTATCCACTTTTAACAAGTTAAATTTAATTTAATTAAAATCTAATTGCTACTAGTATAGCTAGTGGTGTTGGACACTACCGTGTTGGACAGCGCAGGCAACAGAACATTTTCATTGGAACAGAATGGCCTCTTGGGCAGTGCTCTTCAGGAGAGCTGGAGTGTTGTGCTGCTTTACATAAGGTGGGTTTAGTTTGTGTGAAAATCTGAATGAGAAAAAGGAATCAGGCATGTGAAAGGCCAAGGAAAGGCATTTCTGGCAGGAGGTGTGGAATTCAGAGCAATATATGCTATAAAATAAGTAAAACAGACAAATGAGATGCAGAGCACTTAAAATCCTCTCAATGTCCTTTAGAGACATGGTTCCATTTTAAGTACCTGTAAAGAAACATTCATCCACTCAGCAAGCATTTATTGACAGCCTAATTTTGCATCAAAGTCTATGTCACATAGTTCAGTTCAGTTCAGTCTCTCAGTCGTGTCCGACTCTTTGTGACCCCATGAATCGCAGCACGCCAGGCCTCCCTGTCCATCACTAACTCCTGGAGTTCACTCAGACTCACGTCCATCGAGTCAGTGATGCCATCCAGCCATCTCATCCTCTGTCGCCCCCTTCTCCTCCTGCCCCCAATCCCTCCCAGCATCAGAGTCTTTTCCAATGAGTCAACTCTTCGCATGAGGTGGCCAAAGTACTGGAGTTTCAGCTTTAGCATCATTCCTTCCAAAGAAATCCCAGGGCTGATCTCCTTCAGAATGGATTGGTTGGATCTCCTTGCAGTCCAAGGGACTCTTAAGAGTCTTCTCCAACATACATACAAAAGTGATATGACAGAGTTGTTAGACTCATGGAACTCACAGTTTGGTAGAATTCTCCTTTTAAAAATTATGGTTCATTGGAAATCAGTCCTGATTATTCATGGGAAGAACTGATGTTGAAGTTGAAGCTCCAATACTTTGGTCACCTGATGAAAAGAACTGACTCATTGGAAAAGACCCTGATGCTAGGAAAGATTGAGGGCAGGAAGAGAAGGGGACAACAGAGGATGAGATGGTTGGATGGCATCACCGACTCGATGGACATGAGTTTGAGCAAGCTCCGGGAGTTGGTGATGGACAGGGAGGCCTGATATGCTGTGGTCCATGGGGTCACAAAGAGTCAGACACAACTTAGTGAGTCTCTCTAGTGTCTTTCTAGAGGTAGAGAGTTAAACTAAAATTTTGCTTTGTTTTAGGGAGGGTGAGGAAAGAGGGGGTTTGTCAGAATTCTGCTCTGCTGGGAACTGCCCACCTGTTCAGTATCAAAGACATTTTCTTGATCATTTTCTGGAATTGATACATCCCTGCCAAAAGCACAAATTCACATCAGTGGAAGGTGCAGAAGTAAGAGTTGTGAATTATGGCTTCCCTAGCTGATAAGGCTCATCTTCAGTAAAACCTAAGTCCTTCTATTAGTAAATCTTGAACTAGAACTTTATCTTCATAGTGTATTTTTGTTGTTGTTGCTACTAAGTATTCATTTCATTGTTGTTTTGCAGTTTATATTAGTGATATTGACTTTCAACTGTCATGTCTTATAGGATGAACAATAGAGTTTCTGGTATGGCTTTCTCCTTTAAGGAATCCAGGGTGTTGTGTATGTGTATGTGTGTGTGTTGTTGCATGCTTTCTTGTTTGCTTCATCATTTGTTTTAATTTTTCCTTTTAAAAGTATTTTACTTTGCTGCTAAGTCGCTTCAGTTGTGTCCGACTCTGTGCAACCTCATAGACGGCAGCCCACCAGGCTCCCCTATCCCTGGGATTCTCTAGGCAAGAATACTGGAGTGGCTTTCCATTTCCTTCTCCAATGCATGAAAGTGAAAAGTCAAAGTGAAATCGCTCAGTCGTGTCCGACTCTTAGCAACCCCATGGACTGCAGCCCACCAGGCTCCTCCATCCATGGGATTTTCCAGGCAAGAGTACTGGAGTGAGGTGCCATTTTACTTTAGAATGCTACAATATTGACTTGTAAAATACATCATTATTCAGCTGATAGAAAGTGCCAGAGTTTGCAGTCAGTGGATTGCAATTTCCATAGTGAGGAAACACTGAAAAGTTGTTACTCAGAGGTAACGTGGAATCTCCAGGGGTCTATATGGGAACTACCTTTTAAGGCAAATGCATTTTACCAGGGAAAGTGATGGGGGATGATTTCCAGATGTTGAAATGCTTGTTTTGGCTTTTGCTCCAAAAAAAGCTAAAGCATGTCTTGCCAGAACAACCAGAAGGGATGTGAAGCCCTGATGTAAGCAGAATCAAGCCCGTGGAAAGCAAGGTCAGAAGAACCCAGAGAGTATAGATACAGGGATGATAGATGAGCCAAGAGATCAATATTCGGTGCCCCCATTGATTGCATGAAATGAGAGTATGTCTGTCTCTGTCCTGGCATGCACACACAAGCTTATCACAGCTGTGCACCTCACCTGCCCCTTCCTGTGTCTTCGTTATCTTTCTTATAACTGTTTTTGACAATATATTAATAAAGAAACTCTTTCTGGATAACATGTTTGTCAGATATTATGGGGTTAATAAAACCAGTGTGGCTGGAGGGAAACAGATTTGTCTTCAAATTCTGGGTTCCGTTTAACACCAGGGTGGTTTTGACTGAGTTGTTCAACCCCTAAGCTGTCCAGTTTCTTCATACGTACAATGGAGGTTATGATATCATTGCCAGAGGCCTGTTGTGAGAATCAAATGAAATAATGTGAAGTGCATGCATGAATGAATTTTTTCTCCTTTTGGTCCTCTTCAGCCCACCTCCAGGATTAGCATTATGCTTTTGTCCAGTTAGGAAAAAGACATTTTCAGAAGACATCTGAGAGTTAAATATATGTGATATTGGCTGACTTACCAATTGGATATTTTTAGCCAGGTTGACTTTTTGTGAGCTCTTGTAATAGAATCACACACCATGTATTCTATCTATGTATCAGGCATCCTCTTGGAAATGTTTCATAAAGGGTGAGGAAAACATGAAAATAAAAATCTGTCCTTGATAAATTTCCTTTTACACACTGAATAGCCATGATGCTTCTTTTATTCCAGCACTCTTTTAGCCTATGTGGTGATTTTAAATAGGAGACTGGTAACTGCCCTACCAAAGTAGTCAACCAGTTCCAAGCAGTTCCAGACAGATAAATTCCCCATCTGCCTTCACATCTTGGTGAGATCTTGGACTTCCCTTTCTAAGTCATTTTCATTTTCACCTTCCTCTACAATCCTTCTGCCCCAGATCTTTTCTGAAATAGAGATCTTTTTTTTTTTTTTCCCAACCTCTGTGCTAAGCCTGGTCCTGGGCCAGAAAAAGCCAGGTTCTTCCAACAGGTCAACCTCTGCAGGAGTCAGAACCTAAAGACATAATTTATACTCCAACTATTTCCCCAAGGGGCAAAGTAAAGGGAGCCAGGATTACAGGAAGAGATCCCCATGGGGAGCTAGTCATTCCACACCTGGACCTTTGGCTGCGTTCCTCTGTGACTTTACTGTGGAAGCTTTGAAGTATGAATTTTGAGCTACACCTGTGTCAATCTTCCTGCCACTTCAATTTACACATTAGTTGCCCACACACCTTGCCATCCTGGTTTCTCTGAAGAAACAGCACAGGGATACAATTCATAACTTTTTTGTATCATGATTCATGTAGTACAAAGGTCATAGTGAAATTCTCTAGGCAAGAATACCAGAGCGGGCAGCTGTTCCCTTCTCCAGGGGATCTTCCCAACCCAGGGATCGAATCCAGGTCTCCTGCATTGCAGGTGGATTCTTTACCAGCTGAGCCACCAGGGAAGCCGAAGAATACTGGAGTGGGTAGTCTACCCCTTCTCCAGTGTATCTTCCCCACTCAGGAATCAAACCGGGGTCTCCTGCATTGCAGGTGGATTCTTTACCAATTGAGGTATCAGGGAAGCCCTTACCTGTGATTATCCTTGGAGTTAAAAATGTTCAGTACAACTCTTAGCTCTTCCATTGACTAGCTGCATGATCTTCTAGTTTAAATCATATACATAAGCCTCAGACTCTAGACCTATCAAGTGTAGAAGATAAGAAGACTTGCTCTGACTGCCTTGTACTGGGTGCAGACTGAAGGAGCTCATGTGTGCAGAAGTACTTGAAGCAGAGTGGATGGCTCCTCAGTTCTCTGAGATTTTGAATAATTCTGTTTACATTGTAATTTATCTGGTTCTGTATGGTGCTCGTGTTTAGTCATGTCTGACTCTTTGCGACCCCATTTACTGTAGCCCGCCAGGCTCCCCTGTCCATGAGATTCTCCAGGCAAGAATACGGGAGTGGGTTGCCTTGCCCTCCTCCAGGAGATCTTCCCAACCCAGGGATTGAACCCAGGTCTCCCACATTGCAGGTGGATTCTTTACCATCTGAGCCACCAGGGAGGCCCATGAATACTGGAGTGGGGAGCCTATCCCTTCTCCAGGAGATCTTCCCGACCCAGGGATCGAACTGGAATAGCTTGCACTGCAGACGGATTCTTTATCAGCTGAGCTACCAGGGAAGCCCCTTGACTCTGTCGGCTTAGTGACTAAAGGATGGAAATCATTTTTATTTCTGTGCATTTGTCACAGCCACAGTATCTAGTACTTGGCTGATCCAGGGGAGGTATATAGAACATTTTTGAGTGGGGCCTTGGAAATCAAGCTGCAGCAAATCCACATTTCAGGCTGCCTTGTTCTGTATGACTTTGAGCAGGAATTTAACCTCAGGAAGCCTCATTTATCTCATTAGTAAAATGGGATGAAAGTCTTCACTTATCTAATTGGTTTATCAAACAAGAGAATATAATTACAGTACTTAACACAATGTGTAGTATGGATTAAACTCACAAAATCTCTTAGATTTAATTTTGACTGTGGGTAACCAGTGATTTTTTAATATAAATGTTTCTAATGAGTTTTTTTTACCTAAATATGTTTTCTTCTACATTAGATTAGATGATTATGCTTTTTATTTTTCTGGAAGTTTGAAAACAATGTTATGCCTTGAATTATAAGGTGTTATCTTTGTAAGCTTCTAAGTAAGCAAAGGAACAGAACAGCTCTCTTTCAAATATAAATGCTAGGATCATAGACCCAACAATACAACTTTCAGATGAATTCCATAGTTATGTGATCTTTTAAAGAAGCAATGTGCTTTTTAAAATAAAAATAGCTTTTATATAATTTCTTACTGGCTTATGTAAAGTGTGTTTAATTTTTTTTTTAATTTTAATTTAATTTTATTTTATTTTTAAACCTGAAACACTGTATTAGTTTTGCCAAACATCAAAACGAATCCACCACACTTTTAAAACTCATTGCGGATGGAGAATAAGCTAACTGAAAAGGAATCTTTTACAAGCAGTAGCTAAATGTCAGATGTTTACTTGATTTTTAGATTATCTAGACCATCATTTGCATTGGAGAAGGAAATGGCAACCCATTCCAGTGGTCTTGCCTGGAGAATCCCAGGGACGGGGGAGCCTGGTGGGCTGCCGTCTATGGGGGTCACAAGAGTCGGACACGACTGAAGTGACTTAGCAGCAGCAGCAGCAGACCATCATTTCTTTTTAAGCTTTCCCATGCATCCATGTCTTCAGTCATGGGTACCATAGAAAAAAGAGTCAAACAAAACCCAGTTATTTTCACTATTGCTTGTCTTGAGAGGACCTTTTATGTTGATTATGAATGTCTTCACTCTGAAGATGCTTCATTTGTCATCATGCCTTTATTGAATATAAACCATAAAACCATCTTGGGATTGACTGACTGTAAGACCATTTGCCAAAGAGATCATTTTAGTTTAAAGAAAGTACATTTTGGAAGTATGTTCAGGGAAGAATATGGTAATTCTATTGTAATACAAAGGGTAAAGCGATTGAGTATGTATGAGAGAAGATAATAAGGTGGTGGCCTTGTAAGTGCATCTTAAAATATTTTAAGGGATCATCTGTGTGGGAATGAATTAGGTTTATTTCTTGCAACTCCAACAGGCCACGGTAGCTCCATATGGTAGAAAGTATAGGTAGGACGATTTGGCTGCTGCATAATCCATGACATGTTCATTGTATTACATCAAAGACTGCTCTGCTGTGTATTTATACATAGGAACACTCTGAAATCCCCTCTAGGATTCCCTGTGGAAGAGCTTTTTAATGGTTTGACCTAATCAAAAGTAGAATAGGTTACCATTTAGACGGTGAATTCTCCATCTCTTAAAGTAACCAAGCAGACAAATATCAGGGAACATTTATTGCATGTACAAAACTCTTTATCTTCCAAGGATCTTTTTAAACAAGGAATAAAACCCAAGCCTGGTTTAGATTTATTTTCTTAAAAAATAGAAAATAATGATAGCCTACAAAGATAGTAACATTTCAAACTAACATTTCAATCTTTGAGAACCTTTAAAGGACTTTAAAGTTTACAATCTTCAAAACTATTTGTGTCCCAGGGAATTCTAGTTGACTAAATTTCAAATAGAAATCTCTTCTGTGAACCGTGTCTCAAGGGTTTTTATACTGACGTAACAGAAAGTTTGTGTTTTGCCTTTATATGTGACAAGAGCATGAACGCTGCTCACTTCCTGTGATGTAGCTGTCATCTGAGCGCATTTTGGACGTAACTTATTGCCTGTTAAGCCATCTGCAAAGTGCAATTGTAATTCAGCAAACCATCACAACCGTTCAGTGGCTGAACATTTGGTTGCTTTCGTTTGACCTTGTTATGGACTGTGAGCCTGTTAGTTTGATTTCTGAAGGCACACACATTTTTCAGGAATGTTTGCCAGTAATGAGTGAGGGCTACTTTTCCATATCGACCTCATACATAATTACATAAATTAAAGCAAACCATAACAACTGAGGGTACACATAAAATACACTTCACAGAGAGATTTTAAAGCCCTTGCACTAAGCTTGAAATTATATAGCTATATGGTACATATATCATTTTTGCAAAGGGTATGTTTTAAGTTTCTAAGACTTCACAAAGAACACTAAATAAAAGGTTCTATTATAATAACTGTTATCATAAAGTTTTTCTCTAGAAAATTTGGTTATGGAAGAGGAATGTCAGTTTGTAGAATAGAAGCCCATATTTTTATTCTGGAGGTTAATGACTTGATGATAGAAGTTCCTAACGCTAGCCTTCCAAGCTGTCTGGAAGCCAGCAACTACTAAAAGGGAAAAGGGGAACACGGAATTTAGATCCTAACCTACCGGAAGGATCAGGCATTTTTAATGCACTTTATTTTCTGTATTATCAGAATATGTTGATATTAAGCCAAATCTAATTTAATTTTATAACTAACCTTTATCATGTGTGGGTTTTTTTGTTACTAATATGGGAGATAATTGTTTTTTTAATGTGAAGTATCACATTAGTTTTTATTCTATTAGACTTCTACAAATAAAATTGCATTTCATTTAATTATTAAAAGAATCATATACTCTCAGAATTAAATGGAATTTAAACCCAATATTAAAAATACTTGTTGTTCAGTTTCTCAGTTGTGTCCAATTCTTTGTGACCCCAGGGACTGCAGCACGCCGGGGCTCCCTGTCCATCACCATCTCCCTGAGTTTGCTCAAACTCATGTCCATTGAGTTGGTGATGCCATCCAACCATCTCATCCTCTGTTGTCTCCTTCTCCTCCTGCCTTCAGTCTTTCCCAGCATCAGGGTCTTTTCCAGTGACTCAGCTCTTCACATCACGTGGTCAAAGTACTGGAGCTTCAGCTTCAGCATCAGTCCTTCCAATGAATATTCAGGGTTGATTTCCTTTAGGATTGACTGGTTTGAACTTCTGAAGTCCAAGGGACTCTCAAGGGTCTTCTCCAGCACCACAGTTTGAAAGAATCAGTTCTTCGGCACTCAACCTTCTTTCTGGTCCAACTCTCACATCTATACATGACTACTGGAAAAACCATAGCTTTGACTATATGGACCTTTGTTGCCAAAGTAATGTCTCTGCTTTTTAATATTCTGTCTAGGTGGTCACAGCTTCTCTTCAAAGGAGCAAACATTTTAAATTTCATAGCTATAGTCACTGTCCTCAGTGATTTTGAAGCCCAAGTCAATAAAGTCTGTCACTGTTTCTATTGTTTCCCCATCTATTTGCCATGAAGTGATGAGACCGGATGCCATGATCTTCATTTTTTGAATGTTGAGTTTTAAGCCAGCTTTTTCACTCTCCTCTTTCATCTTTATCAAGAGGGTCTTTAGTTCCTCTTCACTTACTGCCATTAGGGTGGTGTCATCTGCATTTATGAGGTTATTGATATTTCTCCCTGCAATCTTGATTCCATTTTATGCTTTATCCAGCCCAGCATTTCACATTATGTGCTTTTAACATAAGTTAAACAAGCACAGTATTTACAACTAATTTATTTTAGCTTGTGGAAAGCCCAAAATTTAAGTTATCGGTTAAAATATTAATGTTCTAAGGTTATTAATCAGCAAAAGTTAATGTATTTGTTTCACTCTCTAAACTAATCTTGTTTGAATTTTGTAGAAATTTAGATCTAGTTGACTTCATCACTAGTGTCTGAAACAACATGAAAGATATAATGGTGAGAAAATCTTAACTTTAAAGTCACATATTAAGTTTTCTTTCTGATAAGGAGAAGTGAGAAGACTTTATGGAGAAATAAAATGTTCCTTTTTTTTTCAAACTTTTATTGGAGAACAATCAGTATTTCTTATGCAGATCATATTTCAGGAATTCTATCTTTGGTTAAGGCCATGGTCTATGTGAATTATCAATCTATATGTGGGATCAAGTTTGTGCAGTAATTCTTTGAGGCAAAATGAAGATTCAGCTTAATCTACAATTCATGGAGATGAAGGACTTTTAAAAATTCTTTGAAACATCTTTGTATTTTTTCTAGCATTCCTAAGTTTAGCTAAATCTTGTTGCAGTACTTCATAATTTTCTAATACCACATAGGAGGCAAATATGGATTTTATGTTTATTACCAACTTTATAATGTTCTTTTATTTTCAATCCTATATTTACATCTTTCAAGCCTCAATTTATATCCTTATGACTAAATAGAGGTCACTGGCCTATCCCACTCTTCTTGGCTTCATCTAAGCCTGGAAGCCTCATCTCTTCTATATGAATGAATTTATCCAGATGCCAGCCTCCCTTGGGTCTGTGCTTAGCCTTTGCTATATTCTTACTAACTCTATATATCTTTCCCTAGAAGTAGCAACCTAAGCTACATTACATGTTCCAGGCTCAGATACATTATGACTTTTAGTGTCAGATACTACTTTGCTTATATACTTTCCTCTCATCACAAATATGTTGCCTTTTTAAACTAGTGTCATGCTGGAATATCTTCCCAGATAGCTGTGCAAAACCTCGGATTATTTTTCTGAGTCTTTCCCATCAGAGCATAATTTTCTATCTAAGGATTCTCCCTTCCCCCAATGAATGGACATTTGTTTTTCTGTAAATGTAACCATATTTTCCACAGATAAGTTCATTAGTCCTTTTATCTGTCTACTTAGAGCATCACAGAACATTTCCTTAATAATCATAATTTGGTTTTTTAATCTTCAGAGGGCTGAGCATTGTTTACTAGCAGTTTTAAAGATTTGTGATAAAATGCTCAAATTTTTTTCTACCAGCTCATTTGGTATAGGTCCAGAAAGTATGAGAGAAGAGATCAGGCTTCTTTTTCTTTTCATCTTCCTCCTCTTATAATGCCCTCCTCTTTCTCCATCTCTTCCACCCTGCCACTCTCTCATCTCCCTACCCAAGAGATTTTGCTGGGGTGCTGGAATATTGGGGAAGACTTGTAGACAGATTTGAAGATAAAAATCACTCTCATTATTCGAGAGAATTCTCGGGGCCCTACTTTGTCTAAAGAAATCAGAGCACTCTACTCCTTAAAATGTTCCAGTATTTGAACTTCTCTATCTTAAGAAGTACTTATTTGCCCCTCCTATTTAGTGTTTCGGAGAAGGCAATGGTAACCCACTCCAGCACTCTTGCCTGGAAAATCCCATGGACGGAGGAGCCTGGTGGGCTGCAGTCCATGGGGTCGCTAGGAGTCAGACACGACTGAGCGACTTCACTTTCACTTTCCACTTTACTGCATTGGAGAAGGAAATGGCAACCCACTCCAGTGTTCTTGCCTGGAGAATCCTAGGGACGGGGGAGCCTGGTGGGCTGCCGTCTATGGGGTCGCACAGAGTCGGACGCGACTGAAGCAACTTAGCATAGCATAGCATACTTAGTGTTTCCTGACTCTAAGCGAGCTCCTTATGCAAGTCAAAACATCTTCCCAATTCTCTTGGTGACTCAATATTCAAGTAGTTTTGGTATGAATCGTGTCAGAGTCCTTTTGAAAATATAAATATATTTCAACCACCAGGTCTTTCCTGTCCAAACTGCTTACTTTTCTTGACAACTCTAACAGATTAGTCAAGCATCATTTGCCCTTCCAGGACAATGATTCCTCTGTGAGTTCTGTTGTATTAAGTACATAGTTATACCCCATTTAATAATAGGTTCCATAAGATTGCCTGGGTGGAAATCAGTCTTAGATTTCCCAGGTCTTCATTGGACTTTGTGTTTATAAATGAGGTCACTATTGACTTTTTACCTTTTCTGGCTTGGTGTAATTTGGTATTGATAAGTCACATGTCTTTCTTAGCTCACTGTCCAACACTCACTCTTAAATTCTTTCATAATTTTTGGGTAAAAGGTAAAATCACAGGTATTTATAATACCTGTATATAATAAATTTCTGGGCTGAAAAATCACTACAGATGGTGACTGCAGCCATGAAATTAAAAGACGCTAACTCCTTGGAAGGACAGTTATGACCAACCTAGATAGCATATTCAAAAGCAGAGACATTACTTTGCCAACAAAGGTTCATCTAGTCAAGGCTATGGTTTTTCCTGTGGTCATGTATGGATGTGAGAGTTGGACTGTGAAGAAGGCTGAGCGCCGAAGAATTGATGCTTTTGAACTGTGGTGTTGGAGAAGACTCTTGAGAGTCCCTTGGACTGCAAGAAGATCCAACCAGTCCCTTCTGAAGGAGATCAGCCCTGGGATTTCTTTGGAAGGAATGATGCTAAAGCTGAAACTCCAGTACTTTGGCCACCTCATGCGAAGAGTTGACTCATTGGAAAAGACTCTGATGCTGGGAGGGATTGGGGGCAGGAGGAGAAGGGGACGACAGAGGATGAGATGGCTGGATGGCATCACTGACTTGATGGACGTGAGTCTGAGTGAACTCCGGGAGTTGGTGATGGACAGGGAGTCCTGGCGTGCTGCAATTCATGGGGTCACAAAGAGTTGGACACGACTGAGCGACTGATCTGATCTGATCTGAAGTAAATATAATAAATCAGAGAAGGTAATGGCATCCTACTCCAGCACTCTTGCCTGGAAAATCCCATGGATGAAGGAGCCTGGTAGGCTGCAGTCCATGGGGTCACTGAGGGTCGGACATGACTGAATGACTTCACTTTCACTTTTCACTTTCATGCATTGGAGAAGGAAATGGCAACCCACTCCAGTGTTCTTGCCTGGAGAATCCCAGGGACGGTTGAGCCTGGTGGCTGCCATCTATGGGGTCACCCAGAGTCAGACACGACTGAAGTGACTTAGCAGCAGCAGCAAATATAATAAATAATCACAGGTATTTATCTGTGCCCAATTTCCTAATGAATAAAACACTTAATATATTTTTTAGCAACTTGAATCTAGTAACTCAATATACAGTTTAAATGTTGAAATCATAAAATGAATACATCAAAACAAAAAGTAACTATTAGAGAATTCCTCCAATATACTGTTTTATATTTAGCATTCTTTTGAATGCTGTGGTTGGATTTCTTCTTTTCTTTGAAAAATGTTAAGAGTCCTTTTCATTACTGGCTATGATGTTCCTTGTAACATAGTTTCCAGATATTTTTCTGATCTGCCTAATTTCTATTTGTATCTGATCCCTCACATTTTGGAATTTTCCCTTTTCTCTCTTAATTTGGAAATATTTACATTTTATGCTTACTGCTTTACTCTCTATGAAGTCAGCTTGTACTGTAGCAATCTGCTGTTAAAGCATTTTTTCTTTTCTTTTCTTTTTTTGCATTTGGCTTGTTTTTATGATTCAGGACAAAAAATTCATCTTGGGCTTCTATTGCTGTATTTTAAAATAGTCTCCAGACTTCCTGTGGTTTATTTTATTTCAAACTATTCCTTTTTACCTTTTTTTTTTTATATAATGGCCACATTTTCCTAGGCTTTCTTTCCTAAAATTAAATTATTTAATATGGCATTCCTTCTTTTGCCCAAATTCTGAACCTAATTGTTGTAAATAATGAGTAGACAGACTCAGGCACTCATGATACAGCCTACTAAATCAATTCCTGCTCAATTCTGTCTAGACACTCTGAAATTTCAGTTTCACCAAGCAGATGTTTGTAATCTCTTGTATTCTTGGTTATCTGCCTGTGGGAGAATGACAATATAAATTCACATGATCATTAATTTATCAAGTATTTTTCACTTTCTTAATTGTTGTATACTATTCTGAATATTTTGCTTAAAATGGTTCCCTATAGCATTTAGAATAAAAGGTTTATATTCTTTAACAAACAAGGCCTTTGATAACTTGGTCTCTAATTACATATCATCATTTACTTCCCACACAAACTCTTCCTTTGCTCTTCCAGTAAAGTTCTTTGTAATTGGTATAATTTCACAACTCTATACCTTCTCCCAGATCTTCTTGGAGTACTTGTTTCTATCTTCATGTATTCAAATGTAATCAAGATGTCCACTATAATCAAAATGTTATCTGTAGGCCACTTTTCAGTACATTGCAGGCAGATTCTTTACTGCCTGAGCCACCAGGGAAGCTAAATTACATATGTGTGTGCATGCGTGCATTGTTGCTCAGTCATGTCTGACCCTTTGTGACCCTATGAACTGCAGCCTGCCAGGCTCCTCTGTTCATGGGAATTCTCTGGGCAAGGACACTGGAGTGGGTTGCCATGGCCCTCCTCTAGAGGAACTTCCCGACCCGGGAATTGAAGCAGGGTCTCCTGCATTGCAGGTGGATTCTTTACCAGCTAAGCTACCAGGGAAGCCCTAAATTACATATGTATATGTTAGTTGCTTAGTCATGTCCGACTCTTTGAGACCCCATGGACTGCAGCCCACTAGGCTCCTCTGTCCATGGAATAATCCAGGTCAAAATACTGGAGTGGGTTGCCATTCCCTTCTCCAGGGGATCTTCCCAACCCAGGGATCGAATCTGGGTGTTCCACATTACAGGCAGATTCCTTACCATCTAATCCACCAGGGAATCCCTTAAATTACATATAACTTTACCTAAATCTATGATCCTTTGCCTTCTCTATAATTCTATTGTCTTGCCCTGTGTAAGTCTAGATGTGAGAGTCAGCATGTTGCTTGGAAACACAATAAAGACCGTTCGTACCAAGTGTCTGAGAATTTAATCATTTAATTGAAAATTTGGGATTCTAAGAAAGAGTCATGTTATTAAGGACTAAGATCACAATTACTTTCTTTCCTCATCCTTCATCACTCTTCTCTGTCTCTGACTCCATCTCTTTATTTCTATCTCTCTTTTTCTTCCATACCTTCCTTCTCAAGAAAAGGAAAAAAATCTTTCCTTATTTCATACATTTTTGTAGTCTGACCTTACCTTCTATACAGACTTTTTTTATACTCTAAAAGGTGAAAGGTGAAGTCACTCAGTCGTGTCTGACTCTTTGCAACCCCATGGACTGTAGCCTACCAGGCTCCTCCATCCATGGGATTTTCCAGGCTAGAATACTGGTGTGGGTTGCCGTTTTCTTCTCCATTATACACTAAACAACTTAGCAAATGTATTCTTTCTTTTGCAATGTTGTGCTTGCCCAATAGAAATCTTACTGAATAAAATCTTCTTCAGCTTATTACTTAACAGTAATTTTTAAAGTGCCCACAGCAATCTACGGAATGTAGTAGACAGCATTTCTACAGTGGTGAAAGGGCAGATAAAATTTTTGCCTTCTTGGAGTTTCTAATTTAGTATGTCATCCAAATAGCCATGCACAGTTACAGATTACTTGGTTTGGATCCCTAGTTGGATTTGATGTCATTCCTACGGCTACCATAGCATCCAATACATACTTCTATTCCTACAGGCAACCATGAATTATTATAATTGGTTATTTGTGGGTTAATTTCTACTAGTCTGTAAACTCAAAGGAAGGATGATGTCTTATTTCACTTGGCAATTCTCAGAGTTGAGTGTTGCTCCTATATATGTGTATAATGCTGTACTTAATAAGTATTGAATAAATATTTGGGTTTGTAGGGACTAATCATTTATATTTTCAGATTAGTTTCATTATTTTAGTGGACCATAGTGCATTTTCATTACCATGATTTTATTATTAAATAAGAAATCCAGTGAACACTGCCTTGAACCTATGTACAAATATTAAACAAGGAACAGATGCTCAGCGAATACGTTATTCTTCATTTCTAATGTAAGTGAATTTTCACATTATTTTACTCATTTAAATAAGGTTTATATTGGATTCATAGTCCCCAAGTAGTATTTTTAGTGCTTTCCAGATGAAAGAATCCTTCTGTCCTCTCATATCCCATTTTTTTCAGAGTTTGGGATTTAGGAAGTCTTTATGAGAATAAAGAAACACTCATGGCTTCCATTGTTCCATAATGTAAGAATTTAGAAGGAATTCTGCCATGCTCTGAAGGCAATGCTGGTTGCGGACTATAGCTCAGCTTTCCGTGAGTTTCCAAACTCAAAGGGCTAATTCAATAAGAATCACTGTAATAGGAAGAAAATTGCGTGCTAAAGTGTTCCGGGAGATGATGAAATCTCTTATCTTATTAATTTGGCAGTGCTGAGTTCCTCTTACGTAGAATGTAATTTCCTTTCTAAAAGAAAATGAGGCATCTGTTCCTACTCAGAACCAAATGGAGAATTCTTCATTCACCTCAGCAAGTCAGGGCTGTTCAGTGCTCACACTGCACTTCCTGCTCAGGATGTTTTATTCATATAAACTACTTAGTGTAGCTAGTGTTTCACATGATTTGTTGGAATACTAAGCGTTTGCCATTTCTCAAGTTCATTATGACTTTAAAAAAACTTTGATGAAAATGTATATATTTAAAAAGTTTAACAAAATGGCTCATGGAATTCATTCAGTCAAAAGTTTTTTGAAAAAGTGTCACATATCATATCAGGTATATCTATTTTTTTGGGGGGGGCTCCCAATCTTTTCAACATTTTGTGGTTACCACAAGGACATTGCAGTCTTCTGAGTCTTGATGAAGCTAAAGATATATTTATAAAGTCACAGTTCAATTTTCTAATCCAGCATTTAAACAAGCACTGATTATTTATTTTTCCTCCCTCTCCTTTTAGAAAACTCTTCTCAGAAATAAAACTTTTGCTCCCCTAACTAGATAAAACTAAACAAATTCCCAACAATGTACTCACTTATTGAAACTGAGATTCCTATTCTTCATGTGTCAAACAGCATATTTCTTTCTTTCCTTTGTCTATTTCTCTGATTTCTTGAATTGTTGAGAAAACTTTCAAGTACTTTTGAGTTCACTGTTTTTAGACTCTTGCATCACAACAACATGTTTCTTGCAGGGGAAGAATGTCTTTGAGAGTCCGCACCCATCTGGTTCGCAGATGAAAAATACAAGCACTAGATTTTTTTTTCCCCCTAATGATCTGGGAAAGAGATTGGACCTAAAATTCTACCCTGCTGATCCCCAATATAATAATCTCCATCACTGTGTCAAATTCTCCAGGAATTCAGTTCTCCAGCTACCTATTTTTTAAGGATGAAGCACACACTACCTATGACATTCCATTTGTAGGACGTTTACCATGGGGCTGTAATGTCTTCATTCTTTTCCATAGCCTGGCCACATCTTCCTCCTTTTTCAAGGGCAAGGCTGGCTTAAGGTTTTTGTTTTTTTCTCTTGTGAAGTCTTTCCTAGTTAAACCAACCTTCATGCATCTCTCTTTCATTGCCCAGAATACTTGTTTTTGCACCAAATCATGGTGTATGTTGGTTTAAATGTTTCACAAGTGTTTGGTTCCTCGATCAGAGTGTAAATTGTTTGATAGCAAGATTCTTTTTGTTTTATTCTGTAAAGTGTAAGAGACAGTATAAGAGACGCAATGGATAGTCAAGACCTCGTTGTTGAATAAATACTAATTAATGCCATTGAAGAAGCCTCATTCTAATAACAGAATGTGGGAGAGACTATATTAGGAAGGGATTAAGTTAGGGAAAAAATTGTAATGTATAATATTAACCTCAATTACAGGGCGGGGTCTAGCATTTACACAGGTGTCAACTCTGGGTGACCTTAGGTAAGAGGTCAGTGTGCTCTTCATCTAGTGGTGCAGCCTTCTAGCTGAGGCTCATAACAAGACAAAGGGAGCTTGGAATTAATTTCAGCTCCCATTGGGCCCCTCAGTTGGAGCTTTGTGAAGTGTTCAAAATGCAAATGATACATAGCAGCCCTCCAGATAGTGACACAGATGATGTATGGAAGTACAGGAAGTTTGGTAGTTTAGGAAGTGCCTACACTGTGTGATTTACTCTGTGTGGCATAAAGCTAGAGCCTATGAACCCAGGACATTTTATGAGTTACATGCCGGAAGAGAGTTGTGAGTAGCTGTGGCTGTTGCAAAAAAGATTTATTTAAGAAGGTAGGTTTTAAAATAGCTGTAGAAATATTTGAGATCGAAAAGGCCAGAGATAGGTAGGAAAGTAAGGGAGCAGTAGGTGAGGTTTGTAGGGTGTGAGCAACAGAGTGAAGAAAATGACACAGTGCTGAAGGTGTGGATGCATTTGCTACTGGGGTAGAGTGCAACCAAGGGCTATGGCTCAGATTCAACAAAGGTGACATGGTTGAGTGCCGTCGAGGAAGACAGTTTTAGAAGCTGCATTTAAAATAGGTTGCAGGGCATCAATAGTATTAAAAAATTTACAAGATGTCTATGGTATTGAAAGCAGAAAGAGAAGGGTGAAAGGATGTTGGTGAACCATGAAGGACGCCGGGATTCTTGGCCTCCAGAGGAGAAGAATTCAATCTGGGGCCAGAGACGAGGCTTGATCGCTCAGAGCTTTTGTGTAATAGAGTTTTAGCAAAGTATAAAAGGGATAGAGAAGCTTCTGACATAGACATCAGAAGGGGGCAGAAAGAGGACCCCCTTGCTCGTGTTAGCAATGGAGTTATATACTTTTTAATTACTTATTACAGTGAATCAAAAGAATGTCTGGAGGTTGTAAAGACCTTACTAGACCTACTCCTGTAATTTACATTTTAAGATAACAGGATTAGCCAGAAGTTTTTTTCTAGAAACTGTCCTCAAGCAGGATACATTATTGTTATATAATCCTCACAAATGTAGAGGAAGAAAAAAACGTTTGTCCTTTCTTCCTCCTTGAAAATTCCAGACCCCTCTCTCTTTGGGGACCCCTGGACTTCTTATCAACCTGCCTAGGAAGTGACTCTCTCAAGGGGAGTGATTAAGATAAAGTATAGAGAAAAATTTCTGGTTGACTCTATGTGGGTATAAAGTCTGAGGATGTGTGCTCTGAAAGCTGAGGAGATAGAATGGATAGTAATGACTTAAATTATTATTCTATTTGGATATTCATGAATGTAAAAATAATTATTACTGTTTTGGGAGTACTGATTATTGAGTTCTTAATATGTGCACTCAATTATTAAGCATTCTTAAAGCAAAACAGTATTGAATTGGCATTCAAAAATATGATCTCCCAGGTATAGGCTTAAAGTATTCATTTTTAATAAAGGATTATTTGTTTTCCTTAATTGAAAATCTGCTTATAATTTTAATGGCATAAACTATCTTCAAAAATTACTCACACTCTAAAATTCTGTGGTCTTATGGGAATGTTTCCCAAAGAATAGAATATTGGTCTATAATGATACACAGGATAATTTCAGGTAGCCCACATTTTATATTTTGCAGTTATGTGTTTCTATGTATGTTAGAGAAAAAACTGTATAGCTTATCAAATCTGAGGTTTGTTTAGAACTAAGTTTAAAAATTTAAAGCTTCAAAAATAGAAGAGTCAAATTAAAATAAATTTTAATGGAAAATACACAGAAATAATGGTTTGTAATATAAACAAGTACAGAAAATTTTTGATTATGGTGAACTAGTTGACTGTCAAAGGGGAAATACTGATCTATAGTTTACTTATTTCATAAATTTTAAGCATGTATCTCAAGAATAAGAATAAAAGGAAATCAGGGGTAATTATAAATGTTTAGCCTGGAGGAGCGGAGAAGGCAATGGCACCCCACTCCAGAAGTCTTGCCTGGAAAATCCCATGGATGGAGAAGCCTGGTGGGCTGCAGTCCATGGGGTCGCAAAGAGTCAGACATGACTGAGTGACTTCACTTTCCCTTTTCACTTTCATGCATTGGAGAAGGAAATGGCAACCCACTCCAGTGTTCTTGCTTGGAGAATCCTGGGGATGGAGGAGCCTGGTGGGCTGCCGTCTATGGGGTTGCACAGAGTCGGACAAGACTGAAGCGACTTAGCAGCAGCAGCCTGGAGGAGGGCATGGCATTCCGTTCCAGTATTCTTGCCTGGAGAATCCCCATAGACAGAAGAGCCTGGTGGGCTACAGTCCACAGGGCTGCAAAGAATCAGATTGACTGGGTGACTTAAGCACAGCATAGCACATAAATGTTTAGACATATTTAGTTGAAAAGAAAACTTGTAATAGAAAGAATTTTACTATTTTAAGGAAATTTTTGATTTAAAGTTATTTTCATTGTAAAGCAATCATCTTCCACTTAAAAAAAATAAAGTTATTTTCAATCACCAAAACATTTAAAATAGTTTTAATTTAAATCTTTTAGGATAGTTTGTATATATTCCAATTGTAGACTGTCATCTCTATGCAATGTTTTTAATATTTACATAAATTAGGGGAAAATTTAGCTGTCACATATCAAATTTATATAATCTGTTAGCATAAACCATAAGAGATTCCAGAAAAATTTGATAGTATCCATAAAACATCTCAATTTTTTCCTTATTATCACAAAGCTTAATTTGTGGTCTTTAGTCTTTGACGTAGACTTCATTATGAAATCAAGCAAGTGAAATCTATTGCACAACTGTATTTCTTTACATTTAGAAGATATGGCTTCACTACTAAGCTCTATAATCTCTTTGATCCAAGTAATTGACCACTTGATTTTGTCTACAGGTCAGCATTTACCTTAAGAATCCAGAGGAAATTTAGCCGTGAATTTGTTCACTCTTTCCCTGCAGCACTGATAAATTTCAAGAATCCAGGGGAAAGTTGAGAGATGAGACTATGTCAGCTATAAAGATTGCTTTAACTGTGTAACCCAAGTGACTATGTAAACTTATTTTATTTATTGCATGAGATGAGACCTTTAACCAGAGCCATAAATAAATTATCCTAGACAGCTGGACATTCTACTGTAGATCAGTGACATCAGTTCAGTTCAGTTCAGTCCAGTCGCTCAGTCGTGTCTAACTCTTTGCGACCCTGTGAATCACAGCATGCCAGGCCTCGCTGTCCATCACCAACTCCCGGAGTTTACTCAGACCCACGTCCATCGAGTCAGTGATGCCATCCAGCCATCTCATCCTCTGTCGTCCCCTTCTCCTCCTGCCTAGTTGTTGGCTAAAGTAATAGAAAAAACACACCTTCTGCAGTCACATTAATAAGCCTTTGAAAACTGACTCTTTAGTACTTTGGGGAAATCATTTGCCTCTGTGAGTCCCAGTCCTTTTATCTGTAAAATGGGGAAAGAGGAAAATAATTTCTATCTCAAATAGTTGTGAGCATTTATCAAATAACATCTGAAAAATGCATTGGAAAAAAATAAAGTTAATAAGTAATTCTTACGATTACTGATGATCTTGATAATCTAAATTAAGTAATATCTTCATTGTTCTGTTGCACACTATAGTTCCACACTAAACCACCTGGAATCTTTAGCTCGTGTTACTCATCTCCCATGTCTGCCTGCGAATCTTGTTTCAATTCTTAGACTGTTTCACTTTCAGCATATCTCTATGGTAAGGAATACATCTGACTGTATTATAGTTCTTTTCAATAAAACAATAATGATTTATTATTAAAAATGTTTTTAAATATCAAATGGGCAAAGTATGCTTTTTAGTACATTTTAGAATAGGATATTTGAATCTTTATTCATTAACAAGTAATATTTTTGTAGTGATTAGTAGAGTGCAGTACCTTCCTTCACACAACGTATCTCACTCAATTTGAGGTAAGCATTATTAAACCTGTTTTTTGAATTGGAAGAATTAAGACTTAGAATAATAAGTAACTTACTGAAGGTGTCCCTGTTAGTATTTTCTAGAGCTGGATCTTTAGATGTCAGAAATGATTTTTCCTAGTATACATGAAAACTCTACAATGGGAAATAATACTTAATAAAAACAAGGGGAAAGGGAGTATGAATATTTAAAGCTCTGACACTATAGCATTAGCATTTAAAGCAAAGATAAACTTCCCCATTCTTTCCCTTCCTTTTTGTATACATGTACAGTGGCTCAGATGGTAAAGAATCCTCCTGCAGTGCAGGAGACTTGAGTTTAATCTCTGGGTCTGGAAGATCCCATGGAGAAGGGAATGGCTACCCACTCTAATATTCTTGCCTGGGAAATTCCATGGACAGAGGAACCTGGTGGGCTACAGTCCATGGGGTTGCAAAGAGATGGACAGGACTGAGTGACTAAGCACACACACATACAATTTCTATATTCTTATCACCATGGACAGAGGAGCCTGGCAGGCTACAGTCCAAGGAGTCACAGAGAGTCACACATGTCTGAGCAATTAGGCACAAGCACATACATAGAATTTCTGTATCCTTATCATTAGCTTCGTTGAATTTCAGTGGTATCTCTGTGTTTAGCTATCTGTTCTACAAACAATTTTGTTTGTTCTAAAAACAATCTATACTTCATAATAATGTGCCAAATGTGTCTCCAGGCTTAAACTCTATGAATGTTCAGAATAGTCCTCTAATCTGTTCCACAGAAGAAATAAAAGAAGGTGAAGGCAACTTGGCCCTCAGGAAAGAGCTCTAGAGCGGGACTCAGAAGACTGTGTTCCTCTTTGATGGCTTGGGCATGATTTTTGTGTTTTAACGATCTGGAATATTTTTGTGTTGCTCTTTATTCTATATGGTTCTCTAAGTCAATGATCCCTACCTGAATTTCACAGGCTGAATGGGCTGGCATATATGTTTTGTTTGGACCACATGGTGTTTTTTTTTTTTTTTTTTAACTCTTTGAATTATGAAACTACCATTCGAAAATTGAGAGATGTCACACATAAGTGTTGATTTCCAGAGTCGCTTTAAAATTTATCACATCTGAGAAACTGTGGCCCCGTATTGTTCATCTATCAATCACTTTGCATCGACTGGTGGTTGAAACCTTGGTGAGGGTCGCACACTTGGACACTGAGGGGCCAGCTCAGGCTTCACCCACGTGCACTGTTTTTTCACATAGTCTTGAACCCGTGACTAGCACATTGGGAAAACAAAAGGTTGTCTATGACACATGTTTTTTAAGTAAAATGAGAGAAAGCACATTTCTCAATGCAAAGGAGAAATATCCCTATTTGCTTGATCTGCAAAGTGTCACTGCAGCAAAATAATACCACTTAAAATGTTAATGCAAAATAAGCCCTGTCCACCAAATTTGTAGGTTTGCCCTAATCCTTGGTTCTCCAATGAGGATCAGAACAAAATGTCTTCCTTCCTGCCACTTCTATAAAATGACTCTATAAAGTATTATGACCTAACATGGAGTTTGGATTTTTGTGTGGCCTTAAGGTATATACTATTATTATACCGTCAGGTTTTAAATCTTTAGAAGACATCTCTAATGTCATATTTTTTCAAGACAATTTTTGTAAATCTTGAACATGTTATTTTGTGTAAATGGCTAATGAAAATAATGTATTCAGGATCCATGAACTACATTTACTGCTATATGTAAAGAACTATATTTGTATTTTTTGGTTGCAAAGATCAGTCTAGTTAGTTTTATTCAGAAAGGAAATGAATAAAGACAACATTCATTAAAATTGTAGAATATAGATTGCTGGTATGCTAAATATAGAGAATATGGATTTAGCATTATATTTGGCATTTATCTTCTGTTTTTAAAATGATGAACATTATGATAAACTAGAAAGCTTGAGCAATTAACAGTAAAATGAAAATAAAGCCCGGATTATAAATAGCTGGAAGTGAAGCAAGCTTATAGTTTACTATGTTTTACTGATTGAACTATATTAGATATATTTGGCAAGACAATGGACTTATGGCAGAAGCAACAACAACAAAAAGGTTATAATTACCTGGAAAAGGTGGGGAGGATTTAAATCATTTTAAGTATAAAAATAAATATTAAAATAAATAAATAAATAAATAAATAAATATGTTTTTTAGTCGCAAGTTGTGTCCAAATCTTTTGTGATCCCATGCACTAGGGCCTGTCAGGTTCCTCTGTCCATGGGCTTTTCCAGGCAAGAATATTGGAGTAGGTTGCCACCCCCTTCTCCAGGAGATCTTCCTAACCCAGTGATTGGACCTGCATCTCCTGTATTGGCAAGTGAATTCTTTACCCCTGAGCCACAACTTCAGTTCAGTTCAGTTGCTCAGTTGTGCCTGACTCTTTGAGACCCCATGAAATGCAGCACGCCAGGCCTCCCTGTCCATCACCAACTCCCAGAGTCCACCCAAACCCATGTCCATTGAGTCAATGATGCCATCCAGCCATCTCATCCTCTGTCGTCTCCTTCTCTTCCTGCCCTCAATCTTTTGCAGCATCAGGGTCTTTTCCAGTGAATCAGCTCTTTGCATCAGGTGGCCAAAGTACTGGAGTTTCAGCTTCAACATCAGTCCTTCCAATGAACACCCAGGACTGATCTCCTTTAGGATGGACTGGTTGGATCTCCTTGCAGTCCAAAGGACTCTCAAGAGTCTTCTCCAACACCACAGTTGAAAAGTATCAATTCTTTGGTGCTCAGCTTTCTTTATAGTCCAACTCTCACATCCATACATGACCAATGGAAAAACCATAGCCTTGACTAGATGGACCTTTGTTGACAAAGTAATGTCTCTGCTTTTTAATATGCTGTCTAGGTTGGTCATAACTTTCCTTCCAAGGAGTAAGCATCTTTTAATAGAAACAAGGGATGCCCACAAAAATAAGTATAGTACAAAAAATTTTTTTTAAGTATATAAAATAAATCAGGTTTAGCAATTTGACCACCTCCCTTCCCCGGTGTCACTGAGTAACTGTCAGTATCATAAATTTTACCATGTTTTTGCATATTGTCTGTATTTATAAATTAAAAAAACACAAGATTCTTATCTTGTTTATGCATGTATAATATTAGGTGTATATATTTGTATTTATGAAAAATTACAGCTGCCTAATGAGTCTAAATAATGATTTATATAAAATAAAATATCTCTAAACACAGTACAAATAGCTGTGAAAATAAGAGAAGTGAAAAGCAAAGGAGAAAAGGAAAGATATACCCATATGAATGCAGAGTTCCAAAGAATATCAAGGAGAGATAAGAAAGCCTTCCTCAGTGATCAGTGCAAAGAAATAGAGGAAAACAACAGAATGGGAAAGACTAGAGATCTCTTCAAGAAAATGAGATATACCAAGGGAACATTTCATGCAAAGATGGACTCGATAAAGGACAGAAATGGTATGGACCTAATAGAAGCAGAAGATATTAAGAAGAGATGGCAAGAATACACAGAAGAACTGTACAAAAAAGATCTTCACAACCCAGATAATCACGATGTTGTGATCACTCACCTAGAGCCAGACATCCTTGAATGTGAAGTCAAGTGGGCCTTAGGAAGCATCACTACGAACAAAGCTAGTGGAGGTGATGGAATTCCAGTGGAGCTATTTCAAATCCTGAAAGAAGATGCTGTGAAAGTGCTGCACTCAATATGCCAGCAAATTTGGAAAACTCAGCACTGGCCACAGGACTGGAAAAGGTCAGTTTTCATTCCAATCCCAAAGAAAGGCAATGCCAAAGAATGCTTAAGCTACTGTACAATTGCAGTCATCTCACATGGTAGTAAAGTAAAGCTCAAAATTCTCCAAGCCAGGCTTCAGCAATACGTGAAACATGAACTTCCAGATGTTCAAGCTGGTTTTAGAAAAGGCAGAGGAACCAGAGATCAAATTGCCAACATCCACTGGATCATTGAAAAAGCAAGAGAGTTCCAGAAAAAACATCTATTTCTGCTTTATTGACTATGCCAAAGCCTTTGACTGTGTGGATCACAATAAACTGTGGAAAATTATGAAAGAGATGGGAATACCAGACCACCTGACCTGCATCTTGAGAAATCTGTATGCAGGTTAGGAAGCAACAGTTAGAACTGGACATGGAATAACAGACTGGTTCCAAATAGGAAAAGGAGTACGTCAAGGCTGTATATTGTCACCCTGCTTATTTAACTTGTATACAGAGTACATCATGAGAAACACTGGGCTAGATGAAGCACAAGCTGGAATCAAGATTGCTGGGAGAAATATCAATAACCTCAGATATGCAGATGATACCACTCTTATGGCAGAAAGTGAAGAAGAACTAAAGAGCCTCTTGAAGAAAGTGAAACAGGAGGGTGAAAAAGTTGGCTTAAAGCTCAACATTCAGAAAACTAAGATCATGGCCTCTGGTCCCATCACTTCATGGGAAATAGATGGGGAAACAGTGGAAACAGTGGATGACTTTTTGGGGGGGGGCTCCAAAATCACTGCAGATGGTGATTGCAGCCATAAAATTAAAAGACACTTACTCCTTGGAAGGAAAGTTATGACCAGCCTAGATAGCATATTAAAAAGCAGAGACATTACTTTGCAAATAAAGGTCCATCTAGTCAAAGCTATGGTTTTTTCAGTAGTCATGTATGGATGTGAGAGTTGGACTATAAAGAAAGCTGAGCACCAAAGAATTGATGCTTTTGAACTGTGGTGTTGGAGAAGACTCTTGAGAGTCCTTTGGACTGCAAGGAGATCCAACCAGTCCATCCTAAAGGAGATCAGTCCTGGGTGTTCATTGGATGGACTGATGTTGAAGCTTAAACTCGAATACTTTGGCCACCTATGCGAAGAGTTGACTCATTGGAAAAGACCCTGATGCTGGGAAAATTGAGGGCAGGAGAAGGGAACGACAGAGGATGAGATGATTGGATGGCATCACCTTCTCAATGGACATGAGTTTGAGTGAACTCCTGAACTTGGTGATGGACAGGGAGGCCTAGCATGCTGCAGTTCATGGGGTTGCAAAGAGTTGGACATGACTGAGCGACTGAACTGGACTGAACTGAAACACAGTACACAGTATGAAACTATGTTATATATATGTGTGTGTGTGTATGTGTATGTGTGTATAAGTATATATACACATATAATGATATATATGACATAGGGATTTTACTAGATATTTTTACATGAATGCGAAAGTGTTAGTCACTCAGCTGTGTCTGACTCTTTGTGACCCCATGGAGTGTAGCCTGCCAGGCTCCTCTGTCTTGAAATTCTCCAGCAAGAATACCTGAGTAGGTAGCCATTTTTTCCCCAGGGGATCTTCTCAACTCAGGGATCAAACCTGGGTCTCTTGCATTAAAGGCAGATTCTTTACTATCTGAGCCACCAGGGAAGCCCTATTTTTACACGAAAGTGAAAAGTGAAAGTGAAGTCGCTCAGTCGTGTCAGACTCTTTGAGACCCCATGGACTGTGGCCTACCAGGCTCCTATGTCCATGGGATTTTCCAGGCAAGAATACTAAGCAGGTTGCTGTTTCCTTCTCCAGGAGATCTTCCCGACCCAGGGATTGAACCCAGGTTTCCCGCATTGTAGGCAGCTGCTTTACCATCTGAGCTACCAGGGAAGTCTATTTTTACATACATAATAGTAATATTTCTATTAGAAGATGCTTCTGAATTCAATAGAAACTTCTGGTTTGCAGAACAATGTGTTGGTTTTTCTTATACAAATTAATTTCTTGTGAAATTATACCACATGAGTTAACATTTAGAGAAATAAATCTGATGAATATAGATTGAGTTAACCATCAAGATTCTGGCCTTTCAGTGCTGAGAAGCCAGAGCTTGAGTCATGACCCTATCTCAGCAAGTCTCATGCTACCAATCATTCTGTACTAATATCCGACTACATCCCATCCAGAAAATGAATGTGGCTGAGAAAAAAATGTATGATTAAATAAAACTTGTTTCTATGCTGATTTTTCATTCTTCATAAAAAAGCTAAAACCAACTATGCAGTCTGATTTCAAATCCAGGATCTATCACTTGTGAGGCGTGGGAATCTTGGTAATGGGGCAAGTTGTACTCATGAGTTACCTACTGGCAGTCAAAGTATGTTTAGGATTAAATGAGATCAAGAGTATAAAACAGTTTGGATAGTCCTTAGCACATATCGAGTATTCAATAAATATAAGCTCCTATCGCTATTTCTAGTGCTACATTACTGTGACTATCATTTTAAATAAAGTCCTTTGAACTTGAATTGTCTTTTATTTTAATAACTCTCAGAAAATCAAAAAAAGATTAGCATCAAAATGCTGAGCCACCAGTTCTTTGTCATTAATCCAGAAATTTCCTAAGTGTGTGTAAGTATGGCCATAGTGTTTGGCATTGTTGGAAGCTGCAACAATTGAAATATTTTAGCCTGCAGATTATTATGAACAATAAACTTCCAAGTGGAATACTACCTTGGGTTTCCCAGTTCACTGTTTGTAACCAATATTTATGACATGGAAGAGTAGAATTTGTTAGAAATCATTATAGTACTTCATTTACAAGCTTAGGTAGTGTTTCTCTTACCGGGTACCCTGCAGCTTCATGGAGAATTGAAAATATTTGGGTGCTGTTCAGAACACTGTATGTGGCAATGTTTTGTCCAAAAATATCTTCTTAATAAATTACATGTTGCATATTATTATCCAAGTTTGAGAAGAAAATAATTTCTAAAGGGGTTGAGATAGGTTCTGTTTTTACTGTTTGGGTGATTTGGATTAGAAATTATTTTTAAATTAAGCTAGTACTTTACTATTTGACTTCAGCCATAAATGTAAGTTGAAATGGAAAATAGAAATAGGAGAACAAAAATAAAAATTACTTTATTATATACAAAGATTCATTATATACATTATATGTATATTCCAGCTAACCATAGATTGTGGAGCTGAAGGTATGTTCTAAGGGCAAAGTGACTTTCCAAAACTTTTAAACTAATGCTTCTTATAACTTCCCAGATTGTACTAATTTCATGTGGTTAATAAGGCATGTAGGAGTTAGTGTTTTTACTAATAATGGAATAATTGGGACTAGGGAAATTTCATTTTACAAATCTTAAAACTGATTATCCACACCACTTCCTCCTTTATAGACAGGCTTAAGACATATAAATGGAAATTTTGCATTGCCATTTATTATATAATTTGCCTCACTTTCCTGAAACGTGCCCTTTATTTCTTGGTATTTGGCAGCTCCCAAATTCTAAAAGGATGTTTTTATGTAGTTTTTTTTTTTTTAACTCTGTGATTTCTTAAATTTAAATTTGCTTTCTGCAACACTGTTGAAAATGATGCACTCCAGCACATTCTACCAAGTTTCGGAGAGATGATTATGTTTCTTTGTAAACTATTTTGATAGAATAATTTTCAATCTCAAGATATAATTACTATCAACTCTGTAAAGACTACTGGCTGGTGAGAGAATAAGTTTTAAATGAGTGACTTTTGGAACAGAATGGAGGGCTAGAAGTATTAGTAACTCTCAGATCAGTATGGAGAGAAAGGTAGATCTAGGAATCTTACTTGATACCAAAGAACATTGATGAGCATATCATTTCCAGTATTTGTTTCTGTTTTTATTAGTCAAAGAAGAGCTTTCAGGAATGGTGAACCAAGTCTACATGGCTGTGTCCTCACTAGACTGTAAGGTCTATAAAGGCAGGGGAGTGATTTCCTACGCATTTCCTTAGTCTCTTATTCAGAAACAGCCACCTAAATGACGAATTAGTCAATCCACTCTTGGAGACAGGACAAACTGCTCCTGAAAAGCCTGTCTTGTAAGAAACATAACTTCTGAACTCCTCTGGCTCTGTCTCCAGTCTTTGGCTTCCCATGGCCTCTCTTGTTTCTTTCTTTTTCTCTCCTCTGTCCTTAGGCTGAACCCTCCTCAGTTCATACTAGGACCAGAATAATGACCTGGTTTGCTGCCTGGAATCTTTCTCTCCTCTGTGATTCTCCCTGTTTACAAGCTCAGGAGATTCAATCTTCTTCCTTTCATTTTTCTGCTCAATTAAGGAAAGGACTTCAGTGCTGTTACATCATCATCAATCAAGTTAAATACAACACTGTTAGTTGGTGTTCAGGATTTCTATGATTGGAAGTAACTGGCACTTTCTGGCATTTCTTCCCCTTGTTCCCTATAAAAGAATACTCAGTAAAAGGCAAACCAAATTCTGCAATGTTCCCTAAGCATATCCCATATTTAACTCCTGGTCTCTGAGTAACTGCTTGAGTATCTCCCCATTTATTGCTTTTAAAACTCCTAATAGGCATTTATGGGCAGTAATTACCTAATTGTTTTATTGAGTTTTGACAATAAATTAAATAGGGGTTATTATACATAATTTTTTTTTGCTATATATTATGATTTGGCCAGTTGAATTTTGTTTTTTGTTTTTAATTCTATTATGCTTAAAAATTCATAGCTTGGGTTTAAATAAAAGTAGAGTCATATTATTAGAAAGTCAGGATAGTTTTTATTTTAAATTTGAAGCCAGGGCTAAAACAATTTATACAACTTCCTTGAGTGTGCAAAATTCATTTTATCTGATTAACATTTTTTTTAATTTAAAAAGATATATCTAATCAAGATTATAACTCTTCCTAAAACAAGATCTTTTTTTCTTGGATTTTTTTGAAGTTGTCTGTACCAAAATGATACTGTTATTCAGGAATGTTGATGTGGTAGGAAACTTCTACTTATGTCTCTAAAAAGTAGGCCATGATTACATATCATAAAAATAGACATAAAACGTGGCTATTCTGGCTTCTTGAGGTCAAAGAAGCTTGCCATGAACATGTTCAATCACATGTCCATATGTCTCAATGACTTTAACCTTTTAAAAAAGAGGCATTTTATACAAGACAAGCAAAATATGAACCTCAGTATGTGAATTATAGATATCTTATAATAAAAATCTAATATCCTCTGAGTTAACCCAAATTTAACATCCATATTTTATTTTATCAGTTATAGTACATAGGATTATTTTGTTCAAAATGTAAATATTATGTTTAAAATCCAAATAGTATTATGACAAATATGATTAACATACATAGCCTCTCCCTTTCCTTTCTAATTTGTTTTGCCAAGTACAAGAGGTGAATTTAGCTAAAATTTTTACATATATATGAAGAAATTCTCTTGGAGAGACTATAAAACTAACCGAATCATAGTTTTCATTCTTTTCAACAATTCAGTTTTTAAATTCAAGTTTCACCAGAGTTGCTAAATTTTTACCTTTTAGAGCTGAAGAGAGTATCACTAGTGTATTCTTCTGAAGCCCAATTGCATCAAGAAGTATCATATATTTTTTCATCCTCCAGGGTACAGACAGTCTGAGCATCATATTAGTGAGCTCAAAGTCTAATTTATTATTGTTTCTGCTCAACAGAAGCCTCCCTGCTTGTGACACACACATCACGTGCCTTTCTCTATGAACTAAGCAGAGTGCTTAAAGCTGCCTTCAGTATTCCGCAGCAGTTCAAACCCAACCTCTGACTCTTAACTCTTCTGTCCAGTGAAGTATCTTAAGACTGTCTATTTTGATGCTTTAAGGCAATCTAATTCATTAGACTTGTTTTCGGCTGAGAACTCGTTAAGCAAAGTTAAATTTCCTCACTAAATGACTGTCATATTTTCTTGAAATTTTTGAAATGGTATGAACAACTTAAGGGCAAAACAGAATTCTTAAAATGCTTTGTATTCTATATGCTGTTAACTATCACTTGCAAAATGCCCCTTTATATGAACTTTCAATACACTTAACTGTCAAAGTCATCTCCTATAACCCAAGGATCAACTTGAAATCACTGTTCATTATTACAATTTTTGAAGATGACATTTCTTCTAATAAGAATGGTCATTTTAAAATACTATGTTATTTCCTTTAGATCTCTGTTCACACTCTGCTTTATCTGTGACATCATCCCTGATTATTAAAACATTTTCCTGCTTTCCTCTCCCCATTCAATTCTTTTCTCTTCTAGCATTCTTTGCCTCTTCCTTGCTACAGTTTTCTTTGCTCATCACTGTTAGACAGATCGTGTGATAATGTAGTTAATTTGCTTACCTTCTCTTTCCTTTCATTAGTTTGTAAGGTCTTTGAGGAAGAAATCTTTTTATATTCTGTCCATACTTACTTTCCTAATACTGGTATGGTGCCAGTACAGAGCAGTACTCAATATATATGTATTGAATGAATGACAAAGAAATATATTGAGCTTTTTGGGACTTTAAATCCAGACTCACAGTTCACAGTTACAGTGCTAAAGGTAAGATTGTAGACGGGTTTATCTTCTGAATATTTCTTCATCTAGAAAATGGACATATCCCTTTATAAGAAATGAAAGATATGTATGAAATCTTTTCTGGGCCAAAGTGGCTATTTAAATATGGTAACAATCCTCTGGTTTGATTTCTTCCTTTCCTTTTAGTTTACCACGCAGCTATAATGAACACCACGTCTCAGGTTGTCTGGTAGATGTCAATGATTCAGCTGTGAACAGAACAGAGTTACCTTGCCTCCGTGGAGAGTTTAGTCTGGGAGATATTAAAGCAAAAATTAGGGTTGAATATGATGAGCTTTTTATAGAAATATCTTTGTTAAATGAATCACATATTAGGTGCTCAATAAATGTTAAATGAGTGAGTAAATGAATTCTAAAAAATTCTCAATCAAAATTTACTCTTTTCACTTTTTAGTGAAAAGCAAACATTTTTTTTTTCATAGAATCTCCTCTCATGATATCTCTGTGATTAACAAGATTTGTATTAAATTGTCCAAAAGTATACACATGAATCCTACCTACCAATACTGTCATCTTTCCATGAATTACTAAAGGAAGGAGAGTTATTATGCAAAGCTGGGTGAGAAGTAAAATTATTCAGACATGTATTGTCCATCACTGTATTACCAGGGTCCAGGGAAATGCCTGACACAGAGAATATAGAAAATGCATTTTTGTCAAATTGAGCTGAAGAAATATAAGGAAGGAAAAGTATTTTAATTCTGTGGCCAAAAAGATCTCTAGATATCACAATTGAGATGTCTTACTTTAGTTAACTATTCATTTCTTTCATATTTCTTTGCTTCAGTGGCAGTTATGGTCATAAAATTCATAACTACTTTTAGACAGGACCATTAAAAAAGCAAAATTTAAAACAGCTAAAGCTTTCATACCACATGGAGCCAAGAACTTTATATCACTATAAACCTCCGAGCATACTATATTCCATAATATGTCTGTTTAGTAAATGGCTAAATTATAATCCAACCTCTTTTCCTATGTCCTTGCATATATTAAGTTTAAATGAATGCACACAATACAGTTAAGTCATTCTTTGATTCCTAACTTGAAAATAATTTCCTAGGCTATAAACTTTGTCTGTTTTGAGATTAAGTAGGTGATTTCCTTGGAGAAGGAAATGGCAACCCACTCCAGTATTCTTGCCTAGAGAATCCTTGGACAGAGGAGCCTAGTGGGCTGCTGTCCATAGGGTCGCACAGAGTCGGACACGACTGAAGTGACTTAACATACATGCATGCGTTGGAGAAGGAAATGGCAATCCACTCCAGTATTCTTGCCTGGAGAATCCCAGGGACAGAGGAGCCTGGTGGGCTGCCATCTATGGGGTCACACAGAGTCGGACACGACTGAAGCAACTTAGCAGCAGCAGCAGCAACAGGTGATTTCCTAGTAGTTTTTGAATGTAAAAGAGAGAAGAGGGTTTTAAAAGACAGCAACAAAAGTGATATTCATCATAGACCCTACTGTTTCGTTTACACTGTTATTCTCTATGTTCTCTTGCGTACTTGAGGAATGTTTCAGAATCATCTCTCAAAAGGAACTAAAAAGTCATTCTTCAATCATTTAACATATTTCATACCCAAAATATGGATTTTCAGATTTCTTTAACAATTCTTTATGGGTTGTACCCTTTTTGGTAAAACATAAGGGACTTTCCATGCCAATTTATAAAGGCACAGAAAATAGGCTGAAGGTACAGCTGACAGCCTTCCAGCTTGACTAACACTAGCATCTGTTTTCTATAAGTTAATTGTTAATAACTTAATAGTTAATAATAAGTTATAATAAGTTAATAATAAGTTAATAATAAGAAGAAGAAGAAAAAATAAGTTAATATTTTTTCTTGTTAAATTCTCCCTGTAATGTTTTCCTTGAGATTTTTATTTTGGTATGAAATCTGCCTAGTGATACGACTCACTAGTGGATCATAAAGACCCAATTGGATTCTCAAGGAACTTTGCAAGTTCTTACATTCACACCAGAGTCTCATTGTACTCGACATTGGACACTCTTCTAGTGAGATTTATTACTGAAATACCAGAGTCATAATTATTAAAGCAACTTAAACTTCAAGGTGTTTACACTTTAAAAGGATGATTATTGAGTGAGATTTCAGCTTTGTGGTCATTCTACATAGTAAATCCTCTATGGAGGGGAATGCTGTGTTGTTATAATGAAGGGGCAGAAAATATATTCTTTAATAACTTGTCCGTAAGGAAGGAAAGGTCCTAAATGGGCAGAATTACACTAAGCAACAATAGTTTTTCTATTGTTTCTTCCACTTAAAGAACATGGTACATCATTGGAAATGCTTGTTGTGATGATACTGCTATGCTGTACTTACTCGCTTGGTCATGTCCGACTCTTCGTGACCTCTTGGGCTGTAGCCCGCCAGGCTCCGCTGTCCATGGGGATTCTCCAAGCAATAATACTGGAGTGGGTTGCCATGCCCTCCTCCAGGGTATCTTCCTGACTCAGGAATTGAACTGGGGTCTCCTGCATTGCAGAAGGATTCTTTACCAGCTGAGCTACCAGGGAAGCTCATTGTGATGAGAGCGGTGTCCCAAATCTGGCATCAAAATACAGAGAAGCGTTTACAGAAATAGAGATTTCCAGTTGCAGAACAAAATTAGAGTCATAAGAGGTAGATTCTAGGAACTGGTATTTCAGAAAAAATCTTTTGAGTAGATTCTACTGGATCAACTTAAAGCGAAGACTGAAATTAAATTTGGGCATTTACAGCATTTAAAATCACAAAAATATATAGTTTTTATAGGAATGATTTTGGGTGAAAACTTTGAAGAAAGAAATAAAAAATCATAAACTGTGGACATAAAAATAACCCGAAACTTTAAATGGCTCTGAAAGATGACACTGAGGTTTGCCTCCCAACCCTGTAGGCTCAATACCACTTACTTTTTAGAAACATAAGTGGCAAGTTATGGATCATATTGGCTGAAATCACAAAATATACTGTGACAACTTTAAAAGCCTCTTGTCAAAATGCCATATAATTAACTGTGATTACATTAAATGCTGGTATATTGCTGTGGGCAGGTAGCTCAAGTATTGTGGCATTAACTGTGCTGTGTTTAGTGGCATCCAACTCTTTGCAACCCCATGGACTGTATGTAGGCTGCCAGGCTCCTCTGTCCGTCTAATTTTCCATGCAAGAGCACTAGAGTGGGTCACCATTTCTTCCCTCAGGGGATCTTCCTGACCCAGGGGTCAAACCCACATCTCCTACATTGGCAGCCAGATTTTTTTACCAGTAAACCACCTGGTACGCCCTTAGCATTCTGTATTTATTTCTATCAAGGTACTTATTATTACATACTTAAATTGCTTGATTATCTGCCTGTCTTCCTCATTGGGCTATAGCTATTTGGAATTAGGATGGCATATTTTGTTTTGTTCAGCTCTAGTACCTGGTAGAGAAATGGCATATAGTAAGTGCTCGATATTTGTTGGCAGGATAAAGACCATATTACCTCTCCTCATGGACTTAGCATTCCTTGGAATGTTTTTGTGGATATTTCTTTGGAGACTCTAATTAGTTGTTTCACTCTGCCCAAAGCTCTTCTGTAGCACATTTGGTTGCATATGTTTCATTTAATTAAATATGATCATTTTTGTCATTGCTGTTGTTGATTTAGAATGCATTTTTATTACAATGTTACTTCATAGGGGAAATAAGATTTGATTAACATTATTTTATTTACATATTTCACTAAGATACATAAGTTATTCCTCCTGAGTTTTAGGACTTTTTGATGTCTTAGTATAACTGCCAAAGAGCTTATTTCCTCTTTCCTTTAAAGAAAATTCTGCAGAATGTTCCACTTGATGTGCTCTAAGTGTTATATCACTTTTCTTGAAATTCTTCCTTGTTTGGCAACATGGAAAGAAATACAATTTTATAAATGTTATAAGGAAGAGAAATACTGTTTTGATTATTAAATAATTCCTAAGTATTAATAATATATTAAAATAGTAACTTTGTGTTAATGATCATGACTGAGGGAAATTTTCCATAGTCTCTTTCTATCACAATAAATACCACCATGTAAAGAATCCACATATATTTCCTATTAGATAATATACATTTTCTACCTTACCGTCACATGGGCTTTTTTCCTTTACTGATATTTTTACTGAAGATTGTTTCAGTCTTAAGATTGACAAACTGAGTGATTGTTGAGCTAAATTCAGTTCAGTTCAGTTCAGTTCAGTCGCTCAGTCGTGTCCGACTCTTTGCTACCCCATGAATCGCAGCATGCCAGGCCTCCCTGTCCCTTACCAACTCCCGGAGTTCACTGAGACTCGCGTCCATTGAGTCAGTGATGCCATCCAGCCATCTCATCCTCTGTCGTCCCCTTCTCCTCCTGCCCCCAATCCCTCCCAGCATCAGAGTCTTTTCCAATGAGTCAACTCTTCCCATGAGGTGGCCAAAGTACTGGAGTTTCTGCTTCAAGCATCATTCCTTCCAAAGAAATCCCAGGGCTGATCTCCTTCAGAAGGGACTGGTTGGATCTTCTTGCAGTCCAAGGGACTCTCAAGAGTCTTCTCCAACACCACAGTTCAAAAGCATCAATTCTTTGGTGCTCAGCTTCTTCACAGTCCAACTCTCACATCCATACATGACCACAGGAAAAACCATAGCCTTGACTAGACAGACCTTTGTTGGCAAAGTAATGTCTCTGCTTTTCAATATGCTATCTAGGTTGGTCATAACTTTTCTTCCAAGGAGTAAGTGTCTTTTAATTTCATGCCTGCAGTCACCATCTGCAGTGATTTTGGAGCCCAAAAAAATAAAGTCTGACACTGTTTCCACTGTTTCCCCATCTATTTCCCATGAAGTGATGGGACTGGATGCCATGATCTTAGTTATCTGAATGTTGAGCTTTAAGCCAACTTTTTCACTCTCCACTTTCACTTTCATCAAGAGGCTTTTGAGTTCCTCTTCACTTTCTGCCATAAGGGTGGTGTTATCTGCATATCTGAGGTTATTGATATTTTTCCCGGCAATCTTGATTCCAGCTTGTGCTTCTTCCAGCCCAGCGTTTCTCATGATGTACTCTGCATATAAGTTAAATAAGCAGGGTGACAATATACAGCCTTGACGGACTCCTTTTCCTATTTGGAACCAGTCTGTTGTTCCATATCCAGTTCTAACTGTTGCTTCCTGACCTGCATATAGGTTTTTCAAGAGGCAGCTAAATTAACCCCCAATAATTTTAACTATAATCTAGTTCTTAAGAATTAGTTTTTAAATTTCTGACATCTGTAGAACACTCTATATAATGGAGTTCGTAATCTGTCATACATGGGCTGGTATAAAATAGCAGAAAGTCATGGCTGAGAGAGGTATATCTCTTCATATTTCATATTCCTTTAAGTTCTGGATAAACTCTTCACTTACTCAAGGGACAGTTTAAGGACTCAAATCTTGGGAGCCTATGAAATGAAAAGACTTTAATTTTATGAGATGTAGTACAATAATGTTGAATGCATAAATTATGCCATACAGGACATACAGTTTGGTGTGAATATGAAGAATGATTTTGTCTTTGCCTTAGAATTCCTAACTCTAAGAGAAGTTGTTTGTAAAGGTTTACAGGCATGACATAATGCCTCTCAATCTATTCTGTTTGGCAATTTAGATGCTGAGAATGACCTGATTCTCCTGTGGTTGAATCTCTAACTCCAGGGAGATTTCTATTGGTGGAGATATACTGTAAGGGTTTTTGTTTCTTTGTTCATTTGTTTGTTTTTATATATAGCCCACATTTTCATCTAATTGTCTTATTTGATAATGTGATGCAGTCATGAAAAGTTTGACTGAGCTCATGATAAATCCCATCAGTCTTTATATTTGATATTTAGCCAAAAATTTCCATTAAATAAATCTTAATTACTGCTGTTCCATTAATATCATAAGAATATCCAGATTAACCCAATTATTTCCTGTTAGATTAAGATTACATTTTTATTAGATCACATTCCCTCTTTTCTTTAACATAAAGCAAAATGTGCAATCACATCTATTCCATTATTTTCTTTTATTTCTGATCATGATTGCCAGTCAAATAGATTGTGACTGAACTGATAGTTATTAAACAGGAAAAACTTGAAGTTGTAGATTGGTTCTTTGAGGAAATTTCTATTTTCAAAGCTCTTAAGAGAAGATTAAATGTTAAAAAAAAGAAAATAGTTAACTTTTGTAAAGACCAGTTCAGACTTCAGGAAAATGAAAGGAAATGAACTGAATATGATGTAATTTAAGAAGCAGGTGTTTGATGGTTTGCTTTTAAATTGTATTTTTTAATGTTGAATTTCCCCCAATGGCTTTTTCAGCATCCTTTTTTAGCTTAAATAAAGTAAATAGAATAAGTATATTGTTTGCTGTGAGGAAAATCACTTTTATGCAATGAAAGCTGAATTTTCTGGGGGAAATTTTCATTTCCTGTGCTCTATAAGCCAATCTGAAAAAGAACTGAATAATAGTTGGTATGCAGTCATTAACTACCCATGCTCATCAAAATGTCTGAGAGCGTATTTGTGTCATGGAGCTAGTTTTCCCCATCAATATCCTGTGAAGCCTCAGGAAAGCTAGGGGGAATTTCACAGGATATTAGAATGGTAACATTTGGTCGCTGCATAGGCACAGCATCAGGAAATGAAATATTGACCGTTTAGAGTTGGGAGCTGAACAGAAAGAAAAAAATGGAGTCCATATTCTTAATATGTTTCATTTGCTTCCCTTTGATAACAAATTCATTAAAAACCACACAACACTCTCTCTCCCTGTCCTTATCTCTAAGAGTGTTTTACTCTTTTAAATTTTTCTCTCAAGTCAGTCCAGACTCCTCTTGCTCATCATCCTTCATATGGATTGTCAGGTTATTATTCTCAATATTCAAAATATACAGTTAGAGTGTGAAGTTTAGGTCCTATATATACAAAACTGTCTTTCTTTTAGGACCTCCCTTGTGGCTCAGATGGTAAAGCATCTGCCTACAATGCAGGAGACCCGGGTTCGATCCCTGGGTCGGGAATGTCCTCTGGAGAAGGAAATGGCAATCCACTCCAGTACTCTTGCCTGGAAAATCCCATGGATGGAGGAGCATGGTAGGCTACAGTCCATGGGGTTGCAAAGTTGGACATGACTGAGCAGCTTCACTTGGTCTTGGTCTTTCTTTTATATACTAAGGTAGCAGTCTAATTTAGAATGTTGTAGTTAGGAGGATGTAGTTGCTCAAATACTGGCTCTGCTACTCACTAATTTTGTAATCCTGATTGACTCCAAGCCTCTACCAGGGTGGTTTAAGGATTAAATATGAAATGTACATAGGAATTTAGCATAGCTCTTACAATGGAATAAATAGTAGCTACTAATATTTATACTTCATTGTTATTCCTTAATATTCATCCAAATATGACTTATACAGGGTTTATAATTTTTTCCAATCAAATTTATGTATCTATCCAAAACTTTCATTTCATTCAATGTCAAGGCCATCTTCCTTTTCTACAGTTATCTGTATTAGTTTTCCAGGACTAGAGTTGGACACAAGTTCACTTTCACTTTTTACTTTCATGCATTGGAGAAGGAAAGGGCAACCCACTCCAGTGTTCTTGCTTGCAGAATCCCAGGGATGGGGGAGCCTGGTGGGCTGCCGTCTATGGGGTCTGAGTCAGACATGACTGAAGCTACTTAGCAGCAGCAGCAGCAGCTGTATAGCAAAGTATAACACGCTGAGTGGCTTGAAACAACAGAAATGTATTGTCTCACAGTTCTGGAGGCTTTAGTCCAAATCAAGGCGTCGGCGGGGCCATGATCTCTCAGAAACCTGAAGATTAGCCTTGTTTGCCTCTTCCTGGGATCTGGCCTTGCAATCTTGGATTTTCCCTGGTTTGCCGCTGCCGCACTTTAGTCCCTCTGCTTCTATCACGTGTGTCTGTGTTTCTCTGTGTGCTCTATTCTCCTCTCTTTATGAGGACACCAGTCATGTTGGATTAAGGACTAACTCTATTCTAGTTCATCCTCAACTTAATTAACTACATCTTCTAAAGACTTATTTCCAAGAAAGTTCAACATACCTTCTGGGTGGACACATTTAATCCACAACTGTATCCAATAGATGTTAATTCCTCCATTCTTTCCTGATGTTATTATTAACCTTGAAAGTTATTTTCTAGTTTTTCTAATACCTTATCCCATCCATAGTTAATCACACTCTACATATTTTCTATCTTGTGTCCTGTGGATTTACCCCTCTTGTTCCCAGAATGACTATTTCTCCTAACTACAGTATAATATTTTAAACTACTGGCCTTTAGTCTAATTTGCTTTCATCTTCAATTCTGTTGTTAGATTAATATTCCTGAAAGCTACTTATACATTCTTCTGTTTATTCACTTACTCATTTATTCAATAAGCATTTACTGGACATGTTGTTGGGCTTTCCTGGTAGCTCAGTTGGTAAAGAATCTTCCTGCAATGCAGGAGACTCCAGTTCAATTCTTGGGTTGGGAAGATCCCCTGGAGAAGGGACAGGTTACCCACTCCAGTATTCTTAGGCTTCCCTCATAGCTCAGTTGGTAAAGAATCCGCCTGCAATGTGGGAGACCTGGGTTCTGTCCCTGGGATGGGAAGATCCCCTGGAGGAGGGCATGGCAACCCACTCCAGTATCTTTGCCTGGAAAATCCCCATGGACAGAGGAACCTGGTGGGCTACAGTCCATAGGGTCACAAAGAGTCAGACGTGTTGTATATGTCAGACACTGTTCTACATTCACAATGCAGAGAGAAATTAAATGTGTTCTCCCTGATGAAATGTATCACCTGGTAGTGTTTACTTGCAAACAAACAATAGATTGTTGCAGGTATTTTGCCAGGTGTGTGGATAAGATAAAATCAGAGCACAGAGAAGCATGTGGGAAAGGGTTAAGTCAAGAAAACCTTCCTAGAGGAAAAAGCATTGCTTACACCAAGAATTCACATCCCCTGTCTTTTCCTACTATATGACATGTTTGCCCTCCTCTCCACACCTCTTTTAGGTGGTTTCTGCTCCCCTTCCCCAGTACTCTTGCCTGGAAAATCCCATGGATGGGGGAGCCTGGTAGGCTGCAGTCCATGGGGTCACTAAGAGTCAGACACGATTGAGGGACTTCACTTTCACTTTTCACTTTCCTGCATTGGAGAAGGAAATGGCAACCCACTCCAGTGTTCTTGCCTGGAGAATCCCAGGGATGGGGGAGCCTGGTGGCTGCCGTCTATGGGGTCACACAGAGTCGGACACGACTGAAGTGACTTAGCAGCAGCAGCAGCAGCACTGTGCTTTCTTCCTTTATTTGTCATGTCCTAGTATATTTCATCCCACCTGAAAGTGAAGGATCATATTTTATCTTTTCCTATACATTAATGAGTAGAGAAACTGAGGCACATTTTCCTTTAACAAACAGCCTAATTAATCTTTTTGTTCAACCTAAGTCTTACCCTCCATATTAGCAAATGTTTTACATTCTTGTCTTCTGATCTCAACATCTGCTAACCCACTGCATTAGCCCAAAAATGTGTTCCACAGCTATTTGGGATTGAACAAATAATAAAAATTATTTTGAAAACTCTAAATCTTTCAACAGATGTTTTAAGAAAATAATGTGTTCCTTTCCTCTATATACTTTTTATAGTCATCATGTTTTAAGAAACTAAAATATGAAATAAAGAGAAATTTAAAAAATTGTAATCTAAAACTAAAATGAATAGTATTGAATAATTATTAATAGTTTAAAGCTTTTGAAATTGCAATAAAGCTTGTCCCTGTTCACATTTTCTCTACATAAGGGTATTTTAATTTCTTCTGTACTTATTACTTATTTGGAGAAGGAAATGGCAACCCACCCCAGTATTCTTGCCTGGAGAATTCCATGGACAGAGGAGCCTGGTGGGCTACAGTCCATGGGGTTCCAAAGAGTTGGACATGACTGAGAGACTAACATTTAGTTATTTAGGATAATAACTTCTCAGAAGCACATGGCTTTACAGGTCAAATTCCTAGATTCCATTAAAAAATTTTTTTTTTCTTATTCAAACATAGGATAATGAAATATCACTAGTTTAGTTCTGCATTTTGCTAAAGAAATTTGAAATTAATCTTCCTTCTCTATGTAGTAAAAGTTTGTTGGAGAAGAAATGGTTATCTTGCTTGTTGGTCTTCTCAGCCTCCTTCCCTCTCCCTCTGCTTCTCCTCCTCCTCCTCTTCTTCCTGCGCCTTTTATCTTTGCTTTTCTTGTCTATTGTTTTCCCTACAAGCACAGAAATTTTACAATGAATAACTTTGTTGTACATCTAGAAAGTTATTAAGAAAACTTCCCAGGAAAGGCCACAACTTCTCTTTCTGTTCCTGAATATTCCTGGAGCATTTGTCCTCTGTTGAGACTGATGTTGAGGCTTGACCCTTAAATAAGGTGACTTCTATACAGTCATGAATGTGCATTATAGTAGGTAAGCTGAACATTAAATTAAAGAGATAGATTTATATTCTGAAATGATGGTAAGGGAATACCAGAAAGAAGGGTAAAATCCATTTCATTACTGTTCTTCAGAGAAATTACCTTCCAATTTTTAATAGCTACAAAATAGACATAAATTAAGTCTTGGTGATAGTGATAGTCGCCCACTCATGTACAACTCTTTGCGACCCCATGGAGAAGGCGATGGCACCCCACTCCAGTACTCTTGCCTGGAAAATCCCATGGACGGAGGAGCCTGGTAGGCTGCAGTCCATGGGGTCGCGAAGAGTCAGACACGACTGAGCGACTTCACTTTCACTTTTCACTTTCATGCATTGGAGAAGGAAATGGCAGCCCACTCCAGTGAGCTTGCCTGGAGAATCCCAGGGACGGGGGAGCCTGGTGGGCTGCCATCTATGGGGTCGCACAGAGTCGGACACGACTGAAGTGACTTAGCAGCAGCAGCAGGGCTGTAGTCTGCCAGGCTCCTCTGTCCATGGAATTCTCCAGGCAAGAATACTAGAGTGGGTTGCATTCTTTTCCTTGATCCTCAGGTATCAAACCCAGGTCTTCTTCATTGCAGGCAGATTCTTTACCATCTGAGCCAAGGGTAGATCAGGACAAAAGTGGGTATTATGGATACTAGTTCAGGTCTCTAGATATACTCAAGTGGATAAACATAGAAATTATGTCTTCAGAATGAAAGCACTAGAAATGAGTTCCAGAAGTGAGGTCCAGAGATAATAGTACACAAAGAGATAGCTCCTTCAGTTTCACTTTCAGTTCAGTTCAGTCGCTCAGTCATGTCCAACTCTTTGCGACCCCATGAATTGCAGCATGCCAGGCTTCCCTGTCCATCACCAACTCCCGGAGTTCACTCAGACTCATGTGCATTGAGTCAGTGATGCCATCCAACCATCTCATCCTCTGTCATCCCCTTCTCCTCCTGCCTCCAATCCCTCCCAGCATCAGAGTCTTTTCCAATGAGTCAACTCTTCCCATGAGGTGGGCAAAGTACTGGAGTTTCAGCTTTAGCATCATTCCTTCCAAAGAAATCCCAGGGCTGATTTCCTTCAGAATGGACTGGTTGGATCTCCTTGCAGTCCAAGGGACTCTGAAGAGTCTTCTCCAACACCACAGTTCAAAAGCATCAATTCTTCAGCACTCAGCTTGTTTACAGTCCAACTCTCACATCCATACATGACCACAGGAAAAACCATAGCCTTGACTAGACGAACCTTTGTTGACAAAGTAATGTCTCTGCTTTTGAATATGTTATCTAGGTTGGTCATAACTTTCCTTCCAAGGAGTAAGTGTCTTTTAATTTCATGCCTGCAGTCACCATCTGTAGTGATTTTGGAGACCAGAAAAATAAAGTCTGACACTGTTTCCACTGTTTCCCCATCTATTTCCCATGAAGTGGTGGGACCAGATGCCATGATCTTCGTTTTCTGAATGTTGAGCTTTAAGCCAACTTTTTCACTCTCCACTTTCACTTTCATCAAGAGGCTTTTGAGTTCCTCTTCACTTTCTGCCATAAGGGTGGTGTCATCTGCATATCTGAGGTTATTGAGATTTCTCCCGGCAATCTTGATTCCAGTTTGTGTTTCTTCCAGTCCAGCATTTCTCATGATGTACTCTGCATATAAGTTAAATAAGCAGGGTGACAATATACAGCCTTGACGTACTCCTTTTCCTATTTGGAACCAGTCTGTTGTTCTATGTCCAATTCTAACTGTTGCTTCCTGACCTGCATACACATTTCTCAAGAGGCAGGTCAGGTGGTCTGGTATTCCCATCTCTTTCAGAATTTTCCACAGTTTATTGTGATCCACACAGTCAAAGGCTTTGGCATAGTCAATAAAACAAAAATAGATGTTTTTCTGGAACTCTCTTGTTTTTTCTATGATCCAGCGGATGTTGGCAATTTGATCTCTGGTTCCTCTGCCTTTTCTAAAACCAGCCTGAACATCAGGAAGTTCACGGTTCACATATTGCTGAAACCTGGCTTGGAGAATTTTGAGCATTACTTTACTAGCGTGTGAGATGAGTGCAATTGTGGGGTAGTTTGAGCATTCTTTGGCATTGCCTTTCTTTGGGATTGGAATGAAAACTGACCTTTTCCAGTCCTGTGGCCACTGCTGAGTTTTCCAAATTTGCTGGCATATTGAGTGCAGCACTTTCACAGCATCATCTTTCAGGTTTCGGAATAGCTCAACTGGAATTCCATCACCTCCACTAGCTTTGTTTGTAGTGATGCTTGATAGCATATTCAAAAGCAGGGACATTACTTTGCCAACAAAGGTCCGTCTAGTCAAGGCTATGGTTTTTCCTGTGTTCATGTATGGATGTGAGAGTTGGACTGTGAAGAAAGCTGAGTGCTGAAGAATTGATGCTTTTGAAATGTGATGCTGGAGAAGAGTCCCTTGGACTGCAAGGAGATCCAACCAGTCCATCCTAAAGGAGACCAGTCCTGGGTGTTCACTGGAAGAATTGATGCTGAAACTCCAGTACTTTGGCTGCCTCATACGAGGAGTTGACTCATTGGAAAAGACCCTGATGCTGGGAGGTTCACTTTAGACACTTCAAAATACTTTAGAATCATTGGTAGTAAAATGAATGTGGTCAAAGAACGATTGAGAACTGTGGAATGTTTAGTTCACTGTAAGAACAAGTTCAGTTTAGTTAGAGTGAGGGCAGTGAATAAAGAATAATCCAATAAAGAATGAATTAGAAGGAATAAACTGACTACACTGATGTCTAGATTTTCTCCAGAAGCCTTAATATTCTTCTACATGAGAAAAGATAAGAAAAGAAGGCAAAATGCACCTTCAAAGAAATCATAAGATACAAAGTTGACTTGATTCTAAAAGTCTCATTATATATAATATTTAATTTTATACTCTTTTGAACATACCATACTAGATATTCTCTTATAATATAACAATAACTCTTTTTAGTCATACATAAACTCTTAGTCATACATAACTCTACAATTATAAGACAACTCTACCACCTAAAGTGGCTAAAACAAATAACTAATAACTAAATAACTAATAATTAAAAATTAATTCAACAGATATTTAATAAGCGTATACTATGATCCTGACTACTATTCTAAAACACCAGGCTATATCAGGATATATCAATGGACAAATCAGAATAAATGATATCTGTCCTTGCAGAGCTATAAATCTATCACAAGGAGGCAAAAAAAAGACAAAAAATACAATAATATAGTAGGTTCAAACGTGCTAAAAACCACATTAAAGAAAAAATAGAGCAGAGATTGTTAGATGGAGAGAGACATGGGTTTGTGTGTGGTAGTTTTCAATTTTTTGTAAGGTGGTCAGGGTAGCTTCATGGAGAAAGTGACATTTGAGCTAAAAACAAAGGAGATGAAGGAAATCTGAAATGTGGGCATTATACACTGCTCAGGATTTGCTACTTACTTATCTCCAGATACTCCATGACCAGAGTCTCGGGAGATAAATTTATCTCCATGACTACCTAAAACTCATGATCGTACCCGTTTGAAGAGAGAAATGGCTAGGCAGATTTTTGATTCTCTTCTTTATTTTAAGCAATGTCATTGCTGGGGATAGATTAGGTACCCAGACTTCATCCAACACAATTCAAAACCTTTCATGCATTTAGGCAGGCAGACACATTTTGCGTGGCACAGATGGTACTTAATTATTCACTTAGGATTAATATAATATTTGAGAATAGGACTAGAGTTTGCTAGAGATATTACTACTAACATTTCTAGTAGGCTCAATTCTTTTGGTGGAGTTTTTACAGCTCTTCATTATTGAGCCTTCTGTTTGGAGGAAAAAATCTATGTCAAATGGATTAACAGATTGAAAGTTGGTTTTCCAGACAAAACCATAGATGAGCGTTGCATGTGCATTATGTGCAGTTTTAGTTTCACAGTTTGGCCACAGTTATTTAGATTTCCCAGTGATACATGGAAAGTTAAGTAGTACCCCATATAAAAGTTTCCTTTGTATTTTTTCCATTTTAAGTAAAGGAAAAACAGCAGCTTTACTAGCTAACTGAAAAGCCCTTGGACATGAGACAGAAAACGTTCATGACTATATTGAAGAAACTAACTACCTTTGTACAGCTTATCTAATCTCATTTTATCTGTACTTCTCTGTTTCACTGAAATACTATGTATTAGTTGTCTTCTTTTTGCTTTCTCAAATTTCAAGATAAGTTTTCATAATTGATTGTTACTATGTTGCTTTTGGAGAAGGAAATGGCAACCCACTCCAGTGTTCTTGCCTGGAGAATCCCAGGGACAGGGGAGCCTGGTGGGCTGCCGTCTATGGGGTCGCACAGAGTCGGACACGACTGAAGCGACTTAGCAGCAGCAGCATGTTGCTTTAGAATATTAAGTATGTTATCTTGGTGGAAGAGAAATTCAACTCAGCTTAAATAATCATTGAGAGGTAACTTTATCCAATTGTTAAAAAAAAAAAATAGAGGACACAAGAAAGTAATAATTTGTGTAATCATCTTAAAAAGAGATTTAAATTCAGATGGTTTATTGGGAAGTAAAAATCTATAAGTGGATTGAAGAAACTAAAGATGCAAAACTTCACAGGTCTGCTTCTTACTCACCTATCCACCCACTCAGACCTTGAGGCTGAGGTGGAAAAGTATTGTCAAAGTATGTGACACGTCCCCCTCCGCTATCTCTGGCGGCCTCATATGAATCTAATTTTTTAAATGTGAGGGGTCAGACAGGGAAAGAGAGATGATCGGTGCAGAACTGTTGGCACTGAGTCAGAAGGGTCTAAAGGAAGGACTCAATACTCTAACCTCTTTGTCTCTCGTGATGATAAACAGTGCCTGAGAGCAGAAGGAAGGGAGGGATTTCCTTGGAAGATTCTCCAGGTCTGAGTCCAGCAGCTGGAGCTCTGCTGTGCATTGGTAAAGGCAGCGTCTGTGGTTTGGTCCATAGGGACCAGAGGGGCTGCCGTGCTGCATCCTCTTTGTCCTGTAAAGCATTCTCTGCCCACTTCAGAGGGGCACCAGCTGACTCTGCCATGATTCTAACCCTGCAAAAAACTTTTGCAATTAGAGAAACTTTAAATAATGTCAGCCCAGACTTTCATAACCTCCAAAGGGACCTAGACCAAGTGGGCCAGGAAGGCTGTGTGTTAGTCAATCAATCACGTCTGACTCTTTGCCATCCCATGGACTGTAGCACATGAGGCTCCTCTGTCCATGGAATGCTCCAGGCAAGAATACTGGAGTGGGTTGCCATTCCCTTCTCCAAGGGATCCTTCCCAACCAGGGACTGAACCCGGGTCGCTTTTCAGGCGAATTCTTTACTGTCTGAGCCACCAGGGAAGCCCAGGAAGTCTGAAGGACTGCTATTAACTTAAAATTTTTTTGTTTCAAAATATGAGCTGCTATGACTGACATGGACTTCTTCCTTTCTGGTCACACAGAAGGCTAGATGTCAGGGGAACACTTAGCAAGAACCACCAAGTGACCCATTTCCCTTTCATTCAAAATAGAGGTCCATAGTAGACATCCTGATTATGTAACATTGGGTATGAAGATTACCGAGATGAATACATGTCTGGCTCCCAAGGAGCTCACAGTCTAGTGAGATACAATGATCTGAACAAACACTTCTCTGAATAAAAGATTTAAAATTTCTGTGATAGCTGAGCATATTATTTCTTCAAGAAAAGTTCTTTAGTTAATGTCTACAGAATGTCCAGCATAAGCTTAGGAAGGTTTATTTTGTATATTTTTCAAAATTTTTAGATAAAGCCCAATAATTTAATATTAAAAATAGAATCACATCGCTCCTGAACAGTCAAAGGTTTCAATAAGGCCATTTCTATTCACACTTTTTTGCACAAGTATGATTATAAAGAAATGTAGCCATAGGGTGTGGCTCATAGTTGTCAAACAGCAATTCTGATGGCTGAGTTTTTAATTATTTATTATAATAAGATGGTGGATTTGGCCTGCCATCTAGTGATTAAGAACTGAATTCTTACAACCAAATTCCACAGCACCTAAAGTTTATGAGAAGACAAATCTATGAGGATGTTTGAGAAACACAGAACAACTGAGTTACTCTCAAACAAAACATGGTCAGATAAAATATATCTCTTCTCTCTTAAGAGATCAGTGCCAAGATGTTTGTGACCATGACTTTGCAATGGATTGGTTCAGTTTGTTGCAACATTTGGTAAGAGTGAAAGAAACATGTAGCTTGGGAGATGAAATTTCTGAAAGTTACAACACCATGAGAGATTACAAAATAATGGCAATACAACCAGGTATCTATCAGTCCTCCTCAATTATAGAAAAGTTAAAAAAATATAAATGGAGAAAAAAATGCAAGTGTCAAAGTGCTTTGGTTTTGGAGGTCTTTTTCAGATTTTATATGAAATGGTTTTTAAACTTCTGGGCCTTCAGTAAAGGCTAATGTCAGCTTACATTAATTTTATGATTTCTATAGAGGAATCCGGAGGGTGGTATTGACCCTCTCAGAATGTCATATAAAAATTCTTAGTTATTTTTAATAATATTGTCATTCATAAAATAATTATGTCATGACTACTTCACTGCAAATTGGCTGCAATTTTGCTTCCTCTATTTTACTTTTCTTTTCATTTAAATAAACATCTATGTAGAAGACAGAAAAGACAACCTAATCATAAGGTACACAACTACCATGTACAAACTTGAGAACTGCAAGCCACCCTGTATTTTCTGCCCAGTGTTTCTTTGTACACGTCTTTCATTCAGACACGAACAATGAGAATTCACTGAGTTTTTGCGCCGTCTGGGATGAGCATGGATTCTGTGCAGGGGAAGAGAAGGCAGGGTTTAGCAGCGAATGTGGTTTTTCATCTCCTTGCCATTTAAAAGCACTCCAACTAACTTTCCACATCATCCTAAATTTAATTATAAATCCTCAGGGGGAAACAGACCAGTGATGACTCAGAGTATAAAACTAACTTTTAACATTGTCATTTAAAGTAAGTAAGATAGTGGCCCACTTCTTTGTCTGTTGGATTGAGGTTGAAACTGTTTTAAGCTTTCAGGAAGAAACTGACTTATGAGTTAACACAAGTCTGAGGAGTGTGTCTTTTTATCCCAACCCTAAAGGAGACACAGAGAGCAGGATAACCCACCCCTGAAAAGGCTCTCACACATTTTAATGATATTTAATCGACGACATCATTGTATGTCGTTTTGTTGTTTGTTTTCCATATTCTCTATTTCCCCATTTATAATTGTTTCATCAGTGAAATTGAGATCCACTTCACAATGATAATATTTATTTTGAGAGCCGAATGCTTTAAATATTTTACATGTGCAGTACTAGGCCCACTTAGCCCTCTGTAAATATATGTGAACACTTTTGCCTCCCAGGGTGTGGCAAGGGAGAAGCAAGCGAATTGAACTTGGGGTGTATCTCATTTTCAGCCAATGGCACTTAGTCCTTGTGATTAGATATTTCTGTCTTAATCATAAAACTTAATGAACAAAAGTATTTTTTTGTTCTTAATGGAATAGCTCAATGGACTATGGGTGTGAATCCATTTCTATGGAAATTGTGTTTTATGGAAACATTCACCTTGGAATTGCATTGTTTCAAAGTGACTTTTCATGTACAAGTAGCACTGCTTTTTTGAAGTACTATTTTCTTATGTTTTCAAAATAGTTCTGTAGAAAAGCATGTTAAAGCTAGATATTTATTTTCTCCTTCCTTGAGCATGCCTATAGAAACACTGGATCAGTTCAGTTCAGTCACTCAGTTGTGTCCGACTCTTTGTGACCCCATGAATCACAGCACGCCAGGCCTCCCTGTCCATCACTAACTCCCGGAGTTCACTCAGACTCACGTAACACTGGATAGACAGAGCCAATTTTATTTTACTAATGAACTACATAGTATGTGATAAACATCTTTTGGTTAGACAGAAATTAGACAGATTAGAAATTTTGTGCTTTTCTTATGAATAGCACAAGAGTCAGGATGTGGTGCCATGCTTTGAAAACAATTTTCCATTTACCAAATATCTGTGATGAGAGACTAAATATGTGAGGCAAAGTATTCCATAGAGCAGTGAGAAGAATGTTATCCAAGAAAAACTTTCTGAAGTTATGAAGATGGATATTTAGACTAATGTCTTTTTAAACTGAAATCATTTCTGTCTGTAGTTCTATATTAGCATTTGACTATATCTGTTGTGAAAGACATATAAATGTTACTAAATATAACTATATTTCAAAAACGTATTGTAAATGCATGTAAAAATTTTTAGTGTTATTTTTGTAAAATAGTGGTACAATTTTAGTGAACCATAATTTAGATTCACTCATTCATTCATGTCCATCCATTGAACAAGTACTTGTTGAATGTTGATTCTATGTAAGGTATGATGTTAAGCTTTAGAAATACCATGATGAACAAGATACACTACTTCTCACTTTCATATTGCCTGGTAGTGGACATAAGAAAATAAACAAGTAAAAATAAATAAATAAATACTAATTGTGATAAACCTTATGAAAGCAGTCATTTTTGCCTAAAGATTCCATTTTAGTAAATGTTACCTTGCTTATAATACAAAATGAATGAATCAATGGATGGATGGATGAATGAGTTCTTTAAAGCGTTCTATAAAGCATATCAATGGGATAAAGAAAGTCTACTTTTAGAGATTAGTCAGAGAAGAATTGTGGGGGGACAGGTAGCAAATGTGATAGTGAGCTCCTGGAGTTGGAGTTGAGGAAAGGAAATGCAGTGCCAGGCAAAGGGATCAAGTTGTAGTGATTCCTTTGGGAGGAAGGGACTGGGAGGACTTTTGGGCTTTAAAAAGGAGCTTTGAATATAAGTAGCTGGAAATGAAAGGAATTAAGCAAGGATTTATGATCCACATTGTGTTTTAAAATACTATAGTTTTGTTTCTGGAGAATCACAATGTTAAAGATGTATGTGTTTATTTTATAGTAAATGTATAACAGAATTGCTATGTGTATAAAAGTGCATATATATTTCCAAGTCTGCATTAAATTTTTATCTAAAATAAAAAGTATTTGGCAGATATTATGTAATAGCTTACCATGTTGTCTTGGTCCTGACTTAGTTAATTTTGATACAAAGATAATTAATGCATTGGCATTAATTTCATTTCCACTACAGTTTAGGAAACTACTTTCAGATGTTTAGCGGAAATCCACTCCATGAATGGGTCACCATTAGCTTTTTTTATCTTAATGTTTAAAATAAATTTAAGTTTTTCTTCATGAGACATGAATACTTATTGTCTTCTGTTGTGGGATTTACTAATGGAAAGTTTCAAGTCAGTTTCAAGTCACATAGGGTTCACCAAACACTGAAATTATGTATTCTCTTTAGAACTATTCTTTTCGCCCTCTTTTCAAATGGTTTACTTTTATCCCTGAAACATGATCTTACATTGTTTGATTATTTGTATCTTCAAAAATGATTTTGGGAAGCACTCTGATAAGACTCTTGAGAGTCCCTTGGACTGCAAGGAGATCCAACCAGTCCATTCTGAAGGAGATCAGCCCTGGGATTTCTTTGGAGGGAATGATGCTAAAGCTGAAACTCCAGTACTTTGGCCACCTCTTGCGAAGAGTTGACTCATTGGAAAAGACTCTGATGCTGGGAGGAATTGGGGGCAGGAGGAGAAGGGGATGACAGAGGATGTGATGGCTGGATGGCATCACGGACTCAATGGATGTGAGTCTGAGTGAACTCGGGGAGTTGGTGATGGACAGGGAGGCCTGGCGTGCTGCGATTCATGGGGTTGCAAAGAGTTAGACACGACTGAGAGACTGAACTGAACTGAACTGATTTAGTATACTTTGGATCACTTTCCCTGCCCCCATCATGCCACAATATAAGTTTCACAATAATTTAATTGTGAATTACATGTTTGTCTTTAAATACTAATGGAGTAAGCCCATTTGTGTTTGGCTCCGTAGGAGGTTACCACTTAGCCCAGAGATTTTAGAACCCACAAGATGATTTACCTTCCTAAATATTTCCCAGATTCTGAAATTTCAGATCACTAACCTCTTTTTTTTTTCTTCTTATTCTAGAAGGATACGGTGAAGAAATAGCCTGCACCCAGAATGGCCAGATGTACTTAAACAGGGACATTTGGAAACCGGCCCCTTGCCAGATCTGTGTCTGTGACAATGGCGCCATTCTTTGTGACAAGATTCAGTGCCAGGATGTGCTTGAGTGTGCTGACCCCGTCACTCCCCCTGGGGAATGCTGTCCTGTCTGTCCGCATACAGCTGGAGGTGGCAATACCAACTTTGGTAAGAATGCATAAGGCCAACTCAGAATTTGTCCAGTGACTTATCTTTATAGTTGCAGTGTTTTTTGCTCTCAGAATTCAGCAACCCAAGAGAATAATCAAGCTGCTATTCAGTAGTCTTTGGTGTAATAATTTTACTCACCCGCTTTAATCTAACAGTAATGAAAAGAAAGTTATTTCTTCTTAAAAAACAAGGAATTTTTTGGGCTGCATTTAAGTGATTATGTCTAATTTGAGAATTCCTTGTACTACTTAAGATGTTCTTTTGTTATCCTATCCATGCTGGGTGCCTCCAACATATTTGTTGGTTTTCTATGAAGTCCATTAATGTCTAAGAGGAGATCTAAAACCACATTTCTCTTCCCTGTGCCAACTTGGCCCTTGGAAATGGAGTAATAATTTCTAATGTAATTTAGTGCCCACAGCACCCTCTGTTACATAGGTTCATAAATGCAGAATGCTTTTAATGTTGGCTAAGAGAAACAAGAGAATGGAATGGGTTTTCTGGAGAAAACGATAATATAAATTATTGGTTCTTAAAGCTTCTTTTTTGGAGAAAAGTGTCTGTGTTTAACAAAGACTGTATTTGAGTATACATGTTAGAAAAACTTACATATAAGAGAAACAAGTTCATGTTTATGTGTTTTAGTGAACCAGATAAGATTGGCATTAAACTTTTAGGTTATTTGTTTTAGCAGTCATGAATGGAGGCTTACATGCACCCTTGTCAAGACAGTGTCAAGGCTTTATTTTCTCCCCTAAATTTCACTGCAAATAACAGCAAATATAATGAAATGCTCAAAAGTATTTTCATGGAAACATTACACAGTAATTTACCAATTAGCCTCTTGGATATCATTCAACAGTAACAGTTGGCCTGGAATAAATACCCAAACTTAACTTTTAGCCACGTAATAAGAAAGATCCCACTTCGGTATTCTTGCTGGAGAATCACACGGACAGAGGAGCCTGGTGGGCTACAACAGGTGGGCTGCACACTACATAGGGTCGCAAAGAGTCGGACGCAACTGAAGCAACTTAGCATGCACACAGTAAGGAAGATATAATGGGAAGAATTAAAAACAGGGCACTAAAGGGCTACCTGAAGTGGATATGATCTGCACAGAATCCCCAGGAGTAAAGCAAAATTAAGCCTGTGGGTATAAGTGCATGTTGAGACAATGGTAACAAAAAAGAAAAAACAGAGCAAAATACACAACCTCCTGCAAAAAAAAAAACAAAACAAAACCAAAAATGAGCAAAATACACGACTTCCTGAAAATAGGTGATTTAGGAAAGGCCAATTTATTCCATGATGAATAATTTTAAAAAGTACTGACAACAGTGTTGATACAAAGATACTATAAGGCAAAAATGAGACTGTTTAACTAAATATATGAGATATCATCACAGAACAGATAAAAATTCTGACCAACCCTTATTTCCATTATCACAGAACAATTTAACATTATTAACTGCACCTGACCAAACAATTAGACAAGAACAAGGCATTGAAACATGTATAATATTATATATGAAATGAATCGCCAGTCCAGGTTGCTTGGGGCTGGTGCACTGGGACGACCCAGAGAGAAGGTACGGGGAGGGAGGAGGGAGGGGGGTTCGGGATTGGGGAACACGTGTACACCCGTGGCGGATTCATGTTGATGTATGGCAAAACCAATACAATATTGTAAAGTAATTAGCCTCCAATTAAAATAAATAAATTTATATTAAAAAAAAAGAGAGGAAAAAAAAGAAATTAGAAGTTTAGATATTAGAAAAGAGGAGGTTAAATGATCAATTTATAGAAAATATAATTGTGTACTTACACAACCTTAAGGAATGGAGTAAAATAATGCTACAAAACAATTTAGTAAGATATTGCAATATAAAATTAACAAATTAATAGATATACTATATACAATTACTTCACAGAATGTATGTGTGTTAGTCGCTCAGTCATGTCCAAGTGTTTTTGAGGCCCTGGACTGTAGCTCTCCGGGTTCATCTGTCCATGGAATTCTCTAGGCAAGAATACTTGAGTGTGTTGGCATTCCCTTCTCCAGGGGATCTTCCCAACCCAGGGATTTGAACCCTGGTCCCCAGCATTGCAGGCAGATTCTTTACCATCTGAGTCACCTATATATGGCTATTATAAATATTATATTTTTATTCCTATTATTAATTCTATGAATATTAATGAATAATAGGAATAAACATATATATATTTGTATATTACTTCATAGAATGAATAATAGGAATAAAAATATCTCATTTATAATAGCAATATATAGGATAAAGTGGTTAAGAATAAACAAAACAAAATATTTAAGATATGTCTGAAGAAAACTATAGAACACTACTAACTCAAATAATGACTTTAATACATGTAATGTTCCATTCTGTTCTTGGTTAGGAAGGCTAAAAGAAAATCAATAATAGTGACCTCTGGTGACAAGTGAAATGTGGGAAATAGAGAAAAGGGGAGAAGGAAAATTTTCACTGTACAATCTATACCTTTATTAATATATTTTAGGTTTGTTTTTTAATCATGTGAATGAATAACCTACTCAAAAAAGTATAAAAACCAAAAATTGAGAATATTGATTGAAGATAATTAGTTATAATTTTAATAGCCAATTTTTTTTCTACATAAAGGTTGTGAAGAATTTTCAAATGTCAGAATTTTCCTAAGGGTACGTTATTTTGCCTCTTATGAAAATATTGGTGCAAAATAATTTGGATTTCTATCTACTGGTGACAGGGAAAGCTTTTTAAATTAAATCTGACTCTATAAAAATTATTGAAATAAATATAGATTCTTAATAACTATGTATGCATAAAATAATATATTTACTCTTTTCTTTTTTATAGGAAGAGGAAGAAAGGTAAGTTTTACTTTGCATAGTTTCATTTTTGTAAATTTAAAAAATTCTAATGATATCTACATAATTCTGTGCTTTGAAGAGTTTGAAAGCTCTTTGTAAAGTACCATACGAATATAACTATATGACCATAGTTTAGCTACTTTGATTATAGATTATAGATGCCTCTATTTTCTTAACTTTTTAAATTTTTATTTATAGATGGTTCTTTCAGAAGCTTGTAAATCCTTAAGGGATTGAGACTATGTCATGTTAATCATATACCTTATATATATATATCAGAATAAGTGTCTAATTGCAATGCAGTAGACCCTGCAAAAAATGTTTAATTGAATGAAGTAAGGAATGAAGAAAAGAAGGAAGGAAGGGTAGGAGGGTATTTGTTCTACTTCAGTGGAATTGTGGTCCCTCTCCCACCAGTTGGGAAGTAAAGATTTGATTGGAGCTTCCCTAATAGCTCAGTTGGTAAAGAAACAGTCTGTAAAAAAAAATACTAATAAAATAAAATAAAATAAATAAAATAAAAAAAAGAAACAGTCTGCAGCGCAGGAGACCCTGGTTTGATTCCTGGGTCAGGAAGATCCTCTGGAGAAGGGATAGGCTACCCACTCCAGTTTTCTTGGGCTTGCTTTGTGGCTCATCTGGTAAAGAATCTGCCTGCAATGTGGGAGACCTGGCTTCAATCCCTGGGTTGGGAAGGTCCCCTGGAGAAGGAAAAGGCTACCCACTCCAGTATTCTGGCCTAGAGAACTGTAAAGTCCATGGGGTCGCAAAGAGTCAGACATGTCTGATTGACTTTCGCACACAAAGATTCAATGAAAAGAATTAATTGAATGACTTCTTATTGAAGGACCCTGAAATCTAATCCCAGAAACAAACATTACACTCAACAGGACAATAATGGGGTGTAGCCAAGACCTTGGTATACCTACTCAGTTTAGTCAATTGTTAATTGGACATGTGTATGTTAGAGTCGCTCAGTCTTGTCCAGTTCTTTGCGACCCCATGGACTATAGCAGGCCAGGCTCCTCTGTCCATGGAATTCTCCAGGCAAGAATACTGGAGTGGGTGTCATTCTCTTCTCCAGGGCATCTTCCCAACCCAGGAATTGAATCCAGGTCTCCTGCATTGCAGGCAGACTATCGTCTGAATCACCAGTGATTGGACATAGGTGATCCCATTCAGTGAGAGAGTTCCATCCCCTTGGAAATGTTCTTTGTTTTCTGGTTAAGTTGAAAAGTATGACATTTGCTCGGTCTTATCCAGATGGGATGGACACAGGAATTAAGAATGAAAATGAGGAGTCATCTCAATTTTCATGGCAGATATTAGATAGCAAATTTAAATTCTTTGCCTTTGCATGCAATGAAAATTTAGTAAATTAATAATTGTACAATGCAATGCAATACCTTCATGGTAAGTAAAAGTGATGTCATCAAGGGGAGGTCCTGGTCACTTTTTACATTTTTGGCTCAGAGGGCTATACTGTAAATTCATCTTATTTGTCATAAATATCAGTGAAGATATTTATATGTCAATATATGTCAGAGGAGAAGGACTGCAAATGCCAGCTCACATTTAATTTACATTTGAAAGCTAAAATATTATGAAACTTAAATGTTTGAATTTAGCCTGCAAACAGATAGATGAATTAGTAGGTAAATAGATAAACAATCTGTGAAATAAAAAAGGAATTGACTGTGAGAACTGCCTTGATGTAATCAATTTAATTTGGTTAGTAATCATCCAGTTTACTGAGGGACAATTGCCAGGCTGTGTCCTCTAGTTTACTGCCTCTTTCCAAAGGTGGTGTGGGACAGCTTGGAGACGGACATCCTCAAAGCAGCTGTTAATTAACACATTCTAGTTACATGATTATCTTCATGTCTCTGCCATTTATTATCAAGTCATCAGAAATATGAAAGCAGAGCAATATTGTATAAACACATTTTGTGCTAGGTTTATATAATATTGATTTTTATTTATAATTTATTCATTCATTCATGTTAAGCACCAAGTGATTATGAACCTTTGTTAAAATCCTGTAGGAGGCAAATAATGCAGATGACGTGATGGTGGGAAAAATAACTGTGACTGCCTCCTGTGGTAAAGGCTCCTATAAAAGTGATGAGGCATATCCACATAGCATTAAGTGATGATTAACAGATGAGAAGTAAAACCAAACTGTAATTCTCATCTGAACATGAATACTTGAATTTTGTTTCCCAGGGGTATGAGAATCAAATTTAGTAAAGCTATCATTCCACATAAATTGATTTATTCAAAGCTCATACTAACAAAAGTGACAAATATTTCCATTTTTGACTTATTTCCAAAATAAAAAATACATAGAATCATTAGATAAATTTGTTATCAAAACTTGATTATATAACATTTAATCCCATATCAAGTATTGTGGAACAGTAGAAGGCTCATTTTTCTAATTTTGGTTGAAATAATTTCTCCTCCCTTTTTACTTGTATTTCTAGGCTTGTTCCAAAAAGGAATTATTCTCATGTATGTGTGTGCTTACTCAGTTGTGTCCAACTCTTTGTGACCCCATGGACTGTGGCCTGCAGGCTCCTTGGTCCATGGGATTCTCCAGGCAAGAATACTGGAGTGGGCTGCCATGCCCTCCTCCAGGGGATCTTCCCAACCCAGGGATCAAACCCAGGTCTCCCTCATTGCAGGTGGATTCTTTACCATCTGAGCCACTAGAGTCCTTTATTTATTAGACACAGATTTACATACCCTCTCCAAACAAGTAAAATTCTCTTGATATTTCAAAGAAAGTTTTTTTTAAACTCTTAAAAGGTTAATTTGTATTACTTTCATGCTAAAAATGGAAAGATCTAGTCTAGAAGTTAGCAGAGGGAGAATGCAGAGATAAGCTTCTCTGCTTTGCTGCTCATATGTGTTGGCCCCTCTTCCTCTAGTCTTTTCGTGGGTGTTTTTCAGTCTCTTGTGTTCTGGCTTGAGGGATGCTCCTGCCTCTGTAGAGCCATTTCCAATACTTCTGAATTCTCAATTTATTCCCGGCTTCCTGAGTATTAGCTACTTCAGCATTAGAATCAGCAAGTATGATCAGGGTATTATTCTGTCATTGAGTCCACGATTAAAACTATCAAGATTGTAAAATAATTTTTTAAATGAAGACAAAATCTGAAAGTGAAATATTGAAGCATTGTTTAGGTAAAACTCAGGTACATGATGAAAAACTAAGATTGTCAGAATGTTAACAGTGATTATCTCCTGATTGACTATGATACATACTTTATCTCTAGATTTTCTATTATAATTCCTCACTAGTAACTCCTATTATTTTTATAAACAAATGTAAAGACAGTGTATATGAAAAGGAGAAGTTAAATAAAATAGAATTCATTACCCTTGTTTTTCCTATAGTTTGGATATAATTCCTAATGCATTCATTCTCTATAATTACCTGGGAAAAAGCATTTTTATAGTGTATTAATGATAATTACTATATTAATTTTATTGAGAACTTCTGTGTGCCCAACTGAGAATATAAAGTAGATAATCATTATCTTGGGGAGACCAATATCTATTGGAAGACAAATACTGAAATAAACGATCCAAGTGAATATGTGATACAATAGAGGCATTGTGTGCATTAGTCGCTCAGTCTTGTTCGACTCTCTGTGATCCCATGAACTGTAGCCCACCAGGCTTCTCTGTCCATGGAATTCTCCAGGCAAGAGTAGGTTGCCATTCCTTTCTCCAGGGGATCTTCCCGACCCAGGGATTGAACCTGGGTCTCCCACACTGCAGGCAGATTCTTTATCATCTGAGCCACTGGGGGAGTTCACAGTAGAGGTATATAAAGATATAATTCAACAATGTTATTTAAACAACATACTTGACATCATGCTATAAGAATACAATTTTTGAAAATGTAAAGTTCCAAGAATCAAAAGAAATCCCATCTATATCTGTGGTGTTAAGATATAGATGCAAAGATGGTGTTAAGATAAAGATAAAAGCAAATTATGCTTTATTTACTTTGAGTTATGATAATTTCTTGTGTTATTTTTTATTTTTCTGTTCAAATAGTCATTTTCCTAGGTTTTCCCCAGATATTGAGAATTACCTAATATCATTATGTCTTTTATTTTCTTTCCTTTTTTTCTTTAAAAGATGATCACATATCTCTTGTTATTTCTCATAGTCTGACATGAGTTTAAAAAAAGAAAATGATGGCACGTGTTTTAGGATTGGCATCTGATAAGTTACTAAAAACTAAATGGCATGTAATATGAGTGTGAGAGTTCAAATATATACATATATCTGGATTTTCCTTTGTGCTTTCAGCCTTTGGGTAGTTTTTCCTATGGTGTTTTGACTTTACATTTTTTAATCACAAGCATTTCTTCATTTTTAATTATATTTCTTATTCTTTAAAAAAAATGCTTGTTATTTTTGGTTGTGCTGTGTCTTCATTGCCGCGCACTGGCTTTTCTCTGGTTGCGGCGAGTGGGGCTCTCTCCAGCCGAGGTGAACGGTCTCGCTGCAGTGGCTTCTCTTGCTGCAGAGCATGCGCTCTAGGTGCTCAGGCTCAGTAGCTGCCGCTCGCGGGCCCAGTAGTTGCGGTGCACGAGCTTAGTTGCTGCGTGGCGGGTGGATCCTTCTGGGCCAGGGATCAAACCTGTGTCCCCTGCATTGACAGGTGGACTCCCATCCACTCTACCACCAGTGGCATTTCTAATCATCTCTTTGGGTCTGATTGCCGTAAAAACTGAACAGAAACTTTACACATTTCACACAGTGGATTAATTTTATTTTCATGTTTTTGAGAGAAGTAGTGCCTTTTCATGAATAAGGTCTGACTAACTATTCTAAAATTGAGTGTTAACCTTTTTCACATTTTATTTTTTACCTTTCTTACTTAAAAATTTCCATTGTTTATATGGAATATTTTGATATAACATGTTAATGCTCAATAAGCCACCATATTTTGCTAATTGCATTTTTTTTTTTTTTTGGCTTCATAGGGACAAAAGGGAGAACCAGGATTAGTACCTGTTGTAAGTATACATGTATATATGTTTTCATGTACCTTTGATAAACTTAGTTATAGCATTGTTGTATATTATTGCTTATATACATACTTTCAAAAATAGGGAATTTAATTATTTTATAACCAAACTTTTAGTATAAAGCAAGCAAAATAAAATAAATCAATTCTTAATTTAATATGATATTTTGTTTATTTTTCCTGACTTTTATTTATTTATTGTCCCATGACTAAAGGTGTAAATCAAGATTTACAAAATTAAATATATTGTATGTGAATATAAAGTGATAATTAAGATGTATATTTTTATAGTATATTTAGCTATATCATCCAAATGGAGAGGCATGATTTAATGTGCCACACTTTTGAAAATATGTTATGTTATTATCATGATGTAAAGTCCATAGTGTATAGAGTTCTTAGGAGTTATTTAGACTTGGAGATGATCATAAAGTATATCATTATATAGGATGAAAGTTCTTCACTATTCTTCTTGCTTTTAAAGGAGTTATCATTTTGTTAAGACAAAAGTAGAGCATGTTGATTTATTTAACAATATTTGCATTTTTGCTTTGCTTTTAAATTGACTTGTTTTTAACAAAGGTTACCTAAGAGGTGAAACCATTCATATTGTTAGTATTTATTTAAAAGCACAATGCCTAAGGTACTGTATTAAGCACTTCCTAAATATTTATTTGTTTGTCTTCACAACAACTCTGAGAGGGAGTTAATTTCATAATCATTATCACCATTTTACAGAAGAGGAATCTTAAGTACAGAGAGGATAATTAATTAGCTCAAGGTCATACAGTTGGTAAGGGTTGGAGTTAGGATTTGAACGCAGGTTTCCTGGGTCCAGCATTGGCTCGTAATCACTATACCAGTACTGCTTCCTTGTATTAGAATTTAAATTAATGTCTTAGCCTTATAAGAAAGTCGGGGAGGGAACGGGCACCAATTGTTAACATCCATTTGTTCTAAAATAATAGCCGGGCCTTTTGTTCTTCTTATCCATTTGACTATTGAGCTTTCTAAAACTCTTGAAACTTTCTCTCTGTGTTGTCTTGTCTATTGTTTAGGTGACAGGCATACGTGGACGTCCAGGACCTGCAGTAAGTAGTTGCCTCCAGTATTCATGGTATTCTTGAAGTGCTTTGAGATACTGAATCTTTATGGATATTATGTCCAAGAAAAGACAATAGATTAGAAAACAATGATGTGCTTGGTTTCTTGAAACATTTTGTTTTGAAAAAACTTAAACATTTCTTTGCAGCAGTGAATGAAATTGATGAACCCTATTTAGGTTAACTGTACTCATTGAAATTAGGGCATATTAGTCTTGTTGACAATGATTAAGGATAGACTACTTTTATCTATTTCATGAAATAAACTGTTAATTCCATCTGTTATTAAAATTAAATCAATAGAATTTGATATTATTGATATATTTCTGATATATTCTATTGTAATATTTACTATTACATTATATAACAATATATTACTATGTATTAGATTGATATAACAGTAAATATTACAGTAGAGTTTGAGAAGATATACATCAGAATGGCATATTTCTGGTTTAGCATAAAAGACTACTGATTTCAGGTTTGGATTAGTGGTAGTATTCACAGGTAGCCAGATGAGTAACACACACACACACACACACACACTCCTGTAAATTTTAAAGCACATTAGGTCAATGTAAGTGAAATACTGATACACTTCAACAGACCTGCTGTAGTCATTCTGAAGCATTTGCTTTGAAACAAAAGATTGTGTTCTGGATTGAGTAAATGCACAATCAAATTTTTATAACTCAGTTGAAACACTTTTGAAGAGAAATAAAATTCTCCTGGCAACTGCCATTTTCTGGGGAAAAAAGTTAATTTAAGATATAAGCACAAAATGCCAGTTTTGAAATATAATAATCATTTGTTATTTTAATGGAAAAATAACTGCAATTGCAGTTACCATTTGGAAAATTCTTGGTGGGTTTTAAATGTACAGTGGAGATGAGGCAAAGTTAAAAAATGATACTGGATACTTCAAGGCACACAAGGTAGGAGCAGAATAAGCCTTTTTTGCCATTGCTTTCATCAGCAACTTGAATAGCGATGAATAGTTTGGGGTATTGTGTACCAACATGAATTCATACCTTTCTTCAGAAAAATTGAAAATTTGGAGCTTGGACAATAATGTAGTTCTCAAAATTTGAATTGTAGGTTTTTGTGTCTAAGACAACAGAGCAAAAAAAAAAAAGATCCTTGCAAATTTACAATTATTGTTCAAACCAATTTATGCAACTCATTGGGTACCACGTTGTTATATTTACTTCTTTACAAGTCTTTAAGCTTCAGTGTGAAAATAAACAGCCTTTCTGTATACACAGAACTTTTATACATACATGGCTTTATTTTCTGTAGTCTTCAGCTGAAATTTTAAAGTAGATGCTATTTCTGTTTTCCAGTTTTCTTATATCAGTAACCTTTAAAGCAAAATTGTCTGAAGTATACATGTTTTACAGACATAACCATCATTTTCTGTTTTAGGGACCACCAGGATCACAAGGACCGAGAGGAGAGAGAGGCCCCAAAGGAAAACCTGTAAGTTGACGATGGAGCTCCCTTTTTGTGAACTTGAACAAGTAAGCCCATCGATGCCAAGTTCCGTGGATGCAGCAAAGAGCCAGTGGCACTCTTCCTTTCTTACCTCTATTAAACATGATGTAGAATTCAGGTCATGAAGTGATTGTGCATTGATCTTGATTCAGAGGAAAACATCGCATGCTAACAATTACCTATGATCTTCTCAGATAACACAGATGATATCCATGTGTCCTTTATGAGGTCAAATTAAAGTAGAATCTAAGGAAACAAAATGAATACCTCATACTGTTTTCAGAAGTTGTAGCTCATGAGTAAACAGTGCCAACAATGCATCCTTGAGAGAAAACACCCAAGTTGTGTGATCTGTGGTTGCTCCAGGAATAACCAAATTGGGTAAAGGAAAAAGAAATTATTAGAGGACAAAATTTTCTTTTAAGTGGTTCTGTGATGAATTTATTTCCCAAGTAATGCTGCCTTTTTCACTGGGTAGCTGCTGCAGAGCTACCAAATGAGTAATTTTAAACATCAACAAATTCATTACCATAGGGAATACCTTTAAATTTAAATAATCAACTCTGTGTTCTTGAGATAAGCCATGAGATTATTATAGAATACATGCTAAATGTTTTCTCTTATTATGTTAAGTCATGTTAAGTCGCTTCAGTCGTGTCCGACTCTGTGCGACCCCATAGACGGCAGCCCACCAGGCTCCTCCATCCCTGGGATTCTCCACTCAAGAATACTGGAGTGGATTGCCATTTCCTTCTCCATCTCTTATTAAGAAGTCCTATTATAGCAATCATTTTTCTTTTTTATATCTCACCCTCAAAATTTGTCTTTTATATATCAATACCAAATACTTAGATGAATTTGTGTATCAAAAATAGATTCAGATGAATCTATCATTATCCTATGTTTCAATCTGAAAACTTTATGCTGTTTAATTTTCTGTCTAATGATATCTACTAAGATATAACTTTCTATTGGGCTTTTTAACCTTCCAAATATGTACTTATCCATATCTAAATGGGGAAAATAGATGAGCAAGGAAGCAACAAACCACCTTAAATATATAAGTAAGGAAAAAAAGCATATTCTAGATCATGTTACTAGGAACCCTTTACTTGGTTTCATCTTTGATACTGTTTTTCGCTTCTACTCATTTCACCAAGAAGGGGATGATGCCAGTACTTTTTCCAAACTGCAGCTGAAGTTATGGAAAGTATTTGCAGGCATGCAGGTAAATGGCAGTGGTCCCAAGGAAGTAGGTCATAGCCATGTAGGTGGGCAGTAAAGCTGGTTTCTGTACCTCACGGCCCATTCTTCGATGGTGTTCTGCCATGCTGTCTCACCAGCACTGGTAGCTGAAACCCTGTTGGTGGATATTCGGACGTCTGTCCAGAAGTCTGGGATGACAGAGGCAGGTGGAACATGACTTCAGCTGGGTGGAGGGTGAGGGTCATGCAGGAAACACTGTGGCTCAATGTCCTTGTGCCCAGAATAATTGATAGAACTGAGTCCTAAGCGTAGGTGAAGCTGCTGTGAAACTCGTGGCTGGGATTACAGAATTTCTTGTTAGGGTTCAATGAATCTATTCCCACTCCTCTTAGTCTTCTCTTTCCTTTCTCTTATCTTCTCGACTTAGTATGTGACAAGCTCCCTTTCCTGTCTTGGTTTAGTCTGAGACAATCAATGGGAAGTGCGTGTGTGTGTGTATGTGTTGAAACGAGTGAGAAGTAATTATTTATTTGGAATTGAGCAAGACAGTTCTGGTAGATACCCAAGTAGGAAATCTGTTCCTCTCTTAATCCTAGCAAGCAGTGGTGTGATGGCCAAGTGTTTAATAACTGATTTATTTAAAAAAAATATGCCTCTAGCTTTTGCTGATTTCTCTGGTGTGAATACTCCCACCACAACTTTTTCCAAGATACTGGCATGATGTCACAAATGCCTATAGGTAGAATGTTTTACCTCCGGTCCTTAGACTGGCTGGTCCTAAGATCCTTACCTGGACAAAAGCTGTGGATGCCGCAACATAAGCTGGTAGTGCAATCATGGATGCCACTTTTCTCCCCTTTGTTACCATCGAACGCTACAGATAGCTCATAAAATAGAGCAGTTTCTCACTCTTAACACCGCTGATGTTTCAGTTCAGTTCAGTCGCTCAGTCATGTCCGACTCTTTGTGACCCCATGAATTGCAGCACGCCAGGCCTCCCTGTCCATCACCAACTCCCGGAGTTCACTGAGACTCATGTCCATCGAGTCAGTGATGCCATCCAGCCATCTCATCTTCTGTCGTCCCCTTCTCCTCCTGCTCCCAATCCTTCCCAGCATCAGAGTTTTTTCCACTGATGTTTGGGGGCAGATAATTCCTTGTGTTTTGTAGGATAATTTGGCAGCATTCTTGGTGTCGACCCTCTAGATGCCAGTAGGAACACCTGCCCCCCCCCCATTCAATTGTAACAAATGAAAACATCTCTTGGTGCTGCCAAATGTTCCCTGGCAGTGGGGAGGGAAGCAAATTGCTCAAAATTGGAAACTACTGATACAGAGATCCTCTCATGAAGCCCTCCTTACTAGCCAGTGATCACCATGATTCTCGCTCACACATATCCTTAGTTTTAAGTGTACTGTCCTGGTAACTTCATAGTGACAAACTAGCAACCTGTCAGGAGATGGGCGGCAATCAACGGTGTGCTGAGTTCTAATCGCGCCTGTCGCTTAACCTGTATAGGTCTCTTTTCTCATCTGTAAAATGGAGAATATACCAGTTATTACTAACTCTCACATTTCATAATGTGGGTGTGTGTGATATTCTAACTATCAGTGAAGAAAGTTCTTTCTGATTTGGGGGCATTATTATTCCTATTTGTGAATGTTTAAACGTGGCCACCTAGTGGCAGTCTACAAGTACTTTTTGTTGTGGATCATCTCCTGAGACAGTGAAGTGTCCTGGGGGAGGGGAAAGAATGAGTATAGACAGAATGCTTACCTTGATTCAAAACTTTTGTGATTCGTCACACCTGGAAATGTGAAAATATGTATTTTGATGTGTTCTGCAGTTATAGTTTCTGTTTTAAATATCATGTATTATAGGCTTTTTTTTTCTTATTTTCACTTATAGTCTTGCTTATTATGCTCACTTAGTTTTGGATGATTTTCACAGGTCTTTATTCATTTTAACCTCAATTTGTATAAAAGTAGGTCATGTAGGCTATTTAGAGGAGATACCATGGAGGCACAGAATGCATCATGAAGTCAGTGAAAAAGTGGGCTGTCTTCAGAGCAGACTTTGAAACAGGATTTTTAATCACAGAGGGCTGGGGAAAGGACCCAATTTTTGAGGATTAATGTTACCCAAACCTCTCTCTACTCCCAGTGACAGTAAATGTAGTTTTTGGTTTTGCTTTGGAAATCTCTTTGGGAGCAGAGAGAATGTTTTAGCTCATTTTTTCGTATTAACAATACCTGATTATTAATGAGCAATTTCACATTTTAAAAACACATTAAGTTTTCCACACATGGTCTGAGTAGTTCAGACTACTATCTTTTATATGCCTCCATTGGCAGCATACATTTCCAGACCATGGTGTCACATTTGTATGACCTAGAAGTCTTAGGCAGCAATGAAAAATTAGCCTCCGTTATGTAATACAATGAAAAAAGAGTAGAGTGAGTAGTCGGTTTCTGAGAAATTAGTTTTCAAAATGTGAGGTTTTATCAGGCTGTTATCTACTTCTGTTTGAATAGATAAATTTGCTTAATTATGCCACTACTCCAAGAAATAAACATGTCAAACAGGAGTGTTTGAATATATAAGAATATATATAAATTATATTTCAGAATAGCTCTTATGCCACCTTCCCCCAAACCATCATCTGCAAGCCACCTCTCCTCCCCACTCTGCTTGTCCTGTGCTTCCTCCCTCCACTGTATCAGCTCATGTTTGCTTATTGTGTGCTGAGAGATAGTCTCAGGTATAGGCATGGTAAACTTCCTTTACTGTTTAACTCATATATATATATATATATTTTTTTTTTTTGATCCCTGCTTCTAATTAGTAAAATCATATTGCATTTTGAGTTCTTTGATCCTCCCTTTTCTTTCTTTGGTCCTATTATGAATTTCCAGTGTTAAAAAGCTAGAAAATACTTAACAAGACTTGTGGGAATGATGAGGTTAGGAGATGGAGCATTTCCAGAACTGGGGACGTGGCTGTTCCCCAAGCTGCCTTCAGAATGTGGGTTAGGAGGAGGGTGGAATTTGGCAGCTGTAGCTCATTGCTCATTTCCTTGAGAACTAGACTTGGCTGCATCCCCATGCCTTTCCCTCTGCTTCTCATGGGTCTGGTCTACCTTTGGGAGTAGTAGGGAAAATAAAGTATATCAGACTTCCAGTACTAAAGAAACTGAAATGCGAAAATGTAGTAATCATATACTGAGTGTCTACTATGAGCCAGGAACTATGTAAAACATTAAAAAATTAGATGAGGAAAACCACAAACACTGTTCAAAGATCCATAATGTTCTTTTCTTTAGTGGGGGAAAGTTAAGCAGGAACATACACAGTTAAGTGAATTTAGAAATCGTTGACTAAATACCCTTAAACAGCAAAACTCAAACAAGTAAGGAAACTTTTTCTAGAATATTGACAAACTGAATACACTCTTATAATTATTCCAAAACAAAGCTGATTACTGGGAATTTAACACATCAAGAATAAAATTCCCACCCAGAATGTGTCCTCTCCTGATGGCAGAGGCTGTGACCAGTGCTGAAGTCTGCAGTTTTGGTGTAGCTGATGAAATTACTCTGGGTGGCTGGATTGCTCTTTTTCAAAAAATAATGAACACTTCACCTCCATCAAGAAGTTTGTGGCTTTTGTTTTCTCCTAGGTACATATTTGGCAATGGGTTCTAATTTCTTCTGGCTTACTTTTCCAGGGGCCTCGTGGTCCTCAGGGAATTGATGGAGAGCCAGGTGTTCCTGGTCAGCCAGGTGCCCCAGGACCTCCTGGGCATCCATCTCACCCAGGACCGGATGGCATGAGCAGGGTGAGTGGTGTGCATTGCTTAAAATCTTCTGTAGATAATATATTAAGTTTTTGGTACATTATTAGGATCTTAAATTGTGTTAGTTCACATATTGGTCCTTAGCTGTAAGAGCAGCTAAATGAACACAGTGCTGCTGTGAATAACAACAAAACTAGGAAATCCACAGGGAATTGTTGGAAAATTCAAAATATCACTTTTTAAAGATGCTGCTTCAAATGGTTTATCTTTCTTAATGTCAGTTCTGGGCACTGGGATTTTGTTCTTTCTGTCGATTCTCAAGGACCACTAATATTGTTCCCACTGTGAACTGGAAAGAGAAATGCGTCTCTCTCCTTTTTTGTTCTCTTGGCTCAGAATGCTGAAAGAATCTGTGTCATGTCCTCCCACCAAGGAAGGATGATACATCCAGATGATGCTTGCTAAAGGGCCACTGAGTTGACATCAAAAATGCATTCTGGTTATGTCTCTGAGTGTTAATTTCCTACCAGAAGTAAAATAAAATGTCTTTCTATGCCTGCCTGTTTGAATTCTTAGTGGCAGACTTTTGAGTAGATTTATGAGCAAATTGCATAGGGCAATTTATGAGCAAATTGCATACGAGGGAATGTATGGAACCCTGAAATGTGATTTTTGTTTTACAACAATTTTTACATTTGCTTTTCAACTCATTGTAGAAGGAATTGCCAATTTATTTTTTAAAAATACACACCTTCTTTTCCCATTAAAATCTGGAAATTGATAGAACTCCTGGAATGAAAATGGACAGTTTTAGTCAATTGGGTTACCAGAGATTTTTAGATGTGAAGGAGAGAAGGTAAAACTGTTACCAATTTTGGAATATTCCAGGATTCATTAAAAAGATCATAAAATTTTAATCAACTTATATAAATACAGTTAAAATTTACTGGCTACTAACAAAGAAAGAATACCATCTAAGTAAAGCAGTCTGGTATAATGGAAAAATCTTTAGGAGAAATGTTTTAAAGGCACCTTTAGGTTTTGTTCAGATGTTTGGCATGCTCTAACAATGGGAAGAAAGCAAATAAAGAGACTTAAACCTGAAATCGATTAGACTGGCTAAATGCTTATCAGAATGATCCATGCTTTTATCAAGTATCAGGCATTTGGCCCATTGCAGTAGTTATTTTGAAGCAACATAATGAGGAAGATTGTTCACTCAAAAACACGTACAGTGAAAACAGCGTGAATCTTTTTCCTTGCTTTGAAGTCAAAAGTTTACAATGATTCTCAAAAGAGTCATTCTTTAAGAATCCCAGATATCTTACACTTCTCAGTTTAAAAAGTATGTTGATACATATCTTTTACTGTGGAAATAATGTCAACACATTTCTTTAACAGCCGTTTTCAGCTCAGATGGCTGGGTTAGATGAGAAGTCTGGACTTGGAAGTCAAGTAGGACTGATGCCTGGATCCGTGGTAAGTGTAGATTTTATTGATAATCAAAGTGCTTTGGAAAAAACGTTATGCAGAGAGGTTTGAGCTAGCTAGTAAAGAAGTAACATGTGTCTTCTTAAAATATATCCATCCATCCATTCATTCAATTTACTTATCAAAAAAAAAATTTACTTATCAAACTCTGCTGTGTAATATTTGAAAGCCCAGTGGTGTTCCATTTGTAACTGTGCAAAGTTATTTGTCCTCATTAATAAAGGACTGTCTGTATTTTTCAGACAGTTATGTTAGGTTATAAGTTTCCTAACTTATAACCACCACAACAAAAACTGTACTTTCTAAAAACTAAAAAAAAGCAAAGCAAAGTCTGTTTTATGGTATTGTTAGAAAGTTATTTGGCAAAATGTATTCTTTCCTTATATTATTTCCTTACTTACTCTCTGGTTGCCTTATGCCGACAACTCTAAAATTCACTCACTGGGCCATTAGCATTCTCTTTTGCATTTCTTCAACAGCCAGAAAGATTCCCATTTTCTCTACTTTAACCTGGGTATTTGGAGCAATGTAATTTTATTAAATGAATTAACTCTCTGCAAAGCGATTCTTCCATACTTTTTTGCTCATAACATACTTCAAAGGCATTCCAGATTAATGACATTTCAGACAATATAAAGTCAGACTGCATAGATAAACACCCCTTCTACCTATCCTTTGGGCTTCCCAGGCAATGCTAGTGGTCAAGAACCTGCCTGCTAATGCAGGAGACATAAGAGACCTTGGGTCGATTCCTGGGTGGGAAAGATTCTCTGGAAGAGAGCATGGCAACCCACTCCAGTATTCTTTCCTGGAGAACCCCATGAAAAGAGGAGCCTGGTGGGCTACTGTCCATGGGACTGCAAATAGTCAGACAAAATGGAATGTTTGAGCACACACACTCATCCTTAAGGCCAGTGAGTAATTTAAATATTGTTGGTATATATTTTAAGTCACTTAAACATTGTTTGATTATACACATTCTAAGTCAGTAGCAGCATGGTCTCATTCAATGATTAACTGGGGATATTTTTCTGAAATACATGTTTTTAATCATTTGAAGTTCAAGTTACAGGTGTGTTTATTATTATTTTTTAATGAAGCTCTTATTTTCTCGCTATCTAAAAATCTGATCAATCCAAAACAAAAATTTAAGTTTTCACCATAAGAACAAACTAGATTTTGATTTAATTGCTTTCAATTTTTAAAGTGTGACATTTAAAAAAAATTACATAGACATTTACTAACAACTTTTTAAAATAGCATTTTCCTTTTCTTATCTTTGTTATGTCACATTGTAAGTGTTTCATAATAAATGGGGGAAGACTGTTTGGATACTTTAGATGTATGTCATGAAAGAAAGAAATAACCTACAAAACTCAGTGCCCCAGATCATTTAAAACTTACATTTAAAATAATCCAGTTGCTATTGTTAATAGTTTCATAAGCCTTTAATTCAATGTGCTCATTTAAATTATGAGTTATTTGTTGTGAAGCTGAAGAATTAAATAGACAGTTTGATAACTTATGCTTGCCAAGATTTTTCTTTGTTGGTTATTCTGCTTCAATTAAACCACCCCTTCAGTATGCAAGAGTTCTCATCCCAAGACATTGGGTGTGCACAGGCATTTTTATTTCTTTTCATGACTCTGAATTTGGGTATAAGATCATCCCAAACCTTATCCAAGCTTTAATCTGTTTGAATTTAGCTGTATTCCAGGTGAATACAGAAGGACAATGTCATCACCTTTTCACTGTCAGAGATTCATTTTTCCAGATTCTAAAGTGAATTCAACATTTTTGAAAGTTGTGAACTGATTGTCATGAACACTATGCAACTTTTCTTCTCATTTGTTTTTAAGGGTCCTGTTGGCCCAAGGGGTCCTCAAGGTTTACAAGGGCAGCAGGTAAGTCTTTTTATAATTAAATCACATACTGTAAAAAAAAAAAAAGAAAAATAAATAAGTTAGTTCTCTGGGAAATGACTGCTTTTGGTTAGGTTTTAAATTGCATATTGTAATGCTCAGAGGACCAGATGGTTGGATAGCATCATCAACTCAATGCACATGAGTTTGAGCAAGCTCTGGGAGATGGCGAAGGACAGGGAAGTCTGGCATGCTGCTGTCCATGGGGTCGCAAAGAGTCGGACACGACTGAGTAACTGAACAATAACAATACTCACTGAATGGGCTGTATTCAATTAATTTTCACTCACTTAGAAATATATTCAATATGTTTTTCAAAGATTTTTCATGACGCTGAAGTTTTATCACCTGTTTCTTTATGTGACTGACCTCCAATACAAAGAATTTTTATGTGCCTGTGTTTGTAAAATAACAGATCATTATCTCATGTCTGGTGAAAATCCTTATAATTAATTATGTGCCAACTCTGGAGCTATGAAATGAGGTCATAGAAGAATATCACCTCTTAGTATTATTAGAAAGAACAGTGACAATGATCACTCCATGAAATCTTTATAAAGCATATAATTCTGTACTTTCCTTCTATAACCTTTCAAATACCAATAAAATACTCATGTAGAGCTATTTTCATTTTTGTAGTGATTTGACAGGCTGTAGAACATGTTTTTTTCTAAAGAGACAGAGAGAAGAATTCCTAGCTCAAATATGCCATATTTTCATTACCATGTGTGTGGAGTTTTACCCCAAGCTATTTTACAGTACTGCCGTTGTGAATGGAAAATGTAGCTGATAAAGAAGGAGGAAGAGAAGAGGGAGATGACTATCACTATCGACACTGTGCCAGCGCTATTCTAGGCTCTCAACATGCGCTAGTTACCCAAAGAGTTACAGCAGCTTAATGAAGTAGGCGCCACGCTATTCTCATTTCACAGATTAGGAAGTGCGATATAGAGAGATGAAGCATTAACAACTCATCCAGAGTCATAGCTGGAGAGTGGTCGAGTCAACATTTTGAGTCATTGCACTGTACTGTGGACAGTATAGGATTCAGTATTGTGTCTTCTTTGATTTGTTCATATAATTTGTGTATTATATATAAATTTTATACAATTTTTTTTTTTGCATTTTAGGGTGGTGTTGGCCCAGCAGGACCTCCTGGTGAACCTGGTGACCCTGGCCCAATGGTAAATGTCAAGTAAGCATGTAGACCCAGTGAACTATGGGTCCACCATTACAATGATGTCATGAGTTATTTATGTTACCACCTCTTTCCTAATATAGCAATATATTCTAGTGCAGTTCAGGAGTCCTGTGTTATGGACTGCGCTTAAGCTACATATTTCTTGTGGCAGAGTATTTAAATTCAGAGGCTTTGAATGTGGTCAGCCGAAAGTGCTAAGATATGTGCATCTGGGAAATTAAATTTTTTTCCTTTGAGCACATAATCTGAAAGATACAACATAAACTTCAGAATATTAATGAAGTTGTTTTCTCTGATATTTTTCATTTGTCTCAATGGTATTTTGGATTATATCATTGAGGGATATGGGTAAATAAGGGTAAATATCCTTACTTTCCTTTTGTTTCATTTTGTTGTTAGGGTCCAATCGGTACACGAGGACCAGAGGGCCCTCCTGGAAAACCTGGTGAAGATGTAAGCTGCTTTTCTTCATTTTGCTTTGAAATTTTTCAAATTTCAACATTTGCAAAATTTTGGCTAGGAAAGAGCTGCAACATTAACATGAATATTATTCATTGGTTCCCATTTCATCCCCCTACTTTTTACTGTCATTAAATTTAATAAAAACAGGAGAGGTCAGAGTGGAATTTTATAAAATCTGAAAGTGCTCTTAGTTGTGATGGTGTTGTATTGTTAGGCACTGTATCTTTGCCTGCTCGGGTTTTCCATTATGATTTCTCCGTGGGGTACTAGAAGTCTTGTCACAACGGCAACAATATTTGGTGGGCAGAGCTTTTGAAGTGATCTTAAGGAAAAACACATTTCTTTGATTCCAGAAGATCATTATGAGGCCCTCATTAAATAGATTTTTAAAAATGTGTTCACAGAATAGTGTCAGTATTGCTCTCCAATGCTCAAAAAGTTGTTTCTTTAATTGAATTTTTAAAGTTCGGCCTAAATTTCAGATTTTAACATTAAGAACATGTGATACGTGTTCTTAACAACAGATTTGCTTTCCTGAATTCCTCTGTTAGTTGCACTAAAGTTGAGGATAAAATTATTAGGTAGGCCATTAATGTCTATGTGACATTAAACCAAGAAAATATTTTCTTTTTGTGTGTCATGAGATTTATTTAAGTGGATTACAATGAATTTGGCCATAAAGAAAATATCTCTGGTAGTTCTTACATTTTTTTTCATCACAAGAAATAAATGGTAAATTTATTTTGAGAAGCACTGTTTCAGTGCTGCATGTTGATGTGGAATTTCATGGCGTGTGTGTATCTGTGTGTGTGCAAATTTTGATGTTGAGTAAAATGGAGAGCTAGGTCAGACCAGTATAATTTATATTTATTTCTTCTCCTGATAAACGAATGGAATCTCCACAGACTGACTTGCTATAATGCACTGCCCTCAGGCGTAGGGCTATGTTCTCACCCTGCTTAGACCACTGGATGTGAGCTTTCTAAGGAAGACATTTTACCTGCAATTGATTTGTCATTTAGTCTCAGGAGAGAAAATTTTAAATTCCTCTTTCCTCCACTTTGCTTTTTTTCCCATAAAGGGTGAGCCTGGTAGAAATGGAAAACCTGGTGAAGTGGGATTTGCAGGATCTCCGGTAAGTTTATACTGATCAATACAACAATACAAAGACAAAATTCAAACAATGAAAAACATTTAAAACTAATTCACCATTCATGGCCTGCACATGTAGTAGACACTGTCACCAAGATATGTTCCCTTCTGTCATTGTGAAACAGGACATTTTGCCAGGATGAGAGCTAATTTGATTTCCCGGCTTTGCATTGGCACCATATGAATGACCCTCCCAGAGCTAGAGAATTAAAACCAAATTTTCAGATAAGTCACCAGCTTGACTTACTTACCTTTCATAATATCTCAATCCCAATTTATCTTTTAAAGATATTTTTAGTTTTTTAAAAGATTTTGTATTCATATGTCAAAAATGACAGCTTTAAAAAGTTTGTTGATTTGTTTTTTATATGCTAGAACAATAAATTGTGGACAGGATGCCTCTTTGGCTGTTCCCTAAACCCTAATGTTGACTGAAATTCTTTATTGATGTTCTGGCCCCTAAAAGCTTATAACCAGATATATTAATCACCAGCTCTCCTAATACAGTTGTTTTCTTCTCACTTGACTCAATACAGGGAGAGTAACTAGCTCTACCAGAATTCAAGACCTGGGTCACTTGGCCGCTCTGAACCCACCTGTCTTTCTTCACTCATGTTACTTTGATAGGTGCTCCCCTGGGATGTGCTACAGAGACAGTGGGGAAAGTTAGAAAATGATAAGTAAGCATAAATGCCCTAACATTCCTGCTCTTAGACTTTCTCTTGGTCCAGAATCCCCTGAACTGATTCAACTTCCTACTTATTATATCTCCTATAATATCCTAATATTTCTACCACCATATACATACAACAATACTGAATTATTTCCATATACTTTATGAAAATTGATGAGGTTCAATGCTAGGGATTTTTTGGACACACAAATGCTAATGATCTTTTACGGGAATTTAAGCACAGGGCTGTAAGGATCATTTAGTTTCGAACATAAAACCAGGCCTGCAGCTCCCTCCTCTCTTTTTCCTTTCTTCCCTAGTCAGCCTGCAAACAAAGCCTGCAGACAAAGACAGGTGGTTTAGTCATTAGCACAGATGTCGGTGTGAACCAATCCAGACTTGAAACTCCCGCCCTGCTGCACACTTGCCCCTACTCACAGCGTGGGCCCTCTGCGGGGAGGAAAGGCGCCCCGCCAGCCCGTCACAGATGCAGTCTGCAAGTGCAGAGCAACGATGTGTGATTGGGGTGTGATGACAGTCTTGGGTCAGCAGAACGAGAAAAATTTTATGAGCGCTAGTACATCTGGTTTATTTTCTTGCTGTATTAGAGATATGTAATCACATGAGAATTCCCTTACAGACCACAAAAACTCAAAAGTTTACTAATCGTTTGAAATAGCATAGCTCAGTAATTCCTCTATAGGCTTAGACGGATGTATGCTGAGTTTCTGCTCAGGATGGTGGGGAGATGAATCTCAGTAAAGGGCAGGATTCCATTCCAAACTCAAAGACCATTTTTGAAGTGAAAGAATTCCTAAGTAGGGCTGTGTAAACAGGAGCTTTAGTGGAACTTCATGTGTTCAGAGTGCAGGGTTTGATGTGCCCTTACTGTGATAACCCCCTACAAAACACTGCAGAGACATTTTTCCTGAAAGAGGTCATTGAAGAATTATTGCTTTGCTTTTATCATACAAAGTTTGTTTATTGAGTTATTTGTTCATTTAGTTAACACTAAGTAAAGGGTATGGTAATACAGAACAGAAGGATTTTGCTGCCTCTGTAAGATTGTACTAACACAAGAGACGTTCCTTGAAAGATTTAGGGGAAGCTCTATGAGTGTTAAGAAGATGAAGAAGATGATGAACGTGAAGCCATTTCTTTATTCAGTTGTTTATTCAGTTTTTATTCTTGAATGCCTACTAATAAGGCAGAAGGCTAAGTGTTAGGGATATGCGGATTGATAATAATAATTGATAGCGTCAGTCTGTGCTACCAAAGTGCTTACTCTACCGGTGGCAGTAGATAGGTTTCAACACAAAACCTATTTAATGCAGGCAACTGGAATAAGTGAGTAATTAAGTCACTGGATCCTTAACTATTTAAAGAGGGTATGAGGAAACAGTTTCAAGCATCATTTCAAAGAAGTCATGCCATTTTGGATTTGATTTAGTGTCTGATTTCGGGTTTTTTTTTTTTTTTAATTTATACAGTTAGGCAAAGGATGCATAGAATTAACAGAAATTAAGAAGTTGAGTCAAGGAACCAACCCATTCTCTTTGTATTACTTGACTTTCTTTTCTGTTGGATATCTCGTTTTCTCAGTTTTTAGAACAATCACAAATCCATAAGCTGCTCCTGAATATTTTATTAAAAAATTCTGATAACATTTTAATATAATCTTTCTAATCATATTTTACTGATAATATTTAGGAGTCCAGAAAAAATAGATTATATTTATTTGCTACAAATGCATTAATTATTCTACCACAAATAAAACACAATATAAAAGAGAAGCATAATTTTCCTTAAGTTTCCTGATTATTTTTCCTATACATTGACCTACTTGATTTAGACACAGAGAATGTAGATTAAGGCTTATTTTCTTATTGTTTATTCTTTACTAATTATAACACAGCAATATCATTTGAAAATTTAAAAATGTCATCAAATCAACACCTGGAATTAATCCATGTCTCTGTGTAAGACTTGTTTCCATTTGCCTTGCTAATTTTTTGATAACCTAGATGTATTCTGACATATAAAAATATATTTCTTCTTTTTCTTCTTAGGTTTGTTGGCAAAAAAAAAAAACTATGTACCAAATATCTTTTTTGGGGAAAAAAAGTGCCTTATGCAGTTAATGACTCTGAAATGCCTTATCTCTTTTTCCCCCCACAGGGAGCTCGAGGATTTCCTGGGGCTCCTGGTCTTCCAGGCCTGAAGGGTCACCGAGTAAGTTCAATCCTCTGTAATCCTTTTAGATACCCTGGCTTATGGAGTAAGGTCTGGGGAGCATTACCTTCAAAATCTTCACAATTTCATTTGTCAATTGCCCTTAACTGGCTATGGTTACAGTAGATGTCAGTTACCAAAATCACAATGCATTTTTACATTTCCTTTGAATTTCATTTGATTCTATAAACAAATGTATTTTGAGTTCTTACAATGTGCTGAATACTGTGCTATAAATAAGAAAGTAGTGATAAATGGGAAATGTCCGTGACTCTCAGCTTCAGTCTAATGAGATTTATTTAAGAAAACAGGCAACTACTACGTAGTGGAATATTTACCTAATACCATAAAGTGCACTGGATCACAGGGGCCTAGTCAACTCGGGTCCAACTCAGACACAGAAGGCTGTAGAATGCTTCTATCTTTAACTCAAGATAATTAATATGCAACTATTAGCTACATACATACTTACATAGAAAGTACACATCTATCTGAAAGCATAGTTGATATTCACTCAGTGTACATTGGCTGGCCTCTGTTTTGAGTGGTTGAGCTTATGATTAGAATGCGTGTGCTGTACTAGTTATTAAGTATTTTTAAAATCACTCCTGGATGTGAACCATATTTTATAACTAAATTCTATAACCATTTGTTTCCCCTAAGGCCACCATACATTTTTCTGTTTCTATTAATTAAATTTCTATGAAGTCACAAAAATTTGAAAGATGAGCCCATTGCAAATTGAAAATGTTAAAGAGGGGAAACCCTACTTTAATTTTCATTGAATAGATGACTTTCAAAAAAAGAGATGAGAATTTGGGAACATTTTGAATAATGACTTTACATTTGCAATCTATTTTCATAAGGCACTTCCTGTGAACTTGTTTTTGGTTCTTCTTTTACATGCCTGAGGCTCAAAAAAGCTGTTAATACAAATTTATATTTTTCTTCTCAGGGACACAAAGGTCTTGAAGGCCCTAAAGGTGAAGTTGGAGCAACTGGTTCCAAGGTAACTGAATAATATCTCAATACAACCTCACTACAAAATTTCTGTTCTGCTTCAAGTCTAAAATTTTTTCAAGTCCCCCTTAAATAGTTCTGGAGGAAAGAGTAGTATAAAGAATGAATACTTCAGTTCAGTTCAGTTGCTCAGACGTGTCCGACTCTTTGCGACCCCATGAATCACAGCACACCAGGCCTCCCTGTCCATCACTGACTCCCAGAGTTCACTCAGACTCACGTCCATAGAGTCAGTGATGCCATCCAGCCATCTCATCCTCTGTCGTCCCCTTCTCCTCCTGCCCCCAATCCCTCCCAGCATCAGAGTCTTTTCCAATGAGTCAACTCTTCGCATGAGGTGGCCAAAGTACTGGAGTTCCAGCTTTAGCATCAGTCCTTCCAAAGAAATCCCAGGGCTGACTGGTTGGATCTCCTTGCAGTCCAAGGGACTCTCAAGAGTCTTCTCCAACACCACAGTTCAAAAGCATCAATTCTTCGGCGCTCAGCCTTCTTCACAGTCCAACTCTCACATCCATACATGACCACAGGAAAAACCATAGCCTTGACTAGATGAACCTTTGTTGGCAAAGTAATGTCTCTACTGCTCAATATGCTATCTAGGTTGGTCATAGTTTTCTTACAAGGAGTAAGAGTCTTTTAATTTCATGGCTGCAGTCACCATCTGTAGTGATTTTAGAGCCCAGAAAAATAAAGTCTGACACTGTTTCCACTGTTTCCCCATCTATTTCCCATGAAGTGATGGGACCAGATGCCATGATCTTCGTTTTCTGAATGTTGAGCTTTAAGCCAACTTTTTCACTCGCCTCTTTCACCTTCATCAAGAGGCTTTTGAGTTTCTCTTCACTTTCTGCCATAAGAGTGGTGTCATCTGCATATCTGAGGTTATTGATATTTTTCCCGGCAATCTTGATTCCAGCTTGTGCTTCTTCCAGCCCAGCGTTTCTCATGATGTACTCTGCATGTAAGTTAAATAAGCAGGGTGACAATATATAGCCTTGACGTACTCCTTTTCCTATTTGGAACCAGTCTGTTGTTCCATGTCCAGTTCTAACTGTTGCTTCCTGACCTGCATACAGATTTCTCAAGAGGCAGGTCAGGTGGTCTGGTATTCCCATCTCCTTCAGAATTTTCCACAGTTTATTGTGATCCACACAATCAAAGGCTTTGGCATAGTCAGGGATGAGTGGTAGATTTAAGAAGATACATGGTACGACCTTACTTTGCCACTAGAAACCCCTACCATGCCATTTGGTTTCTACTGATGTAAGATAAGTGTTATCTTTATATAAAGATGCACTATGAGTCCACTCTCTAAAATGCATTCACTCTTTATTCTTCTTTAAAAATATCAGAGAGGTTTAGATGGTTCATTGGTCCCATTATTTAGTACCCTTTTAATTTTAGGGCCTTTTGGCCATTGTTTCTTCCCCAAATTTATGCTTCTTGAAGGAAAGAGAACATCCAAGAAGTGCATATGACTTTTTAATGGAAAGTACAATGAGACACATGTGTGAAAAAGCATTTGGATTTAAATTTGTCATTTCTAAGCTTCCTACAAGAGATCTTAAAGGAATATTATAGTCAATTTTAGTTTTGTAAAATTTTACTTTTATTGTCAGACATAGACTAAGCACTTGTATTAAAATTCAATTAATGTGGCTAGGTATAATGAAAATGAAAGTGAAAAAAAGATAGTCCCATAAGTCTTGCTTAAATTCCCAGTTTGATTTTAGGCTTATTTCTGTAGACACTAGATTTCCATTGTATTTTGAGAACAGGTGATACAGCATAGTTTTGAGGCCCTTTATTGAAAGTATGCCTTTCAAATGCTCACTTTGAAAATAAGCCTTTTAAATAACACTCTTGGAAGAGAATACTGTGAATATCAATTGTAGGCTTCCTGTATTGTAATGTGATCTCACTTTTGCTTTAGGGTGAAGCTGGACCTACTGGTCCAATGGGTGCCATGGGTCCGATGGTACGTATCAATTTAATTCGTTGTTATTTCTTTGCTTTTTAGCTTATGCTAAGAGAATATTTAAATGGAGAAAAAGACATAGAAAGCATATGTTAGCTGGTGAAATAATTCTTTATTATCAGCTGAAAGGCAAGCATCCTATAAGAACTGCCCCTTCAAATAGAAAAGGCTTCCTGCATTACATTGTTTTTCTTAATTGTTGAGTGCACTTTTCTTTTTCTGTACTCAGGGACCAAATCAGGATTATTATAGATATAGGACATTAATGCTAGATTAAGTGAAATCTATTTGGGCCAATTATAATGAGTAGTGGTTATATTAATGATTGATTTGAGAAGTGAAATCAAAGTACTCTCAGATTCAAGTAAGATGTTTCAAGAGGTGTTCTCTCTCTCTCATCTATAGGGTCCAAGAGGAATGCCAGGAGAGAGAGGAAGGCTTGGACCACAGGGTGCTCCTGTAAGTATGTGTATTTCTGCTCTTTCAAATACTTTGTTGAATATGCCTTTTAAAGGAGAACAAACTTTACTTTGCTTACTTTGTAATTTTTATACTTTTCTTTTTGAAACAAAGTTAAGTTTACAGGAAACTTGCAAAGATAGAATAGAGAGTTCACAGGTATACTTTACCTACTTTCTGTTAATGTTAACATCTTACATAACCAACGTATGTTCGCTGCCTACTTTTTTAATAAAGAAATTAAGAAAATGTTATTACTTATTATTTACCAAGTGTTCTAAATCTCTTTATCTCCTGTTCCTCACAATCCTAAAAGGTAATACTATGAATAAACCCTTTAAAAGATTAGAGTCTCCTGATCATTTTCCCTTGATTGATTTTAATTGTACCTGCTAAATTGCTTTGGAGAAGGCAATGGCACCCCACTCCAGTACTCTTGCCTGGAAAATCCCATAGGCGGAGGAGCCTGGTGGGCTGCAGTCCAGGGGGTCGCTAAGAGTCGGACATGACTGAGTGCCTTCACTTTCACTTTTCACTTTCATGCATTGGAGAAGGAAATGGCAACCCACTCCAGTGTTCTTGCGTGGAGAATCCCAGGGACAGGGGAGCCTGGTGGGCTGCTATCTATGGGGTTGCACAGAGTCGGACACGACTGAAGTGACTTAGCAGCAGCAGCTAAATTGCTTCAGTCACGTCATGCTCTTCGCGACCCTATGGACTGTAGTCCGTCAGGCTCCTCTGTCCACCACGGGATTCTCCAAGCATGAATATTGGAGTTGGTTACCATGCCCTTCTCCAGGGGATCTTCCCGACCCAGGGATCAAACTCACATCTCTTATGTCTCCTGCATTGCCTGGCAGGTTCTTTACCACTAGTACCACCTAGGAAGCCCTTTAATCGTACTGATTGAAAAATAGTCTTGCTCTCTGCCCATCTACCTTAAACCTGGGGCAGGGGCAGTTATTTTATTCATTCTCTTCAAGCTCTCTGGAAGTCAGGCTGTACTTGCTAGTATTTCAAACTTGCAGTTCATTACATTACACCCACTTTTCTTTTGACAATTAAGGACTGCCATCTGACCTTTCTTATTTTAATATCTTATCATCTCCTTTAGAATTAAGAGTTCCAGTTTTATCACATCCCCTACTATGATCCCACAGAAGACAACCACTTTAGAGCTTCTCAGTGGTACTGAAGTCAGGGCCTTGGTTCAGAACAAGGGACACCCTCTCACTAGACCATTCCTTATCACTTATAGGCAAAGCGTCCCCTGGAAATATAGAGAATATTGTAGAATATCAGTTCAGTTCAGTTGCTCAGTCGTGTCCGACTCTTTGCCACCCCATGAACCGCAGCACGCCAGGCCTCCCTGTCCATTATCAACTCCTGGAGTTTACCCAAACTCATGTCCATTGAGTCAGTGATGCCATCCAGCCATCTCATCCTATGTCATCCCCTTCTCCTTCTGCCCTCAATCTTTCCCAGCATCAGGGTCTTTTCCAATGAGGCAGCTCTTCGCATGAGGTAACCAAAGTACTGGAGTTTCAGCTTCAACATCAGTCCTTCCAATGAACACCCAGGACTGATCTCCTTTAGGATGGACTGGTTGGATCTCCTTGCAATCCAAGGGACTCTCAAGAGGCTTCTCCAACACCACAGTTCAAAAGCATCAATTCTTCTGCGCTCAGCTTTCTTTATAGTCCAACTCTCACATCCATCCATGACTACTGGGAAAACCATAGCCTTGACTAGACAGACCTTTGTTGGCAAAGTAATGTCTCTGCTTTTTAATATGCTGTCTAGGTTGTCATAACTTTCCTTCCAAGGAGCAAGCATCTTTTAATTTCATGGCTGCAGTCACCATCTGCAGTGATTCTGGAGCCCAGAAAAATAGTCAGCCATAGCCAGCTCTTACTTTGTCCAGCCATATATATTATATCCAATCTACTGTGTTCACTTCTCTGCCTTATTCTACTGTCTGCCCAGGCAGCTCTGGCATTTCTACCTCACTTAGTGCGGGCCATTGCTCTTTCCAAGTTTCCAAAAGCTATTTTCCCTGTTAATACTGTTTCCCAGAGGCTTTATCCGGCTGTTAAATATATATTATGGTACAGCACTTCCAAATCACTAAAATTCTCCAGTTTCATACCCTGTCCCTCTCAATCCCGTACCTTTAGGACTAGTCCCATGTGTTCTTTCCTGAATCCTGCCTCTACATGAGGTATAGAACTTACAGTGTTTTTGGTAAAGGATCTATTCTTTCTTTTATCAGAAACAGCGTTCCTTCAACCAAGCTATTTTGTGACTAGTTCTTGGCCTAGTGGCCAGGGGAGAAGCAGGTAGTGGTGGCGGAAGCATATGTGGTCTGGTAAAGTAGAGGGCTCTGTATCACCTTTAAGCAAGAGGGAAGTATAAATTGTTAATGGGAAAGGATCACTTCTGTAGGCCCAGAGGCTTCAGGGTCCTTGAGCTTTTGAAGTTCTTAACGTATCCCAGTGCCAAATTTCAGTGCTCATCCTTCCAATCAAGGACCTTGACCATGGCATAGCAGAATTTCCATGTTTTGGAATTCAACCTTTTCAAAAGTACTTAAACCTTTAGCATTAAGTCCTGAGCTGATCTTCAACTTTTTCTTCCCTCTAGCTGTCGAAGATAATAATAGTTTTAAATGCTGCTAAGGAGGTTTATATTGATGATTAATTACTATCAGCCTTACAACATCTTTCTCCAATGGATTCACTCAACAAGACCCATAGAATTCCATTAACTTTACAATTGTTACATCCTCTGCTGCTGCTGCTGCTAAGTCACTTCAGTCGTGTCCAACTCTGCGTGACCCCAGAAACGGTAGCCCTCCAGGCTCCCCCGTCCCTGGGATTCTCCAGGCAAGAACACTGGAGTGGGTTGCCATTTCCTTCTCCAATGCATGAAAGTGAAAAGTGAAAGTGAAGTCGCTCAGTCGTGTCCGACTCCTAGCGATGCCATGGACTGCAGCCCACCAGGCTCTTCAGTCCATGGGATTCTCCAGGCAAGAGTACTGGAGTAGGGTGCCATTGCCTTCTAAACCTTCTCACATGCCTGAGCTATTGCACCCATAGCCCATTCCCTTCTGTGCGTGCTAAGTTGCTTCAGATCAGATCAGATCAGTCGCTCAGTCGTGTCCGACTCTTTGTGACCCCATGAATCGCAGCACGCCAGGCCTGCCTGTCCATCACCAACTCCCGGAGTTCACTGAGACTCACGTCCATTGAGTCAGTGATGCCATCCAGCCATCTCATCCTCTGTCATCCCCTTCTCCTCCTGCCCCCAATCCCGTTGTATCCAACTCTGTGTGACCCCATGAACTGTAGCCCAACAGGCTCCTCTGTCCATGGGGTTCTCCAGGCAAGAATATTAGAGTGGGTTGCCATGCCCTCCTGTAGGGGATCTTCACAACCTAGGGGTGGAACCTGTCTCTTACATCTCCCATGTTGGCAGGCAGGGTCTTTACCACTAGTGCCGCCTGGGAAGCCCCCATTCCCTTATATGTGTACCCTATCTCAGTTCACCGTTGGAAACAATATTTACCACTGCATCACTACAGCATGCCAAGAGAATTCCATACGCCATCTATCACCAGCTGGCCAGTGTGGAAGTCAGATTAAAAATTCCATTTTAGCATCTGCTTTCTTGACTATCTCTGGCACCAGTGGTATATGAGTCAGTTTTCCAAGGAACTGGCATCAAAGCAAAGACTTGTGTGCAGGAAATTTATTGAGGAGTGCACTCAGAAACTATACCTATGAAGAAATTACTGAAATAAGCAGGGCTTGTTACAAGGAGAAATTAAAAGCTGTGTTACATTTGCAACAGAGGCCTCAGTCTCCATGAATCTTCCATTCCATGAGAACTATGGAGCTGAAATGGCTCTTCAGACTGTTTTGAATGGGGCTAATCCTTTGTTTCACTGCACTGACCATGGAAGGGCACAGGCATAATCTTGCAATAGCTACCATCTTGCAGCGGTTTGTGGGGAGGGTCTCAAGTGTGAGCCATCAGCTTACAACACTTCCAAGGGTGATAGGATGCTTACTTCTGTGCTGAAGGGGGATCTGGGTGACATGCACAGCGTTCACTATCACTTAATTTCCTTTGTGGGTGAGTACATGTGCACATCAGCTTTAGTTTTTCGTTTTACTCCAAACACATTATTATTATTCTAGCTATTAAGAAGAGCCCAGTGTTCAAAGTTTCTCTGTCTTTGAGCTCGTTTGATAGAAGGTGACATGTTCAAGTAAAAACGAAATCATTTTACACAGTTTTATATTTCCAAGTTTGATTTTTATTTCCTGTCCTTGGATAGATGTGTTTTATTGCTCCCTTACCCATGTTGTATAAATGTGTATTTTTATTGCTCCTAACCTAGTTAAGGTTGTTGTCAGTTAACCTTAATAGATATTCTCCAATTTTTTAATGTGGAAATTTTGTGAAGTGAATGACTTGTCAGCAAGTGCTATAGAAATGCACTCTGATCTTGTCTCTTCTTCTACTTAGGGACAACGAGGTGCTCATGGTATGCCTGGAAAACCTGGGCCCATGGTGAGTGTATTACTTTCACATTCATTCATTCACTTATTCACTCTTTCTTCCATTTGTACATTCATTAACATGTATGAAGCACCTACTGTGTCCCAGATGCTTGGAGTAACAAGACAATGAATACACTGTGCTTGTTTTTGAACATTTCCCTATCAAAGAAGAGAGATATATCAATTAATACGGTAGCATAATGCTACTGCTAACTGCTGTAATAGGGAAAGCAACACGAAGTATGGGGACCTACTTGTACTGACACCAGTAGAGAGACAGAGATCTCAGGGACGACCTGAAGAGGAACAACTGTTAAGCTTAGTCTCGAAAGATGAGCATATGAAGAGAATAGGAGTATAGTGTGGTCCACAGGATGGACTGATGTAAAACACAGTAAACTCAGGGAAATACAATGAGGGTAAATTGTATTTGAAGTTATTTGTCCTTAAGAGCTCTTCTCCCTCGTTACTCACAAAAATGAAACAAACTATAGGAAGAAAAATCCGTGTAACTTAAAAGGACTTTTATTAATGCAAAACTTGATGGTGTTAAAATGCAGTCCTCAAAGAAGAATCAGGATAACCTAGAATGAAATTCACCTACACTAATTTCCTTTAAATTCAGCTTTAAAATCAGTGGTTTAGACTCTATTCATACCTTTCCTAATGTAGTATAGTGACACATGTTCATTTTTCATTAGCCTGAAAAAAATCACTCTAAAGGTATCCAGCTGATTCTTAAGCATCATTTGTATAAAGTGGGATTCTAGGTTTTGGTACAGCGTGTAACTTTCTAAAAGCTATCTTTATTACTTGGTTAACACAAAGAAAGTAATTTCTCAAGAGGCAATTGTTCCAGACAGTTTGTGCTTGTGACTGACTTACTCTCATATGGTACAACCAGGAGATCCTGTTATGTTTAATACCACTGGACACCTCTTCTACCAATGTCTCATGTCAATATTGCAAGGTTCTTATAATACAATTATAATATTATCCTTGTGATTTTAAAATACCAAGCGGATTATTCCTATATATCAAAGTGCAAAATGTTCAAAGGATAAAAGATTACATGCTGATAAAATATTGATTAAAATACATGCCTCATCACTTTGCTGGTTTCTTTAATAGGGTCCTCTTGGGATACCTGGCTCTGCTGGTTTTCCAGGAAATCCTGGAATGAAGGTAAGATGTTAATATATGTAGCTCTTGAGGACATGAATTACTTCTTAAGCACATGAATCCCCAAAGAATGTCATTTAATTCATTGAGGAGTGTGGACGTTGCTGTTAACTAAGTAAAGTGCCTAGAGTGCTCTCAATGTCCATTATGGTAGGGAAAAAATAGAAAATGAAAAAAAATGATATTATTATATAAGTAATTTGAAAAGAATTACCTATAATCATACAGTTGTAATATCAAAGAATCTGATGGCACTAGGACTCTAAAGCCAGACAATTTAACAGCTGCAAGGAAAAGCTTCAATTCGAATTGTAACTATGTTCTTGAATACTGTGTCTGGCAGTAATAAATAGCATAATACTCTAAACAATAGGAGGTTAAAATAAATCAGGGGTTGTCAAAAGGCTGTTCTCTTATGCAATATTGTCCTTCACATCCGCCTCCCCCCTGCCCTTGTACCCTCAACTTACACAGTCATTAAAGGAATAGGCAGGGAGGCTATTTGTCTCTCCCCATGGGAATGGATTAAGATATTCTGCTGGGATGATTTACATTTGTAGTGAGTCACAGTTTGTTCTTTCTCCCAAGTACTTTGGATGATAAATTCAAGGATTGCAGTAAGAGGTTATAAGCTAAATTAGTGAATAAACTCAGAAAACTCCTTTCAAATTTTGAAAAACACAATACTGGCTCAGCGGTAAAACCGCCTGCCATGCAGGAGCCACAGGAGCCGGGGGTTTGATTCCTGGGTCAGGAAGAGCCTGTGGAGAAGGAAATGGCAGTCCATTCCAGTATTCTTGTTTGGAGAATCCGAGGAGCCTGGTGGGCTACAGCCCATGGGGTCACAAAGAGTTGGACATGACCGGGCTTAGCACACACAGCATAGCGCCTGAGGCAGACGATGCCCTCAGGATAGGCTCCCACTTGTTAGTGGGGTCACTCAAACTGGATTTGAACTTCAAAAGAAACAAGCAAACAAACAGTCTATAGTTGACATTTCAAGTGCTGTTTGAAATGTGGGAGTCATCAAGCCGAATTATTTTTCTGGCTCTCTCTAACGTTGGCTGTAAATTCTGTGCCGCAGGGATGTGGCTGTTTTATTTTAAAATGGTGCCCTCTGACAGTTCAGGAAGCAGTCCCTCCTTTGACTGAGAATTCACTGTGAGCTCAGCCGAGGAGGACCCTCTCTCTTCCCCTCTGTATCTGCTCCCTGAAGTTCCAAGGCTGCTGCTCCTGACTCTGCTCCTTACTCTTGATCTTGGAGCGCCAACCTCCCTGTGTACCTCAGTCAAAGTATGCAAAATCCCTTCCCTTTCTCTCTGTCACTGTGAGACTCTCCACCCCCAAACTGAGCTCTGGATAGAGAATTCAAGAAAGAATACCCACAAAGCCCAGGACCCTGACTTGGCAGGAAGTGGTTTCTGCACCTACTGTGGCTTCTGATCCAGACTGCACTCGCCGTTGTAGTTTATACCAGGGTTCACTCTGGACACTTCCCTCTCCTCCTGGGTTTTTCTAGTACTGTCTGTTGGCGACTGAGAACCGCTTAATAAAGTTAAACACCTTGAGAAACTGTTTCTCTCAGAAATTGTTTTCCACTCCCCACCCCCAGCACAAAGACCCCCACCCCCAGTCTCTTTTCGGTCCAGTTCTGCTATAACCATAATGTCCTTCCAGGGTCTCTGGCTCTCTGCATGAAAAATAAACTTTCACACCTAGTTCTTTGTATTTCAGTGAAGGGTAATAGGATTCAATAGGGATTTTCTATGTTTTATTGATACCAATGAGCCCCCCTAAGCTTAGAATTTTTAGTCCTAAAATTCCATGTCCAGGCTCCTCTAGGATTTGACCTACATTAGGTATTTAGTATCTTGGATAAAATGCAGAAACCCAGGCACATTCGAATTTCAAATAAATAAAGAATAAATTTTTAGTATAAGTGTTTTCCAGACATTGTGTGGGACAGAGTGACCCTGAGATCCATTGTGTTTTATCTGAATTAAAACTTAACCAGGCATCCTGTATTTTTACTGTCTGGACTCCTATCTGGGGTTGGAAACTGGGGTGTTTCAAGGTTATCAGGTGACCTTGACCAGGTCCTCTGCTCTAACATGCTGTACGTATCACTGCATCCCGAGGGCGGGGAAAATATGCCCACCCTTGAAGAAACTGCTTTGTGCACTTGACCTCTTTAAATGATTAGGTGTAAAATGTAAAACTCCAAATAAGCAGTCAGCTTTGAACCACATCGCATTTAGGTTTTTCTAAAATTAACATTTCCCTCTTGTACCCCTTTAGGGAGAAGCAGGTCCCACAGGGGCACGAGGCCCTGAAGGTCCTCAGGGGCAAAGAGGTGAAACTGGGCCACCTGGTCCTGTTGGCTCCCAAGGTCTTCCTGTAAGTTCCTTGTCACTCCAAGTTGGACATGCTTTATAACATCAGAACAAAGGCAATCTATCTTAATATACTCTTTTTCAATTCTGATTGAGTGTTTAGAACTCATGAGAAAAAAAAAAAAACCAAAAAAACATTTCCCATGTCAACTCTGCAAATTTTGTCTATTTTATGGAAAAGAGAATTAGTCATAAAAGTGACTTTTATGATACAATGGTTGATTCCTTTATCCTTTTTTGTTTTGGTTAAAATTTTCTGCTTCCTTTTGGAAGGTGGGTGGACATCTGAACACTACCAACATATGGCTTACTATCTTGTGAACTTTTCCTGTATCCTTTAGGGCGCAGTAGGAACTGATGGTACGCCTGGTGCCAAAGGCCCAACGGTGAGTAACTAACTGCATTTAAGCCACGGGAAGTTCGCAGGGACGCTGTGAGCTTCGGACAGTGACCATAGACTTGTGCTGAGATCTCTGCTTATTACTCTTGCATTCCAATAGGGCTCTCCGGGTACTTCTGGTCCTCCTGGCTTAGCAGGACCCCCTGGATCTCCAGGACCTCAGGGTAGCACTGGACCTCCCGGAATTCGAGGCCAACCGGTAATGTGCTTCAGAGAATTATCCCCCTGTATAATACATCTGATATCACCAGAGAAATATCAATATCAATAATAGATTATGAAATACAGTGAAACATAGATAGTCTAACTTACCTGAATGAGGCAAATGAAGATAGAAATTTTTGTAAAGTGGAAGCCAAATGTTAATGTACAATTCATGTGTTTAAATTCAAAGTGGAAAATTACTGCCTTTTGTTCAATTTTAGTGTTCTTTTATTTAAAATTATAAGTCAACATACAAAGGTTATAACTTCATGATCCACCTCATAAAATTTTATAAATTTTAAGTCAACATATAAAGGTTATAACTTCATGATCCACCTCATAAAATTGTATAAATAGTTGAATGATAAATATTATGAGAATATTTTGCAAGCCGATATGGGGAAATATGGAAGTTTCATGGGGATTTAAAATAACAGTGTGGCTAACATGTGTTCAACAGCTATATCTTGAGATTTGTTCTTGAAGAGTGCCTCCAACATATGGTTTATATGGAATGAATATCCATATTTTGTGGAAATTTGTATATTTTATATTTGTGTATTCATCTATTGGTAAAGTAGTATGGTTAGTTCTTAAGAAATACATACTGAGAAGTTGTGATTATGTATCTTTTAGCTTGATATAAAAAAATTAAAACCTTTACTAGTACTACTTAAAACAAATATTTTGGATCCTATTGTAAGTAATTTGGCTACACTGATAAGTCCTTTTCAAATACTGATGACAAATTTATAAAAACATAAATGTTGCTGATATTTTACATTTGATTTTATCATGTTCTCAATTTAGCAATCTGGTTCCCACAAATTAAAGTACACTATACATGCACCCAAACCCTAGAATACTCTAAACATAAAATACCCTATTTGAAGTTGTCAAATCTTAATAAATACTACATAGATATAAAATTACTTTGGTTTTGGGTGAACAAAATCTATTTCCTAAAATAGACCCTAAATAGATATACCTATTAAAGTTGTCATTGTTAGTTCTTTTTTTTTTTTTTGGAAAATGATTTTATTTTATTTTTAAACTTTACAAAATTGTATTAGTTTTGCCAAATATCAAAATGAATCTGCCACAGGTATACGTGTGTTCCCCATCCTGAACCCTCCTACCTCCTCCCTCCTCTCTCCCCATACCATCCCTCTGGGTCGTCCCAGTGCACTAGCCCCAAGCATCCAGTATCGTGCATTGAAGCTGAAGAAGCATTGAATTATTCTAATCATCTTACTATGCATGATTAAAAATAAGACTTTAAGGGTAAGTTTCTTGAAGATCACTGTAAAATATACAAATTGCTACCTAACTATACTGGGTTTTATAAAATTTCACTCACATTCTATAAGATTTGTGTACATTTAAAAAAATTACTGTATTATTGATTCAGCACAGACTCTGCTGCAGAAATTGTCAAAGCGCATTCACTGTAACAATTAAAGCAAGTTGGGCTGGATGAATATCCTCGTTCTTATAGTTTTCTATATTCCTATTTTAGGGTGATCCAGGAGTCCCAGGTTTCAAAGGAGAAGCTGGACCAAAAGGGGAACCGGTAAGGTTTTATTTCTTTTCAATGATAAGAGGAACATGAATGTGATTCCAAAGTGTAAGCCCCAAATACTCAAATATTTAAAAGGATGATAAAGAGAATTATACTTTTTGATGGAAACAGTTCACTTAATATAATTTAAAGTTTGTGACTAACTGGATTCTTTTGACTGTAACTCGATTGCTAAATGGCTGTATCTGTTACCTGTCCTTTTGTTTTCAATAGGGGCCACATGGTGTCCAGGGTCCAATCGGGCCACCTGGTGAAGAAGGCAAACGAGGTCCCCGAGGTGATCCAGGAACAGTTGGTCCTCCGGGACCAATGGGAGAAAGGGTAAAATTTGAATAACAAAATAAATTCTTATAGTTGTGGGGAGATTACTCAAGGAACTTTTGGGAAATTGAGGAAAACTAGGGCAGTTAAGAGAAATGCTAGCAGGTATATTACACAGTTCAGTATGGCTGTCTGTGAATTAAGGGAGCCAGCTGTCTAATCATTGTATAGTCATTCATTCAATAATATTGATTGAACAACTGCTCCATGCCAATTTTGATACACAGTGCTTGGGACACATCAGTGAACAAGAGTGCTATGGTCCCAGCCTCCATGGAGGGCTAGTAAACAATAGTTTAATGGGGAGGTAAGCACTAAATAAGTCAACATATAAATAAAAATATAATCCCACATTTAATTTTTTTAGATTATTTATTTTCATTGGAGGCTAATTACTTTATAATATTGCGGTGGTTTTTGTCATAGATTGCCATGAATCAGCCATGGGTGTACATGTGTCCCCAATCCCAAACCCCCCTCCCACCTCCCTCTGCATCCCACCCCTCTGGGTTGTCCCAGTGCACCGGCCCCAAGCACCCTGTCTCATGCATTGAACTTGGACTGGTGATCTGTTTCACATATGTTAATATACATGTTTCAATGCTATTCTCTCAAATAATCCCACCCTTGCCTTCTCCCACAGAGTCCAAAAGTCTGTTCTTTATATCTGTATTCATTTTGCTGTCTCACATATAGGGTCATTGTTACCATCTTTCTAAATTCCATATATATGCGTTAGTATACTATATTGGTGTTTTTCTTTCTGACTTACTTCACTCTGTATAATAGGCTCCAGTTTCATCCTCATTAGAACTGATTCAAATGTGTTCTTTTTAATAGCTGAGTAATATTCCATTGTGTATATGTACCACAGCTTTGTGATCCACTTGTCTGCCGATGGACATCTAGGTTGCTTCCATGTCCTGGCTATTGTAAACAGTGTTGCGATGAACGTTGGGATACACGTGTCTCTTTCAACTCTGATTTCCTCAGTGTAATCACATATTTTACATTTAGAGAATAACAGGGTGATGTGGTAGAGAGTAACCATATGACAGTCATGTGTCATTAGATTACGTGTTTAGGAAATGAGATTCTTTGAAAAGTTGGCATCTAGATAAGATCTATAAGATAAGGATGAGCCAGCAAGAAACTTGAAAGAAAGAACATTTTCAGCAGAGCAAGCAACAAATGCAAATCCAGGAAGCCTGAAAAGGTTGAGTGACTTTAACGATCATAAAAAATTGTTGTGACTGGACTATAATGAAACCAGTCTGCAAGGGAGATTAACAATATCACCTTACTTTTGTGTAGAACTTCAGAGAATGTAAACAGTTTCATATCCAAGACAATACTAATGCCTGCAATCACTGATATTGTGATTATCAAACATGGTACTATTTCTTGTCTCTTGTCTCTGTATCTAGGTATCAGTTTTTCTCAAAGTTTGATTTTACAGTGAAGCATTAGAATCTTTCTTGATTTGAATAATTTTGGCTCAGTACATATATATATATATATATATATATTTCAAAATTTAAAGTTTCTTTCTGTTTAGTCAGGTTACTTTTTCTTAGACATATCTATTGCTGTGTAGGCTTGATCATAGCTCCTAAAATCTTATAATACTAAGAGTAAAAATTACCCATTCATTGGATATTACATAAACACCCACAATTGAGAATCACACTTTGGTCACCTGCAGGGTGCTCCTGGCAATCGTGGCTTTCCAGGCTCTGATGGTTTACCTGGACCAAAGGTAAGTTTATCCTGTCAAGGCTGACACTCTTGTGGGTGCTGTTGCAAAAGATGCCATTGTCCTGAGGGGTTATCTAGCTTTGGCTCACGTGGGTTCCAGATCTACAAAAGAGTTGAACACAGATATTAGACCTAATGCCAGATCCCTCTTGTGCAATTTCTTCATTATAGAGGCCTCCAGGGAGAAGGATGATAGTTGGAGGTATACTAGAGTTTGCTTTTCAAACTTTTCAGGGAAGTTCCTGAGAAGAACAGAACGTAAATCTTTCCTTTAGCTGATATAGTTGTTTCCTTTCTTTAGAAATTTAGACTCTTTTAAAATTCTGGGGTTTCTAAATCTGTTATTGGAGTGAGGCTTTAAACACAACTCTCATTAAATAATGTTGGAAAACCTTTATTCCAAGGAATCCAAATGTGAATAAAATGTGAAGTGACATGGTTTACAAAGAGGTCTTTGCACCCACTTTGACCAATTCCTTTATACTAGTGGTTTGATTTATAAAACAAGGGTTTTACATACAGTTGCTTTTGTTTGCCTGTATTCCTTTTGTTCCTGACATGTTCTACTTTGCTTTGGAACAGGGCGCTCAAGGAGAGAGGGGTCCTGTTGGCTCTTCAGGACCTAAAGGAGGTCAGGGGGATCCAGGACGTCCAGGTGAACCTGGGCTTCCAGGTGCTCGGGTAAGAACACAGCAATTTTTTGCTACATCAACCCAAGGGATATGCTCCTGAGAATCCTTTTTTTTTTTTTAAAGGTTTTATTTTTTAGTAACTTGATTTCACAACTTGGGACATTTTTTTTGTTTGTTTTGTTTTTATGGATTTGGCTTTATTCCTTATGAATTGTTTGTTATTTTTATCATGTATAGAAAAAACTAGTAACTTCTAATCTCCTTTTTTCAAAGGGGTATGTATTAGTAACTTTACCACTTGATTAAAAAAAATCCAATTTATCAATTTTTATAATTTTCCTTTATTCACTGATAAACAACAATTTAACTTTTACCAGAGAGTGTTCCTGGTAAACTTCATTTTAACAAAATGTCATTTGAAAATTCATTTGAACAGTATGTAAATATTCATATTCAGTTGTCAACAATGCCCCTTAAAGAGAAAAAATTATACAAAAGTTGCTTGGAAAGATACATTTGGCTCACTGTAAGTTCTTTTTCTTGAAACCTGTGTTAGAGGTAGGAGTGAAAGTCTCCTACAACCCTTTCTCTCTCCTTCTATGTAAGAACCTGTCCTTGGGTTCCTCTTTGCCTTGATAATCTTCTCTAGATACCTGAGAAAGGTGGAATGCTCACTGAATAGCCAATTACTTTTAGTAAAAATGACCCCTGATTGTAGATTTTAAACTTGGAGGACTCTGAAGGGTATTAAGAACCTGGTAGGAGGCGTAGCTTTTGTATTTCTTGAGTTTGCAGAGACTTGCACCTGGGCCTTCACCTTGCTAGGACTGGTATGCTAAGTCCAAGGTGCTGTTAAAAAAAAATTGGTTACCTTGAGATTTCAAACCAGGGTGGCCCCTTGCACTTCCCATGTAGATGGATTTCCTCACAGGGGCCCCCCATTACAGGAGGCTTAGAGACTGGCCCTGCAGGCTGTGCTGTGTGGACTTCTCCCAGTGGAGGGTTCCACCTGTGGTACCTTGTGGGCATGTTGTGCTGTCTGTCCTGAATCCTCTGAAGCCAGTTTGGGTGAAGTCCATGACGGAGCTCTGAGTTTGTCTAGAGGAGCCTCAGGCTCCCGAGAGTGGGCACTGCAAAACAGGACTGGATCTTTTAAATGCAGTGCTATTTTTACTCTTTAGAAACTTTACTTCAGTGGTAGGTCAGCAGGAAACTGACAGTTGCTTTTAATTTTTAGGGTCTGACAGGAAATCCTGGTGTGCAGGGTCCTGAAGGAAAACTTGGACCTTTGGTAAGTGATTTAAACAAAAGTCCACCACCATTAATATTTCTCAATGGACATGCAGCTTAAATGGTAAGAGCCTTAGTTAAGGTTAATGTATGTTGAGCAAACTTTGGGAGATAGGGAAGGATGGGGAAGTCTGGTGCACTGCAGTCTATGGGGTTGCAAAGAGTCAGACACGACCTTTCAACTGAACAATAACAATGTTTTTGATTATGTGGGTGCTGATCATGTCTGAAATAACCCTCCCCTCCTGGAAGCAAATCCTAAGGCTCTGATCATTTTCAAATTGACCAAAAATTGATCACACATTGAAATAAATAAATTGCTTCTCTGACATAAATGAAAAAGTTGAAATGATGTATTTATGAATATTGGTAGAATTTGTCTGTTAGTAACAATCTCATTTCTTGATATCCTCCCAATCTTATACATTTAAGAGATAAATAGGTATAAAATTTGATAACTCACATATTCTGGGCCCTTCCTTTATGTTGTACATGTGAAACAGAAGTCCTGAGTTTTCATTACCATACATAATAAATGAAGGAAGAGAAAGATTTCCCCTATTAATATGAACGTGTAAAGAGATATAAAGATGAAACGTATATAGAATAAGAATTAAGTCTCTGTTCTAAATATTAAAATATTTCAGGTTTTTGTTTTAAAATACTCAACTATTCTGATTCACTAACATAAAAATGTAGCATAATTTAAAGCTTATATATCTTTTATAGTGTGCAAAAACAAGTGACAGCTTGGGCAATGTGACATTTATAGAGAACTGATGTGAAACTTGCATTGCTCCTGTCAACTCTGTAGGGTGCGCCAGGAGAAGATGGCCGGCCGGGTCCTCCAGGCTCCATAGGAATCAGAGGGCAGCCTGGGAGTATGGGTCTTCCAGGCCCCAAAGGTAGCAATGTAAGTACTGTGTATAATGTTGCCATCTCATCATAATCCTTACTTGCCATAACTGTCAATCAGCAAACTGATTGAAACTTAAGTTAGTTTGTATTGATTCTCTAGGGTGATCCTGGAAAACCTGGAGAAGCAGGAAATGCTGGTGTTCCTGGGCAGAGGGTAACTACCCATTTTCTGCTAAAGAAAAAAAAAATGGAATTATCCAAATTCTCTTGGCCTCACCTCATATATTATCTCTGTGTGATGCTAGGGAGCTCCTGGAAAAGACGGCGAAGTTGGTCCTTCTGGTCCTGTGGGGCCCCCGGTAAGTTTTATTGAGAACATATTCACATTACATTTTTCAATGATGGTTGTCTTATCTGTAAGACTTGGCTTTACATATTTATAAGTTTCAGGGGGAAACAAATAAGAAAGTGCAAGGTGAAAGAATTTCAGTTATATCTTTTGATAGCTGAAATAAAAAGGCATCTCATGCCTTATTATTTTAAGCTTCTATGAATGCTAATGGCAAAAGCTACCTCATCATCTCTTTGTTGTCACAGTTGAAAAATATAGCAACTAGGAAAATAGTGTCTGACAAATATTTTATACTGTATTTTATTTAAAGTATGCAAATATTCAATTATGCCTGTTTTTCTAATCTTATACCTTATAGAAATTTATTTAAGCTGGAAAATAATTACAAATAATAATAATACATGTTATATATAATTATGAATTATTATGATAAAAGTTATATTATATAATATAAACTAACATAAATTTATTATTTCCTACTTATTATTCCTCAAAGGAATAATATCTCGAGGTTTATTCTAAATTTATTATTTCCTACTTATTATTCCTCAAAGGAATAATATCTCGAGGTTTATTCTCATCCTAGGAGTCTAAAATGTGTTTATAAGAAATGTTTGGCATGTTTATTTGTTTTGAACTGGGGCAATTTAAACATCTTTCTAAAAAGTTAGCTTTGCTTTCTTAGTTACTCTAGTTTTGAAAGTTTGATTAATACTTCTTATAACACTGAGAAACTACAATGGAAACATTAGACTGGATATATAAAAGTAATGAATTTTTCTGTGCCCAATAGTCAGTTTTCCCACAAATTTCCAGACACTTATGTTTGGATAAAAAAATGAACACTCTATCCATTTATTTGCTGGCTTTAGGAGGTATTTTCTCACCATCAAGGACTTCAAACAATACCATTAGGTGATTTTTAGGACTAGTTTATTATCTAGCTAAAGCGAAAAACTTGTGATTGGAAGAAATGCAAAGAAATATGAATACTTGGGTCGTTCACGCAGGGAGGAAGCAAGTAGATCTGGCTCCTGGTGTTCATGGTTTTCTTTCCTTTGTGACTCAGGGTCTAGCCGGGGAGAGAGGAGAACAGGGTCCTCCAGGCCCCACTGGCTTTCAGGTATGCACTGACTCCATCTTCCCTTTCTTCTTCCCCTAATAAAATGCCTTTTCTTATGAAAAGGATATGGTTGAATGATGTGAAATTCTGTAATTTTCAAAGAAGCAACTCCTCTTTTAGTAAATAGGATAGACATTTGGATGAAATCAAACATTTTTGTTCAAAGAACAGGAATAGGTTTCCCCTGAAAAACTGACCCAAACCCAAACCTTTTAACAAATTAAAAATTATAAAATGCTTTTGATATCTCAGTAGGATTTATTTAACTATATTAAGGCTTATCTAATGTGTTGGTGTCTAAAATTTTTCTTTTAAACTTTTTATGTTGTATTGAGGTATAGCAGATTAACAATGTTGCGACAGTTTTTAGGTGCAGGGGCTCAGCCATAATTTATTGTTGAACAAATTTTCATGATTTATCTAAATATGTTGGTAGAATATTTAATAGCATTGGGTGATCATCATTTGGGGGAAATTTTTCAGGCTAACTTTCCATATTTATTCTATCAGCCTAAAATGTTCTGAGAGCCATTAAATACTTCACAAATATAAAGAAACTATTGCTACATTATCATTTTGTTAAGTGGTGTGCAAATGTAAATCTACACCACAAAAGGATTAGCTGCTGTGTTATATTAGAGGGTATAGGTTTCTAGTTTTGTTTTGCTCAACTTTTCTTTAAACAATATCATTTGCTTGAAAATAGTAAGGGAGCTCCATACATTGTAAAGGGTGAAGGGTTAACACTGGTGGCCTATTAATTTCCATGGAGACACAGGTTTATATTCTTACTTTTACTTTAGGGGCTTCCTGGTCCTCCGGGGCCTCCTGGGGAAGGTGGAAAGCCAGGTGATCAGGTAAGTTTTTGAATAATAAGAGTAGTAATACTAAAAATTTCTGACATAATATCACTTACTATGTGTCAGGCTTTGTTCTCCTTTGGTTGAAATTAATTATCTGTTTTAATCCTCAAAATAACTGTTATGTACTAGGTACTATTATAATGCCCATTTTCAGTTCAAGTCAGTTCAGTCACTCAGCCGTCTCCTACTCTTTGTGACCCCATGAACAGCAGGAAGCCAGGTCTCCCTGTCCATCACCAACTCCTGGAGTTTACCCAAATTCATGTCCCTCAAGTCAGTGATGCCATCCAGCCATCTCATCCTCTGCTGTCCTCTTCTCCTCCCACCCTCAATCCTTCCCAACATCAGGGTCTTTTCAAATGAGTCAGCTCTTCACATCAGGTGTCCAAAGTATTGGAGTTTCAGCTTCAACATCAGTCCTTCCAATGAACACCCAGGACTGATCTCCTTTAGGATGGACTGGTTGGATCTCCTTGCAGTCCAAGGGACTCTCAAGAGTCTTCTCCAACACCACAGTTCAAAAGCATCAATTCTTCTGCACTCAGCTTTATTTATAGTCCAACTCTCACATTCATACATGACTACTGGAAAAGCAATAGCCTTGACTAGACGGACCTTTGTTGGCAAAGTAATGTCTCTGCTTTTTAATATGCTGTCTACGTTGGTCATAACTTTCCTTCCAAGGAGCAAGCGTCTTTTAATTTCATGGCTGCAATCACCACCTGCAGTGATTTTGGAGCCCCTCCAAAAAAGTCAGCCACTGTTTCCACTGTTTCCCCATCTATTTCCCATGAAGTGATGGGACTGGATGCTATGATCTTAGTTTTCTGAATGTTGAGCTTTAAGCCAACTTTTTCACTCTCCTGTTTCACTTTCTTCAAGAGGCTCTTTAGTTCTTCTTCACTTTCTGCTATAAGGGTGGTATCAGCTACATATCTGAGGTGATTGATATTTCTCTCGGCAATCTTGATTCCAGCTTGTGCTTCCTCCAGCCCAGCATTTCTCATGATGTACTCTGCATTAATTAAGTTAGTTAAGCAGGGTGACAATATACAGCCTTGACGTACTCCTTTTCCTATTTGGAACCAGTCTGTTGTTCCATGTCCAGTTCTAACTGTTGCTTCCTGACCTGCATACAAGTTTCTCAAGAGGCAGGTCAGGTGGTCTGGTATTCCCATCTCTTTCAGAATTTTCCACAGTTTATTGTGATCCACACAGTCAAAGGCTTTGGCATAGTCAATAAAGCAGAAATAGATGTGTCTCTGGAACTCTTGCATTTTTGATGATCCAATGGATGTTGGCAATTTTATCTCTGGTTCCTCTGCCTTTTCTAAAACCAGCTTGACCATCGGGAAGATCATGGTTAACATATTGCTGAAGCCTGGCTTGGAGAATTTTGAGCTTTACTTTACTAGCATGTGAGATGAGTGCAATTGTGTGGTAGTTTGAGCATTCTTTGGCATTGCCTTTCTTTGGGATTGGAATGAAAACTGACCTTTTCCAGTCCTGTGGCCACTGCTGAGTTTTCCAAATTTGCTGGCATATTGAGTGCAGCACTTTCACAGCATCATCTTTCAGGATTTGGAATAGCTAAACTGGAATTCTATCACCTCCACTAGCTTTGTTCATAGTGATGCTTTCTAAGGCCCACTTGGCTTCACATTCCAGGATGTCTGGCTCTAGGTGAGTGATCACACCACCTTGATTATCTGGGTCATGAAGATCTTTTTTTGTACAGTTTTTCTGTGTATTATTGCTACCTCTTCTTAATATCTTCTGCTTCTGTTAGGTCCATAGCATTTCTGTCCTTTATCGAGCCCATCTTTGCATGAAATGTTCCCTTGGTATCTCTAGTTTTCTTGAAGAGGTCTCTAGTCATTCTCATTCTATTGTTTTCCTCTATTTCTTTGCATTGATTGCTGAGGAAGGCTTTCTTATCTCTCCTTGCTATTCTTTGGATCTTTGCATTCAAATGGATATATCTTTCCTTTTTCCCTTTGGTTTTTGCTTCTCTTCTTTTCACAGCTATTTGTAAGGCCTCCTCAGACAACCATTTTGATTTTTTGCATTTCTTTTACATGGGGATGGTCTTGATCCCTGTCTCCTGTACAATGTCACGAACCTCCGTCCATAGTTAATCAGGCACTCTATCAGATCTAGTCCGTTAAATCTATTTCTCACTTCCACTGTATAATCATAAGGGATTTGATTTAGGTCATACCTGAATGGTCTAGTGATTTTCCCTACGTTTTCAATTTATGACTGAATTTGGCAATAATGAGTTCATGATCTGAGCCACAGTCAGCTCCTGGTCTTGTTTTTGCTGACTGTATAGAGTTTCTCCATCTTTGGCTGCAAAGTATATACTCAATCTGATTTCATTGTTGACCATCTGGTGATGTCCATGTGTAGAGCCATCTCTTTTGTTGTTGGAAGCGGGTGTTTGCTATGACCAGTGCATTCTCTTGGCAAAACTCTATTAGCCTTTGCCCTGCTTCATTCTGTACTCCAAGGCCAAATGTGCCTGCTACTCCAGGTGTTTCTTGACTTCCTACTTTTGCATTCCAGCCCCCTATAATAAAAAGGACATCTTTTTTGGGTGTTAGTTCTAGAAGGTGTTGTAGGTCTTCATAGAAGCATTACTCTTGGGGCATAGACTTGGATTACCGTGATATTGAATGGTTTGCCTTGGAAATGAACAGAGATCATTCTGTCGTTTTTGAGATTGCATCCAGGTACTGCATTTCAGACTCTTTTGTTGACTATGATGGCTACTCCATTTCTTCTAAGGGATTCCTGCCCACAGTAGTAGATATAACGGTCATCTGAGTTAAATTCACCCATTCCAGTCCATCTTAGTTTGCTAATTCCTAGAATGTCAACGTTCACTCTTGCCATCTCCTGTTTAACCCCTTCTAATTTGCCTTGATTCATGGACCTAACATTCCAGGTTCCTATGCAATATTGCTCTTGCAGCATCGGACCTTGCTTCTATCACCAGTTACTTCCACAGCTGGGTATTGTTTTTGCTTTGGATCCATCCCTTCATTCTTTCTGGAGTTATTTCTCCACTGATCTCCAATAGCATATTGGGCACCTACCGACCTGGGGAGTTCATCTTTCAGTGTCCTATCTTTTTGCCTTTTCATACTCTTCATGGGGTTGTCAAGTCAGGAATACTGAAGTGGTTTGCCATTCCCTTTTCCAGTTCTGTCAGACCTCTCCACCATGACCCCTCTGTCTTGGATGGCCCCAGATGGCATGGCTTAGTTTCAGAGTTAGACAAGCGGTGGTCCGTGTGATCAGATTGGCTGGTTGTGATTGTGGTTTCAGTCTGTCTGCCCTCTGATGCCCTCTCTCAGGACCTACCCTCTTACTTGTGTTTCTCTTACCTTGGACATGGGATATGTCCTCACGGCTGCTCCAGCAATGCGCAGCCGCTGCTCCTTACTTTGGACGTGGGGTAGCTCCTCTCTGCCACCGCCCCTGACTTTGGATGTGGGGTAGCTCATTTTATAGATAAGGAAAATGAGGCACATAGATATTAAGTAATTTTTCCAAAATCACACAGCCAATATGATGTTTAGTGTTTATAGGATTGTGTTATTAATCACTAAACATGTCTTATTGGAACTATAGGGTTTTATTGGAGACTTCATAAACAGTTACAAACAGAAAATTACCATTTTATTTATATCATTTTACCAACATATGGGTTTATGTATTTTATTTTTCTTGGAGTGATTTATTCATTCATTTAACTTTTAAACAAATATTTGCTGAGCATTCTGTGCTAAGCTCTACTAAACTTTGGCCTTAACCAATTGAATAAGATGAATTGGACCTTGCCCTAATTTTTATTTTAATAGGTGACAGAGAGCATAGAAAGACAGTTATGACAATAGTGTGTTTTAAGTGCAGTGGTAAGGGAGGCACTGTGTATGTATAAATCTAGAGGATGCAGATGAATTAGTTCAGACATTGGAGGTTTAGAAAAAGTTCCCCAACAAAGTATTATCTTTTACGTAATCTGAAGGATGAATGATGGTAAGTCGGGAGGAAGGAAGGTAAGAAAATATTCTAGGAAATGGAAACAGCAAGTGCAAAGGCTTGCTTATCAAATGTAGGCGCTGAAAATTTTTGGTAAGTCAGAAATATGATATACAACTTGAGGAGGGTGAAGATGAGGTTAGAGGATGACAGGGAATGTTTTGAGTCTAATTTGTTCTTGTTACTAGAGTAATGGGAAGCTAAGGGAGGGCTTTTAATTAGAGAGAAATACTGTGAGATTTGGGCTTTAGGAAGATTATGCCACAGTGAAGACAGTACATTTAAAGGGATAAAACTGGAGGCCTACTTGATAGTTATTATTTGTATTAAATACAAATAACATTTGTATCATTATTATAATACAAAATTGTACTTGTAATTTTAAGTGACAAATTTTCTTTTAGTTAAGAGCTTTTAGTTAAGACTTTTAACATAGTCATGACTGCATTAATTTAAACTTACAATTTTTAGTAGAGTGTGTTGTCTATATTCTATGTTCAAGAAATATTTAGTAAATTGAATTAAGTTGGTTCTATTTAAAAGATCAGTACTTCATTAGTTTTGATTTCACTTTCCTCTGCTAAAAGTTCTTCACATTCCATTAGGAAATTAAAGTTCTTGTGCTTTTATTGTCACTAAGTAATGCACTATCTTTGTGAGATAATATTTTGCCTGTGCTCATTGCCAAAAAAAGATCATGTGGGTATTTCCATATAATATATATGATATCCCCTCATTTATAAAAGTGTACACATTTTTCTTTATTCAATATTATGAACTTAGTTAGATGTCCAATAACGTATTAGAAGAAATTAGGTATATGGTCTGGAAAACTTTCTAATAAATATCTAAAATTTACTTAAAATTTTTCATTAAAAAAATGTGTTTTATAGGGGGTTCCTGGAGATCCTGGAGCAGTTGGCCCATTAGGACCTAGAGTAAGTATTTTCTTCTTCTTCTTCTTTATTTTTGATTAACTGTGTTTCCACTGGCTTCAGTTTATAAAACCATCTTTCATCTTAAACTTGGCTGTATATTAATCATTGCAGTTCTTTTGCTTGATGAAAATCAGTCTGATGAGAAACAGTCTGTGCTGTGAAGCCAGCATATGCTTACTTCAAGTTCATTTCTTATCACTAAATTAGAAAACTGAGTCTTAATCGTTGCTCATTTCTAAATTTTTTCCCAAAAATCACTTTTCAGATTTCTGGAAACATATTTAAATCCATTTTCAGATCAAGCACTGAGACTGCTTGACATTTCTGTGTTGTGTAGGGAGAACGAGGAAATCCAGGGGAAAGAGGAGAACCAGGAATAACTGGACTTCCTGGTGAGAAAGGAATGGCTGGAGGACATGGTCCTGATGGTCCAAAAGTAAGTGTGGTAGTGAGCTCAGTATTTTTTATTCATTCATTTTTTTAATTGTTAAAAATATTTTATTGTAAAATATTTGCTTTACAATAGTGTGCTGATTTCTAATTTACTGGTCAATGAACACATGATGGTACTAGAATTTATTTTTCTTGTTTTTCCAAAGTAATTTCTTTAACAAATATTTAAAGAGCACCTGCTTGACTTTCCTTTGATGTGAAAGAGTCAGGTATAAAGGAGTCTCTTCCTTGATGGGATTTATGATCTACTACACGAGGCAGTGATATTTCCTCATATGCAAAACCGTTTCTAAAATTTATTTATATATTTTCCTAAGGACTTTTATTTATAAGTAGAGGCAATAAATGGAAAATTGCATAATTTATTAGGAGATGTTCCTAATCATATGCTCCATTTCCCTTGTCTCTGTTTCTGTAATTCTGCTCACTAAATATATAAAATTATGTCATTTTTGAAATCTGAAAGTACATGCATTATAAGGCAAAAATCAGCACCATTTCCTTTTGGGTGCCATGGTAAAGTTGATAGAAGATAATGTGGCCGTTTTCAGTGCAAACTACCAGAGTAGAAATTTTTGTGATCAGACGTTAGATACCTTATCACCTTTAAGGGCCAGAGACTGTGTAAGATCTGCTTCAATTTCATTACTGAATAAGCCTGAAAACCAGCTTCATTTCATGGGTTCTTTAGAGAGAGAATGAATGTACTCTTTAAATGTAATGTCTTCTTTTTCTTATTAGAATCCTTATGATGTTGCCAATAAAAGAAAACAAAAAGGCAACTCTATCATATTTGTTTGAATCAGTACCCAGTTTTCCCAAAGAAAAAATCTGAAAACAAAGCAACAATCAAAACAGAAAGGTAGTATTTAAAGAAAAACAATGACCTCAGAGACAGGTTTCCCAAATGAAAAATATCAACATGAGCTTGAACCATATGTAATTGCCAAGATTCTACTCTTTTGGGTCTACCAAAACAGGGATTCCATGTGGCTAAACCTTAATATATAGATGAGCTTACCTACTGTTGGTTCATTTTAGGGCAGTCCAGGACCACCTGGAACCCCTGGAGATACAGGCCCACCAGGTCTTCAAGGTATGCCAGGAGAAAGGGGAATTGCAGGAACTCCTGGCCCCAAGGGTGACAGAGTAAGTTTGTTTATTTTATTCATTCATTTAGATTTTCTGCTGATAATGATTTTCTGGGCAGACTTTTACTTCTGCCATCCTAAGTTGCAAGTCGTTCATTCTTTCAGTATACGTGTACTGAGAAAATGCACAGTCCCGACATTGTTCAAGGCCCAAGGGGATGCAGTTGTGAACATTAGAGATGAGCCCCTGCTCTCATGAAGCTTCCATGCCAGTGTAGGAAAAAGACAATTAAGTGAATAAATGGCGTTTTGTGTGTTTTCACAGGGTGGCATAGGAGAAAAAGGTGCTGAAGGTACAGCTGGAAATGATGGAGCAAGAGTAAGTGAAATCATTCCTTTCAGTGGCAGGGCTAGGAATCAACGTCATCATTACTGTATGAGTCTGCCTGAACTTTCTAGAATAAGCCTCATATTCCCATGGTGGTCAGGATTTGGGAGAATGATGAAATCTGAGATTTGACATTGATTGCCTGTGGATATTCATTTGCTTACCTTGAATTAGAACAAGCCAAAAAAGTAAAGTCATTATTGAGAGAATGAAATAAGATACATTTTTACTGTGCATATGAAATTGATGCTTTAAGCAGTGGGGCCCTCTTTTTCCTTCTCTATCATATTTATTCCATATGCAATGTTTCTTTTTATTAAAATGCTAATCTAGTGAGTCATCTTAGATTTCCTTCCAGTATAGGCAAGTAGAGTTTTACAGAGTAACCAAAGGTGTGATAAATGTTTCTCAATATGCTAGATGTCAGGGATGAGAAAATTACTGCATGATGAATCATTAATGAGACTGAACAAGTGAAATGTAAAGAAGGATTGCTTAATGCCCTTCCAGAAATTGATGTTTAACAAGCTTTGTGTCCTCAAAACTAGAATGTATTTGCAATTCCAAGGATAATCAAACAATCAGAATGAAAATATATTTTCAGACATGAATGATTCTCTCCGGTAAGAGCAGATTTCTTGTGAAATCTTGTGAAATCACAGTTTCTTGTGAAAAAGCAATACACAAATACCAGAGAGAAAACCTGTTTTAGGAAGGGCTCCAATGCTGTGCAGCAGTTTAAAAACTGTGCTTGTGTGTCAATCACTCAGATAGTCAACATTTTCTGAAAATACTTCCTGATATTTGCTAAATAGTTTCTAACTCAGTACGACTTAGTTTGCTGTTAATTGTCATGCTGTACCCTGACAAAAGCAGCTGTGCTATTAAAAAAAGAGATGACACTGAGCCGCTGTTAACATTTTGATTCTGCCCATTGAGTCACTGTTAATACAGATTATATTAACCTTTGATAAAAAAAAGTATATTATAGGAATTTAGCCTTATTATAATGATTCCTTTTTTCTTTTTCTGGAAAGCTAGTTGAAGGTGAAACAATTTAGCAAACTATGAAATCAAAGTATCTTTGCCTTTTAATTAAATCTAACATTGAATGCAATATTTCAAAAGTGGTCTAAGTGAATCTGGTTTATTGTTTGTGCTTCATATCACAGTTGGTCTGGAGTGCACAGTAAATAATGAAGAGCTGTTTGAAGGAATGATGTGCTGTCAGTTTATTTTAAGGAGAAATATCCATCTATTGCTCCTTTCAACTATTGAATATTTTGAAACTGCAGTGAAATAGGATCAAGACTTAAGCAATGACTGCTTAATTTCTAGTGAGGAAAATATGTTGTTTTAGGCAAGAAGCAGAGAATTTATCTCATTTAAAGGGGAAAAAATTTTAGTGTAGTCACTTTTATATTCAATCAAATCTTTTAAGGAAGTGTATTAGGTGAATGGCAGAATATTGTTTCATTATAGATCTAGAGAATTTAAGATCACAGTTTTCTCATGTTGTTGTCTTAAAATACAATATAAAATTAATAAGTCATTTTATTCCCTAAGTTTCTTCTGTAATGCATACATAAATTAAATGGCAAAGGAATATCTGAGTTTCTTGTGAAAAAGCAATACACAAATACCAGAGAGAAAACCTGTTTTAGGAAGGGCTCCAATGCTGTGCAGCAGTTTAAAAACTGTGCTTGTGTGTCAAGAAAACCCCACGTGTCGCTCTGCTATGCTCTGAGCCAAAGAACACCCTCACCTTCAGTGCAGTGGGGTGGTTCCATTCATCTCCATCACAGAAGAATGTGGAATACTGAGGGCGTTAGCACAACTTCACTTTTCTAAAAAATAAAAGGAATGATATTTCACTTGTATAGTTTAAGAATAAAGTATGCTATACAAAATAAGAAAAGCCTGTTCAATCTATTGTCAAATTTCAAATAGAGATTAGTAAAATTAAACAAGCTAAGAAACACAGAAACCTTGTTGAAGGATAGCATTGGTTTCCGACTAATGTTTGAAGACAGTGTTATGTATACAGACGAGTGAGTTGGATGAAACATATTGAAACGTTCTGTGGAGAAAATCCACTGGGAATTGTTTTAGTCTAGATGTAAAAATATTCAGAATATACAGATTGTATCATTTATTACAGGTGATGTTTTACAAAAGCAGTCATCTGTAACAAAATAGTACCTTCTTGGTTTGTTTGTTTAAACGTGGAGATTCTGCGCATTCTTTTCCTCAATATGCCTATGTTATGTTCATTGACAGGGTCTTCCGGGTCCCTTGGGCCCTCCAGGTCCTTCAGGCCCTACTGGAGAAAAGGTAATGTCAAAAGTTGTTATCTTGTGGACTCAAAATTCCGAGATCTGAATGCTGGCTCTTTTTCATAATGTCTTCTCTTCCATAAAGTATGATAGCTGGGCTAGATCATCTCAGAGTTCTCCTCCCATCCACCCAACACATAGGGCACCATGTCCTACAGTTTTACTGTGTTTTGCTGTTGCTTTGGACAATAAGCATCTAAAATCTGCTTTTCAGGGAGAACCCGGCCCTCGAGGTTTAGTTGGCCCGCCTGGCTCCCGTGGCAATCCCGTAAGTGACAGAATTTTGATGTTCTTTAGGATGAGATTGAGCAGTAAAACAAGCCATCATTTTGTCTTGATATTTATATGAAACCATGTCTATTGGGTTAGGTTACTTTAACTTCCTGGTTTTCACCTTTTACTTTTCTTATTACACTTAAAAAAGAAATTAGTGTATTGTTTCTATACAGTCTATTAAGTCTATATAAGCAGCTCATTTACTAAATAATCAGAAGCTTCTTTGAGACTTTGGGCCTTGGAAATTTTTTTCTATGACCCTCATCTCTATACCACCCTTAGGAGTCTTCCTCAAGCAACATGTCTAATTTCTCTAATGTACATTTCAAGACACTGCAGATTTATAAAATTGTATTTTAAAATACTGTTCCTGTTTAGAATCATGTGTGAAAGCCACAGTAATGTTTGTCTTCTAGGGCTCACGTGGTGAAAATGGCCCAACTGGAGCTGTTGGTTTTGCTGGACCCCAGGTATGATTTTTAAATATCCTGAATTTACAAATGTTCGTTCTTCTTGCTACAGCAATGAATTTAATTAATTATCACTGTCATATGTTTTGAAGGTATATTCAAGATTCTGGAAAACATAGTATTCTAGGCAATAGTCTCATTTTCAATACATTTTTTTTTCATGGACTGGCACAAAACATGTGGTGACATAACTTACTTTTTCAGACTGTCTTTGAAGATCACATTGGGGTGTTTTGTTTTTTTTTTTTCTTTTAAGCTTTTATCCTGATTACAAATCACCATTTTATAATATATGAATATATATTATATATTATATTTATAATATATGAATATATATTATATATTATATTTATAATATATGAATATATATTATATATTATATTTATAATATATGAATATATTTATATATTTATAATATATGAATATATATTATATAATATATATTAAATGATAATTATTATGAAAAATTTGTCTTTAAGTGTTGCAACCATTTCCTTATTTATTCTTTGATGTAGGGTCCGGACGGGCAGCCTGGAGTGAAAGGTGAACCTGGAGAGCCTGGGCAGAAGGGAGACGCTGGCTCTCCTGGACCACAAGGGCTGGCAGGATCCCCAGGGCCTCATGTAAGTTTAAAGTAAAATAAGATAGAACTTGAGTCCAGTGCCCACTGTTTAGACCTTGTGTTTAGACCATCTTTCTTTACTGCAGCACCCTTTTGTTTGTTTCTCTCTATTTAGGGTCCTAATGGTGTTCCCGGACTGAAAGGTGGTCGAGGAACTCAGGGTCCACCTGTAAGTTGGTTTGAAGCTCTGGGAATTATGCATAACTAGTCACAGATATCTAGTACTTTATAGCCATCTTAAAGTTCCTTTGAAGCTATAACAACCAATTTTTAGTTGTATATATTGCAATGGAAAAAAAAGTGCTTAACTTGGATGACAATCTGCATTAAAATTAGTTTTATGACTTTGGAGATCCGGTTGCCTCATATAGAACCTAAAATATAGATTACCTATGGAAGAGGGAATGAATAATGTGAACCCACTTTATGTAATTCTGTTATAAGACATTCTAATGTGATCCTAGTGCTCATCTTCAATACTTGTATATGTTCAAGATAAATGGAAAGTGGCAAGGGAAAAATAGCATCCTTCCTACCAGTTAAGCCAGATCCATTAACAAAAGCAGGATACAAGAAAAAAATTTATTGCTCACCACAAGAAAAGGGATATAAAGTCCTAGGTATCCCTATAAAATAAGTAAGCCCTATAAAGTATATATAACTAATTTTTATTTTAAAATTGCTTATATGATATTATATTTCTAGGGTGCTACAGGATTTCCTGGTTCTGCCGGCAGAGTTGGACCTCCAGGTCCTGCTGTAAGTCAATTCAATAATTGAAATTACTGATAGTGGAATAATTACACACAACACATAAAAGTACACACAAACACACACATGTACATATTATAATGATATGCACACATATATTTGAGTTTTTATTTGTTCTTTTATTTAATCACTTAATGATTTGTTATCCCATGTTGACAGTTCTTGTCCCAGTAATTCATGCTGGTATGTTGTCAAGTAAATCATCTTTAATCATTGAATGTTTCTTGGAGGAGCTTTTTTGCAAATCCTTTTAAGCTCCAATATTTGACTATTACTTCATTTGGGTACTGAACACTCACAGTATTGTGTGGTAATAATCATTCCTTTCAGTTAGGAAGAATCTCTGAGATTATCTGTAATAAAAATTATTTTTTCATTAAAAGATCAAGTCAGACTAAAAAAAATGCATATTCATTGTTGGTGAAGAGCCTTATGGAGTTTGAAAATTCAAGTTAATTTCAAACACTTTTTTTTTTTTTTACAATTTCAAACCATTTTTCGTTCTTAGTTGAAGTTTAGTTGATTTATAATATTGTCAGTATACTTTTCATAATGACTCAGAGGTAATTGTCTGCAGATAATGAAATGAACTTACAGCTGTGTATTTTATTTTTTGTTTAAATCCACTCAGTGATTAACAGGAAAAATGGACCTGTGAAGCATGGGGTTCTGCTTCTAAAGCAGAGATCCCCATATTAGGTATTCTAACATGGCTTCCACTTCGCCCTCTGGGTCTCTTTGCATGTTATACTAGGGAGCTCCAGGACCTGCGGGGCCCTTAGGGGAGCCCGGGAAGGAAGGACCTCCAGGTCTTCGTGGGGACCCCGGGTCTCATGGTCGAGTAGGAGATCGAGGACCAGCTGGCCCTCCTGGTGGCCCAGGAGACAAAGGGGACCCAGGAGAAGATGGACAGCCTGTAAGTTTGGCATCTTGGCTCTAAACTACCTCTAACTAGAAACTCCTAATAACTACTGCCACAAAAATCTGTTTATACATTATCCCGAGCACTTTTATAATCCTTTGAGTACATTGTGCCCTATAGTTTTTTAATTTACAGTTCTCTACTCTAGGAAAAAGTATATGTACAGGTATAAAAATATAACAGTAATGGATGTGGTACTCAAAAACTAAACAAGAAAACAATTGTTTGTTAAATATCTGTACTGAATTAAGAAAAAAATGTTAAAGCAATTTACTGAATATATAAATGCTGCAACATTAATATGTTTAGATAGAGCCCAACTTCTTTCCTTTGTTTAAAAATTTTTCTTGTCAGTTTAAAAGAAGGAAAACTGCCTGAATATTTACCTCTTTTATTCTGTCAATATTCATATTATCTTCAAGTTCTTTTCAACTAATTCTCAGCTTTAATAATGGTTTTATTGGTTTAATTCCAACCAGTTCTCACTTTTAAATATTGTTAGAGGCTCAGCGTGGATTACTCATTTTGACTACTCATATATAGTATGATTTTGTAGAACAGAATCAATACTAACTTAATACTACTGACAATATATTACTATGAGTAATAATGATACTCATACTTAATAAACTATAAAGCTGTCATCTATTACAAAGTATTTGCATATAGTTTTCCCTGGAGAATTTCTTATTATAGTTTGTATTCAACATTAGGGTCCAGATGGTCCCCCTGGTCCAGCTGGAACTACTGGGCAAAGAGGAATCGTCGGCATGCCGGGGCAGCGTGGGGAGAGAGGGATGCCCGGCCTTCCAGGCCCAGCAGTAAGTAGCTGCACCGGTCAATACTTCATCTGATTATGTGCAATATCATTTGTGAAGGGAGAATTTATCTTTTTTTTTTCTTAATAAATTTAAAATCTTTTAAAGGCACAAATACAGAATATCTTAAAAACCTTTTGACTTTAAATGTCAAATTCTTAAGTACCTTTGAAAAATATATTTATTTAACCCTGGGACTAGAGACTTAGACAAATAAGGATATGGATTTTTGGTGACTCTAAATCTTTCTTCAAAGATTAAAAATATCCATGGAGCTAGAGAAGGGGGATAATCTCCTGGTGAGTAGGTAGCCTCTTTTTAAATAAACATGCCTAATGGAAAAATCCATATTTCACAGTTCAGAGACTAAGTTTTCATAAACCATCAAAGGGAAGAAATAGTTGAGCTAAAGTAATACTGGAGGTGAAAGTGGGGTGAACTATAAAGAAGGATTCTGAAAGCAATCTCCTGTTCCCTGGAGGGTGCTAAGAATTTCATATTCCCTGAAGTATGGATAAAAGTTTAACTCACTGTTAGCTTTGAAGAGATTAAATTTTACTGCTGAAAGTTTACATGCTTGAGGAAAAAAAAATGATGTTTTTATATGGAATGTGGAGATAGATTTACTGTTGGGGTCTTGGAACTGGGGACATGTGGGTGGAGATATGAAACCAGTAGACTGGGAGTCTAGAGCAGTCTTATTGTTATCAGGAGTGAGCCAAGGAACTTGGAATATTTGGTCTCCCAATAGTGAGATCAAACTGTCAGGAAACAGCAATAAAGTGAGGAGACTATGCAGAAGAGTAAGGATGAGCATATTTTAGTGACACAGATTCAAGACGGGCATCCAGATCTGAAAATAGTACTTCGGAGTAAAACCCAAAATGCACCTGAATTGGTGCAAAGGATAGTCCCATCGATACATCAGGATGGGTGTGATAAGAAGCGGGCGCACCTCTGGGAAGGTACCGCAGTGGTACTGGTGTTGCGTGATAACTGACAGTTATTACTCCAGAAGGAGACACTGGGTGCCATTTAAACATAGCCTTTATGTGAACCGTCCCCTCAAGCTTCTTCAGAAGTGGCTGACACATTTATACTTTATTTCAGGGCACACCAGGAAAAGTAGGACCAACTGGTGCCCCAGGAGATAAAGGTCCACCTGGACCTGTTGGGCCCCCGGGCTCGAATGGCCCTGTGGGGGAACCAGGACCGGAGGTGAGTACTGCAGGGAAGATCATCCTCCCCTCCTTATCTGGGTGTTATGGGGACATTTTTGAAATTTAGAAATTAATTTAGAAACTAGAAATTGTACATTTGACCTGAAGGACATTTTCTAGCGCTGTTTTTTGATGTGTTTTTCTTCCCTAGATAGTTGACTAAATGATGACATAAGGAAAAGGTAATAAGATTGGTGTCTTGCACTGGCCTTCATCTCATCAGAAGCCAAGCATTTTAGTTGGTTTAGGTTGTTGCCAAATTGTTTTGAAGGTGAAAGGTTACAACTGTTTATCTTTTCTCTTGTTATTATTTCATTCTGTAATGGCATATTTGTCAAAATTGCCAACTTTTATGGTGATAGGATTAATATAATTGTTAAAGCTTGTGAAGAGAGCCAAGTAAGTAGAGGTCATTTTACTTAAATATCCCTATATATAACATTTTGGATATCCACTTCCCTTAGGCTCTTTTGAGAGGAAATCAGCTTGATTTGAAATCAAGAGGAATCAGCTTGATTTGAAAAGTTACAGGTTGAAATTTCCTCTGTTCAGTGCTTTAATGAGTAAATTGCCAAACATTTAGTGTCACATTTTCTTGAAAAAAAAAAAACAATTAATGCCTTTCAGAACAATTTTTGTTCAAATGGTAAAAATATAGTTCTGTGGAAAAAAAAATCAAAATAAAATAGGAAAGGAAGACTATATATTTTAAAATGTAATTTAATGTCTAAACACAGATATTTTATTTTAAAACTTTAAGGATATTATTTGGGTAAGTAAAAGTGAGGGAAACCATTCACTGGTAATATAAAGAAAACAAAACACAAGGAATATAATTGTCTATTTATTTTGAATAATTTGATTTTTTAAAATAAAAATAAAAAAAGACGAGTTTAGACTAAGTATAGGAGGCACAGTAAAAGAAATGTCTGGGGGCTTCTCTGGTGATGGAGCTCCTCTGTCTGGTTGCAGCTCCTCTGGGTCCACCATCGAAGAGATTGATTAAGCCAATGAGTATAGATTTAGTATGTTTCACAACAAACATTGATGAGCCCAGATTTATAGCAATTCCAGGACAGTTTTCAAGTTGAACTGCTACGGTAAATAACTGCTGCTGCTGCTGCTAAGTTGCTTCAGTTGTTCTGACTCTGTGCGACCCCATAGACAGCAGCCCACTAGGCTCCCCCGTCCCTGGGATTCTCCAGGCAATAACACTGGAGTGGCTTGCCATTTCCTTCTCCAATGCATGAAAGTGAAATGTGAAAGTGAAGTCTGGGCATCCTTAATTCTTGACTAAGGAATATGTACACAGAGAAATGAAATAACATTGCACTTTAGAAGCATTGTACTGTAAGTGGAAAATAGTATCTTAAATAAAACTATTTAAAATTGGCACCAAAAGTGTAAAAATGTGTTAATAATTTTACAAGCAAATCAGAATAATAGAAATATGGCAGAAACTTTCTTCTACTGAAGTTTCCATAAATGCTAATTCGTAATGTGGAATAGAGGTGGAAAATATGCTGTAATTTTTCTGGCAATTGAAATGTGAATTTTTTTTATTACTCAGTTAATTCATTTTTCAAATATGATTCTTTATAGGGTCCAGCTGGTAATGATGGTACTCCAGGACGGGATGGTGCTGTTGGAGAACGTGTAAGGGCAATTTCACTGATCAAAAAATCTGAAATAATGTGCATTTGAAATCTCTGTAATACTAAAGAGTAAAAAAACTATTCTTTCTTCTCATCTTGATTCTTTAAGTAATTAGCTATGTAATCTTGAACAAATTTTCTGAACTTCAGTTTTTAAATACTTTAAATGTGATTAATATTTATATCATTGAGCTCTTATGTTTTAAATATCATGTTCAAAGCATCTCATAGGCACTCAAAGAGAGGGAAAGAAAGAGTTTTGAGGAATCCTGGGGGAAGGCCCGCCCCTCCCCTCCATCTTCTGTAAAGCCAAGGAAATGTAAATTCTCTTGGGATCTAAGTTTTTCCCAGGGTTGGTATATATTGTCCAATGTAGTAGTCTTCAGAGGTTTTGCTGATGTACCCCTAATATACTCTGGAAAAATCTCTGAACCCCTGTGCATATTTTAAGTTACCATCACATTTTATTTTAATCATAAGTTTTGATAGTTATGTTGGGTCAGTTCTTTTCCCTCACTTTTTGTCTCCTTGTAGCAAAGAATTGAAACAACAGACCAAGACAGCTCAAGCAGGCACATAGTCCACTCTCAGAGCAGACCAATCGTGTAGGAGTGGTCCTGCTGCATTTTAGGGTTTCCTTTCAGTGTCCTTTGATCCCTGTCCTAAGCAGACCCTGGAGCCTGACTGGTTCTGTCCCATGCAAAATAGGGCTTGTACCCAAGACCAATCAGGGAAGTAAATGCAAATATAGTATATGTTCAAGCAATCAGGGAAGGGGGCGTGCTTGGGCATGTTTTCTTGCTGGAGGGCTTCACTCCAACCGGAAGTGGTTTCCCTTTTTCATGGGCTTTGTCTTTTCTTTGTTTGCCCTCTGGATGTTTCTTCTAGTCGCCACTGTCTCTAATTGCTATCTTGGACTCCTTTTTCCTATTCTAACTGTCTAACAGTTACAAAGGAAGTAGTTCTGGTAAATTCTAAATGTATGTATGCTTTCATCATATATATTTTTTAAAGTCTTGGAGTTGCCAATTCAGCTTATTCAATGTATTTTATTACATGTCCATTCTCTAACCTAATTGCCAAAGTTTATCCAGTTGCCAAACTAATCAGCCAAATAAGACTTAACTTCTGTTAGAAATAAAGATCTGGCTCCATTCTTCAAGTCAAATAACTATATTAATACACATTCATGTAACTATAATCTCACCTCTGACTTCTTAAAGAGACAAGTAAGATTTGGAGCCAAGTAAGACTGGGAAAAATAAAGAGCAGCTTTTCTTTCCAAATACCTCTTTATTTTATTATCAAGTGAACTGTGCATTCTGGAAAAGTCCCTTAGTTTTATGCCCAGTGGGGTTTATTCCTTGAAGCATTGTGCCGTATTAAGGTTGCAGATGGTATGATATATGCTTTTATTTCGTAAAATGGGAGAGGGGTGATTATTAAAGAGGAAGATGCTTCAAATCAATTTTCTGAAAGAACTCATATGAAGTTGTAAACCTGGAAAGTGGTTTCCTTAGAATTTTCCCTGTTTTCACACTCTGGAAAATTTTTGTTTGTGCTATACTAAAAGTACAGATACCCCAGTGGGTCTAAGTCACATGCTGAATTCTGGAGGTGACCACTTCCATATCCAGCAATCTTGACTATGGGAATAATAGGATGAGAATGAGGGTACAGATGATATTGGGGGAAAATATCTTACCCTTTTCAGTTTGATTTATTAATATGTAAATATAAGTAGAACATTTAAGTAATATATAAATTAATAAACAGAATGTTTTAAAAGGTGTGTTTTTCCTTTCATGAATAACATAAGCTTATAGAATTTTGCTGTTTTATAATAAATATTAAAAAGGTAATATCTTGGTTTCCTTGTCAGGGTGATCGTGGAGACCCTGGGCCTGCAGGTCTGCCAGGCTCTCAGGGTGCCCCTGGAACTCCTGGTCCTGTTGGTGCTCCGGGAGATGCAGGACAAAGAGGAGATCCGGTAAGGAGAGTCAGTTTCACATTGACAGTTTTAATCAACATACTGTATTATGAGTATGTGTATATGCACGCATGCGATGACATGTGTGCTTGGAATTATCTTTTCTAGTCTTAAAAATTTGATTTCTAATAGGTCTTCAAAAATCTTGATGCTTTGGCTTTCATTATCTAAAAATGTGATTTATAGGAAATATAGTAAGTATGGATCATGTTAAATTTAAGCAAGTAATGTCTTATGTAATTAACTAAGGTGATCTTCATTCAGAGAAGTCCATTAATAAAATTGACTATAGAGATGTGATTGGGGTTATAGTGAGCACATTCTTATACCCAGGGAGATTAGCCTGGTTTTATTTAGTTAGCCATAAGAGTATACACTTAGATACACTTACACATATAGAAGTATTCAACTACAGACATATATTATTGAATTATAAATCTCTATAATATATCCATATTTTTTTCTTATATTAATTTTGTGAAAATTTCTTCTAGGGTTCTCGAGGTCCTATAGGACCACCTGGTCGAGCTGGGAAACGTGGTTTACTTGTAAGTTCTTGGATTTAAAAAAATAAAAAATATGATTTCTTACATAAAATATTCTCCCAAAGAAAAAACATAATTTTTAAGATTCATAAATGAAAATTACCAAATTCTTCAAGCCCTAGACAAAATATTAATTTAAAACAGCACCCAGGTGTTTATATTTGTTTTTATAGTGTTAGTATAATTCTTCTGAATTTTACTATGAATTATTTCAATAATCAATTAAAACTTTTAGTCACAATTTTCTCCCACAATAGCAAGGGTAACAGTGCCATTCTTTTAGATTTTCTAAAAATTATGTAGGCAAATGGGTTTGAAAGCTCTTTGTAAACTTGAAAAGTACTATTCAAGTATATTTTATTTTTAGCTAGATCATTACATAATGATATAATCTAAATATGTGAAAGAGAATCCAAACTTTCCAAACTTTGGAAAACATCTCAGGCTATATTAAACTTCAGTTCAGTTCAGTTCAGTTGCTCAGTCGTGTCCGACTCTTTGTGACCCCATGAATCGCAGCACACCAGGCCTCCCTGTCCATCACCAACTTCTGGAATTCACTCAGACTCACATTCATTGAGTCAGTGATGCCATCCAGCCATCTCATCCTCTGTCGTCCCCTTCTCCTCTTGCCCCCAATCCCTCCCAGCATCAGGGTCTTTTCCAATGAGGCAGCTCTTCGCATGAGGTAGCCAAAGTACTGGAGTTTCAGCTTCAGCATCATTCCTTCCAAAGAAATCCCAGGGCTGATCTCCTTCAGAATGGACTGCTTGGATCTCCTTGCAGTCCAAGGGACTCTCAAGAGTCTTCTCCAACACCACAGTTCAAAAGCATCAATTCTTCGGCACTCACTTTTCTTCACAGTCCAACTCTCACATCCATACATGACCACTGGAAAAACCATAGCCTTGACTGGACAGACCTTTGTTGGCAAAGTAATGTCTCTGCTTTTGAATATGCTATCTAGGTTGGTCATAACTTTCTTTCCAAGGAGTAAGCGTCTTTTAATTTCATGGCTGCAGTCACCATCTGCAGTGATTTTGGAGCCCAAAAATATAAAGTCTGACACTGTTTCCACTGTTTCCCCATCTATTTCCCAGGAAATGATGGGACTGGATGACATGATCTTCGTTTTCTGAATGTTGAGCTTTAAGCCAACTTTTTCACTGTCCTCTTTCACTTTCATCAAGTTCATCAAGAGGCTTTTTAGTTCCACTTCACTTTCTGCCATAAGGGTGGTGTCATCTGCATAGCTGAGGTTATTGATATTTCTCCCGGCAATTTTGATTCCAGCTTGTGCTTCTTCCAGCCCAGCATTTCTCATGATGTACTCTGCATATAAGTTAAATAAGCAGGGTGAGAATATACAGCCTTGATGTACTCCTTTTCCTATTTGGAACCAGTCTGTTGTTCCGTGTCCAGTTATAACTGTTTCTTCCTGACCTGCATACAGATTTCTCAAGAGGCAGGTCAGGTGGTCTGGTATTCCCATCTCTTAAAGAATTTTCCACAGTTTATTGTGATCCACACAGTCAAAGGCTTTGGCAGAGTCAATAAAGCAGAAGTAGATTAAATTTAAAATACTTCATTTTAGTCCAAATATAGGTTAAATATTTAAATAATTGAATCTTTAGGAATCATTATTATATATACTATGCTTTTAGTGATCACTTCCATTCCTTGAGAAAAAAAGATTAAAATTCGTAGATAATAATAGATAAAAATTCCTAATAATATTATTTAGATAAGTAAATATATTAGTTCATATAAAATAAAATGCTCAAAATTGTAGCAAATACAATTGCACAAAGTAAAATTGTAAATTGTAGTTTCAACAGGCAATGCTCATGCTATGACCTTATTTCTAGGGACCGCAAGGACCTCGTGGTGACAAAGGTGATCATGGAGACAGAGGTGATAGAGGTCAGAAGGGTCACAGAGGCTTTACTGGTCTTCAGGGTCTTCCTGGACCTCCTGTAAGTTATTCTTTTAAGTATTATTTGCTCTCCATGTGAAAATGAAAAGGTATTTTGACATGAACATTTATTTGTCTATAAAATGGATAGACTTTTTGCATCTTATTTTCATTTTAAAGAAAATCTTGATGAATAAGTCATTACCTAAGTACCCAATATAATTGTTCATATGTGTGCTGTAATTTTGTAGGAAAGAAATAAACCAAAAGGTTATATGCACTATTACTCTTACAGTTGTCTTTAGTGTTGGTCAACTCATGTAGACATAGAGATTGATGAATGAAGTATATGCTGCTAAAGTCAATGACAGGACATTTTTAAAAGCTAGAGTGGTTAAATATAGGATATAAATATTTTGGCTTTTTTTTTTTTTTTTTTTTTTCTACTTAGGGTCCGACTGGTGAACAAGGCAGTGCTGGAATCCCTGGACCATTTGGCCCAAGGGTAAGTAACAAAATTTAGCAATAAGTTGCAGGGGTAAATACTAATGCACCTGGGGACATTTTGTTAGTGCTTGAGTATCATTTTCATGGTATTGAAGCTGGAGTTGGCTTAGGTTCTCTGAAGCTGGCAGCAAACATAAGAGACAAACCATTCAGCATTTACATTTAAGTAGACATAGCCTGAAATATATTACTTCATAGGCCCATTTAAAATCTCTTACCTAGGGTAGATATACTCATCTGTTTGTCCATTTTCTTACTCTATGTTTTTTGAAATTTCCATTTAATTGTACTCTTTGAGATGATACTGTAGGATTTACCATGAAGTGGAGACAGATTTTGAAGCTGGATATGCTGTTTTCATTTAAGCAATTCCTATAGTTCCTCAGAAGTAGTTGGCATAAGGCTAATTAGGAAGCAAATCATAAAATGAAACAAATATTTGAAGGTTGTAGAAATTCTACATTTAGCATCAATGCAGTCTAATAGGTCATTAATGCCACAAGATAATTATTTAGGAAAATCATTAGAAAGAATTTCTGCTATTTCTAAATACAGTATAAACAAGTCACACATAAAATTGAGAACAGTATCAAAATTACTGAGATGTGATAAAATTCTGGAGTATAGGACACAAATTTAATTTATGTCAAACACTGAAACTTTTGTGATTTTCATACTCCTACTTAATTGAATTTCTAATTAAGTTTACAATATGTGAAATGTGATGAAACAGCTCCTGCCAATGAAAGTAGATGAAAGAAAGTGAACGTGCAAGCTGCTCAGTCGTGTCCAACTCTTTGTGACCCCATGGACTATACAGTCCATGGAATTCTCCAGGCCAGAATACTGGAGTGGGTAGTCTTTCCCTTCTCCAGGGGATATGCCCAATCCAGGGATTGAACCCAGGTCTCCTGCACATTTCAGGCAGATTCTTTATCAGCTGAGCCACAAGGGAAGCCCTAAAAAGTAGATGACTAGTCCATTAAAAGTAGATGACTGGCCCGTTAACTCTTGCCTGGAGAGTCCCATGGATGGAGGAGCCTGGTGGGCTGCAGTCCATGGGGTCGCTAGGAGTCAGACACGACTGAGCAACTTCACTTTCACTTTTCACATTCATGCACTGGAGAAGGAAATGGCAACCCACTCCAGTGTTCTTGCCTGGAGAATCCCAGGGATGGGGGAGCCTGGTGGCTGCCGTCTGTGGAGTCACACAGAGTCTGACACGACTGAAGTGACTTAGCATAGCATAGCATAGCCCATTAATGTTTTAACTGACACTGGTCTTTTCCCATGCATGGATGGTGGAGAATTCATGTGTGATGAAGCAGTAAATATTAGAAAGTGCTAGAAGTCCATTTATTAGTCATTAGGAAAACAAATATGAGAAATCAGTGTGACAGCTCCAAAAAGAAATAATTATTTGATCATAAAAAGACCTTGTAGAGGTTTTCCTCCTAGGATCTAAAATACAGTCTTTGTTTCTTGCAGGGACCCCCGGGTCCAGTTGGTCCTTCAGGCAAAGAAGGAAGCCCTGGACCACTTGGGCCCATTGGGCCTCCTGGTGTGCGGGGCAGCGTTGGAGAAGCAGGCCCTGAGGTAAAATCACAGAGATTTGTATGTGCTATTGATTCGCATAGCTTGGATTCTGTCTAAGGAAGATCTGTGCAGCACGAAGGACAAAATACTTCAGGAACTCTGAAAATGAGCCTGGAAATCACATATAGCTTGTCTGTATAATAGCTAATTCAAACATTTTAACACAGATTATTCAGAGTACATAAAATTAGAGTCTAAGCTACCTAGGCCTTGACTTCAATGAGAGTAATGGAGTGATATCAATGAGAGCAAATAGTAAGTTATGCTTGTATTATCGTTAGAGTTATGAAAATGTGGCTTTGCTCTAAGGGGCAATAGACTAAATGGGAGATTTGATGAATGTATTTGTTCATGAAAATGTTGGAAAGTGAAGCCTGTGAAATTAACGTGTTATTTACTGAAAATGAAATTCAGAAAGGATTCAAATTGAAACTTTCAATAGAATATTTCAGTAGTATTGACTTGTAAAGCTTTAAATTGCTTTAGTTAGGCTTTAGTTAGGCTTCTCAGAAGCCGAACTTTGGGAAACAGTCTGCTCTAAATGCCATGCATGCGTGTGTGTGCACGTGCATGTGTGAGGTGAGGTCATGCATCCCTCCCTGGCGTCTCTTCCTCTTTTGCTTTATTTTCCATTTCCTATTCTGTCTCTGTCCTAATGATAATACCATTCAACCAAATATTTAGTATTACATAGAAAGAATAGCCTTACATTTCCTATGTTCAAGAGAAATATTTTCTTTTTATTTCTCTAATTTTACATGGAAAACAGCTGCAGAATTGGAATACCTCTTACTTATGTGGCTCTTGATTGACTTTATCTTGCATTTTAGTGGTCCTTGATAGCAAAAAAAAAAAAAAAATCTCTTCCCCTGAGTTTAGCATAAAGGAATGTATGGAATCATGAGACGACCTTAAAAAAAAAAAAAAAAAGGATTTAATGGTTGCTTGATAGTGAGGAAATGTTTGCACTAGAACTTGATACAACTTGTCCAGACCCATTTAATGAGTGGCAGAGCCAGTAACAGAACTCCAGCCTTCTGCCTGCCAGGTCTGTGCTCCCCAAGAGAGATGTGGACCACACATCTTTTCGGTTGTGGAGAATTCTCTCAAGTTGCTGAGTTCTTCCTTGGGAAAATGCAGAAGGAAATTAATAGAGAGGATCTGTTTTTCTAGTCTCTGATATTTTGTGTGCTCATCTCCCTTTTGCTCCAGTAGTTTTTATTTGGCAAAATAATAATAATTATTGAAAGAGCTCTTTAGGCAAGGATAACTTCCTCCAGTTTGGTTTAGTAGAGATAATTTTGATCTACCCACTAATTAATGCACATAAAAAGATTTCCTGTGGTTTCCCCTTATTTAGATATGGGGGAATTCTCTTGTGGGTGTTTCTTCAAGTATTCCCTTGGTATTGATGGACAGTCTTATGGAAGTAGCACCCACAAACTCCTCTGCATCTCCTTGTTCAGCCTTTGTTCACACATCCTTTTAAAACATTTTAGTTGTGCCTTGCCAAAATAGTTTGAAAATGAGTGTACAAATCTATATATACCTAACATAAAATGTATTGTATCTTCAGGCGTAAACATCAAAGCAAATATTTTCTGTTTTAATCTTTAAATAAAGATGCCAACCTCAGATGCCAACTTGCAGATATCTTGTCTGAGAAACAGTTATGCATCGTTTCTCATTCTTGGAATGTTATAAGTTAGCAGACCAGAACCATCTAGTTAAAAAAGGACTCAAGCCACAGATCTCTCAGTGCCATCAAATTGAGGTTTTGCACCGTCCCCCTTTGCAAGTCCCATCAGTGCCTTTGTGTCCAATGGAAAAGCAAAAACTAAAAACTGTTTTAAATATATTTCCGATTTTTTAAAAATTAGGGTCCTCCTGGTGAGCCTGGTCCCCCTGGCCCTCCGGGACCCCCTGGCCACCTTACAGCTGCTCTTGGGGACATCATGGGGCACTATGATGAGAGCATGCCAGACCCACTTCCGGAGTTTACTGAAGATCAGGCGGCTCCTGATGACAAAAACAAAACGGACCCGGGGGTACATGCGACCCTGAAGTCACTCAGTAGTCAGATTGAAACCATGCGCAGCCCTGATGGCTCTAGAAAGCACCCTGCCCGGACTTGTGATGATTTAAAACTTTGCCATTCTGCAAAGAAGAGCGGTGAGTAGACAGCTGGCCATTTGAGCAAAGCTCATTGTTTCTGATGTGTAATTCTCCAATGCATACCAAAATATTTTATTTACTCTCTATTTAGTGATAGACACGAGATAAAACGGTGGCCATTCAGAGTCTGAGGTTTGCTGATGGGAACTGTCACTGATATGAAAAAAATATGGGGTGAGATAAGTACTGTAATAGAGGACATATCCCATTAATGACCCAATTTCATGGTGGTATTTTCATTTCCATCCAGAAACCTTAAAATATGGATAATTTTGTGGTGCTGTAAATGTCAAAACTACTTGCTTGAGCAAGGTTAAATATGTTTAGTTTCCTCAATAATTCTGAGTGATTTAATATGCTAACATATAGTTGGATCCTCAAGAGTAGAATAAAGTTCTATTTTTAGTTTTTAAAGAAACCTTCATACTGTGGAATTTAGAAAAATAGTACAGATGAACCTAGTTCCAGGGCAGGAATAGAGATGCAGACATAGAGAATGGATGTGTGGACACAGTTGGGGAAGAGGAGGGTGGGATGAATTAGGAGACTACATACACCCCGGGCTGCCCTGTTGGCTCATTGGTAAAGAATTTGTCTGCAATGCAGGAGACACAAGTTCGATCCCTGGGATGGGGAGATCCCCTGGAGAAGGAAATAGCAACCTACTCCAGTATTCTTGCCTGGGTAATTCCATGGACAGAGGAGCCTGACAGGCAACAGTCCAGTTTAGTTTAGTTCAGTCACTCAGTTGTGTCCGACTCTTTGCCACCCCATGGACTGCAGCACGCCAGCCTTCCTGTCCATCACCAACTCCCGGAGTTTACTCAAACTCGTGTCCATTGAGTCGGTGATGCCATCCAACCATCTCATCCTCTGTTGTTCCCTTCTCCTCCTGCCCTCAGTCTTTCCCAGCATCAGGGTCTTCTCCAGTGAGTCAGTGCTTTGCATCAAGTGGCCAAAGGATTGGAGTTTCAGCTTCAGCATCAGTCCTACCAATGACTATTCAGGACTGATCTCCTTTAGGATGGACTGGTTGGATCTCCTTGCAGTCCAAGGACTCTCAAGAGTCTTCTCCAACACCACAGTGCAAAAGCATCAATGCTTCAGTGGTCAGCTACAGTCCATGGCTACAGTCCATGGGGTCACAAAAGAGTCGGACACAATTTAGCAACTAAAGAAACAGCAAATACACTATGGTGCATAAAATAGATAGCTAGTGGGAACTTACTATAAAGCACAGGGAGCTCAACTTAGTGCTCTGTGATGACCTAGGTGGGTGGCATGGAGGGGAGGTGGGAGGGAGGTCCAAGAAAAAGGGAATTTACTTATGCATATGAATGATTCACTTTGTTGTACAGCAGAAACTAACACAACATTGTAAAGCAATTATACTCCAGAGATAGTAGAATAGAGTATGCCTTATTTCCCAGATTTATTCGAATATGAAATTCTTTTCATGTAGTTTAATGTTCTACAAATCATACTTCAATAATCTCTGCTGCAGAATTGTGTTATGGTTATTTTATAAAATATTTTGAAATTAAAGTCTTTTCCCCTAGATGTAAACACTATGCCTAAAGTTTGCAAAATTCCATCATTTTGATTAATCTAATAAGACCTGGAAAAGAAAGATCCATAAGAGGGCCATGGGAATGAGCTATGAAATGCTTAAGTGTTTCAAATAACTTTGAAATGATGCTGACAGGGATAGCTAAAATTGTTATCTTTGCAGAACAGGCCATTTGATTACCAAGTCTATACTTTACATCCCACCACCAGTGCCCCTTCATTTATTTAAAATCCAGTTTTTAATGCATATTTTATATATACATACAGACATGGATTTTATACATGTATTCATATTTATTATACATATATTAACATATGCTATTATATAAACTATATATTTACATATGTTTATATAAATATACATGTAATATAATCTATATACATATATTTTACATATATACAGAATATACATATACATACAGATATATACATAAAGATATATGCATAAAAATGTATTTGTTTGCATATTTATTAAGCTGTATCTCTAGCACCAAGCACTAACTTGGTGTAGCCTACTTCAAGGATCTCTTCTACATGGTAAGATCAATTTTTTGCACTATTTTATATTGGAGCATAGATGATTAAGAATGTTGTGTTAGTTTCCAGTGACAACAAAGTGATTCAGTTATAAATATAAATGTATCTATTATTTTTCAAATTATTTTCCCATTTAAAATAGGATGCTACGTAATATTGAACAGAGATCAATTTTAGGGCCATTGAGGGACTTCCCTGGCAGTCCAGTGGTTAAGACTCCATGCTTCTGTTGCAGGGTACATGTATTCAGTTCCTGCTAGGGGAACTTAAAGATTCCGCATGTCACATGATGTGGCCTAAATAAATAAATAGGGCCAGTGAGATAATTCATAGCATTCTGATTACAGTTTGACTCACTTAATAGTTTTGAAAAGACATTATGTTTTTAATATTCAGTTATTATTTGTTTTAAAATATTGACTTTGTAAATTTAATGAGAACCCATCCATTTTGGCAAAGCTACTTGCTCACCATGGATTATCTTTTTGGTATAATTTCTAATCTACAAAATGGCTGTGATGATATTTCCTTCACATTTTTGTGTTTTGAGCCTTAGGTACATTTGGCCAGTCACCTTAGAATAGAAAGGAGAAAGGACCTGAATGCATAGCAGTTACTTTTTCTTAGCTTCAGGTATTTCCTTAACTGGGATTCACTTTAAAAGAGTGAGTTAGTCCTTAATCAGTGAGTTAATCCTCTGTCAATTATTTTAGAGACTCATAATCATGTTTGAGATTCTTTTTATTTAGCAAATATTTTTTATTTTGGAAAACAGGAGAGTACTGGATTGACCCTAACCAGGGATCTGCTGAAGATGCAATCAAAGTTTACTGCAACATGGAAACAGGAGAAACATGTATTTCAGCAAATCCATCCAGTGTACCACGTAAAACCTGGTGGGCCAGCAAATCTCCTGATAATAAGCCTGTTTGGTATGGTCTTGATATGAATCGAGGATCTCAGGTAATTTAATATGCTTGCTTAAAGTTGTATTCATTGCTTGTCTTTATTTATTGTATTTTAGTATTGACTTAGGACTTTTGTAATTATTTTTTTTGACCATGTTTATTTTACTGTGTTTATTAATAATTGGAAGTGATAGATTCTCATTAGTTGTATTTGCAATATCATTGCATAAACATTGCTATGAATTAAATTAATATAGTTTTGAATGATAATCTTTCTATTGATGGAATGTAAAAAAGTAATTATTTTTCATATTAGCTCCTTTAATGCCTGAGACACTGCTTGTGGAGTAGAGTTGAAGGGTTTTGCCATAGCTGACAGACAGGGATTATATTTAGCATCAGGAAACCTAGGTTACTCATACATGGATCTGTTACTACCTCTGGGACCTAGAAAGTCTCTTAACCTTTTTTTGTTTTCAGTTCTGCCATTTTAAAGTAAGAGTGATAATATTTATTTCATAGCTTCTGTGTGTATATAAAGCGTGTGTATATAAAGTATATAGTATCTGGTATTTGGTAAGTTATGGATAAATATTAGATCCTTATTATGATACTTTTGATAATCGAATCCCTTTGTAAACTTCATAGTTATTTAAACTTAACACTTTTATAATTATAATATTACCTAATAATTTTTGCTTGAGTCTTATCCTCTCTGTTTCTTTCATGGTCCAGTATTTAGATTCTTAACTAGTCTTGCCACTTCCTATTGCAATATGAGTATTCTATTCCACATCTCTTTGTGGCAGCTTAACTTTGCAATTTTCTTCTCAACTCTGCTCTGGACCTTTCCTCAGAACTCACGTTCATAATAAACATAGTATGAGGACATTATGGGTATATGCAGGATCTACCATTATTTAAAGAACAGGAAAAAATTTTAAATTTACCTACCTAATTGGAATATAATTTAGTTAACATATTACATAAAAAGATAAGTAGGAAATATCCTACAGAAAATTATTTTTGATTATTTGTTTTTGTTAGCTAATGGAAAACTTGTAATTCATATTTCCTGTAAGTATGTAACAGTTGGGTTAAAAAAAATTTTACCAATAGTTAAGTCCAAATTTTTATCATAATTGACAATAAAAGCAATCAGCTATTTTTGATACATGATTGAATATCCAAACCTATGCTTAAGTATATAATTTCTAAAAAGTAATATTCAATATTTTTTTAAAGAAATAGAGAAGCAAATTTTAAAATACTTAAACTTTCTCTGGTGAGTTATAATTATATTTGGTTTCACCACCATTTGTTTGGGATAGTAAGGATGAAGTTTCTTGTGAATATTCATAGAAATTTTAAGATATTTCCACATTGTAGACAGACGCTTTACCATCTGAGCCACCAGGGAAGCCTTAAGATATATATATATACACACACACACATATATATATATGTAGAATATCTTGTTATGTGAAAGAATAGACGCAATACCCTTCAAAATTAATTTGTCTGAAATCAACACACATACTCACACACAGCACTATAAAACCCATCAGTGTTACATATATTGGGGCTCAGGGCAGGCTGCTCTAGAATTTGCTTCAGTGACACATTGATCATTTTCAGTTAAAGTCATGTAAGTAATGGTTGCTGCAAGAGGAATGCTTTGATCCTGCTCTCTGTCTCCCTGAAAGTAGGAAATAAATCTCCCATGTGAACTCTCCCTGTACTGAGGGTAGAAAGACGACCTTTTATCTCCACAGATAGGGAATTTAGAACCAAGACGCCTGTATAAATAAACATCCTTACTTCCTTAGTAATTTACTACCCAAGCCCAAACTTTAAATTCCTTACCAATTATGCACCCAAACCTAGGTTTCTTTGTTCTGTCAATTCCTCTTAAATTGATTGTTTCTTTGGCTCCTACTTAGGTCCCATTTCTGTGAGACCTCTGACCTCTGTGTCCCAAGTTAAAGTTGTTTCTTTTTCTCTGGCTAATCTGTCTTGTGTTAATTAGTCCAATCACAAGAACTCAGGAGGGGTAGACATGTATTACAAAGACTCTTTTTGTTTTTCTAGTTTGTTTATGGAGACCACCAGTCACCTAATGCAGCCATTACTCAGATGACCTTCTTGCGCCTTTTATCAAAAGAAGCCTCCCAGAACATCACCTACATCTGTAAAAACAGTGTAGGATACATGGATGATCAAGCTAAGAACTTGAAGAAAGCTGTGGTTCTCAAAGGGTCAAATGACTTAGAAATCAAAGCAGAGGGAAACGTTAGATTCAGATACATAGTTCTTCATGATTCTTGCTCTGTAAGTACTTTTGAGTCTTGCTCTGTAAGTACTTTTGATCCATTTTGATTTGGTTGAAGAAAAAAAATTTACTTTGTTAAAAATACTGTCATGGCACTAGAGGTGGGGGGAAATTTACCCTGTGTATAAACACAACAGCAATTAGTTGTTCCTTAGGATAAACCTGAATGTGTGTTGGTATGTGAAACATGCTAGAGGCTTTAAGAAAAACATAAAGGACTGGATCCTTGCAGCTCTTTTGCAAACTCACTTTAGTTCTGCAAGTTACTTAGTTTACTTAATCTCAATTCTATGCTTAAAATTCCTGGATTCTAAAATATATACTCCATCTGAGATACCTTAGGTCTTTCTGATACCTTAGGTTATACTGATTGGTATGTCTTTCCTCTTGCATATCTATATATATAAAAAAGAAAATATTTAATGATGAATTTTGGTTTCAATCATGAAAACCAAAAATGCTTTCATAATTTATGAAACAAAATATGAAATTTAGTGTTGTTAGTGACCATTTGGGAAGCTGCAAAAGAATAAAGGGCTTTTCCCCAATTTAAAGAATGAGAGAAATGCCTGCCAGCTATGACAGTATCTCATTTGATGTTGGCAGTGCTCTTACTTTTAAATAGTGCTCTAAAAATCATTGCTTTTACATTATAAAAATTGGTTTGGAAGTTGCTGTCTAACATTTTTGTACTAATTTGGGTATGCTATTAACCCACTGCACCATTTAATTCCAGAAACGAAATGGAATCGTGGGCAAGACCATCTTTGAACATAGAACGCAGAATGTGGCACGCTTGCCCATCATAGATCTTGCCCCTGTGGATGTTGGCAGTACAGACCAAGAATTTGGCATTGAAATTGGGCCAGTTTGTTTTGTGTAAAGCCAGCCGAGATACATCGACAATGAGCACCACCCCTACCATCAGTGACCACCACCATTCACGAGACTTTGACTGTTTGAAGCTGATCCTGAGACTCTTGAAGTAATGGCTGATTCTGCATCAGCATTGTATATATGGTCTTAAGTGCCTGGCCTCCTTATCCTTCAGAATATTTATTTTACTTACAATCCTCAAGTTTTAATTGATTTAAAGTATTTTTCAATACAACAGTTTAGGTTTAAGATGACCAATGACAATGACCACCTTTTTAAAAAAGTAAACTGATTGAATAAATAAATCTCCGTTTTCTTCATTTCAATGTAATGACAAAGTTGCTTAGTATTTATGAGAAAACCTTTCTTCCTGGCAGATAGCTTAAAGAGTGGGGTATATAAAATCACAACACGTTTATTTCACGTGGCTGCAATTGGAAAAATACAATTTTGTGACCTCTCATTTACAGATGATCAATTAAAAATGAAATCAAAATGTTTATCCTTGTGATTGAAACTGAATGCTTGTCTTGATATTGTATAACTAACACACAGACTCTTTAAAGAGAACCATGAAAAAATATCAATTTCTCATTGTCTTAAATGGAATGTTAAAGTAGTATATATTCAATGGGATTTCTGACCAAAAAAAAAAAAGATCTTAAATTTTTGTAAAATGTGGTAAATCTAGACTTCGTTTGCATTCAAATTTAAAGCTACCTTTCCATATATTGACTCAATCTATCAATTTAGATAGAAATTAAATGAGTATACCATTGAATATATTTGCACTTTCTTGTTTAATAATGCAAAATAATTCCCATACAACTTTAGAAACAAATATTCGGGACCCTTAGTTGAGAGTCTTCCACATATACAATCTCATCTTCCTAAAGCCTGTAATGAAGAAAAAGATTTAGAAACTCAGAGTTGTGGAGCTGACTCTAATCAAACGGTGATGGTTGGAATTAGAACATTTGGTTTTTGAACTCTCTTAGGAAAAATGACCCAACATTTTTTAGCATGAGCTACCTCATCTCTAGAAGCTGGGATGGACTTAACTCTTCTTGTTTATATTTTAGGTACTAAAAGGTGCTATGCGTCTGTGATTATTCCAAGACTGGAGATAGGCAGGGCTAAAATGTATTGTTATTATTATCCTTTAATGATGGTGCTAAAATTCCTTCTATAAATTTCTTTAAAAATAAAGATGGTTTCATCAATACCATTTGTGAAAACGTAACTGTTAGATTTCCCGTTTCTGAAAGAAGGGGCTTCGCTCTGCTGCCTGCTCACTGTTCATCTGTCATACTGTATCAGACTGTTCTGTAATACTTGCATGTTTCTTAGACTAGAACATGTAGGTCCCCTGATGTCTCAAGGATTTTTTTCCTTTAATTCTCTGTTGGCTCCATTTTTTATTTTTTCTTTAAAAATAAACAACTGGGACCATCCCAAAGGACAAGCCATGCACACAACTTTAGTCATGTATCTCTGCAAAGCATTGAATTAAATGCACGCTTTTGTCATGTCAATGGTTTTCGTTTGGTGGAATTCCTTTGAACATATTAGATCCATTTCATTTTCAGTAGTGAAAAGTTAGGTGCTGTGGTATTCTTTGTTTGCTGTTTGTTTAAAAGATAAAACAAATGCCTTTCATCACGTAGATACTGGCTTATAATGAAAATCAGTTTGCAACATCAGTCACAAAGGCAGCATGACACTAATTTCACCATCGATGCCCTTAAAAATCTCAGGGTAGTTCCTACTGATAACAAGAGAAAAGCAGCTAATTCTTCATAGTTGAATAAATTGTGATAATATATGTCTCAGTGTGTCACATATGAATTTAGCCTAAATGTTTTCAGAATTTTATCTTCAACATTTATTTCACAGTATTGTTTCTCTCCAAATTGGTTATTTTTTGAGCTCCACATCTTGAATATGAATATTTGAATATGTATATACCTAAATATTTGTGAGTTTTGTTTGTATTAAAATTTCCTCCAAGTTCAACCTATTCAAGTTTGTACAAGTTCAGCTAGAAAAGCCAGAAACATGTAATGATTCTCTTAAGTCAAAGCACTAAATAATTGCCAGCTATAGAAATATCACTTCTTATTTGGAGCTCGGGAATGTTATAAATAAAGGCTGTCCCAGACCATTCCGGGAGCCCTCAAATTTCTTGCCTGAGTTCCAGATATATAGGTTCCATTTGATAAGTGTACTGCTTTCCTTCATGTCCAACAGACACCTCCAAGTCTACATCACCAAAAGTAAAATAATCTGCCTCTGGGGAGGATGTGACCTTAATTTATTATTACTTTATTAAAAAATACAAATGAAAATTCACCAATTAACTGAAATGAAGAAAAAGGAGAAAAACAGCAAAGAAAACACTAACAAGGCCAAAAAAGTCCCAAAGTCATATAACACAAAATTTGGCAAATTATAGTCAGTTTCAATGTAACTTGGACTTCCCTGGTAGCTCAGTTGGTAAAGAATCTGCCTGCAATGCAGGAGATTCCAGCTCAATTCCTGGTTCAGGAAGATCCACTGAAGAAGGGATACGCTACCCACTCCAGTATCCTTGGGCTTCCCTGTGGCTCAGCTGGTTAAGAATCTACCTGCAATGCTGGAGACCTGGGTACATCCCTGGGTTGGGAAAATCCCCTGGAGACGGGAAAGACTACCCACTCTAGTATTCGGGCCTGGGGAATTCCATGGACTGTATAGTCCATGGGGTCGCAAAGAGACAGAACTGAGCAACTTTCACTCACTCACTCAATGTAACTTATTCTAAATTTAAAAGAGACTGAAATGAATTATACAGAACATCTTTTTTTCAAGTGAAAGTTGTCATACAGCAGAAAGCAAGGGCAAAAAAAAAAAAAAAAATCTGGAAAGAAACAAAATTGATGATTGGAAGCACCTCACTTAGAGTTTCTATCCCACCATGAAAAAAGAACATATCAAGATAACTCCTTTCTTTGAAATTATGAAAATTTCAGGAAAGACTAAGGTCAGTTCATTTCAGTCAGTCGTGCCCGACTCTTTGCCACCCCATGGACTGCAGCGCACCAGGCTTCCCTGTCCATCTCCCGGAGCTTGCTCAAATTCCCGGAGCTTGCTCAAATTCATGTCTAACAAATCGGATACCATCCATTCGTCTTAGAAGAGACTAAGAATAATTTGTTAAAAACTGATTTAGGGGTTGAGATCCAACAGTGGCAAACTAATGCAATAATTCTGCAAAGACAGCTAAAACCTGTGGAGTGTGGGGCATGCCAGTATATATATATATATATATATATATATTTTAAATCAGACCTGCCGGCTTACCCAAGAGCAGCTTTTCTTCCCAGTCTCTTTTATCAATGCATCATTTTACTCCATGTTTCAGTGTCAGCATTCCCCAGGGATCTGCCCTTTTCTCTTTACTCTTACAGGCAATACTCTCATCACTGGCCCCTATTCATACCATATCTATCTAATGCTAGTAGCTCCAATGTATATATACAACCTAAATCTTTCCTGAGAGTTCAAGAAATGCCTGTGTAAATGTTTAACTCACCATCTTCATTTGGATTTCAGAAGTACTTGTAGCAAGTGCCTGCATGAGTGCTCAGTCGCTCAGTCGTGTCCAATTCTGTGACCCTATGGACTACAGCCCTCCAAGCTTCTCTGTCCTTGGAATTTTCCAGGCAAGAATACTGGAACGGGTTGCCATTTCCTACTCCAGGGGATCTTCCTGACCCAGGGATTGAACCCGCATCTCCTGCATTGACAGAGGGACTCTACCACTGTGCTACCTGAGAAGCTTATGATGAGTTTATGTAGCTCATATGTTTAAAAATTATGATAGTTATATCTCAAAGCTGATTTATGTTCTGTATTTGCTATCTCTGGCAAGAGCCTCATCATTCATTGCCTTAGACAGGCCAGAAACCTGGTGGTTATTCCTGTCATCCCTCGCTCCCTTACCATGCCAGAATCCTTATTGCTAATATTCTGAATTTTGCTTCCTAAATGCTCCTTATTGCCCATACCCTTTGCTCCATCTCCATGGTCACTGTCTTAGTCCACAGTATCATTACTTCTCAACTGGGTTCCTTCAATAGCCTCCTAAAAGGTTTCCAGGCATTCTTGCCTTCCTCTGATCCATTCTTCCCAGAAAAGCCAGAGTGATCAACTGCAATATAAACCTGAATACATCACCTCACCCTCACCCACCAACCAACACAACACAGACACAGACACACCCTTTAAAAGCTTCAGTGGTTTCTTGTAGGATTAAGACAAAATTACTAACAGTCTATGAGGGCTCTGACATGATCTGACTTCTTACCTTTTTCTCAAGCTTTATTTTGTTATTCTCTGCTCGACACACAATGTCTTTCTGTCCCTTTCCTAAACCACGCTCCCCACCCTGTTAAAGGCCATTTGCATTTCTTTTGCCTGGTTTACCAGTACTCATCTTTCAGAGCTCTGTTCAGTGTTGCATCCTCATGAACTCCTGGACTCCTTACCCTTTATTACCTCCCAGATTAGATAACATCTCCCATTAAGAATTTTCTTGGCATCTTGTATTCTTTTCCTTATAGCACAAATCATGATGCTTTACATAATTATATGATTATTTGATTAATGTCAGTCTTCTCTATTAATTAAAGGACAGGGGGCTGTTTACAAGGATCCAACATATTACTTAGTATTTGTGTTTGTTCAAAATACATTCATTGGATGAATGATGAGAAAATTAATACTGTATAACTGGAAATGTATATTTAGGGAATATTAATGCTTGATTTATGTACTAGTGTGAAGCACATCTCATTATTACTATGGTATTATGATTACTGTTTCTATTTGTATTACTGAATAGAAAACATATCAGAAGAAATGATTCTATCCACAAAAGCAATAAGATATGTAAAATAAGGTAAAATGGGAATAATTGCTCCTTTTTCTCACATAGAGAAACTTGGTATTTGAAAAATGCAGTTTTTCCTAAATCAAAGCAAAAATTAAGTACAATCTTACTCAAAATCCCTTAAGATCCTAAAAGCATGAAACATGACAAAACCATTTTGAAGCTCATTGGAATAAAAAACATTTATTTTTTTAAAAAATAAATAATGATAAGGAATAAGGAAAGGAAGTGATAAGGAAAAGTGATAAGGAATCCACCCCAAACAGAAATGGTAAGACAAGTCATTGTGCCTATTAGATATGAAAAAAAAATAAAAAGTTACTAACCATGATGAAAGAAAAGTATTTAGACATGAATCTATAGAACAATTTAATATATAATTAAATTGTTGTTGTTTAGTCACTAAGTTGTGTCTAACTCTATGTGACCCCATGGACTGAAGCACAGCAGGCTCCTCTGTCCTTCACTATTAATTCAATAAATGGTGTTATAGTTACGTGATAGACATTTAACATTTTAAAGAATGGTTTCCTCCCTTAGTCCTTAAACCAAGACATATCCCCAATGGACTGAATATTTCCATTTTTAGAAACATCTCTAAATGTAGTATTTGCATAAGATATTTTCAGTAGTTTAATAATCTTGGAAATTTAAAAATATTGAATAATATAATTTAATTTAAAATCTACATTTTAAATCTTACTATAAAACTCTCAATAAGTGTGCTTAAGAGCTTGTTCAAATGGGGAAATTTTTTGTAATAACTATGACAGAAAAGACTTCATATACTTTACTTGCAAAAACAAGTACAAAAAACAAAATTATATATAGCTAATTCAGAAAGCCATAATATAAAGGCCAATAAACATGTGGAAAATATGTAATGTCATTAGAGATAAAAAATGCAATCAAAACAGTAAGATATTAAATTCTATCAGAATTTAACAAATACTAAAATATCTGATTTTGCTAGGTGTAAAAGAAGATGCAGGAAAACACATACACTTCTGTCTGTTTTTCTCACTGGACATGGAAAGTATAGTTAAAGTCATTTTATCAAAGTGGTTTACTTAGAGTTCCTGTAAACGTGAGTACATATTGCCACCAGAAGTGATCTGGGGGCAGGAGAAAGAACAGGATATACTGGGATATCTTCCAGGACCATGAATTTTAATAGATGATGAATGGATTAAAATATCATTTGTAAAAGTTGCAGACACAAATATAAAATAGAACAGAACTTAAAATTCACATAACATAATCAGTTTCACAATGGTGGCCAATTAATTTACATATGTGCTCAGTCACTCAGTTGTGTTCCCCTCTTTATGACCCCCTGGACTGTAGCTGGCCAGGCTCCTGTGTCCATTGGATTTCCCAGGCAAGAATACTGGAGTGGGTTGCCATTTCCTTCTCCAGGGGATCTTCCTGACCCAGAGATTGAACCTGTGTGTCTCTTGCATTGCAGGCAAATTCTTACCACTGAACCACCAGGGAAGCCCAATTAATTCACACTACTGCCTAAGAATCTGCTGTGAGTGCACGTTTTGCTTGTGTAGTTAATGTAAGAACGTTGGTACATATTTTTTGTTTGGAATGTAGTATCCAGTTGATGCTATAGAAAGACATTCTATGCTTTGGTGTTACCGTTTTATAATTTTGTGGGTAAAATAGACCAATATATCAACTGAATTGAGTAAATACGTAGTGATAGGTGATCTAAATAAAGTATGGATAGTGGAACCACAGAACTAAGCCATCTAAAGTAGGCTGGGATTTGGAGAGGAGGTGGAGCAAGGAAGACTATCTGGAAAATATTTTCCCTCAATGAGTTTTGAAGGATAAAGACAGTGTCTTGAGCAGTGAAGTACACCAGATGTAAAGAACATAAACGAGGGCATGCAGTTCTTAAGAGGAGATGTGGCTTATTCAGGGAACCCCATGTAGGCTGATATGGGGATTGTTTGGAAATAAAGCAGAAAGAGGAACCATGAAAGTATGTCAAGCTAAAGAGATTAAAAATTATTCTGAAGAAGTCTTTTTTTTTTCTTAGGTAACTATTTTTGGTTCTCAGCTGGGTGTGTAATCATACTCTCCAGAGGGGCCTTGGAAATGTGTTCATGGTTATAACAATTGGGAAATATTCTAGGCATTTTGTGGTTGGGCTAATGATGTTGAATATCTTGCATACCAATCCCTTTGAACAAAATCTAAACCACCCAAAATATCAATAGAATCTTTATTGCAAAATACTGAAGTTTTAAGCAAAGAAGATACATATTGTGATTTGTATATTGGAGAGATCACCTTGGCAGCATTACTCAGGGAAAATTTTTAACCTGAGTGAGACTGACAACAGAGAGGTTAGTTAGAACAAAATTGGGGAAAATGAAACAAGGAATGAGAAGTCAATGTTACTGAGGATGGAGAAAGAGATGAACTCGAAGATATGTAAGAAATAGAATCAACAAAGTCTGATGCAAGAGTGATAGAGTGAGGCATCAAGAGATTTATATGAGCCATCATATCAAGGAGTTGTTAAAGCTTTGGGTGGAAACGGGATCACTCAAGAAGGATGTCAGAGGAGAGCAGTGAGCCAGAGCAGATACCGGGAAATGTTGCTGTTTAAGGGGAAAAGAGAGAAAGAAAAGTTGTTTTGCTATTACTAGGAATATTATTTCTTGGTTATAGTGTCCTGAACCTTGGTTATTAAAGGTATGACATGAACTCTGGAAAAGCTTGCTGGAAGCCTTCCTTGGTGCTTGTCAATAATGCAGTTCCTCATTTTTTACACTTTCATGACTAAATTCAAGAATACCAATAGAAAGAAATATGAAGAAAGATGAACGTTCCAGTTGAAAAATCAATCTAAACAAAGACACCAGTGAGACCATTATAATAAGGAACGCTGAAGATGAAATTGTACTAATTAAGCATAATCCTATATAATTCATGCTTTTAATTCTCTGCTGGATTTTATTTTGTAATTCATGCTTTTAATTCTCTGCTGGATTTTATTTTAATGCCATTAACGAACACCTCGAAAGATACTTAATTCATATAGATGCCTTACCATGGGTCTCTCTTATAAGTTAAAAAAATCAAAACCAAAAAAAGTGCATTTATTTTTTCAAGGAAATGATTCACCACAATTTAAGGAGTGTATATCAAAAGCCCATGTATATAAGCAATTATGGTTAAATGCCATCAATACTATAAGAAATTGGTCTGCACATATGTGAAGTAAAATAAATGTGGCTCCATAAGGTAAATAGAGGAAGGTAGAACTGCAATGTGAACAATTTTCCCAAGAGTTGGAACTGTTATGAGATAGATCTTATAATGAGAGGCAGCTGGAGATACAGAATGACCACCATTGTTAGTCACTTTAATGAGAAAAAAATGCAACAGAAATTGAAGACATCTGTAGTCCAAATGTAAGCCCTGAAGATTCAGATAGGAAGCTGCAGTCCAAACCCCTCCCAGAGACATCTGACAAGTTTCTCTGCCTAGCGCTGTGCTCTGTGGGTTCTCGCAGCCTTCACTCCTTCAATTCCGTGCTCTTGCTGATGCCACGGAGGAAAGTTTCCAGGTGTGTTCAAGACAAGATGTGAAAATCAGATCGGCATCATTTTTATCAATAGCACAGATGATAAGTGCCCTTCTGTTTCATTTCCTCTGTCTCTTCATATCCCATGAATTAATCACTAAATTAATCACAACCTTAGTCCTCAAAATTAAACCCTACTTTTCTTAAAACATTAAGAACAACAGGATGCCAAATCTGACTCTTGGTGATGCTTCCTCCCCATCACCCCTCCCATCACAGACTCACTGTACTGTCCTTTTCCCCTTTCCTTTGGAAGTTTTGCTCCCTAATGATTTCATTCTGGAGCCAGATGATTTCATCGACCATCTGTATAAGGATACTTTCCAAATCTACTTAGCCGCCCCTGACCTAGTATACTCCAATCAGCCACACATTTTATCGTGTTTGACCACCCTTCCAAATGAATCACTGTCATGGTGAACTGCCACGTAGAGGGTGGTGAGTAAGACTGGGGTTGTGTAACTTTCGACTGAGCTCGTCTGTGTTAAGTAGAAACATCTCTCCATGACTTCTGATGTCCTTCTTTTGCTGTCCTCATTTTTCCCTCTTAACCCAATTTTCCCAGCAAGTATGTCTACACTCCGTGAGTCTTTCCTCAGTTTAGTCTTTGAAAATAAATGTGCTCTTTCCCATGCCAAGGTTCCTTAGTCTCATCCTCTTCTTCCCCAAAATGTCCTTTCATCCTTCTTCCTTCCATGGTAGGTTTTGTAGGTATCTCCTCTTTGGCTATAAAATCTGATTCTGTTGCACTTCACTTCCCTTGACCTTGTGCATTCCTCAAGCAAAAGCCTTCCAATATTTAAAATGTTTATATGGGTTTACATTGAGATGCAGATTAAAGGAAAAAAAAAAAAGACAAAGCCTATTGCTTTGCTAAGCTCTCTGGTCCAGACTTTTACTTCCAGCCTATTTCTTACACCACCACATGAAACCCATGTTTCATCTGAAACCAGGCTAATATAAGCTGCCAAATATTTCACATAGCCTTTCCCAAGGGCCTCAAAGTAGACATGATGGATCCTTTCCTGTGTCCTTAAGTGCCTTAGATCTCTCTAACAAAACTTATTACTTTGAGTCTTGTGATAGGTTATTTTCTAAATTTCATGGAATCTCATTCTCCTTGAAGCTTCTTGAGTACTTGGTTCTGAGGTTTATTAATTGCTCAATAATGTTGTGGATGGAAATAAATAGATTTAGGTAGCCTGGATTCTTCACTATCCTGTGGGCATGGAATAATCATTCCTACTTTGATTTCTCCTCTCTTTTTTTCTTGTTTCCTAAAGTGGCTTTCCTTTTCTCTACAGTTTACCAAAATCTTACTCCTTTATTACACAACTCAAGTTTTATCTTCTTAACCAAGACTGTTATAACAATATAATCATCACTGGCCAATTCCTTTTCTCACCTACTAGCTATATCTTGGATGGTTGGCCCAGCGTAATATAGCACTTAATTGTTCACCATGTTGAAGGCTTTTGTACCTTTTCATATGGGTTCAACTCATCTTTTCTAGACAAGACATTCCTAAGGAGGAATCATATGTTATATTTCCCTATAGTGTTTGGCAAAGTGCTGAGAATGGAGTAGGAGCTCATAGTAGGTAATGTGTTGCTCCATTCATAGTCTCTCTTTAAAGTAAAAGCATCAGCTCCTTGAAATATTGTTACTGAGGACTCACAGGCATGCTCCTCAATGAAAGTTTCTTTCATTCAACAAGACTGCTTTATAGAAGGTCCTCCCACTCCCCACACCTTCCAGATTCTGGCCAGAGTCAATTACCACCTGAGTCAAGGATACGCAGATACATCCCTCTTACTGTGAATTATAACCACTCTGAAAGGTCATCTTGGTTCCAGAGCTTCTTTTGGATTGTCTCAGTGTCAATTATATGTTGGTCAGCCTCTCGTTCTGTTCAAATGTGACTTTCTCTGTCTTCTGAGATGATTCCCCATTAAATATGCATCTAAGTCGTCATCTTAGAGTGTTCCCAGGGAACCTCGTCTAAAACACATCTTAAATCTTTTTGTTATTTCTCCCACCTATTTAATTATGAAATATCTCCTTTTCAAAATTGAAACAAGCATCTTATTGCTTTCCCATTGTCACTAAAAACCGTGAAATATAATAACCCCCATTTATAAATTTTGTGGAGCACGTAGGGTAACCTTTTTTCTGTTAATAAATATCAGGTTAAAAGATGCCAAGTCATGTAGTGTATTTTAGTGAAAACATTCAGGAGTTTAAAGGAAAATATTTTTTGAACAAGATTTAAAGAGGTGAGAAGGAAAAGGAGGAGGATAAATATAATCACATAAGAATTTATTTAAAAAATATTGGTTATGGATGATTGCTTCTTTTTAATCTTTATGGCATTGACTCTACAAGTTGTTCTTCAAAAATTTCTGAAAACCTCAGTTGTGGTAAATTGGGAAACAAAGATATGGGAAGAGCTTTCATGTATGTTCCGTAATATAAAATATTTTCACTGATGTTGTATCAAGCTCAGGGAGCTATGACTCAATGAAGAGTTATGTTTGAACCAATAAAGTTTTTCACAGTTTATGACTCACTTTTAAAAATAAGTACATTCCTCTAAGATAGAACTCAGACAAGTAAAATTTTAACATAAACTAGATAAAAGTACAGTCACTTTGATGTTATTTCTGACTTTGGAGCCATTACTTTAATTTTTCTCTATATTTTTCCAAATTTTAACCCAAATAAAATTTTTTTTCCATGGATAAAATGGTATGGTGTCAAATGAAATAAGAAGTATACAAAACTGCAAATGTAGTTTATCACAATTATATCAGCATATATAAAGAAGATTTTAAGGAAGTATCCACTGATGTGAGATGAGGATAATTAATTTTTCTTCTTACTTTTCTCCAATTTTCAGAAATACTGTTAACGACTGAAGTGAAATAATTTTGCTTAAATGTTACCTTGAAGGTAAAGAGAATTGTTTTCACTTCTTCATCAACAAAGAGATAATAAAGTGATACTATAACCATGAATTAGAAGGTTTGATAATATAATTATTTGACATCTATAGGATAGGAAAACTGATATAACCTCACCTGATCTCGCTTTTTAAAATCCATAGTTAGTGGCCTTAGAATATATCAACCTTAAGTTTCCTTATCCTCTTGAAGTGCTATAATTCTGAAATTTAAGCAACAAACATTTTTATTCACTCGACACCTAGATCATTACACTTTCCTGCTTTCCCTTCATTCTTATTCCATCTCCTTAGCTGCTTCATCCTCACTTCTCCAACCAGTAAATATTCCTATATTCCAGAGTTCAGTTTTATGTTCTCCTTTCTTTCCACACTCAATTACTTTATGATTGCACACACTTGCGTAGATATAAAAACCATGCATATGCTGAACTTCCTAAATTTATTTCTCTAACTTGGACCTTTCCTCTAACTTTTAGATTTATATATAATTTCTAACTCGTCAAGTTTACTTAGGTGATTGACAGGCATTATAATTTAACATACCTTGTTTTGTAAATTCTTTTGTGGTGGTTTAGTTGCTAAGTTGTGTCCAACTCTTGTGACCCCATGGACTGTAGCCTGCCAGGCTCCTCTGTCCATGGGATTCTCCAGGCAAGAATACTGGAGTGTGTTGCCATATCCTTCTCCAGGGGATCTTCTTGCCCCAGGAATCAGACCTGGGTCTCCTGCCTTGCAGGCAGATTCTTTACTGACTGAGCTAGAGGGAAGCCCTGTAAACTCTTTTATCTTCTCAAATCTTTTACCTTGATCTTCTTGTTCAGGTATTCAATTGTAGCTATTAGCAATTCTCCAAGTTACTCAGGCCAAAACTTTTGAATTCATGATTGCATCTCTCATTCTCTTAGACCACACTTCCAATTTGTTAGCACTTCCTGTTGCCTCTGTATTCAAAATAGATCCATAACTCAACTACTTTTCATCACTTCCACTATTACCATCCTGGTGGAGGTTGCCATGATCCTTGGCCCAGATTATTGTACTACACTCCTAACTATTCTCATAGATTCTGCTCCAACATGCTGTTATCTCAAGAGAGCAGATGCAGCAACATTCTAAACCTATAAGCCAAATTGTGTCATCCACTTGCTCAATGGCTCCTCATCTCACTGAAAGCAAAGGCAAAAATCCTGAAAGCAGCCAAATGAAAGTAGGGTGGTCACATAATATTATCAAATCAGAATACTTATCAGAGTCCCCAGATCCTCAATGCTATGAAACATAAAAAGAATCTGCACACACTGGAGCTTTCCCAGGCAAACCTGGACCTTTGGTCATCCTTCCTATATTATGCCATACAATCTGTTTCCCTCACATTTCTTATTTATTTGGCTTAGTTGTGGCATGAGGGATCTTTCCTAGTGGCATGCAGGCTCTCTAGTTGTGGCCTACAGGCTCAGTTGCCCTGTGGCATGTGAGATCTTAAATTGTAGACCAAGGATTGAACTTGCATCTCCTGAATTGCAAGGCAGATTCTTAATCACTGGACCACCAGGGAAGTCACTCCCTCACTATTTCTGTCATCTTTTCTTGTACTAGTCTCCCATGTGCTAACTCTGCCTCAAACATGCTGCCTTTGCTCTTCTTTGAACCCACCAAGAACATCCCTCTCGCAAGGCCTTTGCAATTGCTATTCACTCTGCTTGGAATGGGGGTTTCTCAGGTGGCACTAGTGGTAAAGAATCCACCTGCCAAAGGCAGGAGACAGACGAAGGTTCAATCCCTGGGTCGGGAAGTTCCCCTGAATGAGGCATGGCAACCCAGTCCAGTATTCTTGCCTGGAGAATCCCATGGACAGAGGAACCTGGCTCCCTATGGTCCATAGGGTCACAAAGAGTTGGACACGACTGAAGTGACTTGCCACATACTGCTTAGAGTGATCTTCAAGACCCTCAAGTATATTGCTTGTCTCATGAGAAATATTTGAAAACTTAGTGGGGATCTTAGTTAGACCATAAACTATATGGTCTTTAGTTCCATGAAATGCCGATATAGATTTGTGAACTATCTTCAATGGAAGTGATAAGTAAAGTTGTGGAAATAGATAAGACTGTCAGGGAGAGATACTAGAATGACTAATCCAGTCTAGTGACTGGATAGAGGAAGAAGAGATAGAGGAGGGATGGTCAAGTAATGGTAGGAAATTCACTTACAGTAGGATATTTTCTCAATGAATGGTACACAGTAGATGACCAAGTGGCTTACTAAATAAATGCATGCTCATGTGAAATAAGCATGAATTAACATCATCCTGGATGTACATAATCAAAATCCCAACTCAAGCTGAGAGTGACATTCTGAATATCTAGGAATTGGTGATAATTTATAATTACTCTTCAGTAATTTCTGAATTGCATTTCTTTTCCCTAGTGTGTCTACAACATGGGTTGCTTAGATTCCTTTTGTAGAAACAGTTTAATAAGCATTTTATAATAAACATTTTAATAAACATGTTTATTTACATGGTTAGAGTTTTAGTTCTAAGTTATACTGTTTGAGTTAGAATTTTAGCCCTCCCTCTTACTAACAAGGTGAACTTGGGCAATTACCAAAATCTCATGCCTTATTTTCCCTTTTTTGGTTAATATGAAGATAATAACCCCCACAGGATATTGAAGTGAGTGATATTAATGTGTAAAGTGACTAGGATGGTGCTTGACCCCTGGTAATTGCCCTGTAGCTGTGTCATTTCAGCACAGGACAGCCTTCAAAGCACTGAGCTTCCTCACTGAAGGTGCTGGTCTATGAACTCATCGTCTAGGAATTGGGTGAAAGTACTGTGGCCTGTGTGGTTGCTCAGCTAAGCTCTCCTTTCACCTGCACTGATTTTTTTGAAATTTTTTGTTTATAAAAAACTAAGTAAAACTGCCCCAGGCAGCCAACACCAAAGACATTTCGGAATTCAACTTTTTTTTTAAACCATGCTACCCTGCAGTTCTTCTCACTTCCTTTCTGGTAATCTAGAGATGCCTCTGGCATGTAATCCTGTCAACTCCATTGAAATTTATGTAATCCTGTCAACTCCATTGAAACTTAAGCTCCAAGAAGCTTATGTCAGCTGGGTTTTTTCTGCTTCCATCTCCAGGCTAAAGACACTTTTACAAGAAGGTTTTCAAAGATGCTGTCACACACTTGCCTTTCATTTCTAAAGACCTTGGTGGTCCACCCTGAGAACATAAATTCGAAGGTGAATGGTATGTTACAGATGATAAACCATTCCAAAATTCTATCTTAAAATTTTGAGCTACAGTCTCCTTTTGCCAATTTGATATCTCAAATTCATTTACTTTGGCCTGTCACTGAGGCCTGGTTCAGTCAACCAGCCATGTTCATAATCATAATCTTCCTAGAACTCTCTGTTACCCTGACATATTGATAAATTTTGTCTGATCTGGATTGCACAATTCTCCTTTGTCTAGTAACCTCACCACACACTTACACACATATGGCCCAAATTTTAGACAACATTAATTAGCTAAATTCTTCCATTCTTTTATGCATAAGCCTCCTCCTGAGGTTGGCCTTTTGATTGTTACCCCCCTGAAGCATTCTGGAATCTGACTTTAGTTATAAATCTGGAGACAATAAACAGTGGTGGAAGTGAGGTTTGGGGAGAACCGGTCTTTTCTCATAGGCATCTGTGTTTCAAGAGAAGCAGAATTATTACCAGACAGGAAATAAATGGTCTTATTTAAGAAGGCTAGAGAAACTTAATGTGAAACAGAAAAGTTTGAAGAGCATTAACCCCATGCAAATTCCTGGGTCCTCTTATTTCCCAATTACACAACAATCTAACAGTTAGTCAGAAAATCCATTTAGATTTATGGTGAAGTTTTGTGATCTGCAGAATTACAATTTATATTTGCTTTTCAGTTATCTCAGACTTCTACAAAAGGATGAGTTTTGAAATACATTTTAATTTATGTTTTTATTGTAGTACAGAGAAAGTCTATAGCTTTTCTTTCTGCACCTTGAGTCAAGAAGTTAGGGATTTGAACTTATTCTTTTTTTGTGCATCACTAGAAAAACAGCCATACCCGCATGAGTCCTGCACTTTCTCATGAAATTTGAATATATTTTTGTATAGCAGAGGCTATTCATCTTCTTAAGCCTTGGCTTCAAAGTGCAAATCACTCCAGGAAATCAGAGATGATAAATCCTATTCCCATGGACCACTGACTTCTCATCCCAGGATACAACTTGGATTTTCTTACACTGATCCCTAACCAGTACAAACATTTGATCCCCGAATTTTCCATTTTCCTGCTCCCTGCCATCAGTTCTGTTATCAATTGCTAGTCCAGTCAGGATTCTTAGTTGCAAAAACCTAAAACAACTTTGACTTATTTAAGTAGAAATGTAATTTATAGATTTTATTTGAAGTTTGGGAAAATTCAGAGAAAGCTATAGAACCCAGGTTCATAAAATGAACAAATATGAAGAGAATGTTGACATCCAGAGCCATCTTCAAAATCACACCCCAGAAGCAGCCTGGTAAAACCAAAGAACTGGGCACTGGATGCCATTTCTGTCACTACTGGCCAAGTTCTTTTAGGAACCTGGTTGTTGCTGCCCTGACTACAGCTATGACCACCATCATTCTTCTTACTTGTATTACTTTTCTTTTTTTTTTTTTTTTATAAGATTCCAGTATTTATTGTGATTAAAAAAATATGGGAATAACAAAAATGGATACTTTTTAGGTGAGATAAGAAAATATTTGATCAGAAAGTCAATATTATGGATTCATATATGTACAAATAATAATTTACACTTAATTTTAGTGTGATCATTGGCACAATAAATCCAGAACATTCAATTAAAATACATGTACACACTTATAGAGCTCCTAAGTATATCCACATCCTAAGCCCTGGATTCTGGAAATATGCCACGTTACATGGTAAGACATGAAAGAATTAAAGTGGCATTTAAAATTAAGTTTTCTAATCAACTAACTCTTCAAAAAACAAAGAAAAACTAACTCTTCAAAAAACAAAGATTATGGCATCTGGTCCCATCACTTCATGGCAAATAGATGGGGAAACAATGGAAACAGTGACAGACTTTATTTTGAGGGGCTCCAAAATCACTGCAGATGGTGACTGAAGCCATGAAATTAAAAGACACTTGTTCCTTAAAAGTAAAGCTATGACCAACCTACATATTAAAAAGCAGAGACATTACTTGGCACACAAATGTCCATCTGGTCAAAGCTATGATTTTTGCAGTAGTCATATATGGATGTGAGAGTTGGACTATAAAGAAAGCTGAGCACCAAAGAACTGATGCTTTTGAACTGGTGTTGGAGAAGACTCTTGCGAGTCCCTTGGACTGCAAGGAGATCAAACCAATAAATCCTAAAGGAGATCAGTCCTGAATATTCATTGGAAGGACTGACTGATGCTGAAGCTGAAACTCCACCTGATGAGAAGAACTGACTCATTGGAAAAGACCCTGATGCTGGGAAAGATTGAGGTGGGGAGGGGAAGTGGACGACAGAGGATAAAATGGTTGGATGGCATTACCAACTCGATGGACATGAGTTTGAGCAAGCTCTAGGAGTTGGTGATGGACAGCAAAGCCTGGAGTGCTGCAGTCCGTGGGGTCAGGCACAACTGAGCAACTGAACTGAACTGAACTGAGGATAGGTGGACAGAGTCTTGGCATATGATTGATGGCATTTTTATTTTTGAAAGTATTATTATTAATCATAGAGTGAATAAATTTCAAACTATAAAGTCAGGTATGTAAGATGATACTACTATTATTTACAGTAGCTAAAAAATTAATAACGTGTTGGTGGAGAAAATTAATAACTTACATTGTCCTGACCCAAGAGGGCAATGAGGTGGTGTTTAGAAGCAGTAGAAAAAGCCTAACCTTGCAATTATTCTCAATATTAAAGTCTGTTTTGCTAGAGCCAGCTTACTTTCTTCTAAATTACCAGGAATTTCCTCCTTTATTACTCCCACTTTAGGGACTCGCTAATTTACCATGTTACTATTTAAATAGAAGCCCTTGGTTTTCAACATGTCCCAAGTTCTGCTAAATATGATCTAAAAATCTGCAAGATTCCCCATTGAGCATTATCTCTCTTTCCGTCATGAGTTATATTATCTCATATTCTCGAAGGAGCATTATTGTATTATTAAGTGAGAGAGCTAAGACTCAATATGCTTTTTCCAGGAAAAATCACTGGAGTTCCTGAGTGCAAACGTACATCTATGAAAAGCTGACAAAAGCCAGGAATGTTTTATTATGATCTTTTATTATGGGTGTCTGTCAGAAAAAAAGATCAACAACCACATACAAGCTTACAAAGTTTAATTTCAACACATTCTCTGTGTTACTGTGACAAAAGCAGCCCCTTTATTAGTTTTTTGTTGTTGTTGACTTTCACAGGATGCAGGGAAAGTGTCTCCTGCAGTGATACACCAGGAAACATTTTTGACAGGAGACAAGTACAGATGGTGCAACTGTGTTTTGAATGCAAGGCAACAATTCTGACCTAGAGTTTTCAAAGTGAAAATACATTAGCACCAGACCATGTGTCTTTAAAGACTTGCCAAATATTGGTAAACTTGACCAGCAATGACCAGAAAAAAGAAAAGCACCTTTAAAAGCAGTTGATATTCAAGATTAATTATGGCTTCAAAACTATTTCTTTAAATTCTTGAACTACATTCTACTTTTTTTTTTAACCAATGTTTTAGGAACATAAGTTTTGGCATTTTATACAAATTTTTTCATCTTCTGGGACTCATAGAATTCATTTGTGTTTCTGACCAGGTTGAGGTAGTTGAAACAGGAAGTTCTTTTCTAATTTCTTGCTTGACTGTTTCAGAGGAAAGGTAATCTTTTAATGGTAAGCACCGTCATTGCTCTGAAAATGGGCTAGGATTCAAAGAATGTAACGCAGTGTTATTGGAAGAGTGTTGAAGTTTATTTATTATAGCACCATTGAGACATTTTGAAATTGAAATTGGTAAAAAAATAGAACAATAAGCATTTGAACTGTATTTGGTGTAATAGCAAAAACAAATATCCTTTTTTGGTCAAATTACACTTTTTTCCCCAAAATTTTGGAAATAAATAACTGGAACTTGGTCACTTGTACTGGCTGACAAGATTAGAACAAAAGGAACATATGGAGTGTGAAGCTTTTTCTGGGACTTTGGATAGAGTTTGGTTTATAAAAAGCAAACAGGGCCAATGTCCGCACCAAATTCTTGATCAGGACCACCGATATCATAGGGTGCAATATCTACAATAGGTAGTCTGACGGCCTTGCGTGTTTGATACTGGAAGACTGTTTTGCCCCATTCCCCAGTGTGTTTCTGTAAAAAAAAAAAAGAGCAAATAAAAAATGTAAGTGATAATGACATTACAATTATTTAGTTTTTCTAAATATTTTGCTGAAAGGGAGTTACCAACTTGCAATGTATACATATGAGACTTGCTCCAGTTCAAAGTGATAATCCTCCCAGCAGATAAACCATATCATTAACCAAAAGCCTTACAGTACTTCAGGGTAAACCCAACAGGGAGATTGCCACAGGCCAGTGCCTTCTCAGAAACCTCAGTTCCGATCAATACTAGCAGGTAGGGAGCTAGTTTACTAAGAAGTAGATAGGTCTCTTACATTGGAACTTGTGAGATATTATTAATATTAGGAATGAATTCTCCTTCTGTTCATAATGATAATAACAAAGGGTTGATTTAAAGTAACCTTTAAAATTAAAAACAGATTTTAGATTGAGATCATATGATGGCAGTTATGTAGAATGGATAGCAACCATCTAAATTATCTGATAAAATTTATATGATGGGTTTAAATTTCAATTGCTTTCATAGCAACTAGTTTTCACCAGGAGGTTGAGAAGATAAACTCATTGTTTGTGACATTTAACCTTCCCTGGAATGAATCAGTATTCAATATAACTCACACTGAATGCCATCTTTTGTTCACACTCATTATTTTTATTCCTTCTTTTAAAAATAGCATGATTAAATGAGCAAGCTGAGCTCATCATAAGACATGCTTATAAAAATGCTGATACTTACTGTGCAACCATCCTCCAGAACTGTGTATGTGAATTTGCTATTTCCTTCAGCCTTGAATTCACCTTCATTTGACCCCATCAGCTTCAAGGCTTTCTTTACATTCCCACTGGCATGATCCATGTATGCAATGCTATTCTTGCAGTGATATGTGATGTTCTGAGAGGCCCGGCTGGAGAGAAGTCGGAGGAATGCCAGCTGGACATCGAGGACATCTTCGGGAAGTTCAGGATTGCCATAGCTAAACTGTGGTGGGGAACAAATAAAGCTGATCAAACATTTTAGCAGCAATTATGCCTAATGGATTTATACAGAGAGTATGGTCACTATAATATAAATTGTTTATGTATTTTATCTACAACTTTTTATTGCATGTATAATATGTAATGTCAGAGTAAAGAAGATCTTAAATATGAAAGAAAGGTGATTGTGTATTAAGAATCATTTAATCTAATTTAGCTTTGAGAAACAAGTTATAATAGCTATCTGAGTATATACAATCTTTTGCACTTTTCTCTTTATTAACTATCTTTGCTTTGCGATGAACAAATGGGAGGAACAAAAAATTAGGGAAGCAAAGATAAATCAGTTAAAGAAAAATGGCGTATCTTTTCTTACCTGAAAACCACCCTCCATGGATTCTCCAAACCAAACATGTTTCTTCTCAGCGCCAGAATCTGTCCACCAGTTCTTCTGTGGGATAGTCAAAGGACTGGCACTTATGCACGTTTCCCCGGTTTCCATGTTACAGTAGACTTTAATAGCATCCAATTTGCAACCTTGGTTAGGATCAACCCAGTATTCTCCTGAATAGTCACAAAAAGGACAATGGAATTGGTTATGAAGTCCAGTAATGGGATTTAGGCCAAAATGATTTTGTAAGGCATTCATACTATAGTCCATCCAGTCACAAGGAGTCTGACTCAACTGGAGTGACTGAGTGAGGCATTCGCAATGTTGACTGCCAATGTATTTGTATTTTCCATATTTCCACTTTTTAGTGTAGCGTAATAGAGGAACTTTGGGATAGTTTCGTAATTTGAAAAATTTAGTAATTAGATTATTATAAAAACTGTTTCAATGAATATAGGTTACAATGATTAAATTGCAAATTATGCCTGCATCAAATTACAAATATTTGATCCTGAGAACAAAGTGATATATGTTGTTTATAACTCAAATAACTTTGTGATGATATGAAGAAATGTGCCCAAACATGATTTGTTTTAAAATTTCTACAAAATTGTCTTTAAATTTTCCTATATTGGCATATTTTGAATTTATGTTACAGTTTAAGTACATCTACAAAATTCATGTTTTCTTACAACATCAAGGAGTTTCAATTCAACTAACACTATTTAAGGATTATTCCTGCTATATAATATCTTCTACTCACAGTAAAATTTTCCTTTTCCCTAAATTTTAATACAGGCAGTTTTCTCTGTTATCTTGTTGCTATGAGTGTGAAAGTTTCCCCAACATACCACTCTGGAGTTCAGGATGGCAGAATTTCAGGTCCCTGCAGTTCCGTGCAGGGTTTTTACGGGACCCATCAGGACTAATGAGGCTTTCTATTTGTCCATTGACTGATTTGAGTGAGGTCATAATCTCATCGGTGTTGATTTTGAAATCTATCGGTTCATCTCCATAATATGGGGCAAAACCACCAGCTTTTTCGGCTCCAACACCAGCAATGGCAGCAACCCCGCCAGCACCACAACATGGACCAGGGGCACCAGGAGGTCCAGGAGGGCCTGGTTGTCCTGGGTGGCCTGGGGAGCCCTAGAAGGAGTAAGAACATACATCACTGATGTGTAAGAACATATGTCATTGATGTGAACTTGTTTGGTATCCACGGAAAAAATACATTGCTAGCCCAAGAAAATGTCTTACAAAGAATTAATACATTGTGTAAGCATAATTATTTCGATACAAGTTTGGGTTGTTTTTTGATAGAATATTAACCAATTTATCACTATAATCCTTTATTATGAGGTTCATTGAGTTCTACTGTATAGGAAGAAGTGGTGTTAGATCACAAATTTCACTCTATCGTGTGTTCTTCTAAGATATTAGCGATTCTAATGCTGACAAGTCAGAGGAGTTAGGATCAGGAAACCTAGATTCTGACCCCAGATTTATCATTAACCTTGTGGTTTGGGGTTAACCACTTAACTTTGTGTTTAATTGTGTAACCTGTGGGGTTAATAGTTTTCCTTCCATTTATCCCAAAGGCGTGGGATAGGAATGTGTTAGAAATGATGGTGTAAGCAGCAAAACAGGAATAATCACTGAAGCTGTTTGAGCAGTGGAATGCATCAGTACTTTAAACCTGTCATTATGATGATCATAGTGTGAGCTGTCTAATATGAGATCAGCACTGGCAGAGTTCTTTTTATTCACTGACCTATTTTCATTTTATTCACTGAGCAGTTTTCATTCTGCTATAACTGTTATCTGTAAGGAAGGTTTTCTTATTTTCTCCCTGTTGTGGGCAGTGTGGTGGAGAAAGTTTTAATGTGCTGGAGAATGTCCTAAAGTCAGTGTTCACTCCCTAACTTAAGTTCGGTAATTGTATTGTGTTTAACTAGCCATCTCAATTTTAAAATACTGCAAAGTGTTTCCGAAAATGTGCAGATTATAGCAAATTAAATACACATGTTTATAAGTAATGTCTTACCTCAGATCCTCTTTCACCTCTGTTACCTCGGGGCCCTGGTGGTCCAATGGGACCAGGGTGTCCACTTGTTCCATCCTTGCCAGGGGGCCCGCTAGGTCCAACAGGTCCCTAAGAAATGATCATGATATCACAATGCTAGAATACTTCCCTGCAGTGCAAAAATTTTAAAACATGGAACTTCCAATATCTCTTTCTTGTACATACTCTGGGGCCTGCAGGGCCTGGACTGCCGACTGCACCTTGGTGACCAGCGGGACCCTGAAAGGAAAGGAAGGTGCATTTGAGTGATGCCTTCAAAAAGCTCAGTAAACTGTATTTTCAAGGTCAGATCAAGAAACTTGAGGCTCGAGATGAAACAAGAGTTCTTTTTCCTTATTCTCCCCATTGTCTCATGCCAACTACTATTTCAAATAAGCCCTTAAATTGATTTCTAATCTCTTGTAGCATAGGCTTTTAGAGATGAACATTTTTCTATTATTGATCTCTAAGGTGTGCCTATCTCATCAGCGAAAATGCATTGAGAGGACTTTCTAACAAAGCGGACGCACTTACTGGAGATCCGGGGGCCCCCGGGTTGCCAGGGAATCCGCGATGTCCTTTGATGCCGGTAGCACCACGCTCACCGGTTTCACCTTTGTCACCACGTGGGCCTTGGGGACCCTTTACAAACACATTTCAAATTAGGATCATACACACACATGTCGGAAAAACAAATTAGAACTCACAACAATTAAGTCCATTTTATAATATTCTACAAGCTAGAAGTCCCATCGACAGACTGCGTAGGCGCAACTATACAAACTGCAGTGGTTGTTTCGATTTTGGACTGAGAATTGTATAGAGCCCCAATAATTGCCATGTATACACACGGCCCCAAGGGCGTTTTAGATCCTAAATTACTTTCTGTTTCATGAAAGGACAGTTTAAATTTGGTTCCATAGTTAGGTGTTTATTCATCCCTTTTTCCCGAACATGCTAGAAAATAGACTGTTTCCTACACCATAGAATTAGTTAAAATAGACAACAAACCAACAAACAAAAACTTACAGGAGGACCTCTTGATCCGGCAGGACCTGGGGCCCCAGAAGGACCAGCAGGGCCCTAAAATAAAAATACACAAATAAACAAACACAGGGGGAGGTGTTTACTTTTTGATATAGATTTGTTTTATTTAAATCCTAATCTTTTCATTGTGGGAGAATAATGGTATGCTTGCTGATATTACTGAAAGTTAGTATTACTTTTTCCTTACAAATCCTTGACCTGTTTATAGCTTTACCTGGGGGTCTAAACAGGAAAAAGAGAACATCCTGTTAGTTCAACTATATGTTGACCAAGCGGATATACACTTGGTATGATTAATACCATTTTGAATTTAAAAAATGAATTCTTCATTGACTACTGCCAGAAATTTCTCATATATCTTCATCACCACAATTGTCTAAGGAACGACTAGCATACAAAACTGTAAAACAAATGAGAGTAGATCTTTCGGTTGGCGGATATGACATTCTATCGTCTATCTACTGAGTTCTTTACTGCGGAAAATGGATAAGTAAGGAATGATGGTGTTCATTAGAACTCACAGTTTCTCCTCTGTCACCGCTCTTTCCAGGTGGACCAACAGGACCAGCAGGGCCTGGGTGACCAGGAGCTCCAGGGGCACCGGGAGAGCCGTTTTCACCACGGTCACCCTGTGGACAAGTTCACAGTTCCAAAATCGATCTGATCAGCAGTTATTGCTTTAATTACATCTATTAAAAGGTATAATTAAAACCTACAAAAAAAAAATTACTGTACTTGTGTTTATTATACCTTGGTACCTGGAGCTCCATCTCGGCCTGGCAGACCATCTGATCCAGGGTTTCCCTGATTAAAGAAAAAAAAATAAGAAAAGAAATCAAAATTTTTGGAACTATTTAAATACTATTGAAGCCATGCATTCTCAATGGGTAAAATATCATTCCTAAAGAGAATAAAAATTGGTTCTTGGGAGTGAAAAATCTTAGATGTGACAATGGGTGTGGCCCTGCAAGGGTTGACAATGCCTACATGGAGATGCAGTACACCTGTGATACTACAGTTTCACAGGGTGAGAGAGAAAGAAGTGACTGGGAAGCTAAAAAGGGTTCTTAGGAGAGAGGTAATAAATAAAAGCTTGACACACAGTAATTTAAGCAGATAATGAAAATCTACAATTTAAGAAAGGACTAATCACAGATAATATGCAGAATATTTTTACCCGGAAGGAATGCTGTAAACTGGGGCTTTCCCCATCCCCAACTCTTGTTTATTTAGCTAAAGGTCATATCCTTCTCCATTAATGATCATTCACTGCATAAATATTAAAGAACATGAACGGTTAAGGCTGAGTTGTAATAAATTGTAATAGAAAGAATATTCATTACTAGAGAAAGAAGGTGAACTTTGACATGTGGCAATATTTACACTTTTAGACCCAAGTAAGGCCAATTTGAATCTTGCTTAAATGTTATGGAAGGCAGGAGGAGAAGGCAATGACAGAGGATGAGATGATTGGATGGCGTTACTGACTCAATGGATATGAATTTGAGAAAACTCCAGGAGATGGTGAAGGACAGGGAAGCCTGGTGTGCTGCAGTCCAATGGGTCTCAAGGAGTCAGACATGACTTAGCAACTGAACAACAACAGTGTGCCTCATTGGATATTTTCTGAGAACTAGTACTTACATCTCTTCCAGGTTCACCAGCTGCACCAGCCAGACCAGGAAGACCCTGGGGGCCAGGAGGACCACGTTCTCCATTTTGACCACTAGGTCCTGGTTTACCATTTTCACCCTGTGTACAAAGAAATAAATTCATATTTCTTTCCAGGAAATCAATTAATATGATACTTTTAGATGTCTTTATTTCCCAGGGATGAACTTTGTATTATTCAATTCTTATGGAATTTGTTCCTAAAACTCCCTGCCAGAGGAAAAATGCTTTGGGGAACAAACTTCTTGTATGTTCTAACTTGTTCAATGAACCTGGATGCCTGAGTAATTACATTGATTATCATATTAGAATACATCCTAATATGAGGTGCATAAGTAGACATGGCTATTGTAAGAAAAAAAATAATGATTAATCATCATGAAACCACAGGTTTATGGTGCCCATTAGAATTAGGTTATATCGAATGTTTGGCTGTATTTAAAGAATACACATTTATTGGATATGTTCATATAAATCGAATAGACTTAAATGTTATATTGTAATTTCACTACAATATTATATGACTATCAGTTTAAAAGGGTGCTCAAAGTGTCAAAATGTGAGCCCTAATAAAATACAATTTTATTACCCTATTTGCTAAATGGATATTTAAGATGCTAAGCCCTAGGATGTTATAGCAGTATCAGTGAAAGAAAGTCAAGAGAATAAAATGAATTGAGTTGATGGATAATTGGTATCAATTAAAGGAATCATAGGTCTACAAGCTGAGATTATTTTCCCCTTCAAGACTGACAGTCAGCAAATGGAAGAATGCTGACAAGTTTCCTAACAGAGGTATTTGAGATGACAAGATATTTCCTGTGATATCAAACTATTTGTGTTGGTATTCACAGTTGGTCTATGATGTGCATTGTTTTTGGATTCCAGAGCCTCTTGATAATATGCATGCTTCTTGAAACTGAAAATATCAAGAATTTACATCTAATTACAGGAAAACTTGTTCATTACATACTTGCTATGGTCATATGTCTAAAGACTATCAGTCTTCATAAAGGAAACAAAGGTCCAGTGAAAGATAGCTACACTCACCTTTATGCCCTGTGGGCCGGGGCTGCCCCTAGCACCTGGCATGCCTGGTGGGCCTGCAAGACCTCGTGCTCCAGCAACTCCTGCAATTCCGAGTGGGCCTGGAGCTCCCTGTTGTGATGGACAATGAAATCTGGGTTACTCTTTATGTGACTATGTTTTCCTCTATTGATTTGTTATTGAAAATAAAACTGTTATTAATCAATAGAGCAAAGAAAGCACTCACCGGAGGGCCCTGAGTTCCAGGTGCTCCCCTCTCACCTGGTGGACCAGCATCACCCTTTGGTCCAGAGATCCCGGGGCTACCAGGAGCACCATTACTGCCAGGTGGACCTGGGGGACCATCTTTGCCTGGAGCACCACTGGAGCCTGGGGGGCCTGGGTTACCCTACAAAGAAATGTTTGATATTAGAATATTTTATAATGAAAAAGTACATTTTTTCTTCCCTCTTTCACCTGGATTCAAGTAATTTTATATGGAATTTAATAAAAAGAGAAGTTGCAGTGGATAAGTTTCTCACCCTATGCATATATGAGTAATATGCATATTACTCATATGTAAAATGAGTAGAATGCATATATGAGTATTCTTTATGGAATATATGGCTTAAAATTATTTTAAAAAGTACTTACATTACTGCCAGGAGGACCAGGAGGACCACGACCACCGGGGAAACCAGCAGCACCCTGCGAAATGATAAATATACTTTTGAATGTCAAAAATCAAGGAGAACAAATAATTAACTACTAAAACAAATATGAAATGTAAGAAATGTGGTAGGAACTGCATTCTATTCTGAGATTTATGGTTTGTTTTTTCCTCTTGGAATTTACATATAACTCACACATGAATACGTGATCATAATTTTATACTCTCTGTAGGAAACTAGGGCTTTCAAAGCAGTTTTTATACAGATTGATATTGATTAATGCTTTTCAATAATAGTTAAGACGATCATTACTTACAGGACCACCAGGACTGCCACGTTCGCCTTTGACACCTTGGGGGCCTGGGGGACCCTATATGGAATGGAGATCGAAACGGTCGATAGGAATAGCATCAAAATCAAAATTTGGGATTAGTGTTAAGCCTTTGAAAAATCAGTAACTCTGTTTATTATGACAATCATTTCACAACACATACAGTCATTATGTTGTACTTTAAACTTATACAATGCAATGTATATGTCAGTTTTATCTCAATAAAACTGGGGGAAAACACTACAATGGAAATGAGAACCTACATCAAAACACAAAAATAGTAACTCTCTGAGGACATGAAAATAACTTGATGGAGGTAACTAGATTGTTGGAGCCTAGCTTCAAACTCAGAACTGTATTCCTACAAAACCTGTATTCTTGTCACCATGAAAAGCTCTCTCTCAGTGTGAAAATATTAAATTATTGACAAACCTAAGTACTTTCTTTTAGAAGGCTTAGAAAAAGAGAGATACTTACAGCAGGCCCAGAACCTCCGGCGGGTCCTGCGGCTCCAGGAGGGCCTCCTTCACCTTTCTCACCAGGAGCGCCTCTTTCTCCTTTAGCACCAGGCTCACCGTTCTGGCCCTGCATTCAGAAACAAACACAGCCTGTGAGCTGACACCCTTCACGATGCACTGGGCTTATCCTTATTTTTTTCTTCAGAAAATAGAATTCTTCATGCAGAGAGATATTTTTAATCTATTTTTAATTTTTAAATTAATTTTTATTGGAGTATAGTCGCTTTACAATGTTGTGTTAGTTTCTGCTGTACAGCAAAGTGAATCAGCCACATTACACATGTATCTCTTCTCGTTTGGATTTTCTTCCCATTTAGGTCACCAAAGAGCATTGAGTAGATTTCCCTGTGCTATATAATAGATTCTTATTAGTTATCTATTTTATACATAGTTATGGATATATTTAGATGTTAAAATAAAATTGGAAGACTCTCTGAAGACATGGAAGAAACAAAGTCAATGAAAATGTTTCCATGATAAAGATTTCCCTGGTGGTTCTGTGGTTAAGACTCCATGCTTCCACTGCAGGTGGCATGAGTTTGACCCTTGGTTGGGGAATAAGGTCCCACACTCCACATGAAGCCACCAGAAAATAAAAAGAGTTTCCATGATAAAAAAAAAAAAAATTGTCCAGAAAGTGGTACGATTTCCATTATTTTTTATAAGGGAGAACCTCTCTCTAAGGATTGTACATTTCAAAGCAAGCACCAATAAATGCATTTGAGAAAGATGGGGCTTAGAGGAAGTTTTATTTAGTACCATTTAAAAATGGAAGAACTTTAATAAAAACTTTCAGAGTGCTTTAAGTCTAGGAGATCGTGTCAGTCTTATTAATCTGGTGTAAAGGCAGGCCAGGTGTTTTTGTATCCATCTTTTAAACAGTAAGAATAAAGTTCAAAAAAAAAAAAAAAAAAAAAGGAGGTGGATAAATGAACCCTCATAAGGAATGAGTGGCTGAAATAGACTAGAATTCAGACTTGACTTATTCTCCTACTATTTTTTAGTGAGATAGTGATTCTGGGCTATGTGACATGCATGTTTTAATGATCATACTTACAGGAGCACCAGGGAAGCCAGCAGGTCCTGGTGGCCCCTGTTCGCCTCTCTCACCCTTAAGTGAAAAATATCCTCATTAGTCACAGTGAAATATATTCCTATTGGGAGCACATGTCATCCTCTACATCATCTTATCTTTTCCTTTAAGCTAAGGAAAGATAATGTTAGTGTGCAAAGCTAACAGAGCTTAACCTCTAAAGACCTTTCCATTTTTCAATAAAATTCGAAGTAGCAATTTTTTTATTTTTGTAAGAAAAATAATTTGAGAATTTTGAAGTATTTAAAAAACCTAATTGTATAACTTCTAAAAATGCAAGGATTTAAAAAAATAAAAATAAGGTTAAAGTGTTTAGAAATCATTCAATTAGTTAAAAACATTTACTAAATATCTCTCCTGAGTCTACAAACACCGAAAGCAGAGAATTTTAGATCTAGAAGTAGCCTCGGGCAAAGATCCTATGGCTTTAAGAAATACTCTTTTACAAATGCATATTATTACTTATGCAACTTTTATATTTTTTTTTCCAGAATTACTTAGGAAAGATGGCAAGATTTGAAATGGTCTCACAGTCTCTTGTGAATCTTACTTTAAGAACTTTAACCTTGCCTTGCATGTCATATGATGCTAACAGGTAGTATCCCACCATTGAGACTAGGGCCATGGACAGAATGGCTAAAGAGGGAGGCACAGGTAGCTGCTGCCTGTGTGGGGCTCAAATGATGTTAAAATGTCTGTAACACTTACAGGGCCACCACGAGGACCAGCTATACCCGGAACTCCAGGGGCACCACTTTCACCCTTAAAAAAGAAAAAAAAAAATTGTCCTTCATCCAAACAGCAACAAAAGACACTTTCTGTTTCTAAACAGTGTTAAATGTTACCTTATCTCCAGGCTGACCAGCTGGGCCAGGAGGACCAATGGGACCAGTGGGACCCTAAAGAAATAGAAATATATTTTAATATTGAAGATGAGCAGCATCATTTTCCTTATTAATCAAAAGGCATATATATGGATATATTGTTCATCTAATAAGCTAGATAATGTGGTGTCCTTGATGGCTTGAATTAGATATTTTTACTCAATGTGAAAATACCACACAGTTTACTAAATACAAGATTCAGTTGCAATTTATTGATCCAGTTTTCTTTCTATTGCAGAAGATAAATAAGACATGATGTAAGATCTTACTGTCATATCTTTTAAAATTAAAGTGTACTGCTTTATTTAACTGTATAACAATTCAAAATATTTAATTTAACCAAAGTATTGTTGCACATATCAAAGTTTTCACATCAAAATTTTCAAATATTAAGGTTTACTTATATTACATAAATAAAATATTAGATTTTAAAATATTGGATGATGGCTTACCTATTTAGTCTGTTAAAAGTGAAGTACTTATGAATTTGTTTAAAGCAACTTCAGTAAAGATAATGTCTATCTAATGGCTTAATTACCATGTTTATTTGCTACAGTCATATCTAGGTGTTTTCTAATGTGAACAGAATTGATTGTAATGTGTTTTTTTAACTTTTATTTTGAAATAGTTTTATGGATTCATGGAAGATTGCAAAGAAACATACAGGAAAATTCTGTACATCTTTCTCCCAACCTCTCTCAGGATTGCATCTTACAGAATTATGGTATAGTATCAAAACCAAGAAACTTATATTTGTTCAATCCATAGAGTTTTTCAGATTGCACCAGTTACACATGCACTTCTTTTTGTGTGTATATGTGTATGTAATTTTTAATGCAATTTTATTCTGTATAACCTTGCATGACCACCATTACAATCAAGATATTCAAATATCCAATTACCATAAAACACCCCCTTATGTCATCTCTTTATAGTTATATCCATCTCCCTCTCCCCTATTCCTAACTTCTGGCAACCATAAAACTGTTCCATATCTCAAATGTTTCATGAACATCATGCAGTATGGATCCTTTCAAGACTGACTTTTATCACTCAGCATGATGTCCCTGGTGTCTGTCTGCATTGTTGCATGTATCAACGGTTCATTCCTTTTTATTGCTAAGTAGTATTCCATGGTATGAATATACCATGGAATTTCAATGCTTTTTTTAAATGAAAAAGTTTCTTCATGAGCAGTATTGATTATCTTGGATTTTAGTGAATTACTATGACTTTAGTTTGTAATATTTATCATACTTTTGAGATTTTTCCATTCTCAGGTCATTGTTGAACTGTTAGTGACAGAAATCAGGAATTTTAACAATCATCAGTTCTTTTTAATGCCCTGAAGGTGGCAAAGTATGATCTAACTTATAAGGAGTTTTTGGAAAAAATAAGATGAGGTGAAGGGCTGTTCCATACAACATAAATTTTGCTTCTCCCCAATTTGAGTACTCACCCTTGGACCATCTTTCCCTGGAGCACCATCGACACCTGAGCTGCCAGGCTCACCCTGTCAAATAAAAAACAATGGCATCAGATTAGAGGCATCTCCAATGAAAATATGACAAAAAGAGGAGCAACCCTCAAGAGTCACTGCAATGTATCATAGGTGTCCCGATTAAAAAGTTTCTCTAGAAATGGATTACTTTCCAGTAATGTTGCCTTCCTTTAACCAAAAAAGTCTGTCATATTACATAATTAACAGAAAATAGGTTGATACCTTGTCACCCTTTGGACCAGGGCCTCCAGGACCCCCTCTTTCTCCAGGCATTCCTTGCAGACCAGGTGTACCAGCAGAACCAGGTGGCCCAGGGGGACCAGCAGCACCCTGAAATTAAAGGAGAAATCATAGCTCACAAGAAAGATAAGGAATGCGTTTTGTAAAATCTAAGTGAATTAAATTGGGTGGGGGAGTTACCTTTCCTCCTTCGGGACCAGGGGGGCCAGGTCCACCTCTAGGTCCAGGGGGCCCTCCTGCTCCTGGAGGTCCGCGTTCACCGGGAGCACCAGAATCACCCTGTAGGAGGAAAACAGAAAATCCCTGTTAGGAAACTCAGGCTTAAAACCAAACAAAAACACCCTACATTGTATTATTTTGATACAGATCACAATGCTCTTAACTTTTGAATAATCTGGAAATTTTAACAATTATAAACTGCATTTGATCAATTGAGTGAAAAATGGAAACATAAGCTGAGTTACTCTAAGCAAAGGAATTTTTATACCTGGCCTGATGAGCTAGCTTTGACACTTTTATTATTATTTTATCACGAGGGGAAAATTTGAAAGGTTTTCTCTCAAAACCGTTTTCCTGTAGAGAAGCAATGCACTAGAAAGGTTTTCTTTTGAAATTTCAGGCCCATAGGTGACTCTACTTTGTTTATTCATGTCAGAAAATTCAATTTTCTAGATGATGCAAATTTAATGTATTAGAAATGTCTTGGATTACCCTAAATGTATTCATCAAACATTTTCAATGTTGAGCTTCTAAAACAGGAATATTTTGGTTTGATATACTAAAAATGCTGAAGAAATGAGAAAGTAGGTTGAAATATTTACCTTGCCTCCTGGAGTTCCAGGTGCACCAGACTCACCTTTGGGACCCTAGGACAGTGATGACATTGTGTGATTAGGCTTCTATCAGAATGTATGTTATATAAATAAATAAGCAAAATACACACTTGACTTGTTCAGTTTATCCAGTCATGAGCTATATTCTCTTCTTTAAGGTCCTTTTATGATAAAATTCAAACTTTTAATGGAATAGTTATGATTCAATATTTTTTTTTGTTTTGTTAATGAACTAACAAATAACATTTGTTATTTCAAAACTAAATGTTAAAACTCAGATACCGTGGCATGAAAATGTGAAAGCTAACCATTTATAAATGATTATTCTTTTGGCTTCTGAGTTTTGAAAACGTGACATGCAACTTACAGGTTCACCAGGTTTTCCGTTTTCTCCTGGAGGACCACTCGTTCCAGGCAAGCCCTATAAAGAATCATATTTGTATTGTATAATCACTTCAAACGTTGATTATAGGAAAGCTTCTCTTAGTATGTATGTTTCTGCAGAGTATTCAAAAAATGGTTCCAGCAGTCTTTTTAGGTGTAGAATATTTGTAGCCCTCAGAATCCTGTGACAGAGAGGTGATGTTCATATCTTAGAAACCTATGTTCATCTCCCTCTATTCTTTATGTTGTTGTATATAAAATTGAATTATGAATAGATGAATTTAGCTATATACATTTAAATTACAATAAAAATAAATATAAGCATACTGAATTATGTGAACTTCAAAGTAGAAGTCAGAGGCACACATTTTAAGCTTAAGATGAATTATCTTTCAGTGTCACAAAAAAATTGAAGTGTTGATTAACTTAACAAATATAGCTATCAAATGAAACTACTGATAAAAATAGGGGCCCAATGACATTTGATTAACAAATTCTTACTTGTAGTCCTTGTGGACCAGGGGGTCCTGTGTCTCCTTTGTCACCAGAAGGGCCCTATGTAAAAACATACAATGAGATGCTTCACTATAAAATATCTTTTCATATTTATCCACATATTTTTCATCTCATCAGGCCAACTGCTTAATTTAAAAATTAATGGTATGAAGGAAGGCAGAGTCTGGCTTGTGGAAGTGGTGTAAGGAAGACATATACGGCAGAAACTTTATTCAGTGTCAGTATTTAGCTAGCTGATTAAATAAACAATCTTCATAATTGCTTTGGTGAGCTATAACAATACAGTGGCAGAGACTGTATAATTCCCAAAGTCTTCCCTCAGGCCCACTCCCATCCACTTCCGTTTCCAGTTCACGCGAGGAAACTTACAGTAGGTCCTGGAGGACCCTGAGGTCCGGTCTCACCATTCTTTCCAGCAGGACCCTAAAAGAAAGCAGTTATGGAAGCAGAGATCAAGAAAACAGAAGTCATGGGGTTGGAGAGAAATGCCTCTAATACAACAGGCATTGCCTCAACTTCCAGGATCTAATGCCTGATGACCTGAGGTGGAGCTTATATAATAATAATAGAAATAAAGTGCACAATAAATTCAGTGTGTTTGAATCATCCCCAAACCATCCCTTCTCCCTTGGTCTTTGGAAAAAAATTGTCTTCCATGAAACTGGTCCCTGAGGCCAAAAACGTTGGGGAGCACTGTCAGAGGACTGGAAATGAGTGGATAAAATCTACATACCTGAGGGCCAGGACCTCCAGGGCCACCTCGTTCTCCATTTTTTCCAGGAGCACCCTAAAGAAGTAGCCAGTATTTACTAAATCTCAAAAGGAAATTATTCATTATCATGTTCTCTCATGTTTTTGATCTGCCCCCTACTCACACATGTATATATCCCCAACTGAAAACTCATTTCTAGACTAGGCTTCTGTAAGTGTTCTGCTCTTTGCCCAGAACTCCAGAAAAAAATACGTTAGCTCCGTTCTCACACGGTAGAGGGAAGCTTCTTTCTCATATACTCTTCTGTGCTTTGAAGTGGAAATCAGTTTGGGGCCATCTGCACCCCCATATGGAAAATAAAAGGACTTCCATCAACTATTTATTGAAGAAATGAAGGAAGGAACTCACATCGTTTCCTTTGGGACCAGGGAAGCCCATGACGCCAGGCTGACCTCGTGGACCAGGCGAACCTGGAGGACCGGGTCGACCAGTCTCTCCTTGGCTTCCCTAATAAGAAAAAATTATATTAACAGAAATTTCAAAAAGTCTGATAGAATATGCAATGTACATCCTAAAGCTATACAATATACATGAAGGCTAGTCCAAATTGTGCATTTAACCATTCTCTGGACTTGTAAAATGAGATGTTGAAAATGTACTTACAGGAGGCCCTGGTTTCCCATCACTGCCTGGTCCTCCGGGGCTACCGGGAATACCCTAAATTGAAGAATTCAGTCAGTCAGCTGATTTAAAAATGATAGTTAAAAAAAAAAACTAAAAAATCTATCTATAAAATTTTGAGATTTCCACTGACATATGTAGCCTCATGGAGAAGGCACTGGCACCCCACTCCAGTACTCTTGCCTGGAAAATCCTATGGGCGGAGGAGCCTGGTAGGCTGCATTCCTTGGGGTCGCTAAGAGTCAGACACAACCGAGAGACTTCACTTTCACTTTTCACTTTCATGCATTGGAGAAGGAAATGGCAACCCACTCCAGTGTTCTTGCCTGGAGAATCCCAGGGATGGGGGAGCCTGGTGGGCTGCAGTCTATGGGGTCGCACAGAGTCGGACACGACTGAAGTGACTTAGCAGCAGCAGCAGCAGCATGTAGCCTCATATTTACACACATTTTTCTGTCTTTAAATATCTTACTGAAGCATTCTATTTTATGCTCTTCAATCTATACCAGGTTAAATTTTCGTAAAATAATTTTGTTTCATCTGAGCTTACAAAACATAGTGTCTGACTTAAGTTATTTTTGAACGCTCTTCATTTGCTTTTCCTCTTACTAAATGACAGTGTGGATCAAACAAGTGTTTCTCTTTACCCTCAATCCTGGACCTCCAGGGAGACCATCTCTGCCGGGCTCTCCAGCAACTCCTCTGGGCCCTGCAGGGCCTGGGCCACCACGCTCCCCAGGAGGACCCTATGTAGTGAAATAAACCAACATATATGTAAAACAGCCTTCGTTGACCTGGACATTGATGGTACTGGGGCTGCAGCTAGAGAACTTCTTTTGGCCCCTTCAAGAGAGATGGGACATTGCCGACATGCTCAGTGTAAAGCACATTATCTATTAGCTTGCATAATATATTAAGGTAACTTTGATGAACATCACATGCTGAAGGAACTGATATTTAGTGGGCTTAGCAATATATTTTGGTGCATATAAAATAAAATATCTTGATGTCATGAAATCTGATTTATATTGCACTTCAGAGTTTTCGAAGAACTTTCAGACACTTTAATTTATTCTTGTAATTATATTGAGATAAATAATTCCTAGTTGAAAGATAAGTTAAAGAGTTCTCACAGAGGTTGAGTAATGTTAGTTACAAAGCTAGGAGAATGGCTGAACAGGAGCTGGAATCATTGTTTTACATTGGGAATTATTATTATTTTTAGTTCCAATATATTTCTTTCAGATATTTAGGTTTTAATTAATGGGAAACTGTCAGAAGAATATATCTTTATATAGCACAAGCATTTCTGAAAATTGAAACTAATGTTCTATACCTTTTCTCCTGGAAGGCCATTTGCTCCAGCAGGTCCTCGGAATCCAGGCACACCCTGGAAATAGTGAAAGGCAAATATTTAAGTCCAAAACGTGAAAACTTTTTCATAATTCTCATAGTATGAGATGCTTCAAAATAATCTTTGCGATTGAGTACTACTCAGATTAAGAACAAACACAGTTGCCTCACCACGAAGGTGAAGTTCTATGATTGTTTTCCTTTTCCATGCCCATGGGAGACATACCCTTTCTCCTGCAGCTCCAGGAAGTCCATTTGCACCAGGTTCTCCAGGAGAACCATCTTTGCCATCTTCACCCTTAGGTCCTGGGATACCTGGAGAACCAGCTTCTCCCTGTGAAATGACAGAAATAATGACTGAACTTCAAGCACTTTTTTTTTTAACCTGCATAGTTCTTAACTATGTTCTATATTTCTAAGAAATAACTGAATCTGTTGAGGCAATACTTACGCGTTCCCCACGTGGTCCTGGGTCTCCTTTGGCTCCATTCTTACCGGGTTCACCCTAAATGGAACATAATTGCGGCTTAATAAACAGGGAGAATAGACTAACAAAATCATCAGCAGTCACAGCTGATTCAATTACAAAAACAATGAAATCAATATACATTCAATGGAATAAGAACAAAGAGCCTGTTATTTTTATTGTGAGAAAGAAGCCACACCTCTCAGACAATGAAGGAAAACAAACAAACAACTTACTGCAGCACCTCGTTGCCCGGGAACACCATTGGTGCCAGATGGCCCTGGAGGACCACGAGCTCCTATCAGCCCAGGAGCTCCAGGAATGCCAGCAGGACCCTGGACACAATCCAAGGACATTAACATGAGCCAAACTTGAATTTTCTTTTCTAAGTAACCAACTTAAATGTCTTATCATGCTAAATACAAAGGAAGCCAATAATGTGTGTTGGACTGAGATGAGGGTGAGTTGTGGGGACATCTTACCATTTCACCTTTGCCACCAGGACTACCATTACTCCCAGGAGGCCCCTAGAGGGGGAAAAGAGCATATTCATAATAATGCCAACAGTGCACCTACATTTGAAGCTGCTTATATAAACTAAAATAAATTTATTAATGGGTGTTGTGCTTTATTGGGGTAGGAAATGAAGACCCCCTCCAGTACTCTTGCCTGGAGAATCCCACAGACATAGGGATCCTACCAGGCTGCAGTCCATGGGGTCACAAAGAGTTGGACATGACTGAAGCAACTTAGCATGTATACATGTTGTGCTTTATAGAGATTAGGTGATTCCTCCAACTACAGGACAACACATAAAAAGATAAAAAGTAGCAAAAAAATGATCATTATCTGAATAAATTAAAGATAATATGCACTTGGACTAAATTATTAAATAAGTACATAAAGAGAAGAGTTTTTTTTGGTCTTGTTTTCTTTTCTGACTTTCTCTGATTGGTGATTAGTTTGGGGCATAGTCTTCAAGGTATCAGATAGCTATTCATCCTCTACTTCATTTGGTGTCATATAACCACAACATTCATAAATTCTAGAAAAGCACAGACCTCAAAAATGAATTTCAGTATTTAAATCAGTAATTTCAAAACAATATTTATCTTAGTAGAGGCATTGCAGAGCACTAAGCATTTTTTTTTTTTTCAAAAAAGTAGCTTTAATTGACAGCACATTAAAATATATGCTTTCATGAAATGAAGTGTAGCAACACTCGTCCTCTCAGTAGTTTTTGGTACTTACAGGGGGACCTGGAGCACCAGCATGTCCCTGAGGTCCAGGTTCTCCTCTTTGTCCAGGGGCACCGCTTGAACCAGGAGATCCTGCAGGTCCAACTTCACCCTAAGAGATGAAACCCCTAGTAGTCAGTCTCCCTTTCCACTTCTAATCTCTTAGCTAGTTTATTATTCAGTCCTGCTTAAATTCATCTCCCAAAGGCTGGAGTAGTATGAAAATTAAAGTGAAGTGTCATTAATCATAAAGGCAGAAAAAAATCATAACCATGTATACAACAGTGTTATCTCTGTTCACAGAAAGAGATTGGGAGAAAAGAAAAGACATCGGAAGAGATCAGAATACTGAAAGTCAGGGATAACATCCCCTTTGGAGTCAAAGACAGGGCTTCAAATATCCAAATAAATCAAAGAAATCCATTTGAGTATTAAAAAATCATTTCCAAGAAGCAATCCAATGATTTTATGAAGTCTTCAAGATATATTTTACATTTTTCTATGGAAATACATGCTTACCTTAGCACCAGGGGAACCAGGGAATCCTGCAGTTCCAGGGGGACCAGGGGGGCCCTAAAAAATGAAAAAAACGTTTCAAGATCTCTTAAGTAAAGGAAAACTCATATCACTGGTAAATAATGAATGGGTACATACACAATACAGAGGAAAACTGTACAGATAAAAACAGTATTATCATCAGAGATGACTATTATATGGAGAAACAATATGGCAGAATAAAATGAAAATTTTGATCCCCCTTTCCCCACCATTTATGCCATGAATTCTGTGACTTTGTATAGGTTGCTTAGCCTTGAAATGTCATTTGTAAAATAGAGATAGCATTATTATCCATCTTTGCAAGACTCTTATAATTGTCCCATATCCAATATTAGCCAGTAACTAACATTGTTAAGTACCATACAGATGTTAGCAACTGGCCAAGTATAATAAGGAGTATCAGAATTTTGTTTATGGACTTAGAGTTTTTAGATTAATTGTTCCTAGATTTTGTTTATGGGATTAGTGTCAGTTTGAATCAGATATTTATAAAAAATGTTGAGTTTTAGGTTTACAATCCATATTATTCCAATATCCAATCCCATAATCTCTCATTACACTAAGCACATCAGGGTTTGACAAAAAGTTGCTTACCGGTTGTCCATCACTTCCTCGAGCTCCATCATTACCTCGAGCCCCCTAAAAAGAGAATTTGGTCTCAAACATCTTTCTCTTTCTGAAAGGCTGCTCACAAGTAAAGTGATATTTTAACTAAAAGTCTGATGCAACTGAGTTGACTTTTCTTCTAGTGTATTAAAATCTGCTTAATGATATACTTAAAAAGGCAAATTGTTAAAAATTCTGATATGTACAGCAATGATCTGATGTAGAAAATTTGGATTCTGTGTTTTAAGAACTGAATGCAAGTTAATACATTAAAAAATCCTCACCAGTTAAACTATAAAACGCTTATTTGTTTGCTTATAATTATTGCTAATTATGGAGGTGACTTTAAATGCAACTTTATAAAGTTTTTTGCAGATTGTCATAGCCTGAAAACTAACCGAGATGCTTATCTGTGACTCAGATTGCAATTGTGTAATGTCAGTAGGAATACTCACTGCGGCTCCAGGAAGTCCTGGCCGTCCTCTCTCACCAGGAGCCCCTCTTGGACCCTAGAGGATAAAATTATAAGTGTGGTCTTACTTTCAACTAGACATGTATAAGAATGGCTGGGGAAGCAGGGAGGCAAGTTTTGCATTAGATGGAAGTTAATAATAAAGTTGAAAATTGTATGATAAGAAACATAATTACCATGGGTCCAGGAGCTCCATTTTCACCTGGAATGCCATTTTCCCCCTAGAAACATGTAACATATGTCACCGTTTTGTGTAACAGGAAAAAAATTTATAATTTTTTCAATACAGTATATTATAAAAAACATATGGAACCAAAGAAAAAGATTACATTAAGCAATATCAAATTTTGTAGCAATCTTATATACTGTAAATCTCAATTTTTGCATTTTAAAAACTTGAAGACTAAACAGAAGAAGTCAACATGTTACTTGGGGATACTTAGTCATTTCTAATCTAGACAGTTTAAGTTATCAGCTTTCATGGAAGCTTTAATAGAACATCTCAGTTATATCTCCCTATTATTTAGCTCCTAAAATGTAAAACCCAGGTAGGTTTTAGAAAAATCCAAACCCTAAAACATAAACCTTAAATATAGCTATAACATTTAAATAAATTTATTTATCAAAATGTGAGTTTGTTGTGATTTACCTTTAATCCAGGAGCACCAGTTTCGCCTTTCTCTCCATTTCGTCCATCAAAGCCCTATGAAATATAAAAAAGTAGTAAAAATATTAAGACCCGTTAACAATTCAGAATAGTTAAAAACTTTACATTAAATTTTTATAGCTAGCTTTAGCACATAGCACTCTTTTCAACACTGACATAAATGATTTAAAACTCTGTTAAATGCACTAAAGAACTGAGACATTGATTTTACAATAAAAAAAAATGTGATCTAATTAGAAAGTACAATTTAGTTCAGTTAGGAAGTTGCCTTTACTGTAGAGTAGCAAATATCTGTGTCATAAATTTTATTTCTATGAAGTTGATAGAATTTCCATCTAGTTGTTTGACACTACCTAATATTTTGCCTAGAATAAAGTCATTTGATTTGATCTGTAAATCATATTGACTAAGAATAGTTATCAATAATTTATTTTCATCTTTTCTGACAGTGGCAATGAGACACTTATTCTTTTACAAATATTTTCTGTGTACTTAAGTTCAGCTTTATTGATTTATGTAAAATAAGTAGTTGATTTTGTCAACAAAGTTGATAGATTTAGAAAATGAAAACACAAACAAACAACTAGTTGGAATTAGTCATTTTTGACACACACTCAATTGCCCAATAAAGTTGGCTAGGTAAATAAACACAGCCAAATGGAACAACTTAAGAGTTAATTTAGAAACTGTACTTACTCTATGTCCTTTCATACCAGGGAATCCAGGCATACCAGCTGGGCCTTTCATACCCTAAAAAAAGGAATAAAAAAGATATTAATGAATTTTCAAATAGACTCACAATCCAGTGTCTTCTATTTTAAAGTATAATTTAATCATACAATTTTCAACTGAAGACCATTGTGATTACTCCAACTAACTCATTCTATACTGAAGACTTACAGGAGGGCCAGGAAATCCTCGCTCTCCAGGTCGTCCGGGTCTTCCTGATTCCCCCTAGATGGAGGAGAAAATATATGGGAGCTTGTGTAAGAGAAAACCCACTGCAGCCAGTTAGTGAACTGATTACTTTGTATTTCTCTCACTGAAGATTCATGAACACGGTTAGGCTAAACATATGGTTGTGAGAAAAGATTCCTCAGCAAAAGGAATGAGGCGTGTTTCTCCCACCTTGACATAAACTCATCAAAAATTCAGGCATCACTCCAAACAAATATATGACCAACTCTCAACCCAGTGGGAAGAATTTGCCATTGGAAATTAAAAGGGAAAAGAGAATAGAATAATATTAATGGTGTTTTTTAAGTTTTCAAGTTCATAAAGCACTGATACCGATTTCTTTATTACAAGAGACAAAGAGAAGAAACATCTCTAGTTAAGTGATAAATTCATTGGATGAGGGGTTTTGTTAGTTTCGAATTTTAAAAATGGTATATATACCTATACAAATAGAGCATAGATATTCAGAGATTAACATGAGCTTAAATGTTATTAAGATAGTAACAAATTTTGGAGTAAGGTTTTTCTTTGAGATTCTAGAACATGGGATATATTATTTAGAACATTCCAGCTTGAATTGTACTGCATCCCCATGCATTTCTTAAAAACTTACATCTTTTCCAGCAGGGCCAGATGGACCTATAGCACCAGGAGGTCCTGGAGGACCCTGAAAAAAGGAAATAAAAAACAAATACATCTGTAGATTTTTCTGTTACAATCAATTTATTATTATAATTAGGTATATTCCTAGAAAAAAATCCTTTTAGAAAATACTCTCAATGTGTCTCATTATGAAAATGACACCTTGAGTTAATAGGTTACCTATATTAAATCCAATTATTACTGTTTATTAAACGTATTTTTAAGGAAAATTAAAAGTACCATGTATCTGTGTTTTATATATATTTATATATATATAATTATATATATATATAAATACATCATATATATATAACCCAAATACACTTCTACATTTTTGAGATATTGAACTTTTAAATATATAGGTATTTTGAAATATTAATTCAAACTAACTTCATCTTATTTACACAGCATGTTTTCTTGGTGGACTTTTACAACAAAATTAAGTTTACAAATTATATTTCAAGAAAGTCGACACATAGGTGAACTAATTAATAGATTAATTAATCTATATTTAACAGAACGAGGAGTTGTATTCATACTAGGAAGTGGACTGTTGTGGTGGCTAATTAGCCAAGAAATTCCTAGATTAAAATAGTGTCTCTAAGATATCAAAATGACTGAGTCCAAAAGATCTTTGGAACCAGTTAAACAATCCTAAAAGTACAGCTTATTATTTTAAATAAATTTGATAAATATTTTGTAGGTTATGTTTTAGAATATAAAGGTGGTTTCTATCTAAAACTGTCAATTTATTAAGTATAGCTATAAATGTTACTTACTGCAGGACCAGCTTGCCCAGGTTCACCGGGGGGACCTTGGTATCCTGGAGCACCCTAGTGGATAGAATAAATAATATGTAAATATTTTTACACTAACTTAATTTCATATGATTCATTTACATCTTGAAGATAGTATGAAATCAGAATTTGTGAATGTAGTCAGTGAATTCTATTCGTTTGTAAAGATGGAAACCAAAAATTTTCAGGTCAGAATCATCCATTTATTCCATTTTACCCACTTAATTCTATTGAAACTGCATTGTTTCAGACTTGAAGCCATATGACATGCAAATTAAGAAAATGATTTAATTTTGCCAAGCTTTTAAGTGCTAACAGTTGGTGGAAAGGAACTAAGCATGAAATTCCATCTTTAAAGGAGTGATAGTTTCTTGGTTGCTACTTCTGTACTTAACTGGGATTATGTCTGCTGGAATAGCAAAATTACAGCAAGATCTGTATTAACTTGACTCATATAATATTCATAAGAAAGAAATCGCCATGAATGGCTATACTTACAGGGGCACCAGGATGGCCAGATGTGCCAGGGGGTCCGGGTGGGCCAGGAGGACCCTGTAACACGAATTCAAAGGATAAATACAAAACAAATGCTTCTGAAACACACTTTATCCAGGCATCAGAGATGCCCCTGTTTGGAATGATAATGACATCTTTAAAAATGAGAACAACATACCTCATTATGCAGTAACTATTCATAGATATAATTTATTTTATTAATGTTAAATGAAAATCTCATCACAAAAACTTCATTTTAAATGAAATTCTCTCAGAGTAAATAAAAATTATAGGCAAATGTTATAAAACATTAACCTGAGTTCTCCAAAAGGGGCATTCCAAATCTGGAAAAATCTACATAAAATGCTATGAGAATCTCGGCAACACTAAGATGATGCTAGAGCTGGTGAAGAAGAACACTTTTGCCTGGCAGCCCAACTCAATGTTGGAAAATATTAATCTGCATACTATAAACACAAGTGTCTAAAAATAATGATGTAAATTAACCCAATATCATTGAGTTGTGTTGATATGAAGATTTAGATGTGTATGTAAGACTCACTGTACCTGGGGCAACAATAAATTATAATTATAAATGATTTGTCATTGTTCATAAATACAGATTAAATGAAAAATCTTCAGTTTTCTAGCATACTATTTATAAATACTGATAATAAATTTAGAAAATGAGTTCTTAAATTTTATCTTGTAATTAAAAATATAAGTATTAGATTTTTTTAGCTTTTTTTGTTTGCTTGTTTTTTAGTAAAAACAGTATGTCTGACTGAAAAATAGGATCCATAATGTGAATGTAGCTGAGAAACACGAGATACTGACATTTACATAGTTAATGCAATTACCATTCTGGTTTTAAAAGATACAAAAAATAAAAATAAAACCCAGGCTCTAAAACTTAAAAATTGTCTTTTTACTTTTTGCCTACTAAGCGTCTTTCTGTAATTTATCATATAGATCTAATAGCTGAAGTTTTATACTTTCTGGTTTTAGAAGCTTTAGAAATATGGGGTCCAATGATCTGGGCAGCAATCCTCCATGATCCCTGGCAATCCAGCTCCATGTCTCATTTACACAGTTACCTGTTTCTGGCAGTAAAATGATTACCTTCCCTGGTACTGTTCCTTCTAAGTGCTGTTCTTAAAAAAGGATCATTTACATGGGACACCATGCCTCAAGCACGCATGCCCACGTTTCAATGCTTTTATGCTATTTTCTTCTATCAAAACTCTAGGTCATTTACATGGAAGAAAACCCTTTGGGTACAGTGTGAATTGCTACCACTTACAGTAGATGAACTTAAAAGGACTTGATAAATTCTGGAAACATTTGTTATTTGATTTCAGGATTGGAAGTGAGATGAATTGTGATAATGGATTGTTATCCTGTGGATTGTCATCTAGATAGCAGCATTTAAATAATGAACAAAGATTAAAAGAAGATTCTGAACAACTCAGGTTAAAAAAGAAGAAAAGTGGAAGCAAAAAATAACAAAATTTGGTTAAAATTGGGAAATAGAGTGTAAGACCTAAGCGTGAAGGCAGGTGTGCCCCCTGGTTGTGTAAAGAAGGAAGGAATGGCAAAACAGGTGTGAAATGAGTCAGTGAAGACAAAAATGAATTTGGATAGAAGGATCATGGTAAACCTACCATTTTCTTTCCCAGCCTTAACAAAAATAAGCTATTTTGCACAATTCTGCTGTAATACTGTGTTACTAGAAGAACAACCATTCAAGGTTTAACAGAACGGAAGGCTAAATAATTCTCAGAAATGCTGACAAACACTTGTACATACAGCTGGCCCAGGATAGCCTGCGATTCCTCCTCCTGCTATTCCAGACTTGACGTCATATGCTTCGTACTGGGGAGAATAGTTCTGTAGCAAAGAGACCAGATAGATAAGATCATGTTGCTATGTAGATCATAGTTCTTTTCAAAAGCATTTAGTAGAAATGCATGCAACATCTATTCATTGATAGAAAGTTTTCTGCATGCCAGAGAGTGTATGTATGATTTAATTATCTTGCTCATTCTCTCTGTAACTTTAGATATTAGATGTCCTACAGAAATACTTGCCTATGCAATGCAAATTTTTTTCAACTAACTGTAAGCAATTTGTTTCTAAATAATTTGTTTTTATATGCTTTAACCAAGCATATCATTTCTAAGTGATATCCACAGCTTTGGAAACATAGGATCATAGATTAAGGCCTTGAGATCAAATAACCTGACTCTCATTTTGAGCAGAAAAAATGAAGATGTCAAATTACTTGTCCAAAATTACTGATACAAGTAAAATGTATATCTCCAGTTTTTTGTTAATGCCTAACAGATTCACCAAAAAAATAGACATCCCCATAGAAAACAAGAGGAAGAATAATGGAAAGGTTTATATTTTTATTGGATTGTTTTGGAGACTATTTTATTTTGAATTCTTGGCCTAGCAATGGATTCTGTTTGTTAGTATGATAAGAATAAGTTAGACTCTATCCTTTGCCTCCTGTTGATTTTTTTTAATCTTTTTTTTTCCCCCAACCTACAGTGATTTGTGTATGTGTTTTCTAATTCTTCCTAATTCCATGCAGCAGAAACATTGTCTTATTTATTTATTTGTTTACATGCAGAGTTACATGTAGAGTTTACATGCAGAGATAGTGGGTTGCCATGCTTTTCCAGAGGAGCAGGATGTGCTCTGAAGCCTGGGCAAGAGTAGTTGCATAGTCTTGCATAATCCTTTTGACTTGAAGTCATTAAGGGGTGTTCATAACTCCTTAACTGCTTTTGGTACAGACTTTCAGAGGCTTTATCATGAGGATTATAAGGGGAACAAGGCACAGCTGCAGCGCTTCCTAAATTCTCAGGGTTAATTCTTTGAGTAGTTGATTGCTCATTTCTCAAACATAGTGCATATATTATATGCCTGCTGAGAAGCTGGGAAATTTTATAAAGATATAGTAGCAATGGCATTAGAATTATGGAGAAAGTGAATTTACTTATAAAAAAGGACAGTGCCTAGCACAAACATAAGCACTAAAAAACAATTTGATAAACACATAAAATCAGAGAATAGATATAGGGATGCCACAAAAGTGAGATGTAATATAGACTAAAGAAGAGAAAATGAACCAGATAGTTTTGAATGGGTGATCTTTTAGTCCCAGAATTTATTACCTGGCCACCAGTAGGACATGATTCACAGATTCCAGGAGGGCCGGGAGAACCTGGGGAACCTGGTGATCCTGGAGGACCAGGATCACCATTTCGCCCAGGAATACCAGGAGGACCCTAAAAAAATAGAGATAAAAATAAAGAAAACACTGAAAAGTCTTAGTGATTTAAAATCATTATCAAATTGTAGCTTCTGTGCTTATAAGAAATCAATATATGTGATATGTTTTCTTGGGAATCTATACATTTTTAAACAAATGATGTAAATCATTTCAGTGTAATTTATTCCTTTGTATATTGACCTCTATTTTATTTTTCAAACTGATAAGAGAAGTGAAGACATTAGACAAAGTTTGGGAGATCAAATGCTTACATGCACAATTATGGTTCTCAGTTTGAGCTCTCATGTGTTATTATTTAAATATGTGATACTAAAGGAAATGTATAAATGATGAAAGTTCAAATATGGAAAGGTTATTAGAAGGAAAAAAAAAAACAAACTCATCAATGAACTAATTTCCTTTCACTGTTTACTTACTGGATCTCCCTTGGGGCCTTGAGGTCCTTGACCATTAGGAGGGCGAGTGGGCTAATAAATGGAAAAGATATAGATTAAACACAGAAAAAATTTTCCATGAAATATGTCCCAATTTCTTACCCTAAATCATATCTAACCCCTGGTTTTCAATAGGAAGGTTCATCTTTTACTGGTAATGCCCATTTGACTGTTTGCCAGATATTACCTTCATTTCCTTTCTGGCTCCTATGACATAGGAACTACTCATGAATATATACAGATTTTCTTTAAACTCACAGCTGTTGGAGGCTGTGGGCAAACTGCACAACATTCTCCAAACGGGATTTCAGGGTTGGGGCAGTCTAATTCTTGGTCGTCACATATTATGTCATCACAGAGAACGGATCCTGAGTCACAGACGCATATTTGGCACGGTTCTGGTTTCCATACATCTCTATCTGCATAAGACTGACCGAGATGGGAGCATCCTCCGTCAACAGCTGGAAAATGAGAGAGATGGTGTGATATTTCACATTAAAAAAAAAATCCAAAAATTAAACTACCAAGAATATTATGTTCTCCCTACATAATTTGCTGTAGTCTTAATTATGTAGTAATAATTAAAATACCAAATCTGTTTATTAACATCAAACTAGCACACCAAGATAAAACTGCCTTAGGGCTAGTAGATATTTTAATTTTGCTTGTAGTAAGAATTTAACACCAGTGGAAATCCCATGCTCACTTAAGCATTTATATATTAATTGTGCAATTGAAAAGAAGTTTTTCTAATTGCTATTCTTTGCTTTAGCTATAGATGGAAGCATTAAACTATAAAGATGGTTCTGTCACTGACTCTTAAGCCTTTCTGGATTTTATTAACCTAGTTGAGAAATTCAGGGGAAAACTGAGCTACTCTTGGCAACATAAAACTCTTCCAGATTCCTGGGAAAACCTCAAGAAGTCTCACTGTATGTATTGACTATCACTGTTAGCTCTGTTGGGCATTAATATGATATGCTACAATATATTGTATATCCCATATGGATGTAAAGTGGTCTCCAAATCACTAATTTTTTTTTAAACAAATATTGGCAAGAATATGTTAAAATAATAGGGAAAAATATGAATCATGACCATGTGTATTTGTGGCTTAAAATGGTCAAAAATTCACTTTGACCAAAATTTTAGACTTGTTTCCTAATTATATGTAGGGTACTGAAATTTCAGTGGCTATTAACAATGAATTGGCTTAAGGGTTGCCAAACTAAGAACTGGTCTCAATTTTTAAGGCAGTGGCTCTGAATTGTGGTTGAATACAACTTTAGCTTTTGAGGGCTACCATGATAACTTGCCAGTAACTGAGTAAATAAATCAGAAGTTACTAAATATCTGCAAAAATTTTTGCAAACGAATCATATACTTGTTCAGTATTTGTGTTTTTGTGAAACAGTGAAATTTTATTTTCTCAGAGCCATAATCTTTAAAATGCTTGCTGAAAGAGGCCTGCTTGGGAGAAGGCAAGTAGTTTGAATACACTTTTTGGTGCCTTATGGCCTAAAAGCCTTTGGGAAAGTCCTAGATTTTTCTTTCTGGATACTACATACAGACATGAAGCAAACCTTTCCAAGTTCCCATTTTTGTACCTTCTCCATACCTGAATTAATGTTAAATATAGGGTTGGCCAAAACATTTGTTTGTGTTTTTCCCATGAGATGTTATGGAAAAACCTGAATGAACTTTTTGACCAACCCAATATTTTGGGTTTAGAGGTTTAACTGACTCAGTAAAAATTTAGAAAACAAAGTAGAATTTTAGAAACTATGGACTGTACAGGATCCCTCCATTCCTCATTTCCATCTATGTCTGTACATACAACTTTAATGGTCTTGTGCTACACCTTTGATGGATTCAAGAGGTTTAAAAGTCCATTCTTACATGTTATAATTACCCTATGTGGTTTACAGCTAATAAAAGAAAGCATGATTTTTTCATTGCAATTTTAAGTAGGCAAGAAAGAATCTGTTTATTTTAAAAAGTTATTTTAGTTTCCCCTCCATGTTTGAAACAGATGAGAACATTGGAAAGAAATATTGTCTCGGCCTTAAAGGAGCATTCCTTTATACTTTGTGAGCATAAAAGCTGAATGCCAGAATGCTTACCTAATGTGAATGAAGTAGGCCTATCAAAATGGTGTTTTGAAAGACATGCTTAAGAGAAGTGCAATCTTTTTTCACATTATTTTATGAACAGTAAGGATCCAGACATTAAAGTTTTTTGCTAAGGAGAACTGACATCTTATACTTAGAACTAAGCTCACTGGTTTTCAGAAAAGGTCTGAAAGTTTTGATGAAAGATTGTTTAATAAAATTGCATGAAATACAGTCTTCAATGTTTACCGTGGCTCCCTTTTCTTAAATGAATTATTTAAAAACCTTCTTTAAATTAGCATTATATGGAGTGTTTCAACAGATCAGTTTTAGTTCAAGATTTTTCTCATTAATAATATGGCTCTCAGGCTTCTCAGCTTCTTTGAAAATAACATTAGTGTACAAAACATTGGCTACAGGTAGCAATATTGTATTGTGTGCTTGAAATTTGGTAAGAGAGTAGATTTTAAGTGTTTTCACCATGCATACACACAAAGGAAACTATGTGAGATGCTGGATGTATTAGTTGACTTGATTGTGGTAATCATTTCACAATGTGTATATATATCAACTCGTCATGCTGTAACCTTGAAAGTGAAAGTTGCTCAGTGAAAGTTGTCCGACTCTTCTGGACCCCATGGACTTATACAATCCATGATATTCTCCAGGTCAGAATACTGGAGTAGGTAACCTTTCCCTTCTTCAGGGGATCTTCCCAACCCAGGGATCGAACCCAGGTCTCCTGCATTGCAGGCAGATTCTTTACCCGCTGAGCCACAAGGGAAGTCCAAGAATACTGGAGCTGGTAGCCTATTCCTTCTCCAGAGGATCTTCCCGACCCAGGAATTGAGCAGGGTTCTCCTTCACTGCAAGTGGATTCTTTATCAACTGAGCTATCAGAGAAGTACACCTTAAATATATACAATTTTATTTGTCACTTACACTTCAATAAAGCTAGGAAAGAAAAAAGACACCATCAGTTTATACTAACAATTTTTTTAGTGCTTTGCCTTTGGGTCAAGAATATCTTTCTGTATTTAACACAGGGTCTGTGTTATAAAAATTAGGTACTGGATACTGATGATGTATTAAAGACAAATGAAGATGACAGAGCTAGGGTCAAGCATCTCGTATTTTTAATATCTTCTCTTCCTATGTTTATAATCTGCCTTAAAATTAACATAAAAATTTTCCCTTATGTATTCATACTCCTATGTTTGTGTCTCATTGAAGGTATCATCAAGCCTAGAACACAGTATTTTCCATTCCCTCTGCAAACCAGTAAACAAATAAGCATAATATCGATATTTAAATTTGTAAATGAATTTGTTAGAATTGGGGTTAAGCCCAATGTTACATAAATGGAAATTATTTAGTTTTTTGTTTTCAAATTTTATTTGGAGTCATACATGTGTGTTATGCTTTTTATAACATAAAGGTCTCAATATAAAGATTGAGTTAATTTGGTGTACTTTTAAAAAAATATGATTTGTTCTAAATAAAAGAAGAAAGTTGGAATGGTTGAAAAGTAAGAATTAATACACTTCTATTTATTGCCATAATTTATCTCTCATCCATTTGAAAGAAATTGGGCTCTCTTGAAGTCAGTTCCTATAGAAACTTGCACCTGAATGTCAGACTTTTCTTTACTGTTCTATCTCAGTCACCCTTGTTGAAAGAACAGAGAATTTTATGCAGTTCCCTTTAACTTTTTGTTTTGTGTATGACCAAATATGGTTGGCAGTATGTTCTCTTAGAAGCTAAACCTCTTACACAAATGTCTCACAGTCCTCAGTTTTAGGACCATAGCCTAGTTGTATGTGAGAAAATCATGACAGAGTCAAGGAAAAAAAAAATGTTTTGTTTTTAAAAGGAATAAAATGCTCTGGTTAGCCACTTGCAGTGTTTAGAAATAAAATAGAAAATGGAATTCAGAAACAATAGTCATCTCACGTTATTCCCTTCTTTTCTAGATATCTAAATTCAGAGAAGCTTTGATGAAAAGAAATGTTACATACTTTTGCAAATATGTTAAAGAAAAGGCAAATAATCTAATTTTTACTACTGCACAAATAGTAGATTTTCCAATTCCCTCCTTTATTGTTACTGCTTAAACTAAGTCTCCCTGTTCCAATGTATAACTAATTTTAAACCCCATCTCTCATGTCACTTTCTGTTTCTGAGTACAAAAAGCAGTCCTGAAATCAATTCTTTGTGGTCACATGACAATGCATTAGACTAAATCATCATCTAAGTTATTTAACAAAATGAAACTAATGTATGACATAATCCCTTCTTTGCCTCTTTAATTTTCTAGCTCTTTGGAATTTTAGAGAAAAATAAAATTGAGTAACATAATCTTATATTTTCAGATGTTCTTAAAAGTTTCATTTTGTTGTTTTGGTTTCCATTCTTCATGTAAATTTATGTTGATTTGATAAAATTTTACTCTTGTGACTAAACTATAATACACTGTAAGTTATCTTTGTCTTAATTCTAGTTTTGGAGTAAAAATTATATGCCTTGAAGCATCCAATCAAATTGTTAATTTAGCTTGAGTGGCAGGTTTAGTTTTTTTTCCTCTTCCCTTTTTACTGAATCTTTCTCAGAGAAAAGGTGTTCTTTAATCTGAAAATCTAAAAATAACAGATGTGATATGCAAATTATCATAACATTTTCCTGTTACTGTAGAAAGCTGAATATTTTGTAAGTGTGAACAAAAGGAATTCATAGTTTTCAACTGAAATATATTTGGCTTTTAAATTATACTAATGTTTGGAAAACATACATTTTTATTAAATATGTTTTGGCTGCTATTATTAATCAGAATATGTTAAAATATGTTAGATGAGTTAACAAAAAGGACTGAAAGAAATATCTGTAGACCTATGTAGATGAATAATTTCAATTTTAAAGTGGTTTTTGCATGGACAAGGTAGAGTCTTTTTATTCTTATCCCCTACAAAAAAACCAAAGACCAAGAAATTTTATGAATCATTTCTAGATGTTTTCTTGTTTTATTCCTTATAGATATGTGATTTTTATGTCTCCAATTAGAAATTTCCTTTAAGATTTTCTCCTGTGAAAAATAAAAATAATTAAAGAATTAGAATTAAAAGTGTCATATATCTAACAATCAGCCATTGCATTATAATACAATCTGATTAGTGACAAATTATAAGAATACTGAAGAAAACATATTCTACTTGTATAATTACAGTTGGCAAACATCTTTAAATTTTATGTCTGATAACCAAAATGCTATTCTTTACTTTCCTTATCACTGAATTATGAAGTATTTTAATTTCACCTTCCTTACAGTAATTTTATTTTCCAGTGTTAGTAAAACTCATACTAGGCAGAGTTTGTGCCTGTCTTTCCTGTGTTGCAGGCACTGTTCTATATGTGTTGCATATCTATCCTACTTAATCTTCCCACAAGCCTGCGGAGGTGGGTGCCATCATAATACTCATTTTACAGATAGGGAAGCGGAGATACACAGACAGGAAGTGATTTCCCCAAGGTTATAGGGTAAGAGGTGAAGCTACGATTTGAACCTAGGAAAGGTTATCTCTAAATCTGATATTCTTAGCTACTACATTCTATTCCCTTTCTGTAGTTTCAGGGGCAGGATAGGCTCTGTCCCATTATAATTTCTAAGTCCAGCAAATTTGAAATCAGAATGTAAAAAAGCAGGGTTTTCTTTTCTGTTTTTTTTAAAGGAATAACATTTTTATGCAGAAAATCTTTTCAATCTGGCCTCAAAACAAGAAGACAACATCTGGAATTGAATTCTGTTGTTTATTTTCTTCTGAACTTATGAAAAACAGTTTAATCTCCAAGACCACCCTAATGACATCCAGACCACCAACAGGATTAACTGGCACTGGGAACTCAGCATATGTTTTACTAGATACAGAAAACCAGGATCCTATCTGCAGCAACAACAATGAACATATAAGGCTTATGTATTCATGCAGAAAAATGTATATATTTAGGATGTCTAAGATTGAGTGGCAGCACATATAGTAACTAAATGAGTCATATTAATGAACTTCTACCTTCATTAAGAGATTCCCTTCTGTATGTGGACATAGATGAACATATCAGGCAGCTCCAGAGAGTTTCTCTGATTTTAACTGACTTGAGAAACAGTCCCTGTTTGCTCTCCTCCACACCAAATATTATAGAAAACAAAGTTTTGAAAAAATAAATGCCATTTTGCTGAAGCAATACTTTCTTAATCTGACTTTCCAAAGCAAATATAACTTCTAATAGGTTCTGGATCCTTTATCTTCAGTTTTTACATCTTTGGGGAGCACTAAGTTTTGCACTCTTCTTTGAACTTTTCATTTTGTTCACTAAGATTACATTTTAATGGCAGTTCTTGACCTCAGTCATGGAAAATACAAGGGTTGTATTAGTTAATCTGAAAGGAATCCATTTCTGCTGTGTTTTCATTAGGCGCAGACAGAAATTCTAGTGGTTAATGTAACTTCCCAAGCTGCAGTTAACAAATGATTTGTGTAAGACTTGCTATCTCGTTTTTTCCGTTGTCATCATGACATGAAACAGGCCAAGTTTCCCGTTGGAAAACTCTAGATATTTGTTATACCACACTACCCCTCTCCTTTTTTTTTTTTTTTTTCTTTTCAATGTGGAAAACAAGAGCACTGCACTTTTTTCTAAGGAAAGCTGTTTTACAAGAAACAGCCCTCTGAGACGTTTCCAGAAAGTTATTGTAGACCTGGAAACTTTACAAATGTTCTTCATGTCCAGCAAAGGCAATAACATCTTTCATCTTTAAAACTTTAACTCTTAAGCAATCCACTTTAATCACTTCAAGGTGGTGATCTCATTTGATGTTACAAAATGAAAGAACTGAGCTGCATAATCTTTGAACTCTGCGCCAGTCATCCACAGTGGAAACCATAGGGTTTCAGTAGATGGCGCTCTTCTCCCTGAGTGACTACTCAAAAGTCTTGCATGCAACTCTGTAGGTGTGGAACAGGGACTTTCGTGAGGGTTTTTAATTTCAACTCTACTCCTGGAAAACTCACATCCAACAGTTCTTGATTTTTTATAATGAGCCTGTAGATAAGACATCAACCCAAGAATCTGAATTAGTAAAAAGCACATAACCACAAGTCTTTCTTTCTTTACCAGAATTGTTTCCCTGGCTTTGCTCTTTTCTCTTATAATAGAGATGTTTAATTTCAGAATTTAGTCAGAATCTGTTTACTTATAGGCATTTAGGTCATCTGATGATGAATACTCCAGAGATGGGAAGAAAATGCAAGGTATCATGAATGAAAAACACAAAATTTTGTATCAGTACTTTATTTACTTGAAATTTATATTTTTACAGAACTGAAGATAATGTCTGGTTAAATTATAAAGGAGGCTCCTATTTAAAAAGTAGATGTAATAATTCAAAGTGTTAAACAGAAAAAAATTATCTTTTTTTTAAACCTTAGAAGTGCATTAACTCATGTATTTTCTAGGACAATATACAATTTTTTACTATCTCCTATGAATGACAGTTAAAAAACAAGAAAATTCAGATACCCTGGATTAAATGTTTGTTTTGTATCCTCTAATTACCTAAGATTTAACAGAATTTTTGTTCTAGTCTTAACCCCTAGTTATTTCCTAGTTGTGTAATCTTAGCTAAACCACTGAAACTATGTTATATATATGACTGACACTGATTGACGTGACCAATTATGTATTCTTTCCTTTTAAAAGTACAATTGTTTCTAGTGATTTTATGCTACATTTTTTCAATAGTTTGGCATGTTTCATTTTAAGGGCAACACAAACCAGAAAACTTGAACAAGCTTGATCAGTTACAAATCCCCTCTTAAAGCATAATGGAAATAAGCATAACAAAATAGACTCTTCTTTACCTGTGGTAAAGAACTGATTCTCTGAGTCCATTTACAGTGGACTTTAATTCTAAAACAATTAAATGCTCACAATTCATTATCACAGTGGAATTATCAGAGTAACAAAATATAAGCTGAAACATTAAACCACTTTTAACTAAAATAAAAGTTTATCTCCCTGCCCTAATGAATCAATATAAGTAATAATTTTTAATCCTTTTATTTACCAACTAATAAGCTATAACTAAAATACTTATGTCAAATATTCTAAAAAAATGAGAAACTTTACAAATATTCACAAAAATAGTTATATGTTATATGTGTAAAGTTATATACTGAATTTTGAAAATGGCCATAACATTCAAGTCCATTTCCTGTCTTTGAATATTATTACCATGTGTTTGTGTGTGAGTATGTGTGCTTGACAATATTTTATCAGTAACATACCTATTTTCTTAGCAAAGTAGTATTTAATATTTAAAATTCACAAGTAATATTGTAAAATATCATTCTAAGGTTATGGAATACAGCTGTGTAAAATTTATGTTGGCATTAGTATGCAAATGGTAACTGTCAGCCACTAGGTGGCGAGTCTTTGTATCAATACTTAAAACTTGGCATGTTTATAAACTACAGGAAATATAAAACAGATCACATTTCTCCACTGGTTCAAGAAAACATGTGAATTAAATAGAACTTTCACAGATTTGTAAAAAGACCAAAATTTTGTAAGGACCTGTTTTATGTTCCAGAAAATTTGTGTGAGTCAACTAGAAGTTAGTGTTTACTACGGCTGTTCTGTTTCTCAGGACATTTATAAGAAACCCATACCCCAGAACTATATATGAGTATTCTCAATGTCTTGAACATTCAACCACCTCCTATAACCTTCCTGTAGCTAATCTATCAGAAAGATTTTTTTTTAAACCTGTAAGGAAAATAAGATATCCTATTTTAAAACAATTTTTTTTCATGACAAACAAAAACAGTAAGCTGAACAAAATCTTTTTCAAGTTCTTTTAAGCCTAAAAGCAAAATTTCATGACTATTTATTATATTTTGAAACTAAAGGGAAAATGAAAAGAACTTATGTGATATAAAGATACTGTAGGTATTAAACACTTTTTCCCCTCTAAAGTGGGAATGAGAAGAAAAATAGCCATAACGATTATAAAAGATTGTAACCACCAAGCAACCACAAATATTTTGTCACTCTTTTGAACGAAATGCAAAAGTTTTGTAGTCTTTCCAGTAAATGAGAACTTTGTGATTTTTTTTCCCCCTGGAAATTAGAAGTTAAGAATTTTTAAAAAGGCAAAAGATTTGATTGAGGTGGGGGGATGTGGTAGAAGTCATTTGGTATTTTAGCCTAGGACTGGGAGTTGTGACATCTTCTGGGAGGATAGAATGGGGAGGGAAAGAGAGGAGGGAGGAAAGAGAGTTGAGAATGCAAGGGAAGGAAAGGCAGAGAACACAGGAGAAAGGAAGAGAGAAAAAAGATGGAGGCACATGGAGGACACTTGGGGATGAGGGAGAGAGTGACAGAGAAAGAGGAGAGGGAAGAGGAGACATGGGCTTGCCTAGGAAGGGGGTGGGGTGACAGTGAAGGAAAGACAAGGGGGAGGTGGAAAGAGGCCAAAAGGGGTGGAGAAAGGAAGGGAGAAGAGGAAAGAGGAGGAGAAGAAATAAAGGGAACAAAGAATATGGATGTTTCTTTTCTTTTGTGGCCATGGGCTGAATGTAACTGAAGCAAGATCATTGGGTGTGTCCCCCAACTTACATACACAACCTGTGAGGACATTAAAGGCATGATATTAAAATTGAAAAGCTGTTTTCAGACACGTGTTCACCAAAGCAATAGGCTTAAATGTAAAGTTTTTTATTATGTGTGTAGCAATGTAGAGACTTCTAGCATCTTCAAATTTAGCACTTAAAGATTTATTTGTATGAAAATTTTAATTCTAATATGTCAGATATTTTCATGACTCTGAGAAACATATAAATTAAAAGACATGTTTTCATAGAATGAAATAATGAAACATGGCTTCTAGGAAATTAGAACATGAAAATCACTGCTTGCACTTATTAGAATATAGAGCAAATCAACTTTTTGAAGTCAAACAGCACTAGCGTCTTTACCTTGTTTGCAGAAAAGTCAAACATTCTATTGAAAATATTTTCATAAATCTTCTCCTTATTAACATAAAAGTAGTTAAAATGAAGAACATGCAAAAACACTAGACCCTTAACAATAAAGTATTAGCAAATACATGTTCATCAACTATGTAAGGGCTTGAAACCGAAAAAAATAGAAATGATGAAACTTCTTTGCAGTTTGAACCTGTTTAAAGAACACTGAAGATACTGTTGCTATCTTACAGAAATATATTTGGTGATTCTAATAATATATAATATTTCCCTGTAGACTGTACTTAAAGCATGCTATTTTTAAATTATCTTATCTTACTGGGTAAACAATGCTTAATACTCTATGCTGACAAAGAACCCAGCATACAAAGGAGAGCATAAAAGTATTACAAGAGACCAATAACTTCCAGATTGCTTAGGGAAGCATTCCAAGATGTTAACAATCCAGGAGGGAAACTTTTTAAAGCCATTTAAAGAGTTTCCAGTACTGTTAACATGAAAACAAGTTAGTACAAGAACATCTTTATCTTCAACGACTGGAGAACTTTTAAATACAGAAATGACAATATTCTCTTTAAGCAAATATAAAAGGCACCATCCTGGTCAGTTCTACATTTCACAGCTGGGAGCTGACAGACAAAATTAGCATTTTGAGACAGATTTCCCCTTTCTACCTATTTGTAAGGAGAAGTAAAAACAAAAACCCCATGAAGTTTCTTGAAAGCAATACCTACTCACCTTCCTGTTGTGCCAAAATAACAGTGGGATGAAGCAGAGCGAAAAGTAACCAGGTCCCCTTTTGCACAAAGCTCATCATGTCTAAATGTCAGACATGAGACTCTTTGTGCAAAAAGGAGAAAAGAAAAGCAGGTCAGAGTAGCACCATCAGTTGTTCCCTGCCCTTCAGCACCGGGCCCGTCATAAAACTCAGCCACTGAGATTCCTGTGCTTTGGCCTTAAATAGGAAAAAGTTTGGCTTCCCTCACTTTCCAGCCCCTTTCTGAAATATGAGAGCAGCACCCATCCCCTTAGCAGTAAAAGAAATGATTAATATGCCTTTTTCCCTTATGGAAGACACAACCCACAAAGAAAAATGGCACATCTGGAGTTTGTGTGCATCTGAGTATGTATATGTTTGTTACATATTTTAGTCATGTGTATATTTGCATAACTTAAAATATATATCAAAATGCTCTGCCTTGAGTTTTAATAAAAGAATTACATGTGTGTATTTTAAAATAACCCTTCATTAACAGCTGCATAATTTTAAGAAATTGCCTGATGCCCATTTTTGGAGCATGACTAATTTGCCACCCTGATCTTCCTAGAAGATTTTTATATTGGGATTTTGCCAGAATCCCCCTTAACTCAATTTAAATAGGGAGCTGCAAAAGATTAACTGGAAGAAAAAAACCTCTGTTTTTCCCTTTCATTCATCCACCCACTCTGAGTCCCAGAAATTCAGTTTTAAATAAATGTCAAAAGACTATGTATCTAAGGTATGTTTGAATGGCACCTGAAAAGTTAGATGCTTATCTAGAGCTGTTTCTATTTCTCACAAATTTCTTTAGCCAGCCAAAGAGGGATTCCTTGTGAGATTTCAAATTTTATGCTGCTTGTAAAAGCTGAAATGGATTTTTCTAGAGGAAAATTTAGCCCTTCATGTCTTGACTGTGTAAGAAACAGAAAGAGAAAGAGCTTATCTGTGAAATATCAAAATAGTACCAGAAGTTCTCATTTTATCTGGATTGGTATAAATACTAGTATAAATATTTCCAAATTCAGATTTCCATGTGTCTAACATAGATTTTGTGTTTAACATAGCTTTTCAATGTATTTATTTCTGGATGTGGGGAGTAATTTCTGGGTTGTATTTGGAAGAAGGGCAGATACCATTTATAGGTCTTTGATAAATCTTTGCAAGAAAAATATGCTTATCCACAATACCAAGTTATTTCTAGCAATCAAGATGTTTCTTTATACCCTAATCATCAGCCCATATTTCCTTCATTTATCTCTATATTCTGGTAGAGCTACTCAATTCTAATCACGATCACCTGCATTTATTTTATTTTTGCCATGTCAACTTAACCATGCCATCTCCATGCCTGTATGTGCACATAAAATTCTCCCCACGTCACAGCAATTCATGGAAGTAACTCCTCTAATGCCTAGTTCAAAATTTTCTTCCATTAAACTTGTTTTTGTCTTCTTTTTCTTTCTGCCAATTCTTGTTACTCAATTTTTACTCAATTCACATAATATCTGCAGAATCCCAGGTTACGTCCATGCTATAAGCGAGGAAGTAGTACACAGGCCTCCCTATAGGCCCAGTTACAGAAAGCACACAGATGTTCCAATATAGATGACATCATCTGGTGACAGGAAAAGAAAACCAGTTGAACCAATCTCTTGTACATCTTCTGATTTTAAACCAGAGATTCACCACTTTAAAGGGAAAAAAAAAGGATAATGATTGAACAGTCATGAAAACAAGCTCTGCTCTTGGATCATACAGGACATATTGGGGGAAAAGACTGTTATATCTATCATTCTACCTCTCAGTCAACTTCATTTTATACTTTAAAAAGATCCCCTTGTGTTCAAACCAGTTCAGAAACATGGTTAAATTTTTCTCCTGGTGTCTTTGACACTTGCGTGAAAAAATTCATTATCTGTACACATTATCTTATTAGTTTAAATAATAAAAGTTGAAATGCATTAAATTTCATTATAATTGTTTTCTAATATGGAAAATTGGATATGTTAGTTTTAAAATAATGCTTTTTATGCCTTATTTCAGGGATTACACATACTGATTTCTACTGTAACTTTTGTCTTAAAATTCTCAGTTTGATATCTATTCAAATAAAGGTTTTATACCCATAAGAAAAATTCATGATCAATGGGCTCATTAGAAAAGTTAGTTGATATTTTGCACACACAGACACAAATTGTGTTTTAAGATATCCATGAAAGATCCAGAGATAAATCTCATACTCCAAATTTTCTGATTTAGCATTCTTCACCACCTCGAGCATATTGAGGTCCTGCACCAGGATCCTTTGTAGTCTATGTCCCCGATCCTATTTTTCTTCTTCAAGTCAAAATGTTTTATAATATGGTATCTAGATATGGATCTCAGTTGGTGTTATGACTGGGTGAAATACACAAACTGGTGAATTCTACTGTGCAATCCAAGAGTTGATGTCCTCATGGTAACCTAGACACACATTTCTTTCTATACATCCCTGATTTCTCTGATATTAGCCAGCTCAAACAGAACATGTCATTTTGCTCTCTGGCTTGCATCTAAGGTTTAACACAAATCTAAACACCCACACCAACTAAAGCACTGATTAATCTGGTTCTCCTTTAACAAAAAAGAGTGACTATAAAGATGAGGCAAAGCCAGGGTGTGGCAGATTATCAAACAAAAATTCAAATCTTTTCCAGTTCAGTGGAAAACAGAGCTTGGGAGAGATGCATAAGCACAGCTGTGATGAACTCAGTAGACCAGTGAATGTCAGCAGTGCTCTCTATAATAGCAACAAGAAAATCAATTACCTGGATCATGAAAAACACATGAAAATCTCTCTGTCTCTCTCACTTATATTGCTTCATATGTGATTTTCTTCTTTAAGCAAAAGAGATGCATTTTTAATGGACATTTTCTATATGCTTTCAAACCACTATAAAATGCTTAAAATGTATCTGTGGGAAGACTTACCTAAAAATATACTGAATCCATAGCAGAATTACAGCCTAAAACATGATAACTTACAATACAATTGTAAAATACAACATAAATTTTCTTTGCTACTACTCCTAGAGAAGTGGGTCAGTGGTGAAATGATGTTTGGAGAGATGTGTTCCTTTAAAAATAATTTAAACAAATACTAATATGCATATAGAAGAGCCAAAATGTGATTGCAAATGTCATGCCGCAGTGAAGGACTTGGGCATATCTAGCCATAGATTTATCTAAGATTGAAATTGGTAATGGGATGTAACAGGCAAATTTTTGAATGATTACTGTGATCAATTCTTCAAGACCCTTTAATGTCTTCTTATTCCCTGAAGTACAGTTAAATTGTCCCTTTATTTTTGTTTCTACAGAACTGTGTTGATAATCACTTCTCTTTAACACAGAAATTTTACTTTGGTACAGGACTCACATTTCCTTGATGCTTAATAAAACGAAATGTGCTCATTTTGGAAACACTAGTATCTCTGTTCTTATTTATTTATTTTTTAAATATCTTTGTTGTTAAGCCTGAGGTCCTGTATTTCTCTCCTTGCATTTTTCAGCTGAAAATTATCCCAAGATTGAACAGAAAGTTCAAAGAGGTTAACTGACTCTCAGAATTACTCATTGGAATTGGAATGGGAATTAAATAGCACATTTTCCAAATTTTTTTTTCACCATGTTTTCCACTTGAATTAGTCACTGATGTGGTAACAATATTTTTATGCAATTTAGGAACTTGGTGAATACATTTTTTTAAATGAGGGATTGTAAAAAGATGGAAAGAAGAGAAAGGATACTGTTGTAGAGTTAATACCGATTAAAAAAGGAATATTCTGATTTTGGCTCATCATTAATCTTTAATTTCCGGTGTTGCTGTAACTGTAAAAGTTTTAAGTTAATCCTTATTAATTTATACTGAATGATGGAGTTTAATCTTAGAGCATTCAAGAGAATTTGCATATGTGTTTGTTTTTCTATATGTGCGGTTTGTGTAAGCATACATGTATATATACATGAGCATATATTTTAAAATATATTCACATATGCTTTTAAAGTTTGACAAAAATTTGAGCAAGTAAAATTTCATGGAAACTGCCTTAATATATGTGTTTGAATTGTGAACGTTTATGAAATATTATAATTATTTCCTCCTGGAATGAAGTCTTTATATACTTATGTTTCAGTGATATTTGCCATCTTAATTTTATAATTATGTTTGAAAATTTATAGAAAATTAGAATCAATCTCATTACCTAACATACTGACTCATCTCAAAACAGTGTGATTATTTTATAAATTATGTTGTAATTTATAAATTATAAATTCTGTCTTAAAGATTCTGGGTTGCAACATCTCATAGGAGTTCAGAAGTTCTCTGTTGGGTCTTCAGTTAACTTAATTGTTTTCAGGATTGAAGCTCCACTCTGCAAATCCCACTAGACTCTCTATCAAATAGAATTTGTCATCTGAGTCATACTTAGGAATTTTCAGCAGTATCCAACACAGCTGCAATAGCTTTTCAAATGAAGCCAATTTTGTCTGAAGATAAAAAGAGGACCCAAATTACGGTCTTCTGATAGGAGCATGAGATAGGCCAAAGCCAAACTTATTGGATTTACATGCTTCAAATAGAGTAATTTTAATTTCTCTCAATATTTTTATATTCAGATATTTCATGGGGGGCTATATTTAGGGTTTTTAAATCCAAATAGTTTCTTAGGACAAAGAAATTTAGAGCCATGTGCTTCTCTCTCCCCAAATAAATGGAAGTAAATGTGGCTTTCCTAGGTGTAAATTATGACTGTTATTCTGCACAACTAACCTTTCTTCAGGTCAGCATTGATGTTCATGTAAAAATATTCTGCTTGATTATCTGAAGACTGTATTTTTGTCTATACATTAGGTCATGTTTAAAGAAGCTCCATATTGGTCTATGGAATAATTCAATATTATATTCTTGGTGGAAGAAAGCTGTGGTAAACAGGCTCCTTTTGTCCCAAAAGATTGAAGTGTTGCCCTTCAGAGTCTTGGCTTTCATGTGACAATGCCCATTTTAGTAGCTTTGCTTTGTGTGTGTGTGTGTGTGTATATATATATATATATATATATATATATATATATGTATACATTTTATTCCTGTTTATAGGCTATTCTTATTTTTTACTTCCACCCCCCTTTTTAAAAATCATGCACAGCAGTAAACCCAGTCCTGTGTCAGTCATAGGTAATAAATGTAAAAAAAAAAAAAAAAAAAGAATGGATTGGTATGGAATAGTTAAAATATTAGGCATTCTCTTTCCACCATCTTGGGACCTGTGGAGGCCTGCTGGGAATAGACTTTCTAAAATGCAGATATGTCTGAAAGGCTGTAGTCCAAGACTATTTCTCCTGGCTTAAGTAGGATCTCCAGAGCCAGACAGAGCACCACACAGCTCTTCTAAAAATTGAAGATAATAATCCCTGAAATAAAACTGAATTCTATTTGGGCAAGAATTGCTCTTTTGTGTACAAAGCAAAGAACACAGTGACTCCTGGTGGCAAACCAAGCAAAACCAAAAGAATCTGGGAAAAGCCATTTCACTTGTGTTCATGGAAACAGTGGCATGGTGAGTGCCAAATTCTGAAGCAATCTTCTGCTCAAGCCACTGGACACAGAATCTATGTGATGCTGTACCCCTCAAGATTTTAAACTTATTGAAAATAAATAAATAAAAGTGTGGGGGGAAGTTAGAGTTTAATGATATGGGCATTTCTTAAAATTACAGGACCTATACCAGGACTCCACCTCTGCCCTTCACCATTTACAGATGTTAGCTACATTTCATGAAATAATTAAGTCCAAACATCTGACTAATGAAAAGAAGCCACTCCAAGTAGAAAGTTTCCATATAAAAATTATGCCATCCTGATTATTCAAGGTGTTAATCTTTGGATGATCATACTGAGTAGACTCATGTTACTTTATTTCTATTCTTTCATGTCCAGTTACTGAATCCTTTGACCAACCCCATCCCAACACTCTTTTAGATAATTTCTGATATGCAATTCATCCCGATTCAGACACTAACTTCTTAACAAATCGAAGGCTCTCTTTTTCCAATACCTAACATATTTATTTGTATTTGTGCCTTTGCTCATGCTGCCTTTCTCTCTGAAATGAGCCTTCCTCATCTCTATATGCTTGACTCCAATTCAACTTTTAACACTCAAGATCTTTGATTTAGGAAATCTCTTTGATCTTCCCTGTTGAGGTCTTTCTCCTCCTTTTCTAATCTTCCTTACCCTTCTCATGGCACTTAGTTTCTTTTACAGTGTCTTATCTTTCTTGCTAGACTGAAAGCTACTCCAGGGCAATATTCAGGCTTATTCATCATTTTATACCCAACAGTAATGATTACTGGGTCTTACATACAATATGCAATAACATTAGTAAATGTTAAGTGTCACATGAGTTACAATATGAAACACTTAATCCAACAAAATGCATGTGAAGTAATCTATTTCTTTGTATTCTTTAGAACTGATGCAATTTTTAATAAGTTAATTACTTGCAGTATTTCCATCAACCTGAAAAAAGGAAGGTCACTCTTTCCAGCATAGGAAGTCTTTGGATAATGGGTTTTTAAAACTTACAGATGTTATGAATTTATTTCCAAAATTAAAAAAAGTAAACAATAGGACTAGTTAGCAAACAAATTGAAAGCAGTTGAGCTCTGTGTTTCCCACAAGTATTACAAGTAAAAAAGCATTAAAAAAATAATAATTTTTAATGGAAAGAAATGTAAGTAATTTACCAAGGAATATAAGAAAGAATGACAGGTTAATTAAAAAAAATTAAACAATTGAGCTAGAAATGACCACAATTTTCATCTCTTTTATTTTGGGGATAAAAAAATTTTAAATGGCATATAAATGATTATCATCACAAAATACTTTAAAGAGGAGTTCTCACACTTCTGAACTGTTTCCCTTCCTTTGACTCAATTTCCTTGCAGTCAAAATTTTAAAAAGAAAAAAAAAAATGTAAAATAATCAAGTCATCAAAAGACTGAAATTTCCCTTCTCTTTCACAAATACAGGCACCTCACACATAATGTAAGACATATGTTGAATGCTTGCTTTATTAACTTAAATTCCTTGGAGATGTATGCAAACGCCAGTTGGTTTAGTTGAGTATCCCTAGGAATATATAGAAGTCAGATAGTAGTATTATCAAGAGTAACCCTGTGTATAGGAATCATAATCCAGTTTTTGGTTGTTAGCATCAAGGTCAGCTCCAAAATGAGCAGCCTCATTGACCTAGATTCAGCATCAGGGTTGTATCACTCTTGATTGCTGCTTGGTGTGAGCTGAAACAGTCACTCCTAAAATATCAGTTAGGGTGTGACTGGCAATGGGAGGCCAACAGTTAAAGGTTAATAGCTGGAGGCATGATGTGATCAAACTGCAAAGGGTTGGGTAAAAATTCATTGACCCTCCTCATCTCCCAATTTGAAATGATGTACACAACACATTTGTGGTGGGGAAGGGAAGAAATAAGAAATAAATACATTTGCTATTTATTAGTTGGATGACTAATTGATTAAGAAGAAATCCAGAGCTAAAATAGGCTCTTGAATTATTTCAAAATATCAGAGTTACTATTTCCTATTTGAAATATAATCAAAAAAGGATGGATTCTGAGATCACACAGATTTAGTGGAGGAAAAGGGGAGATGATGCATCTTGAGAGATTTCACTGAAATTAACATCAAGTTGAAGGTAACTTTATATCTGCACTTTTTGCTACAGCAAACACCAGAACAAAATATGGCCAGACAGTCAACTGGGACAGCATGACACACCACTGGAAAAAATGATGTTGAGTGCAAAATTACAAGAAAAGTCAAATCATTGTTGAAGCCACGTTACCATTCCCTGCTCAAAATTATATCTGATTCTCTAGACAGTTCATTTGGAAGATTCCCCAAAACAAAAGCAGAGAAATTACATAAATGGTTTTCCAGGCCAACCTTTCTGATTTGTGTGCCGTAAGTTGCTTGCAGTGTTTCTCCAAGCAAGGAATCCAGGAAAATTTCTAGGGGTTGTGTATTTTGGAATCTCACCAAATTGCTAATGATTGCAGCCATACTAGTTAGCAAAGTCCTTCCTAGCAGGAAGACTTAATAAAAAGTCTTAATAAGAAGAAAGGGTGACCAGTGAACTAGAAGAAACAACAGAAGTGATGACAGGCACCTTGGGTACCCATGTGTACTGACCATGATGTTAGCTCTCTTCCTAGCAGTTTTTTTCCAGCACTACATTGGTACAATCAATTTTCTTCTCCTTGGCTAAAAAAAGGTGAAGAGAACACTTCTCATTTCCTCTTGTCAAAAGTTTAGAACTTAGGGGAAGTGGGCATCAAGAGTTTGAGATAAAGAAATCTTAAGACACAGGATTTTAAAATATTGAAAAACAATGCCAAAATATGGGCTATATTGATTGGCCACTTGCCAAAGTGACTCATTTTCTGGTAGTTATTTACTTATGATAATTTCTTTGATTGCTCATAATTATTATTTTGTATTTTCTGCAAGAATGAAAGCTCCTTGGGGAAAGGACTGGGTTCTGATAGTCACTGTTTCTCTGGCACCTTGCAGGTAGTCTCCAATAACAAATACTCAGTGAGAATCTGTTGACAGATGAGATGCTGAGAATTCAGTCCGATACCAATGATTCTAAGCTTTCTGATGGTTTCGTTATTTTTCCAGTGTAACTTATATAATTCAAATTTAAATGAAAGGCTTCCCAGTTCTCAACCTGGAATAGTGGTTTTATAAGATAATCATTCGGAGAAGGCGATGGCATCCCACTCCAGTATGCTTGCCTGGAAAATCCCACGGACAGAGGAGCCTGGTAGGCTGCAGTCCATGGGGTCGCTAAGAGTCAGACACGACTGAGTGACTTCACTTTCCCTTTTCACTTTCATGCATTGGAGAAGGAAATGGCAACCCACTCCAGTGTTCTTGCCTGGAGGTGGAGCCTGGTGGGCTGCCGTCTATGGGGTCGCACAGAGTCGGACACGACTGAAGCGACTTAGCAGCAGCAGCAAGATAATCATTACTCTGGAATAATAATATCCATCTGTAAAGTCATGACATTTTTCTTCATTTCTAATTTTTTTTAGTCCCCAAATAAAATCCCTGCCAAATGAAAGTAATGCAAGAAAACTCAAATAGAAGTTTATTAACATTTTTCCAAACAATATCTTATTTGAATTATTTATTTTGAATCACCAGCCAGAAGAGAATTCTTTTTAAAGCTTATAAGAAAATACTTGGCTTGTAAATGTTAGTTTGCCTTGACAAAGGCAAGGAATGGGATTCAGGAAGAGGAAGAGTGCCTGCCACAATTAAAATATTCTCAGAAATTGTTTTTGATTGTGTCATTTAAATCCTTATTCTTAAAGAATGTTGGGGCTTCCCTGGTGGCTCAGCAGGTAAAGAATCTGCCTGCAATGCAGGAGACACAGGTTTGATTCCTGGGTCGGGAAGATCCCCTAGAGTGGAAGATGGCTACCCACTTCAGTATTCTTGCCTCGATAATCTCATGGACAGAGGAGCCTGGTGGGCTACAGTCCATGGGGTTGCAAAATGTTGGACATGATTGAAGCAACTGAGCACATCTTAAAGAGTGTTAATGCAGAGAGTTTTAATCATCTCAAAATGGAATCTGAAAAATATTAAATATCTAATTCTTGATGCAGTTCCTGGCATGTAAGTGAAACTGTTAGTCACTCAGTCATGTCCAACTTTTTGCAACCCCATGGGCTGTAGCCTGCCTGGCATATAAGGTGCTCAGTAAATTCCAGTTTAATAAATGAATTATGAAGTGGGTTTTCATGTTTTGATTTAATTGGTATTAAGAAGGTTATTTTCATGAAAAAATAATTGTGGACGATTGTCTTATGATTAAAACAATAAACAAAGCCTTTAATAATAATAATAGTAGTAGTAGTAGCAATTTTTATTTAGTGTTTAGAATATATCAGCATTATTTTGGAGAAGGAAATGGCAACCCACTCCAGTATTCTTGCCTAGAGAATCCTGTGGACAGAGGAGCCTGGTGAGCTGCTGTCCATAGCGTCACACAGAGTCAGATACCACTGAAGAGACTTAACAGCAGCAGCAGCATTATTATTTTGTTTTATTTATATGTATTTATTTTTATACATATTTAATATAATATATAAAAATATAACATATATATAATATGTATATAATTTATTTAATCTTCACTACAACCCCATGAGCATGATGAATGCTATACTTGTTTTGCAAATGAGTAAAGTGACTTCCCGAAGATCACAAGGTTAGTGATCCCAGAGCCAAGATTCAGACCTAGGAAATTTGATTCCAGGATCCATTCTTCTGATCCCCATATATGAACAATAGGTTCAGTTTAGTAGCCCTGAATGCTGTCAATCTTTAGAACCATTATATTTAAATGAGTGTTTTTCTCTTCAGTGAACACTTTGGAGTAGCTATATTTAGTTCATTTTTTCCTCTTAATTGCATATTTTTTGAAATATTATTTTCACTGTTTTCATTGATGAATTCACTAAGAGTAGACTTAATTTTTTTTTTAACTACCACAAACAATTTGCTGCAATTTCTGGTGAAAAAGTAGGATTAAACAAGTCAAGTTGTGTAATACTGCATCAAAAAACAAAATGATGATAATGATTGGTAATGATTCCAATTTTCTTTCATGTCTCAGAAAATGATTTTAAAGATAATCCCAGAGATTAGATTAAAAAAGTGTTTTTTTAAATAATATATCAATTGAGGTTGTAGTCAAAGGTGTATTTTTTTCTGTTATATTAGTAAAAAGAGAATAAAAAAGAAAAACCTCTCAGTGTTTTATGGAATTTAAGTCAGTGGAAGAGTCTTAAAGTCTATTGTCTTGAATTGAGATGGTGTGAATGTACCTTTGAAAGCAGAATCTTTGGGTAGAATCTCATTCTTCTATTAAATTATATTTTTTAATATGACTTTTGTTTGTTTCAGAATCTGTTGGGACAACCCAAGTTTTATTGCAGTCAGCATTAAGCTAGGATTAGCCAAGCAAAACCAGAAAGTGAAAAATTGGGCTTTCCCTCCCCTCAGGGCCTGTCCACGTTGTAAACTGTACAAAATGATCCCATCCTGACAGTGCAGAAATGAACAGTTTCCAGCAAAACTTACATATGTGGCAGGGAGCTGTCCTGAAATGACATACTTAGACAAATATTTCCAAAAGGATCATAAGATTATCTTTACAACAGTATTTCACAGACTTTACAACATTTTTCAGCTGGGTCTTCTCTTTATTGATTTCTCTATCATTTTTTTTAAAGAGCTTTATTAATTTTAAATTTCTGCAAAGAAAATTTTTATGCAAATATTGTTATTTTGATATACATGTTGATTTAGTGCCAAGAAGCAATTGAAAAATATAAAAAACAGTTAGTTGGAGGACACTATGGATTATTAACAGTTAAAGCAGCTAACAAATTCCAATTTTTATTTGATTTTACTTTAATCCTTAAATAGACATGCTACTTGCTCTCACTTTATAAATTTGGATTTTCAAGAACATTGTCCACTTTCTACAATTTTTCCTCCAAATTACTTTCCAACAATTCTGGTAAGTGCCTCTCGGTGGATAGCAGTATTTCCTTGATGATTCCAACAGTTTATGATAAATTAACTAATTACACTACTCAAACACCTATTGTATACAAAGCAAAACCCTAAATTTGTTATGGTATAAACAGAAAAGTAATACAATTCTTAGCCTTATAAAGATTATACAATTTACTTAATAGTCAACAAATACTTTGTCCAAAAAATCCTTTATTCTAAGAGAATAAATTCATTTATAAAGTGATAAGTTTAAACATAATTTGACTGATTTATTTAAAAAAATCATATACTATGTGTTTTTCTCCAATTAAAAATGTGTCGGTTATTTACTCAGATTTGCTTTCCCCTCCTGTAATATGTTTTGTATTTCTACAGCAGTATCTGTTTTCCAAATAGCTCCCACAGAAATAGATGCATCTATTCTCTGGACTTCACAGAGTATCATTCTTTTTCTTAGAGCATATTACTGTAAAACACAGGTAAAGAAAACCAAACACTTTATTTTAATTGCACATAAAGTGGTTCCTATGAGCTATTTAAGCTCTCTCTGGAACTGATATATGGATGCTTTTCACCTAAAGATCATGCTAGAATTTTTTGTACTTTAAAATAGGGGATTATACCTTTTCTAGATTCATTCTTTTTGCTGTTATTTATTTTATTACATTTGACTTCATTTTGTTTTTAATTGAGGTAGCCTGATTCATTGATGTATAAATTTTGAATGAGATGCTTCAGAATGAGGCAATAAGCTTACAAACTCTCACTACTAGTAGGTGGCATCTACTTTTTCTATTGTATATAGTTTAGTGAAATGAACCTAGAAAAAGGAAAAAAGAAACTTACCTTCTCAATCCAACTAAAGTGTTTCTTATAGCAAGATATCAGAGAAATTCACATGAAAATATGTAGCAGTTTTAAAAATAATAAATATTGGAACTGTTAATATCCACAATCCAGAGATAGGGTGGTTAGCCTTTTTGTGACTGCTTTGTTGAGTTACGGGAAGCATAGTCTTCATCTGGCCATCACATTGTTTCGTCAGTCATAGCAATTGAGTCAGATTCATACTGTCCTATAGAAAGCTCAAGGCCTTGCAAGCATGCATTCTTTTGGCATTCTAATCAAAAGCTTCACTCTGATTTAGAAAAGTACTGATAATAATGTTACCCTTGTTTGTGCACAGAAGAGTGAATATGCTTGAAAATGATAGGACAAAAATCTCAATATTACTACCTTCCCATTGGACAATTCTACATATTTGGGACTAATTACATAGTGGGCTGATATCAACATAACAAAGCTATGTAAGAGATGAATGTAATAGCATTTATCACATGCTATTAAAATTTATTACATGCTATTAAAAATTAAGGCATCTATTAAAAATCAGTTGCCCAAGAATACAGTGAAGAGACATGGCTGTGTACTAGTTGTCATCGTATTTCACCCTCAGTTGTGTCCGACTCTTTGCAGCCCCACAGACTGCAGCGCACCAGGCTTCCCTGTCCTTCACCTTCTCCCGGAATTTGTTCAAACTCATTTCCATTGAGTTGGTGATGTCATCCAACCGTCTCATTCTCTGTCATCCCCTTCTCCTCCTGCCCCCAATCTTTCCCAGCATCAAGGTATCTTTTCCAATGAGTCAGTTGTTTGCATCAGGTGACCAAAATACTCGAGTTTCAGCTTTAGTATCAGTCCTTCCAATGAATATACAGAGCTGAGTAGTTGTGTATTAGTACTTGATGTGAAAAAAATAGTTGGTAGGTTTTAGTCGATCTTAGCAAGGAAATATGGCTGTTAAATTGGTCTATGCCCTCATTTGTGAATTAAATGTATACATTTATGTATACTTATGTGTATTAAATGTATATTAAATGTATACCTATTGTGTGCTAAGTGTTGTGCCTGGCATATTACTTAGTGATGAAAGAGACCTGATCTATATCTTTAATAAATCTACAGTCTAGTCTGAAATGCTGACAAGAAGCATTTTCAACTCAGAGTGATAAATACTATGAAAAAGATGGTACAGAAACTTGTAAAGGCCACCTGATCCTATCTATAGCTGTCAAGATGAGTTTTCCAGAGCAAATGATTTTCAAAATGACATTGCTTCTATTTTCCACCAACCTCACACAAAGAGGCTCATCCAAGTTACATCTAAATCCTAACCTTGGCCTGGTCTATAACCATCTTGCTACCCTTCCCGTCCTCTACACTATAAGGGAAAGATTGAACATGGTGTTGTTTCTAACTTCCTTAACCATCCAGAAAATTCTTATAAATGTGAAATTGGGCAATGAAAGATTCTGACGAGCAAAGGGCTTTTGTAATATGCCTTCCCTCTCCTTGATAAGAAACGGACTTGCATTCAGGTTGTGCATCCCAGTAGCTTTTTTTTTTAGGAAAGAAAATAGGAAAGAAGATAGATAAATCTAAAAGGCAGATTAGTTACCCTTTATTTCCAGATTGGAGCAAACACATCTATAAAAGCCATTAGTTCCTGAACAAGCCCTATTCCATACTGTTGTCAATCATATTTACCAGTAAGTGTCAGCTGCTCAATTGTGTCCAACTCTGCAACCCACCACACTCCTCTGTCCATGGGATTCTCCAGGCAAGAATAGTGGAGTGGGTTGCCATTCCCTTCTCCAGGGGATTTTCCCAACACAGGGATTCAATCTGAGTCTCATGCATTGCAGGCAGATTCTTTACCATCTGAACTATTACAGCAGCTCTTACCAGTAAGAGAGCATTTACATTCTATATTCTATTAAAAGAATTAGGCAATTTTATAACACATTTGAGAAAATGCTCATGCATGTGCTCAGTAGTGTTCAACTCTTAGTAACCCATGGACTGTAGCCTACTAGGCTCTTCTGTCCATGGGATTTCCCAGGAAGAATACCGGAATGGGTTGCCATTTCCTACTTTATGGGTTCTTCCCCACCCAGGGATCGAATCCGTGTCTCCTGCATTGGCAGGCAGATTCCTCATCACTGTACCACCCAGGCATCCCCAAGACTTCTTTATAAAGTGTCACGTTACAACTGTATGAAGCGACAGGTTTATCCAAGATTACTTTGAAGATTTTTTTTTGTTTGTTTTTCTTTTTTTTTTTTTTGCTTTTGAGTAGTTTCCTTATCTTTTTTGGGGTTTGGAATCAGTTTATTTTCAGGGGTGTAACATTACAGTTTGCTGACCCTCGGTGAACTTTCTTCGTGGTTTAGATAATTTTTCAATGGAAGTGTCCAAAATCTCGTTGTCTTAGGCTTTCTGAAGATTCTGTCTCCAGGTACTCTCCGAGTTACGGCACATTTAGACTGGGGGTCTCTGGGCGTGACGGCCCTCAGTTGCTCCCTAAAGGCATTGGTGTTTCTTTTGAATCCCAAGGCCAGGACGTATTTTCAGCTCAGGAGTCATTTTAAGCCCAGGGCGGGTGCGAGCCTCTGGCTGGGCTGGGGCATCCTGCAGATGGCGGTACTTCCGCTGATGGCTCAGCTGCCTCACGTGTGCAGTGACGATGGCTGGCTTGGCCGACAGACACACCAAGGCCAAGAGCAGCTTGTTCCCCTCAGGGGCTCTGGTGACCTCGCGGATGCCGATGGGGTTGCTGCTTCCTGAATTCGGCGGGAGTCCATCCTGATGCCTGAGGGCCACCTTCTGTCTTTTCCTCCTTCTGCTCCTCACCAGGGTCCACATCCATGCGAATCCTATCTCCACTTTATTTTTCCAAAGATGGCTGTTTTTTCTTTCTCTTCCTGTCCACAACCTTCTGAAGCTGGAGAGATTTAATTCTGTCCTCTGGGGTCTGCAGTATGAAATTCGTATCCTCCGTGGCCAGGGCACCCCAGCCGATGCTGCGCTGGGTTATTCAATCTTGCCTTCACAGGTAAAGGTCTCTTCTTCAGCCTGGAGCCACTCCCTGGCACTTGGGGGCTGCAGCCATTCTGAAATTCAGTTCTGTGCTTTGGGCATTAGCTCCGTCTTCAGGAGCAGCTGTCCCATTCAAAGCAGAGGAGTGGCACAGTTAGAAAGATGTCAGAGAAAGATCTTGGCGGACTCCAGCCAGGAGGGGCCTGGCTGGAAGTCTTTGCCAAGACTGGAAGCATCATAGAGGCTCCAGAATAGTCTATAAGTGTGTGAGCACAGAGACCTTGCCTTGGGCTGGGGAAGAGGGAAGGTGCAAAAACGGTCAGAGAACACTTTTCATCCTTCTGCATCCTGCGTGCTAAGTTGCTTCACTCACGTCTGACTCTTTGTGACCCTTTGGACTGTAGCCCGCCAGGCTCCTCTGTCCATGGAATTCTCCAGCAAGAATACTGGAGTGGGTTACCATGCCCTCCTCCAGGGGATCTTCCTGACCCTGGGAGAGAACCCGAGTCTCCTGTGGCTCCTGAATTCCAGGAGGATTCTTTATTGTTCTTCTGCACTGGGACACTTCCAAATGGGAAAGTTGGCCTAGGATGTCACAAAAGAGCAAGGCTGGATCTCTTAAAAACCCTGAGTTTAACAGGGAAGAGGGGAGGGCTCTGGTCAAGGCCCTCCCCAACAGTGGAGAAAGAATTCTAGCTAAACATCTATTTTTAGAATAGTCTTTGTATCAGTTCAGTTCAGTTATCAGTTCAGTCGCTCAGTAGTGTCTCACTCTTTGCAACCCCATGGACTGCAGGACACCAGGCCTCCCTGTCCATCACCAACTCCTGGAGTTTACTCAAACTCATCTCCATTGAGTTGGTGATTTACTTTAAAATATCTTTTGCACTCATTATTAGAGAAATGCAAATCAAAACCACAATGAGGTACCATTTCACGCCAGTCAGAATGGCTGCTATCCAAAAGTCTACAAGCAATAAATGGTGGAGAGGATGCGGAGAAAAGGGAACCCTCTTACACTGTTGGTGGGAATGCAAACTAATTCAGCCACTATGGAGAACAGTGTGGAGTTTCCTTAAAAAACTGAAAATAGAACTGTCATATGACCCAGCAATCCCACTGCTGGGCATACACACCGAGGAAACCAGAACTGAAAGAGACATGTGTACCCCAATGTTCATTGCAGCATTGTTTATAATAGCCAGGACATGGAAGCAACTTAGATGTCCATCAGCAGATGAATGGAGAAATGAAGAAAGCTGTGGTACATATACACAATGGAATATTACTCAGCCATTAAAAAGAATACATTTGAATCAGTTCTAATGAGGTGGATGAAACCGGAGCCTATTATACAGAGTGAAGTAAGCCAGAAAGAAAAACACCAATATAGTATACTAGCACATATATATGGAATTTAGAAAGATGATAATGATAACCCTGTATGCGAGACAGCAAAAGAGACACAGATGTATTGTACAGTCTTTTGGACTCTGTGGGAGAGGGCGAGGGTGGGATGAAATATGAAAATGGCATTGAAACATGTATATTATCATATAAGAAATGAATCGCCAGTCCTGGTTTGATGCAGGATACAGGGTGCTTGGGGCTGGTGCACTGGGATGACCCAGAGGGATGGGATGGGGAGGGAGGTTCAGGATGGGGAACACATGTACACCCATGGCGGACTCATGTCAATGTATGGCAAAACCAATACAATATTGTAAAGTAAAAATAAATAAATAAAACTGAAAAGAATAAAATAAAATATCTTTTGTTTTTCTTCCTTTTCTTTTCCTCCTCATTCTGGATCACTCCTTCCCAACATCTACATGGTTTGCTTCCTTGATTTCTGCAGATCTTTGCTCCAATATCAATGAGTACTTCTTTGACTATCTCATTTAAAATCTCATATCCTTACCGGCCTCCTGCTATCTCTTTCCTGCTTTATTTTTCTTCTCACCAGTTATGATCCTCTGATAGACTATATATTTCACTTACTTTTCTGCTGTTGTCTTTCCAACTGGATTATAAATCCCATGAAGACAAGATTTTTGTCTTTTTTGTTCTTTCCTGTAACTCCAGCACCTAATACTCAAGTACCAAGTATTAGACATGGTAGATATGCAATGAATATTTGTAAAAATAAATGAATGAATAAGTAAACCATAAACATTTACTTCACTCTGACCTCTTTCTTGAGTGCCGCACCTTTTTACTCTGGATACTGGCACTCTAGCCCACCTCTTGCCTGGATCAGGTAGCACCCTTCTAGTTTCTTGCCTTCTGGGCTTCCTTCTTTTTGCATTTATTCTGTATACTATCTCTTGAGAAATTGTTTTAAAGTCCAAATGTTATCCTGTGACTCACCAATTTATGGTTTTCCAATGGACTTTACCACTTTGGAAGAAAAACCTACATTTTAAGAAGAATCAGATTAGCTTTCCTCATTCTCACTTTGCTATCTGAGGTCTAACACTCCAAGTCTTCACTCTGACCATCCTAGACTACTTTGACTTCTAACTCATCAGTTTCTTTTGTACCTCCAGATCTTCACCTATATTCTGCTTGACACACTCTTCTCACAATCCACACTATTAGCCTCTCATGTAGACTTCAGGGTCAGATGCTCTTGCCCTGGGAAACTTTCCTTGAAGGACAAAAAAACCAGTTGTTCCTGATAAGCACTTCCTTAGTACTGGCATTTTCTCAAGGCAGTTGTCAATTGCTTATTACTCTGTACCCTCTGTTGGGGTCTCAGTGCCATGCAGACGGTCATCTCATTTGTTTCTTTCACATCCAGATCCCTAGAGCTTAGCATGGTGCTTAGCTTATGGTGTGCATTTGATATTTGTTGCAAGTAAAAGAGAAAGAATGAATAAAAAAAGTGTGGAAAGGGAGGAGGTGGGGGAACTAGACTTTATTCTGTATTTAAAAAGAAACTAGCTTAGATTGCCCATGGAGATAAATGTTCTTAAAAATTTAAATTGGATAATAAAAACACATTTAGGATCCTGCAGAAAATGTATCAGTGTTACCTTTAAATCATTCTCTCATTTTATTTAACCCAATATGCTCCCCAGGCCGTAACATTTTGTAAATAAATATCTAGTAAATAACACACTTCCCAAGTATGGTTCAAAATTGGGAAAGGAGTATGTCAAGGCTGTATATTGTCACCCTGCTTATTTAACTTATATGCAGAGTACATCATGCAAAATACCGGGCTGGATGAAGCCCAAACTGGAATCAAGATTGCTGGGAGAAATATAAACAACCTCAAATATGCAGATGACACCATCCTAATGGCAGAAAGTGAAGAGGAACTAAAAATCCTCTTGATGAATGTGAAAGAGGAGAGTGAAAAATCTCGCTTAAAACTCAATATTCAAAAAGCATGGCATCCAGTCCTATCACTTCATGGCAAATAGATGGTGAAAAAATGGAATCAGTGGCAGATTTTATTTTCTTGGGCTCCAAAATCACTGGACAGTGACTGCAGCCATGAAATTAAAAGATGCTTGCTCCTTGGAAGAAAAGCTATGACAAACCTAGACAGTGTATTAAAAAGCAGAGACATCACTTTGCTGACAAACATCTGTCTAGTAAAAGCTATGGTTTTTCCAGTAATTATGTATGGATGTGAGAGTTGCACCATAAAGAAGGCTGAGCGCTGCAGAATTGATGCTTTTGAACTGTGGTGTTGGAGAAGACTCTTGAGAGTCCCTTGGACTACAAGGAGATCCAACCAGTCACTCCTAAAGGAAATCAGTCCTAAATATTCATTGGAAGAACTGGTGCTAAAGCTCCAATGCTTTGGCCACCTTATGTGAAGAGCCAACTCATTGGAAAAGACCCTGATACTGGAAAAGACTGATGGCAGGAGAAGGAGGTGACAGGGGATGAGATAATTGGATAATATAACCAACTCAATGGATATGGGTTTGAGCAAACTCAGGGAGATACTGAAGGACAGGGAAGCCTGGCGTGCTGTAGTCCTTTGGGTCGCAAATAGTTGGGCCCAACTTAGGAACTGAACAAAAACAACAACAAATAGCACACAAGACTATTCTTTTTTCAGCCAGATAAGACGAAATCTGTGCGAATATACACAGAGTATTTGTTTAGTAAATTTTTACTCTATTTTAGTGAGAGCATTTAAAATGCTCTCCAGGCCAGGACCTGGTTCACCCAGCCCAGTTCACTATGAAAATGATGGTGAGTCCATGGAACGAATGGAATGGGAGACCTCTCAGTAGTCATTTCTATGTGATAGATTTTTAATCAAGTACTTCTAAACTAACCATAATTTATTATGGACATATTCCTCAAAATAGCTATTAAATTGTTCCATCTTCAAACAACATCAACCCTCAGGCAATCAAGTTCCACAAATTATCAGAGAAGTATTAAATGTTCAGTTGTTGTAACACTACCTATTCAAAAATTTCCAAGTTGCCTAATACTTCTAATCTTTCCAGACTTCTTGAACCACCCAAACCACCAAATGATTAACTTCCCTGTCATTTCTCTTAGCTTTGATCAAGTTTTTCTGCTCTTGCCTTTCAAGCGTGCTGAGACAATTATCAAATTCAATCTGCTTGTACCTAGAAGTTGTGCTGTAGAGAGGGCCAGGTGGACCCTCATACATTCACAGCCCAATAAAAGGATTCTCTGTCCATTCATCTCAAATCTGCAACAATAACCACTCTGAAACAAAACTGGAAATGTAGGTGAAGAAAAAGGGTGGAACCAATCTGAGCTTGAAACTGCTGCAAACATCATGTGTACTGATTTTTCCTTGCCAACGTATTATTACCATCTTTCAGAGCTCTGCCAAGGATTTGGAATCCATCTCTTTGCTGAGTTTACCACGTGTTATCATTCTCCTCAGACCATGAGCTAATGCTGCAGGATAGTCCACCATCTGGTTTCTTTGCAGAACTAAACTCCATCTTCATGCTTAAGACAAGAATGCTAAAGAGGAACTCCTATTAAGTAGAACTAAGTAAAACTTTCTCTTTCATACCATGTTGGCAAAATTAAACACACACTAAAAAACCAGGCAATAATAACAACAAAATTTAAAAATCACAGGGAAAAAATTTACATATGAACATTTTCTTCCTTGTTTATTTTATTGTGTTTGTTTTTTTGGTCAAATATGGCATCATATACTAAGTGGACATGAGTTTGAGCAAACTCCAGGAGATAGTGAAGGACAGGGAAGCCTGGTGTGCTGCAATCCATGGGGTCACAAAAAATTGGACACAACTGCGCGACTGAGCAACAACAACAAATGCTCAACTCCCATTTTAGTGTAATGCTTTACTTGTCATTCTGCTTACATAAGATATCTATAACTGTAACAACCATTCCCTAACTGATTAAAGGAGTGAAATGTAGGAGAGAGGTCTTAATAAGTATTAACCTAAGAAAATGAGAGCTTGTCAAATATGCTTTAAAGCCAGATATTGGTTATTAATTCTGTTTGTGTGGTAAGTCACTTCAGGCATGTCTGACTCTTTGGGACCCCACGGACTGTATCTCATCAGATTCCTCTGCCCATGGGATTCTCCAGACAAGAATACTGGAGTGAGTTGCCATACCCCCAGGGGATCGTCCCGATTTTCTGCTTTAACTGCAACAATTAAAATGATTCAATAATAGGTTAGATGTTAATTCACCACAGAATTGTCAATTTACTGCAATGGTGATTCTTAGAAATACGAAATGAACAAGTCTTGGTATGTTAAAGTGAGATCTGAGAAGTGAGACAAATGAATGTGAAATTAAAATATGGCACAACTTGGAAAAGGAATTGATTGAAGTAAGATTTTGAGATGGAAAAAGTATTGAGCAAGTTTGTTATGTATGTGCCAGAGTCCTGGCTTGCTTAGGAGTGAAATAGAAGAAAGGAGAAAGAGTTGTTAAGAAAATGGGTAGTTGAAATAATAAATGGGCTTCTCAGGTGGCTCGGGGCAAAGAATATACCTGTCAATGCAAGAGACGCGGAAGACACGGGTTCTGTCCCTGTGTTGGGAAGATTTCCTGAGGAGGAAATGGCACCCCACTCCAGTATTATTGCCTGGGGAATTGCACGAACAGAGGAGCCTGGTCCGCTACAACCCATGGGGTCACAAAACAGTCAGACATAACTGAGTGAGTGACCATGCACACAAAATAAAAAGGCAAACCCTATTTCATATCCATAATTTGATTATTATTATTGAATCTCTTCTCATTCTTCAGTTAATAAGTAATCCTTTATAATGAGTGTGTTTCAAGTGATGCCAAACAATAGTCCTTGTCTTTATGTTCACAACTTTTGGATAACAAATAAAAGTATTCTAACTGAGTTAAGCTAAGAGAACAGTGAAAAGAGCAGGAGTCAAATTAATAATTAGTAAACAACTGTTGCATTTTCCTCAAGTTCATTTGCATCAAAACCATCATGTTTTGATTTATGAATCGAACTTTCACAGTAGTGTGAAAAGACAAGGTGATGGGAAAACTTGAGCGAAGAATGAAGTAGAAGTTATAAGGGCAAGAGAATAACACTTCCTTGAGTGTATGCTTTTATATAATTTTGACATTTGAAAGCTCTAATTTTAGTTCGATATATAGGCCATTTGTATTTAAAGCTATTAATGTTAAGCTTAGTTTTAAATTTCTACAAATTTTAAATATAAATGGGAAAGGAAATAAGTAACTCAAAAACTGAAAGACACTGAATCAAAAGGATCTAATCATATTTCAATTGACTATCATAACCACACTATAGGGATAAATAAACAAACTCAACTAGTTGCCTATTTGAAACTCAAAATATAGGAGATAATAAATAAGCTTTCCTAATAAGTGTATTAGGAAATAAGAACACCATACAAAATTTTAAAAAATATGAAACAAAAATTGCTTGTGATGTGCTCAATAAAATTAATAATAAACTCTAGTCAGGATAATTAAGAAAAGAAAAAAAAGATACTGAAAAGAAACCAACTGCTCATATTAAGAATAAGAAAGGTGATAGTACTACAGATGTTACAATTATTAAAAAGATAAGAAGGTGATATTATGAAAAATTTATGTCAGCAAATTTGAAAATTTATATTAAGCAAATAACACGAAAAGCACAAATTGTAATGTTTATACAAGACAAAAACAGATAACCCAAATGTCATAGGTTTATTTAAAAATATTTAGTTGCAGTTAAAATCATTATAGAAATTTTTGCAGTTAAAGTTTATTTCTAGAAAAGAGGTGAATTCTAATAGTAAAGAGGAAAGTAATATTTATGCTACTCTATTTCATTGAGAAAAACACACAGGATGAAATATTTCCCAACTCATTCTATGAAGCTAGTGTTACTATGATCCTAAAACCAGATCAAGATAATACACAAATAAAAAATAGCAAACATATACCTTGTGAATAGGTGCAAAAAATTTTAACAAAATGATAGCAAATTGAATCTGACAATACTTTTAACTGTATAATATACTGACCACCTGGGTTTTAATAAAGGAATGAAAAGTTTTAGAGTTGGAAAATCAATCAGTAGAGCTAACAATATTAACACAGTAGAAAAAAAGAAAAAACACATAATCATTACAACAGATGTAGAAAAAGCATATGGCAATATCCAAATCTAGTCCTGACTAAAACTTTCAGTTTGGTTGAAATAGAAGAGAACTTTCTCAACCTGATGAACAGCTTCGATGGAAAATCTACAGCTAAACTTACACTTGGTGAAGAAAGACTGATTACATTGCCCTAAGATAAGCAAGAGAGAAACACAGTTTCGTTTCATTGCTTCTATTCAGCATTGTGTGGAAGGTTCTAGATAGTGCAGTAAGGTAAGAAAACTAAATAAAAAGCATATAGTTTGGAAAATAAAAACTGGAACTACTGAGTTTAGCACAGTGCAGAATATCAGATAAATATACTAAAATTAATTTTATTCTGTATGCTAGCAAGATTAATTGAAAATTGCAATGTAAACAAACACAATATATAATGGCACTAAAATATAAACTGGTGGTGGTGGTTTAGTCACTAAGTCGTGTCCAACTCTTTGTAAGCCCATGGACTATAACCTGCCAGCCTTCTCTGTCCATGGGACTCTCCAGGTAAGAATATTGGAGTGGATTGCCATTTCCTTCTCCAGGAAAATATAAAATACTTAAGAGCAAATCTAAAAACATGTATAAGGCTTATGTACACTCAACATAACAAAACTGATAAAAGATTTCTAAGAAAATCTAAATCAATGAAGATATATGTCTTGTTTACAAATTGGATCACACAATAATGTTAAGATGCCAGTTCTCCCAAAACTGAGCTGTAGATTTAATGCAGTTTCAGTCAAATTATAGCAGATTTTCTGTCATGGAAACTGGCAATGTCATTTGAACTTTCGTACAAAAGTACAAATGATCTACAACTGACAAAACAACTTGAGAAAAGATTAAACTTGAATGACCAGGGATATGACTTTAGAACTTATTATAAGTTATAGTAGGCAATATAGTATGGTGATGGTGTGAGGATAAGCAGATTGATGAAATAGAATCACAATTACAGAAATAGACATACATGTAAATAGTCAACTGATGTTCATCAAAGGTATAAAGTCAATTTCATAAAGAAAGAATACAATTCTTATACTGTGCAGGAATAACTGAATATCCATTTATAAAGTACTTGATCCATATTATTCAAGTACTGGGATTAAGTAAGAACTTGCTAATGCATACTAATGCTAAAGGGAAGTTCCCTCAGATACCATACTGATTCCTTTAATTAATAAATTAATATTTATCTGTAAGTTCCTTCACTAGACTCAGGATATTTTCTTTTTCCTTTCTTCAAGGTTTATTGAGATAAAACTGATCCACAGGACTATATGAATTTAATGCATACAACACATAGATTTGACTACGTACATCACAAAATGATTATCAAAGTAGGTTCAGTGAACATCTATCATCTCATATAGATACAAAAGTAAATAAATAGAACATTTTTTTCCTTTCTGATAATAACATTTAGGATTTACTCTCTTGTTGATTTTCATCTATAACTTAAACAGTGTTGATTATATTTATCATCTTGTATGTTACATCCTTGTACTTATTTATCTTATAACTGAAGGCATGTACATTTTGACTGCCTTCCTCCTGCTGTGCTCCACCACAATCCATCTCTGCTAACTACAAATCTGATCTCATTGTTTTCTAAGTTTGTTTGCTCCTGAAGTATAATTGACCTATACTATGTTAGTTCTTGTTATAAAACATAGAGATTGTTGTACATTTCAGAATGGTCACCACATTAGTCTATTTGCCATCCATCACCATACAAATGGCAACCCACTCAGTATTCTTGCCTGGAGAATCCCATGGATGGAGGAGCCTGGTGGGCTACAGTCCACGGGTTCGCAACAAGTTGGACACAACTGAGCGACTTCACTTTCACTTTCACCATACAAAGATATTACATAATTACTGGCTGTATTCCCCACGCTATGCATTTCACAGCTGTAACTCACTTATTTTGCAATTGGAAGTTTGTACTTCTTAATCTCCTTCACCAATTTCTTTCTCTTTCTCTCTCTATAAAATATATGTCATTCTTTATATACAGAAATAAACTCAAATGGTGCATAGAGCTAAATGTAACATCAAAGATCATAAATTCACTCGAAGAAAATGAGATACAATTTTTTGATCCTGTGTTGGGTACAGGTTTATTTTGTATCAAAGAAATAACTGATAAAAGGAATATCATTAAAATTAAGAACTTTGGGTCTATGAAAAACACTGATGAGAAGTTGAAAAATCACACATGGGGAGAAAATATTTGTAAACCATGCATCTAGTAAGAATCTTGTATCTAGAACATATATAGAACTCTCAAAGGTCAATAATAAGACAAACAACAACCAAGTTAAAAAAGCAAAAGATTTGAACACTTTATCAAAGGATATCTATGGATTGCAACAAACACATGAAAAGATGCTTAACATCATTTGTCACTGGAAAACAGAAATTAGACCAATGAAATAAGTCTGCACATGTATTAGAAAGTCAAAAATTAAAGTGTAGATGAGATGTTAAAGTGTTGATAATGTATAACAACTAAAGCTCTCGTACACAGTTGGCACAAATGTAAAATAATACAACTGCTTTGAGAAGCAATATTTCAGTTTTTTTTTAAATTTAATTTTATTTTTAAACTTTACATAATTGTATTAGTTTTGCCAAATATCAAAATGAATCCACCACAGGTATACATGTGTTCCCCATCCTGAACCCTCCTCCCTCCTCCCTCCCCATACCATCCCTCTGGGTCATCCCAGTTCACTAGCCCCAAGCATCCAGTATCATGCATCGAACCTGGACTGGCAACTTGTTTCATACATGATATTTTACATGTTTCAATGCCATTCTCCCAAATCTTCCCACCCTCTCCCTCTCCCACAGAGTCCATAAGACTGTTCTATACATCAGTGTCTCTTTTGCTGTCTCATACACAGGGTTATTGTTACCATCTTTCTAAATTCCATATATATGCGTTAGTATACTGTATTGGTGTTTTTCTTTCTGGCTTACTTCACTCTGTATAATAGGCTCCAGTTTCATCCACCTCATTAGAACTGATTCAAATGTATTCTTTTTAATGGCTGAGTAGTACTCCATTGTGTATATGTACCATAGCTTTCTTATCCATTCATCTGCTGATGGGCATCTAGGTTGCTTCCATGTCCTGGCTATTATAAACAGTGCTGTGATGAACTTTGGGGTACACGTGTCTCTTTCCCTTCTGGTTTCCTCAGTGTGTATGCCCAGCAGTGGGATTGCTGGATCTTAAGGCAGTTCTATTTCCAGTTTTTTAAGGAAACTCCACACTGTTCTCCATTGTGGCTGTACAATATTTCAGTTTTTTAAATTAAAAATACCATAGTTATTTCATTCTTAGCTATTTACTCAATGTAAATAAAAGCCTATGTTTATACTTGTTCATGAATGTTATTTTTAATAACCCCAAACTAGAAACAATCCATATTTCCAACAACAGATCAATTGATAACAAATTATAGAATTTGGCATATAATGGAATACTACTCAGTAATAAAAAGCAGTGAATTATTGAGCCACATAGCAGTCTTGATGCATATCAAAATAATCATACTGGGTAAAAGAAGCCAGATTAAAAAACTATATAATACATAATTTCACTTGTATTAAATTCTATAAAATACAAATTCATCTACAGTGACATAGAGTAAATTATTTTCTAGGATGGAGGGGGTGGGGAAGAGCAGAGAGAGGAGTTACAAAGAGACCTAAAGAAATTTTGGGGGTGATTGCTTATTATCTTGATTTTGATAATAGTTTTATACATATATACATATATCAATTCTTATCAATTTAAAACTTTAATCATAAGCATTTTATTGTATGTCTATTATTCCTAATTAAAGCTGTTAAAAAAAAAAGAGAGAAGATGACTACATAAAAGGTGTAGAAAATGGCAGGGGCTGGTGGGAGTGATTAACAGGCAATGGATTTCTTACAAGAGAGAATGTGAATAACATTCAGTTCAGTTCAGTCGCTCAGTCATGTCCAACTCTTTGTGACCCCATGAATCGCAGCACGCCAGGCCTCTCTGTCCATCACCAACTCCCGGAGTTCACTCAGACTCATGTCCATCAAGTCAGTCATGCCATCCAGCCATCTCATCCTCTGTCGTCCCCTTCTCCTCCTGCCCCCAATCCCTCCCAGCATCAGGGTCTTTTCCAATGAGTCAGCATTAGGTGGCCAAAGTACTGGAGTTTCAGCTTCAACATCAGTCCTTCCAATGAACACCCAGGACTGATCTCCTTTAGGATGGACTGGTTGGATCTCTTTGCTGTCCAAGGGACTCTGAAGAGTCTTCTCCAGCACCACAGTTCAAAAGCATCAATTCTTTGGTGTTCAGCTTTCTTTATAGTCCAGCTCTCACATCCATACATGACTACCGGAAAAACCATAGCCTTGACTAGATGGACCTTTGTTGACAAAGTAATGTCTCTGCTTTTTAATATACTGTCTAGGTTGGTCATAAGTTTCCTTCCAAGGAGTAAGCATCTTTTAATTTCATGGCTGCAATCACCATCGGCAGTGATTTTGGAGCCCCCAAAACTAAAGTCAACCACGGTTTCTGCTGTTTCCCCATCTATTTGCCATGAAGTGATGGGACCGGATGCCATGATCTTAGTTTTCTGAATGTTGAGCTTTAAACCAACTTTTTCACTCTCCTCTTTCACTTTCATTAAGAGGCTCAACTCAATAGTCCTTCTTCACTTTTTTCCGTAAGGGTGGTGTCATCTGGATATCTGAAGTTATTGATATTTCTCCGGGCAATCTTGATTCCATCTTGTGCTTTTTCCAGCCCAGCGTTTCTCATGATGTACTCTGTATATAAGTTAAAGAAGCAGGGTGATGATATACAGCCTTGACGTACTCCTTTTCCTATTTGGAACCAGTCTGTTGTTCCATGTCCAGTTCTAACTGTTGCTTCCTGACCTGCATACAGTTATTCATACATTGATCAAAGTTAAGTACACAAGTGCCCTGGGGACAGGAAGAGAGACCCCTCCCATGGGCACTCTGCTTTGGAGGGCTCACATAAGCAAACACACAAAAACCAAATGCATATGTTTATAATATGAAAGCCTAAGAAGAAGTTAGATCCTTCCCTAACAATTTTTATTGAAAGAATTCATCTTGAAATTCTAATTAATATAAAAACTTAATGACTTAAAAAAAAAAAAGACTTTAATGGAGTTTAGGCAACATGCATAGTCTCCAGGAATAATACCCCAAACACCGTCCTCACTTTAGGCACCAGCCACAAGTCTGGAGACCCCAGGGCCACCTTCACTTTGGACCAACTTGACTATAGGTTCAGGTGTTCCCAGAACCCCACTGAGGTTTGAGAATTTTCTAGATAGCTCACAGAATGTGAGCAAGCACTATACCTACAATTATACTATTTTTTTTACGTGAAAGTATATAAATTAGAACTAACTGAAAAAGAGACACACAGGTCAAATCTGAGAGGGTGTTGAACATGAAGTTCCCGCTGTCCTCATGGACAGTGTGATGGCGTGATGGCGTTGTAGCGTGATGCTGCTCAGAGTGTTTCAATCAGAAAAGTTCACTTTAGTCTTTGGTGTACAGAATTTTAACTGAAGCTCACATACTACCCATATCGGTGATCCTTTAGACTCCAGTGCACCCTTCATTCCAGAGGTTTAGCCGATATCTTAATGTCCAGTTTTCTCTTGAAAGTCCAAACTAATATGGTGTGGTCTAAAGCCCCTTTCATGAATTACATTGTTGGGCTGTCTGGTGATCAAAGCCTCTGATAACAAAGATGTGCTTATCAGCAATGCATTCTTGTAGCTTGGAATCATTTCCCAGTAGCTAAGGATGAAGACCAGACCTCCTTTTGGATAAAGTTAATTCTTCACTACAGTGAAGAATGCATGGACTTCTGTCACTCAGGATTCAGCACTTGGCACCCCAGCAAAGCAACCCAAACAAAGCTTAGCCTGAGCACCCACAGTCTGTGAACTAAAGCCATTCTGACCCCTAGGAAACTCTTCTGCTTCCCTTTCCCAATGTTCAGAAACTAAAGTCAATCCCGTCCTAATCCTGTGAAAATTTTAGTTTGTGTTAGGCTAAAGTTGGGAACTGACTATGATTACAAGTGCCCAGAGGATTTGAGTGATAGAACTGCTTACACAAGAGAAAAGACAAATTAATGAATCATATGCTTCCATTAAAAGAGCATCATTACCATAGATTCTTGCCTAATGAGGTATACTTTCCCAGTTGTTCTAATATATATTTTATTTTGCTTTTCTTTTTGCTCCATTCTGTGGTTTTGGAGACACTCGCAAATTAGCATGATATTTATTGGTATTGCTCATGACAATGAAGGATACTGTGCAATTTTAAACAACTAACATCACTTTTTTGCAATATTAAACATATCATTTTTACTTTTTTCTGGGACCTGCATGCATGCTAAATCACTTCAGTTGTGTCCAACTCTTGCCACCCTATGGACTGCAGCCCTCCAGGCTCCTCTGTCCATGGGATTTTCAAGGCAAGAATATTGGAGTGGTATGCCATTGCTTTCTCCAGGGGATCTTCCCTACCCAGGGATCAAACCGGCATCTCAATGCCTCCTGCATCAACTAGCAGGTTCTTTATCACTAGAGCCACCTAAGAAGCCCCTTTCTAGGACCTAGCCAAACCATAATAGAAATGTATTAGTTCTTTGAATTGGCAACTAGATGGACATTAAGTAGTATAACAGTATTTAATTTACAAAGTTTTATGACAAATTTAGCTTGATGTAAATAATTTTGATTCAAATTTTTTATATTTCCTGACTATAAGTGTATTTGCCTCTAATTTCTAATAGATAATTTAAAATAATTTAGAAAAATAACGTTTTGGAAAAATATGTAAGTGTCATTTTGATGTTTTATATTTGTTTTTTTAATAGTTTCATTTTTATATATTTTTAAGATTACCATATAATAACATTATGCTAAAATGAAAATAAGTAAAAGCAAATGCTCTGGACTAAATGTATGAACATTTATTATATTTTTATTTTATTTTTTCTCCAAAAATTTCAGGTCATAAACAGAATGCCTACATGCAGAGTAATAATCGATTCCAGTCATCTTTGATATTATTTTGACTTTTAGTAATATACAAATAATATAATATACAAATAAAGCAATATAATATACAAATAAAGTAATATAAAAATAAAGAAAGCTGAACACTGAAGAATTGATGCTTTTGAACTGTGGGGTTGGAGAAGACTCTTGAGAGTCCCTTGGACTGCAAGGAGATCCAACCAGTCCATCCTAAAGGAAATCAGTCTTGAATATTCATTGGAAGGACTGATGCTGAAGATAAAACTCCAATACTTTGGCCACCTGATGAGAAGAACTGACTCATTGGAAAAGACCCTGATGCTGGGAAACAGGCGGGAGGAGAAGGGGATGACAGAGGATGAGATTGTTGGATGGCATCACTGATTTGATGGACATGAGTTTGAGTAAGCTCCGGAAGTTGGTGATGGACAGGGAAGCCTAGCATGCTGCAGTCCATGCAATCACAAACAGCTGGACATGACTGAGCGACTGAACTGAACTGAATTGAATACAGAAATCATTGTGCATGCGTGCTCAGTTGTGCCTGACTCTTTATGACCCCATGGACTGTAGCCCTCTGGTATTTCTCAGGCAAGAATACTGGAGTGAGCTGCCATTTCCTTTTCCAGAGGATCTTTCCAACCCAGGGATAGAATCTGTGTCTCTTGCTTCTCCTGCATTGGCAGGTTGTTTCTTTACCACTGAGCCACCAGGGAAGGCCCAAACCATAGCTTTACACGTATTTCTTTAAATATATTTTTATGAATGTATATTTGTTAGGCACAGGGATAAGTCATAATGTATTTGCAGTTTGTTACTTGATTTATAATCTTTAAATATTTAGCCATATGCTTCATGGAACTCTGTTCATTCTCACGTTTGCTGTGCTGTGCTGTGCTCAGTCACTTCAGTTTGTGTCCAACTCTCTCTGACCCTGTGGACTATAGCCCACCAGGTTTTTCTGTCCATGGGATACTTGGGTAGGCTGCCATGCCTTCCTCCAGGGGATCTTCCCAACCCAGGGATCAAACTCAGATCTCTTAAGTCTCCTGCACTGCAGGCGGATTCTTTACCGCTGAGCCACTGGGGAAGCCCCATTCTCATGCTTTGTGAAATCACTCAGTTGTGTCCTGCTCTTTGCAATCCCATGGAAAGCAGCCTACCAGGCTCCTCCGTCTATGGGATTTTCCAGGCAAAAATACTGGAGCAGGTTTCCATTTATTTTTCCAGGAGATCTTCCCAACCCAGGGATTGAATCCGGGTCTCTCTCATTGTAAGCAGACGCTTTACCGTTTGAGCTACCAGGGAAGTCTCATGCTTAGGGCTGCACAAGTGACAGAATTGAGGGTGCTGGTAGAGATGAGACATAGCTGCCCAAGAAATGCCATAAGGAGACTTAGTGTCTGAAGATACAAAGAGCAGAGTGATTTGTGGGGCTATTATGCAGAATAGTTGAGATCTGTGTGTATGTGTGTCTGTATGCAAAACAACTTAGAGGCCTCCAGGAGATATGTTTTCAAGAAAACACGACAATTTTGTTGAAAAACTAACCAAATGAAAGGGCACATTATTATTATTATGTCAAAAATATGAAGGCAGTCTAGAAACTGAGAAATATACAATGCTCACTAGAAAGTCATGGATCAAAATTTTAATATATGTGATTTTGAGCAACTGATAGAATAAGGAGATTACGTCTATCACATTGATGTCTAAATGCACACGACAATTTAAATCAGTAATTTAAATGAGCCTCTCGCACTCTGAAAACAGTTCTTTTGAATCTCATCCTAGATTCTTCTTAGTTTCTTTTGGCCTCTATTTCTCATCCTAATGTTCTAGTTTTTAATTTTGTACACTCTCTAGCAAATAAACAGAGGTGAGGGAGCCTTTTACTAATCTTAGTAAAATATCTCATTTTTGTGATACACACATTACTCTTGAAGGGATGGGAAATCAATGAAGAGTGAAAAAGTAAAACTGCAGTGGTGGATAATTAAATATTCTGGACAAAATCACAATCTCTCCCTCTTTCAGATTTCTTCCTTAATTGTTAGAACAGATCCTTATGATGCCTATGATAAATTCCAGTGCAGGTTTAGTTTTACTTTAATTTGAAGTTAGACTATTTATTTCTTACATTTTTTTTGGTTTTATAATTAAGTCTTCACATTATTAAAAGTGTGAGGGTATGCATACCCTATATAATAGGTATTAGAAGCAAATGAGTACACATGAAGACATAGATTTGATTTTGTGTGTGACAGCTGGTTGGTAATATGAGTTCAAGAGAAGTAATATATCCATCAAGACATATCTCTTTGACTGATATTAGTTGTATATGATATATGGAGGTGAAAGTGAAAGTGTTAGTCACTTAGCTGTCTCCGACTCTTTGTGACCCCATGGGCTGCAGCCTGCCAGGATCCTCTGTCCATGGGATTCTCCAGGTAAGAATACTGGGTTGGGTTGCCATTTCCTTCTCCAGGGGATCTTCCTAACCCAGGGATCGAACCTGGGTCTCCTGCATTGCAGGTGGATTCTTTACCGCCTAAGCCACCAGGGAAGCCCATGATATATGGAAAGAGTGCTACAAAAGCATTATAGGTGAATAATGTTCTTTATATGAGAAAACTGAACTTTCCAGTTCTTGAGGAAATTAGAACAAAAACAGAAGGGAAGAGGATTACAGAAATTGAGAAGAGGTCATGATTATTTTTCATAACTTCTAGAAATATTAGGACATGGATAAAATGTGAACAGCAACTTTGGCAGGTTTTTTTTTTCTTAGATATACAAAAGAATATTGTACAGTTACAGAGAAAAAGCAAGTAAACATAAGTGACTTAAAATTTAATTTTGAGCTTAGGCAAAATTTTTGAAATTCAAAATAAATATCTCCATTGGACAAAAAATTAGTATCTGTGGCTTTGCAGTTCAGTTCACTAATTTCTACCAATGTTTTCAGAGATCAGAGATCAGAGATCAGTCACTCAGTCGCGTCTGACTCTTCGCGACCTCATGAATCGCAGCACGCCAGGCCTCCCTGTCCATCACCAACTCCCGGAGTTCACTCAGACTCACGTCCATCGAGTCAGAGATGCCATCCAGCCATCTCATCCTCTGTCATCCCCTTCTCCTCTTGCCCCCAATCCCTCCCAGCATCAGAGTCTTTTCCAACGAGTCAACTCTTCACATGAGATGGCCAAAGTACTGGAGTTTCAGCTTTAGCATCATTCCTTCCAAAGAAATCCCAGGGCTGATCTCCTTCAGAATGAACTGGTTGGATCTCCTTGCAGTCCAAGGGACTCTCAAGAGTCTTCTCCAACACCACAGTTCAAAAGCATCAATTGTTTGGCGCTCAGCCTTCTTCACAGTCCAACTCTCACATCCATACATGACCACAGGAAAAACCATAGCCTTGACTAGACGAACTGTTGTTGGCAAAGTAATGTCTCTGCTTTTTAATATGCTATCTAGGTTGGTCATAACTTTCCTTCCAAGGAGTAAGCGTCTTTTAATTTCATGGCTGCAGTCACCATCTATAGTGATTTTGGAGCCCAGAAAAATAAAGTCGGACAGTGTTTCCACTGTTTCCCCATCTATTTCCCATGAAGTAGTGGGACTGGATGCCATGATCTTCATTTTCTGAATGTTGAGCTTTAAGCCAACTTTTTCACTCTCCACTTTCACTTTCATCAAGAGGCTTTTGAGTTCCTCTTCACTTTCTGCCATAAGGGTGGTGTCATCTGCATATCTGAGGTTTTCAGAAGAACTCCTTAATATTCAGTTTTCCTAAGGCTATTTTGTATAACGTGTTAACATTAGTTATGTCTTTTTAAACATGAAGTTAAACTTTAAATCAGTGTTATTTTTGACTATGTTTGTACTGCAACTCATACCAATTATGAATATAAGGAGATAAGATACATATATATTTAAATACAGTGGTTCACAACAGATTTAAGTCATGCAATAATAATAAGCAAAATTATAGAAATAATGCCAAGTAACTGAGCTTATGTTAGAAAGCTGAAACACACCTATATAAATTCATTTTTACTGAACATTCAGAAATTCAGCCTTATGATTATGTAATCTAATCTTGTTTGTATTTTGAAAAGAATTTTTCCTATCAGATTTTACCGGGTTACAAAAGCCACGGTTTGAAGCACCATTTACCATAAGTTGTCAGAATCCCTGGGCTGGAAAGCTGTCTGTGATAATGTATTTTAGTACATTAGGCAAATTTTTCAAGGAGAGTACTGTAGATTTGAGGGTTCCTTATGAATCAGTCATTATTAAAGACTCAGGAATTCCCTGGTGCTCCAGTAGTTAGAATTCCCAGCTTCCATTGCAAGAGGGCTGGTTGGAGAATTACGATCTGACAATGCAGTATGGCCAAAAAAGAAAAAAAAAAAAAAAATCACTCACGCTATTGAAACTATTGCTGAGATACATGCCATTTAAAAAATATGGAAATTTCATAATGTTTTCCACATAGCTTTCAATTAATTTTAGGCTTGAATATATTTCTAACAAGTAACTCATTTGATGAAAATAAATTTTTTTAGAAATAACTTTTTTATCCAAAGAAAGAATATGTTAGATATAATGAAAATGTGGCCTTCAGAAAAGAAACAGATGGTTTTTATTCCTGGGAAAGTTCATGAAACTATATTAATGAGCACAATTTTCACATTGAAAATCACCTTCTTAAGATATTCTTTTTCACAAATGTGTATAGAATAGCTCTGCAGCAGGCAGCAAAATAGACTACCAGAGATGTCATATACTAGTTTCCAGAACCTGTTGATATATTGGTTTCCATGACAAAGGAATTAAACATGCAGATGGAATTCAGGCTGCTAATCAGTTGACTCTAAAATAGGGTGATTATCCTGGATTATCTGTGTGGGCCCAAGGTAATCACATGGGTTCTGAAATGCAAAAAAGGGAAGTGAAAGATTTAGCGTCACAGTGATACCATATGAAGAAACTCCACCAGCTACTGCTGGCTTTGAAGATGAAAGGAAACCACAAATCAAGTAATGCAGGCAACCTCTAGAAACTGGAAAGGGCAAGGAAATTTTTCCTCTAGAGACTCCTGAGATGAATGCAAGCTGTTCTTGATTTTAGCCTGTGAGATCCATTTTCAACTCCTAGTCTCCAGAACTGCAACCTAATAAATGCATGTTTTTTTAAGTCATTAAGTTTGTGGTCATTTGTTATAGCAGCAATACAAAACTAATACAGTCTCTGTGTTGTTGTTCAGTAGACAAGTTGTGTCTGACTCTTTGTGATCCCATGGACTGTCAGCCTTCCCTATCCTTCCCTATCTCCCAGAGTTTAATCAAATTCATGTCCATTGAGTTGGTGATGCTATCTAACCATCTCCTCCTCTGCTGCCCCTTTCTCTTTTTTGCCATCAATCTTTCCCAGCATCAGGGTCTTTTTCAATGAACTGATTCTTAGCATCAGGTGGCCAAAGTACTGGAGCTTCAGCTTTGGCATCAATCCTTCCAATGAATAATCAGGATTGATTTCCTTTAGGACTGACTGGTTTGATCTCCTTGCTGTCCAAGGGACTCTCAAGAGTCTTCTCCTGCACTACAATTAAAAAGCATCAGTTCTTCAGTGCTCAGCCTACTCTATGGTCCAACTCTCACATCTGTACATGACTACTGAAAAACCATAGTTTTGGCTATATGGACCTTTGTCGACAATGTGATGTCTCTGCTATCTGTGGTCTAGTTTTGTCATAGCTTTCCATCAATATAAAAGACTGTGGCTTTGCCTACCAGGACATTATCATCCTGGGTTTTGATGTTACAAGAATGAGTGGATGGAATGACAATTTTCTCTAAGTCACAAAATAAACTAAATATTCTCTATACCTGTAAAGATTAAATCAGTTACCTCAAATTAAAATCTATGAGCTAAGAGAAAGAAGAGACAAAAATGGCAAGTAATCAATATTACTTCAGAAATCCTTTAATTTATTAACTAACAGGAGTGCTACCCTTAACGCTCTTGCTTAATAGTATGGTGGATTTTGGCAAAGGGGCTTTAGTAAACATGGAGAGAAGGCTTAACTTTTAATGAAAAATAAATCTTGCTGTTACCTCCCAACTGGACAGAGATATGCTACTGTGGCACTTGCAATTTGTTTAGAATTTTCATGATGCTTCTGTTTGCCAAATATAACATTATTATGATTATTATTGCCACTACTGCCACTTTAATGCCTCAATTACCCATAGAAAGTTGTATTTTTTTCCTCTGAGTTTTTTTTTTTTTTAATATCAAAGTCAATAGCACCACTAAAGGTTGTAAAGTTCTCCAATTGACTTATTTAAAAGTAAGTGGTTTATTTTGGAACAGTGCACATAGTTTTGAAACATTCTAAAACCATTGCAAGACAAAGAAAACCATACAAGGTCCTCCCCACCCATTGGTCATCATCACCTAAGACTGACACTGTGAATGGAAATATATTAACTTTTCATTCTTTTACCCAGAAGTCATGACTACCGCTGCCAGTGTGTAATACGTGTTCTGACCACTGTACTCTTGACCTCATATGGCACCTGTCCTCAAATGAAGTGGAAGCGTTTACACGGGAACTAGAAATGGTGTGTGGCACTAGGTTGTCACAGCCAGAGAGTGTTTTTTTGGAGGGGGAAATGTTGCTTATCCCAAAAAAAGCATACCCTTTGCTACTGCAGAATTATCTCTTAAATTTTTTCACATAAAAATTAGGACATAGTGAGACTACCTTTCAAATGAGTTGGATATATTTATATATGGATCCATTTTTATACCCATACCCCCCCAAAACAACAATTTACCAACCCCTCCTGAGAAATGCACCTCAAACAATACTTTCCTAATGAGATATAGCTTAAAAATTTGTAATTTTCTCTTTATAGAGAACCACTTGGTCTAAGTATACTAGAACTGGCAATTAGTTTTATGGTACTTTTTCATAAATGTTGAGAATTCAAGAACATTTGTGTGTATTCTCTTGATTTGATAATGTATCCAGTGTTTGAAGTCTCTCATTACCACTCCATGTCCTTTACTGTCAAGATGTTAATGAGTTTGGTTAAACTTTTTTATTCTATTCTATTCTCACAGCCATATTGTATTTTTATGTATAAAGTCACATATACTAACTTCTAGTCAAGTTCAATGAACTATAATGAAAAATACTAAGAAAAAAATAGATTAGAGAAAACCAGCTTTTCTGGGGCTGTACTAGTGAATATGAGAATAAATTAAAAGCAACTTTCCAAAAAGTCAGAAAAAAAAGTATAGTATCAGAGTTTGAGGTCTACAATGAAAGAAATTTTATATATATATATATATATATATATATAAAAATATAATAAAATATGCATCACTTTTCTTTCATCAACCCATCTCTTCCCAGTGTCAATAAAATTATATAGATTTATAGTTTTCTAACCCTAACTTCACTTTAGTGCTAGCTAGCCTCATATTCTTACATTTACCATACACAAGAAGAAAGATTAAAAGAAATGTTTTCACTTTTATTGAGGGACAATTCAGAAAGCGTTTCAACTGGTGACAGATAATTCAACTCAAAGTTAGAAAGGAAAATGTAATAATCAAGAAACTGGCAGTGGTCCACAGGAAAACATTGTTCATGAGCCGACAGGACTGGAACATTTAAAGAGATGGAAGCTGTGGGTGGAAAGCCACTGTCTACATTAAATAAAGTGGGTTTTGGCACTGCTTTAAACTTGATGTCGAATTCCCTGTCTGTACGCTTTTGTCTTCCCAGACAGTCAGTTTCACTGAGGGCAGCAGGCTAAGGGTGGGGGCAGGGGAGCCAGTTGCCGCAATCTCCTCTGGACTTGCCAGCTCCCTGGAGGGGATTGTTAACAGCCCAGCTGAGTCTCATCACAGCCATGGAAAAAAGCCCTCAGTCAATAGTCTGGTCCTGGGAACAAAGTCCTGAGAGACTCAAACGCCTTCTACACTAAAAGTCTTACTTTGTTTTGTATATTTTGAGTTGACACTTTATGGCTCTTTAAATTCATACTTTTAAAATCATTTTCTTGAAATCAATATGTACTCCATTTAATGTTGATATGTTGTTGAAAAAAATACTGTTCACAAACAGGTGTCTGCTAATTTCTTGTCACTGAAAATTTGCACATTATGCATTGAATTTCTTATTTCCAAAGGACATGGGGAACTTTAGACCGTATCTAGGTATTAAAAAACTTGCAAGAAATGTTTTCGTGAGTAGTAATAGATCTTGGGAAATAGGAGAACTGGGATGCATGTCTTAAAATATCTGCCTTCATTTCAGAATAAAATGCTAATATTTATTTCCTTTAACATTTAGTGAAAATGCTCAGTATAATGAGTAGCATACTTCATGCTTATAAAATTTGAGATCCTACATTCCTATTGAGTTGCATTTGTTTCCACCAGTTAGAGTACCTTCAGTTCCCCGTTACCACAAAACTCCAGACGAACTTCTCTGTCAGTTTTCAAATTCTAAAATAGAATTTATTCCAATTCTTATATAAAATGGAGATGTCTTAAAATATATGTTTCTGTGAAAAATAACTGTAAGTGAACACATCAACACATATTTTCCTGATATCACATCAGCTATTGCTTTTTATTTTAAAATTATCTTTTTTGGACATAGGAAAAGGAAGAGGAGAAAGATAGAAAAAAGAAAAAAGAAGGAGAAAAGAGGGTAAGAAAATAAGGTGGACCTAGTACAGTTGAATACTGCTTCTGCTGGAGATGTGTATAAACCTGTTCATTATTTTTCATGTCCCATATCATTTTCTCCAAGCTTTCCAAACAAAATAATAGAGATAATTTGCACTAACTCCAAATGGCACCACTTTTACATTATTGTGCTCTAAGTTGTGTACAATTACATATTTAGGGGTTGGAGTCGGTGGGTGGAGCTAAGAACTCCGGAGACTGAATAGCCATAGAGAAGGAAAGCAGAAGGAGTCACAAAACAAATTTCACAAGGTTGCCTTGTTTCAGATCTGTACATCTTGTTCTTTTTATGTACTTATGGCTACTGCATTTTGGAGGGATACAGAAACTTAACTAAAAATCATGATTTTTTTTTTTTTCCTGAGAAAGTCATGCAGAATCTGGACGGTTTAGCTTATCTACAAAGTTGTTGAGTTTTAATCCATCAAAGTGTCAAATGTTATTAAGCAATCTACTTGATGCAATAATCAGGATAGATTACCTTAGGTTGCAAAACAAAAAGTCACCACACTTTAGTGGTTTAAAAGAACAGCATCTATTTGTTTTTCATGTTGCATGTGTTATCCAGGTTGGCAATGGAAAACAGTCTTACTGAAGTTTCTCAGAAGACTACCTTGATCAAGGCATTGTCATATGAATGTCATATGAATGTAAGATTTCAATCATTGTAGGATCAAAGAATGTGTATAATTGAACTTCTTAAGTACTTCCAGGAATTACACATCACTTTCATTTACATTCCATTGGCCAAAACAAGTCCCACAGCAATGCATAATTTAGAGTGAATCTTTGTGGAAGGAGAGAAGAACCAAAAATCTCTGGGAATAATAGTAGTATTTATCAGAGTTTACTTTTTTTTTTTTTGATCAGCAAGTATTATGTTCATTCTCCTTCCCACTTGTAGAACTTACACATGATCACCTCAAAAAAGAAAATCCAAAAATCTATTCCAGTCATGGTATGAAGCTTAAAATCCAGATCTCTGAATAATGTGTATTAATATGTTCATCAGGTCATAAGGTGGCTTCCCTTGATCTGAAGAATAGTGAGCTAAAAGGAGCTAAAATGCACCACCTTCCTAACCAGATACACACACAATATGCAATGATAGAAAAAAACAACTCCCATTCAGAAAGAGGAGGAATGAGGGACTTTCTACAGACTCTGGCTCACAGCAATTCTAAAATTCCGATAGGAAGATATTATGAGGCTCCCTTCCCTGGGGGTATGGAATGTTCCCTGTTTATGCCCTGATTCTGTTCCTTGGGAAGAGCTTCTTTGTTCACTGTTTTTCAAGTCACTAGCTACACCCTCTGGGAGAGTATTCTTTTTCCAATATATTTCTTGGCCACATCTGAAGTGGACACTGGGGAATATGCATTTCTGTTTTCTTAAATAATTTCCTGTCTATATATGGTTGGGTGCCCAAAGAGCATTTAAAGTCTAGAAGAGGAACAGACTCCTTAGAAACTCAGTAAGATTATCATCTTGAGTCAGCTCCTTGGGCCAGTAACCAGACCAATGGCATTTTTTAAGACATAGTTCCCAGAATGCTACATTATTTTGTTTTCTCTTCCATGCCCTTTTTCTCTCTCTCTTTTTGGTGTCAAGTGCTGTGAGACCTTGGAATCTAATAAAACTTTTTTCCTAACTAAAAGGACTTATGAACTTGATACTCCTAATTTGCTACTGGCCCAGAGGTAATTTAATCAACTGAAAGGTTTTAATGGATTTTGATCTCACAAAGTATTTCTCAACCTTACCTTTCATAGTTTGGGAAGGAAAAGTAGTTTCTGGACTCATTCTATTCCCTTTTCTCTATGTTTTGGAAACTGGCTAGTCCTTTTCTGAGTTCATTTGTTTCTTACAATTTATTGCCAAACCGTCCAGTGGTAACCAAAACACACAACCAACATTTTGCTTTCCAATATAGTCCCCTAGAGTTGCAAGTGCATTGGGAACATGATCTACCTTTCATGTTATTATAGGTCTAAGCAAATGTTTCACCATGCTGTGGAGCACAAATCTCCATCTTTTCAATTTCCAGTACTTCTTCTGACCGCCGGCTCTTGGATTCCTAAGGCCAGTAATACACATTTTAGGTTTTTAGGGAACTAGCATGCTTTAGGTGCAACTTTAATATTCATCATGATGATTAATTGGTGACAAATAACCCCAAAACTTAATGGTTTAAAGCAACAGAAGCAAGGAGCAGTTGCTTTTCTATAGACCAGCAATTAACAATTAGAATTTGAAATTAAAGAAAAAATGTGTTTACAATAACACCAAAAAGAAAAATGAAGCAATTATATGTCTACAATATACATGTGGGATATTTCAGGTTATTGATGAAAGAAACCAATAATATTGAGTAAATGGAAAAGAAAGATATTCCCGTGTCCATGAATTGGAAAATTCAACAAAGTTAAGATGTCAGTTCTTTCCAGTCTGATCTAAAGATTAAGCATAATCCCGATCAAAATCCCCACAAGCTTTTTTGTAGGCATAAAAAAATATTCTTAAATTTATGTTGAAAGGCAAAGGGATTAGAAGAGCTTACACAGTTCTAAAATAGAAGAATAAAGTTGGAATACTGTGAAAACCAGATTTATTATAAAGCAACCAGAATCAAAACAGCCTGGTATTGACAAAAAATAGACACATTGACTAATGGTAGAGAATAGAAATCCCCAAAAGTAGACCCATACAGATAGTTAACTGATTTTTGACAAAAATTCAAAGGCATTTCAGTGGAGATATGATGGTCTTTCCAACAAATAGTGTTGAAATAATTGGATGTTTTTATGCAAAAATATGAGCCTACATGCAGATCTCACATGTTACACAAAATCAAAATGAACCAAAAATGTAATGTAAATATATATATAGTGTTGGTCACCATGGATCACAGCCTCCCCCTAGGCTCCTCTGTCCATGGAATATTCCAGGCAAGGACACTGGTGTGGTTTGCCTATTTCTTCTCCAGGGGATCTTCCAGGGATAGAACCCAGGTCCCCTGAACTGCAGGCAGATTCTTTACCAACTGAGCTACCAGGGAAGCCCATAATGTAAAATACAATGCTATAAAACTTCTGGAAGAAAAAGTAGGAGAAAATCTGCATGACCTTTTTATTTGGTGATGAATTTTCAGATACAACACTAAAAATACTATTCATGAAAGAAAAAAAAGCACTTAAAAATAAGTTCTTAAAGCTAAGAACTTTTCTCTGTGAAAGATACTGTTAAGGATGTAAAGAGACAAGCCACAGGCTGAGAGAAAATATTTGCAAATCACATATTCAATAAAAGACTTGAATCCAGAGTAGATAAAGAACTCAAAAAGCAACAATTTGTTTCACACTTATGCTACATGTCCATGGAGATTGATAGGGGGTTTGCTAACCATGGTCACTCTTGGAATCAGACAGATGGAGCCTCTGCTGTGATATAAACAGGAGATAAGTGACGTTTCCCCCTGTCAGCTGAAAAGAATATGAAGAATCAGACAACTTTTAAGTGTTCTCACTAGTAATTGGAATGCCAGTCTTTTATGGATTAAAGAAAAGAACATGACCTGAGATGTGCCCTCAGAAGAAAACTTCCAGAAAAACAAACAAACAAACAAAAAACTGGAAATGTTGTTGAATGCTAGTAAATATTCCAAATCGAGTTACTGACATTCATACAGATAGTTAAGAGGTCATTTACATGATATTTACTGAACACTGTGTAAGTAAAATTAGATATTTAATTGTATAAGGAGCTAGTTACTTCCAATCTTTGCAGGAAATCGAAAGTCTAAAGCATTAAAACTTTCATTTTAAAGTGTTGGATTGTAATTTATTCTCTAGGTATACATCTTAGCAAATTATAAAACCTTTAAGAAGACAGAGAAAGATGAAAGAAAACAAATATGCCTTTTGAAAGTGAACTTATACAGCAAGGGTCATTAGAAACAAAACAACTTCAGAGGAATGTCTAATAAAGCCATGTAAACCTTGGTGGTTTCCTCTAAGTTTGCTGAATTCTTAGGTTCAATTAGACCTCTCTAGTGAACTTAAAGACAATGCAAACATAAGAAGACCACATGAGGGGCTTCATGAATCAAAGGAAAACCATCATATTCAAACAAGTTATAGAAGTTCTTATGTTCAAAGAGCTGCATTTGAGAAATAAAAATTATATACAATTCACTCATTTCCATAGATTTTTTTAAAATAAAAAATTAATCTACTATCAAAACCCACTGTCATTTAAACAGGTCAGTATCTCTAAATATTTATGCAAGCTTTGGTGGTCTTACTTCTTTGAGATCTTTCCAAATTTCAGTTAAATTCAGTATAGAAGTAGATAATGAAAACTTTTCTCTTTCAACAAAGAGTATAAACCTATCATTGGAAGCAAATACATTTCAGTTCAGTTCAGTTCATTTCAGACCCTCAGTTGTGTCCAACTCTTTGCAACCCCATGAACCACAGCATGCCAGGTTTCCCTATCCATCATCAACTCCTGGAGTTTACCCAAACTCATGTCCATTGCATCGGTGATGCCATCCAGCCATCTCATCCTCTGTCGTCCCCTTCTCCTCCAGCCTGTTTCCCAGCATCAGGGTCTTTTCAAATGAGTCAGCTCTTCTCATCAGGTGGCCAAAGTATTGGAGTTTCAGCTTCAACATCAGTCCTTCTAATGGACACCCAGGACTGATCTCCTTTAGGATGGACTGGTTGGATCTCCTTGCAGTCCAAGGGACCCTCAAAAGTCTTCTCCAACAACACAGTTCAAAAGCATCAATGCTTCAGCTCTCAGCTTTCTTCACAGTCCAACTCTCATATCCATACATGACTATTGGAAAAACAATAGCCTTGACTATACAGACCTTAGTTGACAAAGCAATGTCTCTGCTTATTAATATGCTGATTAGGTTGGTCGTAACTTTCCTTCCAAGGAGTAAGCGTCTTTTAATTTCATGGCTGCAATCACCATCGGCAGTGATTTCGGAGCCCCCCAAAATAAAGTCAGCCACTGTCTCCACTGTTTCCCCATCTATTTGCCATGAAGTGACAGGATTCGATGCCATGATCTTACTTTTCTGAATGTTGAGCTATAAGCCAACTTTTTCACTCTCCTCTTTCACTTTCATCAAGAGGCTTTTTAGTTCTTCTTCACTTTCTGCCATAAGGGTGGTGTCATCTGCATATCTGAGGTTACTGATATTTCTCCTGGGAATATTGATTCCAACTTGTGCTTCTTCCAGTCCAGTATTTCTCATGATCTACTCTGCATATAAGTTAGATAAGCAGGGTGCCAGTATACAGCCTTGACGGACTCCTTTTCCTATCTGGAACCAGTCTGTTGTTCCATGTCCAGTTCTAACTGTTGCTTCCTGACCTGCATACAGGTTTCTCATGAGGCAGGTCAGGTGGTCTGGTATTTCCATCTCTTCCAGAATTTTCCACAGTTTATTGTGATCCATACAGTCAAAGGCTTTGGCATAGTCAATAAAACAGAGTCCCTCTCCCACAGAGTCCAAAAGACTTTTCTATACCTCTGTGTCTCTTTTGCTGTCTTGCATACAGGGTTATCATTACCATCTTTCTAAATTCCACATATATGTGTTAGTATACTGTATTGATGTTTTTCTTTCTGGCTTACTTCACTCTGTATAATAAGCTCCAGTTTCATCCACCTCATCAGAGCTGATTCAAATGTATTCTTTTTAATGGCTGAGTAATATTCCATTGTGTGTATGTACCACTGCTTTCTTATCCATTCATCTGCTGATGGACATCCAGGTTGCTTCCATGTCCTGGCTATTATAAACAGTGCTGCAATAAACACTGGGGTACATGTGTCTCTTTCCCTTCTGGTTTCCTCAGTGTGTATGCCCAGCAGTGGGATTGCTGGGTTGTATGGCAGTTCTATTTTCAGTTTTTTAAGGAATCTCCACACTGTTCTCCATAGTGGCTGTACTTATTTGCATTCCCACCAACAGTGTAAGAGGGTTCCGTTTTCTCCACACCCTCTCCAGCATTTATTGCTTGTAGACTTTTGGATAGCAGCCATTCTGACTGGCGTGAAATGGTATCTCATTGTGGTTTTGATTTGCATTTCTGTGATAATGAGTGATGTTGAGCATCTTTTCATGTGTTTGTTAGCCATCTGTATGTCTTCTTTGGAGAAATGTCTATTTAGTTATTTGGCCCACTTTTTGATTGGGTCGTTTATTTTTCTGGAATTGAGCTGCAGGAGTTGCTTGTATATTTTTGAGATTAGTTGGTTGTCAGTTGCTTCATTTGCTATTATTTTCTCCCATTCTGAAGACTGTCTTTTCACCTTGCTTATAGTTTCCTTTGTTGTGCAGAAGCTTTTAATTTTAATTAGGTCCCGTTTGTTTATTTTTGCTTTTATTTCTAATATTCTGGGAGGTGGGTCATAGAGGATCCTGCTGTGATTTATGTCGGAGACTGTTTTGCCTATGTTCTCCTCTAGCAGTTTTATACTTTCTGGTCTTACGTTTAGATCTTTAATTCATTTTGAGTTTATTTTCATGTATGGTATTAGAAAATGTTCTAGTTTCATTCTTTTACAAGTGGTTGACCAGTTTTCCAAGCACCACTTGTTAAAGAGATCGTCTTTTCTCCATTGTATATTCTTGCTTCCTTTGTCAAAGATAAGGTGTCCATAGGTGCATGGATTTATCTCTGGGCTTTCTATTTTGTTCCATTGATCTATATGTCTATCTTTGTGCCAGTACCATACTGTCTTGATGACTGTGGCTTTGTAGTAGAGCCTGAAGTCAGACAGGTTGATTCATCCAGTTCCATTCTTCTTTCTCAAGATTGCTTTGGCTATTCGAGGCTTTTGGTATTTCCATACAAATTGTGAAATTATTTGTTCTAGGTCTGTGAAAAATACCATTGGTAGCTTGATAAGAATTGCATTGAATCTATAGATTGCTTTGGGTAGTATACTTATTTTCACTATATTGATTCTTCCGATCCATGAACATGGTATATTTCTCCATCTATTAGTGTTCTCTGGTGAAACCAGTGTTTTATAGCTTTCTATATATAGGTCTTTAGTTTCTTTAGGCAGATCTATTCCTAAGTATTTTATTCTTTTTGTTGCAATGGTGAATGGAATTGTTTCCTTAATTTCTCTATTTTCTCATTATTAGTGTATAGGAATGCAAGGGATTTCTGTGTGTTGATTTTATATCCTGAAACTTTACTATATTCATTGATTAGCTCTAGTAATTTTCTGGTGGAGCCTTTAGGGTTTTCTATGTAGAGGATCATATTATCTGCAAACAGTGAGAGTTTTACTTCTTCTTTTCCAATTTGGATTCCTTTTCTTTCTTTCTCTGCTCTGATTGCTGTGGCCAAAACTGCCAAAGCTATGTTGAATAGTAGTGGTGAAAGTGGGCACCCTTGTCTTGTTTCTGACTTTAGGGGAAATGCTTTCAATTTTTCACCATTGAGGATAATGTTTGCTGTGGGTTTGTCATATATAGCTTTTATTATGTTGAGCTATGTTCCTTCTATTCCTGCTTTCTGAAGAATTTTTATCATAAATGGATGTTGAATTTTGTCAAAGGCTTTCTCTGCATCTATTGAGATAATCATATGGCTTTTATTTTTCAATTTGTTAATGTGGTGTATTACATTGATTGATTTGCAGATATTGAAGAATCCTTGCATCCCTGGGATAAAGCCCACTTGCTCATAGTGCATGATCTTTTGAATGTGTTGGATTCTGATTGCTAGAATTTTGTTAAGGATTTTTGCATCTATGTTCATCAGTGATATTGGCCTGTAGCTTTCTTTTTTGTGTGGCATATTTGTCAGGTTTTGGTATTAGGGTGATGGTGGCCTCATAGAATGAGTTTGGAACTTTACCCTCCTCTGTAATTTTCTGGAAGAGTTTGAGTAGGATAGGTGCTCTTCTCTAAATTTTTGGTAGAATTCAGCTGGGAAGCCGTCTGGACCTGGGCTTTTGTTTGCTGGAAGATTTCTGATTACAGTTTCAATTTCCGTGCTTGTGATGGGTCTGTTAAGATTTTCTATTTCTTCCTGGTTCAGTTTTGGAAAGTTGTACTTTTCTAAGTATTTGTCCATTTCTTCCACGTTGTCCATTTTATTGGCATATAATTGCTGATAGTAGTCTCTTATGATCCTTTGTATTTCTGTGTTGTCTGTTGTGATCTCTCCATTTTCATTTCTAATTTTATTGATTTGATTTTTCTCTTTGTTTCTTGATGAGTCTGGCTAATTGTTTGTCAATTTTATTTATCCTTTCAAAGAACCAGCTTTTGGCTTTGTTGATTTTTGCTATGGTCTCTTTTGTTTCTTTTGCATTTATTTCTGCCCTAATTTTAAAGATTTCTTTCCTTCTACTAACCCTGGGGTTCTTCATTTCTTCCTTTTCTAGTTGCTTTAGGTGGAGAGTTAGGTTATTTATTTGACTTTTTTCTTGTTTCTTGAGGTATGCCTGTATTGCTATGAACCTTCCCCTTAGCACTGCTTTTACAGTATCCCACAGGTTTGGGGTTGTTGTGTTTTCATTTTCATTCGTTTCTATGCATATGTTGATTTCTTTTGTGATTTCTTCTGTGATTTGTTGGTTATTCAGCAGCGTGTTGTTCAGCCTCCATATGTTGGAATTTTTTAATAGTTCTTCTCCTGTAATTGAGATCTAATCTTACTGCATTGTGGTCAGAAAAGATGCTTGGAATGATTTCAATTTTTTTGAATTTACCAAGGCTAGATTTATGGCCCAGGATATAATCTATCCTGGAGAAGGTTCTGTGTACACTTGAGAAAAAGGTGAAGTTCATTGTTTTGGGTTGAAATGTCCTATAGATATCAATTAGGTCTAACTGGTCTATTGTATCATTTAAAGTTTGTGTTTCCTTGTTAATTTTGTGTTTAGTTGATCTATCCATAGGTTGAGTGGGGTAGTAATGTCTCCCACTATTGTTGTGTTATTGTTAATTTCCTCTTTCATACTTTTTAGCATTTGTGTTACATAATGTGGTGTTCCTATGTTGGGTGCATTTATAATTGTTATCTCTTCTTCTTGAATTGATCCTTTGATCATTATGTAGTGTCCTTCTTTGTCTCTTTTCACAGCCTTTGTTTTAAAGTCTATTTTATCTGATATGAGTATTGCTACTCCTGCTTTCTTTTGGTCTCTATTTTTGTGGAATATCTTTTTCCAGCCCTTCACTTTCAGTCTGTATGTGTCCCCTGTTTTGAGGTGAGTCTCTTGTAGACAACATATATAGGGGTCTTGTTTTTGTATCCATTCAGCCAGTCTTTGTCTTTTGGTTGGGGCATTCAACCCATTTACGTTTAAGGTAATTATTGATAAGTATGACCCCATTGCCATTTACTTTATTGTTTTGGGTTCGAGTTTATACACTGTTTTTGTGTCTCCTGTCTAGAGAATATCCTTTAGCATTTGTTGGAGAGCTGGTTTGGTGGTGCTGAATTCTCTCAGCTTTTGCTTGTCTGTGAAGCTTTTGATTTCTCCTTCATATTTGGATGAGATCCTTGCTGGGTACAGTAATCTAGGCTGTAGGTTGTTTTCTTTCATCACTTTCAGTATGTCTTGCCATTCCCTCCTGGCCTGAAGAGTTTCTATTGAAAGATCAGCTGTTATCCTTATGGGAATCCCCTTGTGTGTTATTTGTTGTTCTTCCCTTGCTGCTTTTAATATTTGTTCTTTGGGTTTGATCTTTGTTAATTTGATGAATATGTGTCTTGGGGTGTTTCACCTTGGGTTTATCCTGTTAGGGACTCTCTGGGTTTCTTGGACTTGGGTGATTATTTCCTTCCCCATTTTAGGGAAGTTTTCAACTATTATCTCCTCAAGTATTTGCTCATGGTCTTTCTTTTTTTCTTCTTTGGGACTCCTATCATTCGAATATTGTGACCTTTAATGTTGTCCTGGATGTCTCTGAGATTGTCCTCATTTCTTTTAATTCGTTTTTCTTTTCCCCCCTCTGATTCATTAATTTCTACCATTGTATCTTCTACTTCACTAATCCTATCTTCTGCCTCCATTATTCTACTATTTGTTGCCTCCAGAGTGTTTTTGACCTCATTTATTGCATTATTCATTATATATTGACTTTTTTATTTCTTCTAGGTCCTTGTTAAACCTTTCTTGCATCTTCTCAATCCTTGTCTCCAGGCTATTTATCTGTGATTCCATTTTGATTTCAAGGTTTTGGATCATTTTTACTATCATTATTCGGAGTTCTTTTTCCTCTTTTGTTTGGTTTGGTGGACATTTATCCTGCTCCTTTACCTGCTGGGTATTCCTCTGTCTCTTCATCTTGTTTATATTGCTGAGTTTGGGGTGGCCTTTCTGTAGTCTGGTAGTTTGTGGAGTTTTCTTTATTGTGGAGTTTCCTCACTGTTGGTGAGGTTGTACGGAGGGCTTGTCAAGGTTTCTTCATTAGTGAAGCTTGTGTTGGTGTTTTGGTGGGTGCAGCTGGATTTCTTCTTTCTGGAATGCAATGAAGTGCCCAGTAATGAGTTATGAGATGTCAATGGGTTTGGAGTAACTTAGGGCAGTCTGTATATTGAAGCTCAGGGCTGTGTTCCTGTGTTGCTGGAGAATTTGCGTGGTATGTCTTGCTCTGGAACTTGTTGGCCCTGGTGTGGTGCTTAGTTTCAGTGTCAGTATGGAGGCATTTGATGAGCTCCTGTCGATTAATGTTCCCTGGAGTCAGGAGTTCTCTGGTGTTCTCAGGATTTGGATTTAAGCCTCCTGCTTCTGGTTTTCAGTCTTATTTTTACAGTAGTCTCAAGACTTCTCCTTCTATACAGCACCATTGATAAAACTTCTAGGCGAAAGTTGAAAAGTTTCTCCACAGTGAGGGACACCCAGAGAGGTTCACAGAGCTACGTGGAGAAGAGAAGAGGGAGGAGGGAGTTAAAGGTGACCCGAATGAGATGAGGTGGAATCAAAAGAGAAGAGAGGAAGTTAGCCAGTTATCACCTCCTTGACCACTCAGAGATATTCACGGAGTTATACAGAGAAGAGAAGAGGGAGGAAGGAGACAGAGGTGGCCAGGAGGATAAAAGGGGAGAATCAAAAGGAGAGAGACAGATCCAGCCAGTAATCAGTTCCCTAAGTGTTCTCCACGGTCTGGAACACACAGAGATTCACAGAGTTGGGTAGGGTAGAGAAGGGGGAGAGAAGAGACAGAGGCGATGTGGAGGAGAAAAGGTAGAGTCCAAAGGGGGCAGAGGAGTCAAGCCAGTAATCTCATTCCCAAGTAAAAATGGGTACTGAACATTGGGTCTTAAAGGAACAAAATTGATGACAAGTACCAAAAAGTGAAGATTAAAAATCTAGAGTAGAGGTTGGATTTTCAAAGATACAATATTAAAGAAAAGAAGAAGAAAAACAAAGTCACAAAAATTATAAAAAAATATGTATATGAAGTTTGCTTTAAAAAATAGGGTCTTTTTTTTTTGGCAAAGTAATAGTATGTTATAAAAATGAAAATTAAAGGAGTGATAGAGCACTTAAAATTTTTTTAAATTAAAAAATAAAGAATGATAGTAAAAATAGTAAAAATATATCTAGGACTTTCTCTGGTGCTGTTGTGGGCAGTGTGGGGTCAGTTCATTTTCGGATAGTTCCTTGGCCCGGCTTATATTTCTCAAGATCTTTAGGCCCCTTTCCATGTAGTCGGTAATAACTGCAGGGTTTTAATCTATTGCACCTGTCACTTCCAAGGCGGTTCCCTCTGTTTTAACTTCTTCTGTTTGCTGGTCTCTTCAGTGTCTGATTTCTGCCCTGACACAAGGGGGCGGTGGTGGACACTTTTTTAGGCTCACTTGTTCAGTCACACTGTGGGGAGGGAGGGGCTCTGCAAACAAATAACACTGGCGTGTGCTCGCAGTGTCTCAGCCACACTGGGACTGCCCCCGCTCACAGCTCGTGTGCCCTCCCTTCCCACACTGCTCAGGCTCTAGGTTGCTCCACCAGGAACCGTCCGAGGCCTGCCCTGGGCTGCATGCACCTCCCAGGTCTAAGCCACTCAGGTTCAGGCACTCTGGTAGTCCTCAGAGGCGCAGACTTGGTTGGGCGTGCGTTTTGTGCCCTTCCCAGGTCCGAGCAGCTCAGGTGATGAGGTTTGGCGAGCATGATCGCTGCGACTTATTGCCTCCCCGTCCCTGCCGCTCGGTTTTCTGGGTGCACACCCAGTGCACCTTCTCAGGCAGATGTTGACTGTCCAGAACCCCAAGAAGTCTTAGTTAGCAAAGAAGCCTGCTTGAAGTTTGGTAGATAATGTCTCTCTGGGGGAGCGATTGCGCCCTCCGGCTCTGCTGCCTGTCACAGGAGGGGGATGGTCTGCAGCTGGTTGGTTTTGTTCAGTTCTTTGTTCTGTGCTCAGGACTGGCAGTTTCTTAGGTTAGGGCTTTTCGCATGGTAGCTATCCTGCAGTCTGGTTTGCTAGCCCACATTAGTTCCCTCAGATTGCCCTTGGGGCATTCAGGCCCGGTCCTACTCTTAAGCAATGCAGCCGGCATCTCCCTGCCCAGCCCCCGCTTGCTAGTGGTGGGTGCAGCATCTGCGCTGCTTCTCCGCTAGGGCAGTTACTGTTGGGCTTGTAATCTGTGGGTTTTAATTATTTATTTATTTTTCCTCCCTGTTATGTTGCCCTTGCACCCCACTCCGGTACTCCTGCCTGGAGAGTCCCGTGGATGGAGGAGCCTGGAGGGCTGCCATCCATGGGGTCGCTGAGGGTCAGACATGACTGAGCGACTTCACTTTCACTTTTCACTTTCATGCATTGGAGAAGGAAATGGCAACCCACTCCAGTGTTCTTGCCTGGAGAATCCCAGGGATGGGGGAACCTGGTGGGCTGCCATCTACGGGGTTGCACAGAGTCGGACAAGACTGAAGCGACTTAGCAGCAGCAGTGCTTGCAAGGCTCGCCACAGACTTGGCAGTGAGAGTGTTTCCTGTTGTTTGCAAACTTCTCTCTTTTTAAGACTCCCTTCCCTGGACAGAGCTGCATCCCTACCTCTTTTGTCTCTTTTTTTGTCTTTTATATTTTTTCCTACCTCCTTTTGAAGACAATGGGCTCCTTTTCTGGGTACTTGATGTCCTCTGCCGGCATTCAGAAGTTGTTTTGTGGAATTTACTCAGCGTTTAAATGTTCTTTTGATGAATTCGTGGGAGAGAAAGTGGTCTCCCCGTCCTATTCCTCTGCCATCTTAGGGCTGCCCACAACAAATCAACTTCTAAAACACTTTAGGAATGCTTTCTCTCCAGGCCTTTTTCTTTTGATACTAATTAATTAATCTATGGCTGTGCTGGGCCTTCTCTCTAGTTGCAGCAAGGGGGCTGCTCTCTAGTGTGGTGCCCAGGCTTCTCATTGTGGTGTCTTCTCTTGTCAGGGAACAGGGGCTTGGGGCATGCAGGCTTCAGTAGTTGTGGCACGTGGGCTCAGTAGTTGCAGATCCTGGGCTCTAGAGCATGGATCCAATATTTCTGGTGCATAGGCTTAGTTGCTCTATGGCATGTGAGATCTTTCTGGATCAGGGACTGAACCCATGTCTCCTGCCTTGGCAAGTAGATTCTTAACCATGAACCAGAGAAGCCCATTCAGGTCTTGATATTATGTCAATTGGCATTGTTATTTTCTTAATTGTCATCCTTTTACTCAAACTATGATCCATTCAGCAATGCATTTCTCACCTATTTGCATGCATCCAAGAATCTTAGAAAGTGGTGATATCCTCCTTTGAGTTTATAGGGTATTGACTATATTCTTCAAATTTAGAATGGTCTGATTAGAACATCTGTTGGGCCAAATTGGTGACTTTAATACCAATTGTGTAAAAATCAAAATTCTTGTCTGTTGGCAAATATCTTTTGAAGGATTGTGGGCACAATTTAGTGACTTTATTCCCTGCTCAGTTCTGATTATCTGCTGGTTTCAAAATTGACTTTGTCTTAGTATTCTTTCTCATCTTCTTCCATAGATATATAATCATAGTATAGCTACAGTAACATTCAAGATTTTTTTTTTTTGAGTAACGTATTCTATGGGAAAACTAGTTTCAAAGTAATTTCTCAAAAGATTGTTCTTTTGTACTTATACTTTCCACCTACCAGATAAATATGGTTTCCTTTTATCCCAGTAAGAGGAGATAAGGTAAATTTTCATCCATTTTATTTTATACACACATGGTAAGTTGCTTCAGTCATGTCCAATTCTTTGCGACCCTATGGACTGTAGCCCACCAGGCTTCTGTGTCCATGGGATTTCCCAGGCAAGAATACTGAAGTGGGTTACCATTTCCTCTTCCAGGGCATCTTCCTGTTCCATGGATCAACGCTGCATCTTTTATGTCTCCTGCATTGGCAGGTGGGTTCTTTAGCACTATCACCACCTGGAAGTTAGAGGAAGAAAAGTGAGGCTTCTACTAGAGTTGGTAATCTTTGGGCAAAATCTGTTCTTACGCATTGATACCTCTGCTGTCTATTTAAGCAATCATGCTACAATTTGTGATCCCAACCCTCTCTTGCCTCAGGGATCCAGAAGCAGCCATCCTTAGGCTGGCTACTAGCCTTAGCCGTGGACTACTGACATAGTGTAAGTGTACTAATCCAATCAGGTTCCCTCTTAAAACTCTAAATCAGACTATAGAAATGATTTACCAACTAAGAAAAGGGGCTAAACTTGAAAAAACGCTATGCGTGTGGGCAGAGCACATACATAGATGAAACTAAAATGATGAGAAATCAGAGAAAATTGGTTATGAGAAATCCTTTCAGAGAAAAATCTGTAGCTCATGAGAGAAACAAGTTGTTGCCAAGTTTCCCTGTGTCCTTAACACCATTCTGAATCCTAGTAGAGTCCTTCCCTTTGCTAGAGTCTCTAACAACTTCAAGGTGTTTATTTTTTGACAACAGTATGTATAAATCATTGTGTAAGGGATACTATGCCTCGGTATGGACAGCAGATAGTGTGAACAAATTACACTAATTTTTGCTATCTGGAGGAAATGAAGACCAAGAACAAATTTTATAATGATGAATTATTTAGCACAGAATGTATTAGACTTTTTGGAATGGCTTAGAAATAAAATGGTTTATCATGTGGGAGATTTACGTTTGCTAAGGAAAGTATGAATAAATGCCATAGCAAAGCTCACCCACAAAAAATATGTTTTGTTTATTTTTGAATGATAGCTTTATACATAGCATGCATCTATAATTGTTAACTTTACCTAGAGAAAATTGAGGCCAAGCTGGAATGTATTAGTTGGCTGTTTCATGTAATAAATTGTCACTAACTTAATGGCTTAAAACAATGTGCATTTATTAGTTCAAGTTTTTCAGATACAGTCTGGTCTGATGTGTCTGGTAGCAGATTGTCACAATGCTGACATCAAGATGTTGGCTGGTTGAGTTCTTACCTGGAGGCTCAGTGGAAATACTACTTCCAAGTTCATTCTTGGCCCTTGCAATTGGAGGTGTTGATGTCTTCATTCCCTTGCCATCAACAGAGAAATACTCTCAGTTCTAGAGGTCACTCACATTCTTTTTCAAGTGGCCTCTTCCATCTTCAGACCAGCAGTGGTGTGCAGATCATTCTTGGAATTTGGATCTCTGACTTCCTCTTCTGTAATTAGCCTCAGAAAATTGTTATTTATTATTTTTTTTAACTTGGCCACACCACACAGCTTGTGGGATCTTAGTTTCCCAATGATGAACTGGACCCTCTCCCTCAGCAGAGAAATCATAGGGTTCTAACCATTGGACTGGCACAGCATCCCTGGAAAATTCTAGGCTTGTAAAAGATCCTTGTGATTAGATCAAGCTTACCTCAATAATCTCTATTAAAGTCTAGGTGGCTCAGTCATAAAGAATCAGCCTGAAAGCAGGAGACGTGGCAAAAACTGAGAGTTTGATTGTGGATTGGGAAGGAAATGGCAACCCACTCCAGTACTCTTGCCTGGAAAATCCCATGGACTGAGGAGCCTGGTGGGCTATAGTCCATATGGTCGCAAAGAGTCAGACATGGTGATCAACTAATGATTTTTACTTACAGATTGAAGAAGAAAGTACAAGAAATTCTCAATCTATACATTCTTATTTAACTGTTAAGGAAATTGTGATCCAGAAAGACTGTGATTTTCCCAAGATGATACAGTCATTTGATGGCAGAATTGAGACTACAGTTTCTATCTCTGATCTCAGAAGTTTGTTTCTTCTGCTACCCTTTCGAGAACTGACACCCTTATTGTCTCTTATGCCATTTCCCCAATTGGACTCCAAGTACAAGAGTGAGAATCTGTTTAGTCCCTCCTTCTGCCTTGAAAAAAATTGAAGTAGCCACTGTAAACCAAATTAAAAACTGAGTCTATTTAACATAAAAATAAAAAGAACAGCATGACTAACAATGTGTCTGGTTATGATGGCTGGGCATAACACGAAACATCCAAGACTTGAGTCAAGAGCACAGAATACAAGCCTTTGGCTCTGCCATGGACTAACTTTGGACACAGATACTGGCACTTAACCCCATGAACAATTATGAAAGTATGAAGGAAAGATGAAAGATTAAATATGATATTAAACTTCAGAATAAAACTTTTAACAATGGGCTTAATTTTATGCCTAACTCTGAGGTATTTATCGTAATATACTTCCTGTTGTTTCGCCACACATTGGTGACAACTAGAATTCATCCTCAGAGTTCTCGTTAGTTGGCAAAATACTTTCTTGCTCAGAATCAACCTTACTGCATTGACTCTGATTTGCAGATGATAGCCAGCAGTGTTGGAATTATTCATGTGGACTATGGGCAGGGATTTTGGTATCTGGACTCAAACTTAAAAAATCTAAGCCAAGGAAAACCCTTCATCAAAATCAAAGGACTCTATATTTATTATTATTTTTTTAATTTAATAGAGCTCTCAAGTATAACACAAAGAATATTCATTGCCACAAAAGGCCTATTTCATCATAGTTATAAAGGATAGTCCCTTAAAAGAAAAGCTTTACTTTTAGAAACATTAAAACAATTATTCAGAATGCTCCTTAAACCAGCTCTAGAATCTTGGGCTGGGGAGTATCATGGAGATCATTTATCGTAAACTGATCCTTTTACAGGTGAGGAAACTGAGAACCACAGATTAATTTATGGATGAAAGTCTTGAAAATCCAGGAAACCTCCCCCAGGTTTAATGTATTTTCTATCACATCATGCAAAATTTCAAGTACATATACTTTCATTTGTGGATCTGAAATTAACCTGTATTTTAGGATTGAGGAACTGAAATATTAAAATCATTCTACCCCGAGAAATTCTGTTTAAATTATTTTCATTATTATCAATCTAGAAATTAGCTTAGCTGTTTTAAAATCCATATATCTACAAAATAACTGTATTCTTCAGGTTTCTCTACAAAAGTGTTTTTCAGACTCAATTGCACATTGAAATCCTCATGGGAGCCTCAAGAAAGACAGATGCTTGCTTCTCACTCTCAGAGATTTTGATTTATTTATTCCGAGTTGCGATCGAGGAGGGATCTTTTGAAAGGTTCCCTAAGTGATTCTAGCTAAAATTGAACCACTGCAAGGTCAACAAAGTAGACAGGGTTGGTAGCAAGAATCTAGGCTCTCCAGTGATACAATTCAGATGTCTTTGTGCTGTCTGTTGTGAGTTCCTTTATTAATTGATTAGAATGTTAAAAGGAGAATTGGCACATTTTGCTTTTACTTTTGTCTGTTTGTTTGTTTTGCGCCTACTTTTACAAACACTTTTGTCTACTGAAAATCTAAGTATTTGCTAAATACTGGTAATATAAATACAAATAACACATATTCCCTGTCCTTAAGGAGTTTCCTGTCCTGGTAGGGTCAGATTAGGAGGGAATCATGTTACTGAAGATTATTAGACACAGGGAAAAGTGTCAAGATGAGGCCTGCATGGCTGATTTTGCCCACTGACATTATTTATTTATAGTAATAGTTGTGCATGGAGCATTCTATCACGACATAGTTCATCTGAATGCAGGATATCATTTTGTGATGAACAATTAAAACAGCTCTTGGATAGGACGGCTGGTTTTCCAAATTCACTCAAATAACACGGATGGAGAATAGACACCTTTCTCCCTCATCATGCTGGAAGCGTGTGTGAATTTGTATGAGTCGATGAGTCAACTGGCATTAAAGAACAGTCAATGCAGTTCAAGAAAAACACTTCTGCCGATTCCTGAACACACCCCATTCATTCATACTTCCCTCCAGCAGCTTGAATACTTCTCTCCAACAACATAACCAGGCAGATTCCTGCCAGCCTTTGGGGTGGATCTAGAAGGTGTATAAATAGTAATGAGAAACAGATGAAAAACCTTGTTTTCATAAATGACAGAGTAATTTAAAATATGAAGTCTATGCTACTGAAAGGAATCAAAGAAACAATTTCACTTTGAAGCACAGAATCTATTTATTTTATTTTATTATATTGTATACACATAAGAAGCAAAGTTTAAAAAATATTTGAAAAAATAACACAATAAATGAAAAATTTATTTTCTCTTTTTGGTGTATATTATAGGAGCCACTGGGGCTTCTCTGGTGGCTCAGCAGTAAAGAATCTGCCTGCAATGCAGGAGAGGCAGGAAATACCAGTTCAGTCCTTGGGTTGGGAAGATCCCCTGGAAGAAGCCATGGCAACCCACTCCAGTATCCTTTCCAGAAAAATTCCATGGACTGAGAAGCCTGTTGGATTGCAGTCCATGGGGACCCAGCATCAGACACGACCAAGCATGCATGTACAATATGAACTATTACATATCAACTTCACATACAAGCTTGAGTTTAAAGAATAAATCTGTGTATGATGGGGATTTACCAAAATTAAAATTCTTGGAAAAGATACTAGATTAAGTTCTCTGAAGTTAGAAACATTCTTAACTGTTAGTATAGCATCTGGCAAATTTATTTGTTGAATGAATGAGGAGATATCTTCAGTTTGTAAGCTCAATGTGCATTTGCCATTTTTCTCATTTGAAAGTGCTCAGAATCTGGTTTTAGTGTTTCTTCCTATGTAATCATATTTATAGCTTTCTAGAAAAAAGTTGGAGATTTATACAAAGTCAGATCCAATGATATTAGCAGTAAAATTAGTAATTAAAATTAGTAATATGTCTTTATTGAATTATAGGACACATTAAACTGAACATTTTAAGACCAATAGATAATCTTAAATTCAATGAATACCTAATACAATAAAAATAAAATTTAATATCTTTTGTGATAGTTTAATTCATATTGGCTCTTTAATATTATATATGCATTGGATTTATATATCAATTTCCAAAAACTTGATTATGGTTGGATATTAACTATACAGTTTGTGAATATATATTCTCAGTCAGTGGCCTCTAATTTTTTTAGCTCAAAGTTGGCAGTAATCATCACAGATTGTATAAACCACTTAAAATGATGACTTTTCTTTCTTTGAGTGGTAATTTAGCCAACTATACTCAAGTTTTACCATTCAAAATTAAAATCAGATGCTTTCTTAAGAGAGTAGTAAAGCATTGCCCAGAGAATTCCCACTACTTCTCTCCAGTTATACTAAGTATAATGTTCTATCACTGTGGGGCTTACTAGTATCAAGAAGATGTCAAAAATAACTTTTCCTGAATTTAAAAAAGATCATCCTAAATCTCAGCTTCACTGTTAGAGATGGGGAGAGTTCAGCTCCCTTAAATATTTCATTTTTATGTTTATGGTAAAAATATATATTTATAAATATATATATCAACAATATGTTTCAATTAATGATCAATAAAAAGAGCTAGACATTCTACATCATTCTTACTTGGCTGCCATCTAGTCATTCAAAAACATTAATATGTACATGGGTGAGAAAATTGGCATTTTTGGAGGCAAATTTTACTTGATCAAGATGTATTCATGTAGATCAAAGGTACAAAACAGGAAAAAAAAAAGGCATTTAATTATTTCACTGTATCAAATTAATCAATTTTCTTCTTTACAGAATCAGTTCATTTGGTTTTTTATCCCATGAAAATTCACTAGACATTAATTATACGGCAGGCCCAGTGATTGACTCTAGGTGTGCAGTAGTGAGAAAGGTGGCCATGGTGCTTGCTGTTACCATGACGCATTGGGGAAAGACAGATGTTCTTTGGACTATGGCACCAATTTTTATTTAATATATAACAATGATAAGTGGTATGTAGAAATTGCATATTCAGCTACCAGAGCACATAATATGAGGGTCTTGACCTGCTCTGTGGTGGTTGAGAATTATTACTCCAGAAAGTAAAATTTGACCTGAATGCCTATTCTTCAAAGCCGAGACAATACCCTAGGCAGAGAGAGAAGAGTTCTAGCAAAGGCCCTGCAGTTGGAGAGAGCATGGCATTTTTAGAAAGAGAGAAAATGCTAGTGAAGCTGGAACAAAAATCAAGGGTGGATGGTGTAAGATGAAGCTGCAGATGTAGGTGATGGTGAAACCATGTAAGGTATTGTGTGCTACATGAGGGCTATAAGTCTGTTCTCCATAGGCTGAAAAGCCATTGAGGAGTTTCTAAGCAAAGAAGAGAACAGTGATGAAATTTTAACTTTGAAAACATACTTTGATGGTAGTTTCAAGAAAGAATTGGATTGGAATAAGAGTAAATGTGAAGATACCAATCATTAGGCAATTCAGAAATTGTCTTGGGCAAATGGAGACCTATACCAAGGTGGTGAAAGGCAGGTTAAAGAAGTATGAATCCACTTAAGATATATTTAAAGACTGAAACTAAATAATTCATTGAATATTGAAGTAAGGAAAAGAACTACATTAAGTTTCAAATTTATATGACTAGGATATGGATTATCAATTGAATTGAGATAGAAAACACCAAAAGACAATCAGGTAGTTGTTTTTGTAGAGGGGAATTTACTTTGTTATTCATTCATTTGTATAGTTTTGTTTTGATAGGGAGAAATCAGGGATTTGGCTTTGGCTATGTTGAGTTTGGGAGAAGGCAATGGCACCCCACTCCAGTATTCTTGCTTGGAAAATGCCATGGATGAAGGAGCCTGGTAGGCTGCAGTCCATGGGGTCACTAAGAGTTGGACACGACTGAGCGACTTCACTTTCATTTTTCACTTTCATGCATTGGAGAAGGAAATGACAACCCACTCCAGTGTTCTTGCCTGGAGAATCCCAGGGACGGGGGAGCCTGGTGGCCTGCCGTCTATGGGGTTGCACAGCGTCGGCCATGACTGAAGCGACATAGCAGCAGCATGTTGATTTTGAGGTGCATCTAGGATATGAGGAGCTGTATGGTTTTTCATTGTAGTTCTATACTGTACACTTTTCCTCTGCTGTCTGAAAGTAGAACATTCCTATGAAAGCTTTTATAAGCTGAAATGGCATAAAGCAAAGACACAATTACCTTAGGACACATCTTGCTAATGGATGCACACAACAAATTGAGATAAAGCACAGATGCTCCCAAGCTCAGTTCAGAGTTGTGGTGTCTTAATGCTGAGATGCTGAGTGTAGATTGGGAAGGAGGTTGGCAGCACCACTTTTCATTGCTCAGAGTGTAGACTGCCTTTGTAACTGGCTCACTATAATATCAATGCTGAACACTGTTTTCACTTTTCACCTTATTTTAAATAAAAGTAAAAATCCTTTTTGATTCCTTTTGGTTAGCAAAAGTGGGTGCTAACATAGGTTTGGAAGACCTGTGTATCTAATCACTAGTTGACTAGATCAATAATTGAATCTGTAGATTTAGATGAGAGTGTAGAATAAGAAGTCTTACAGTCTAGGCATGAAGAACTCTAATAATGGGTTGAGGAGGCTGAGAGTTGATCTGAGTTGGGAGTATAACCAAAAGGGTACTGTTATAGGCAAAGGAAAGAGAATGCTTGAAGGAGGAACTGACTAAAAGATGTTGACACATTTGAGAGGTTACAGTGATAATGATTTTTTTTAAAGATTATTTCAATATAAAATCTGCCCAATAACTCAGAAGTCCGGAAAAGAAAGTCTTACTGATCAATTTAACAATGTAGATGTCCTGGGGGTGAGGATAGTTTTATTTTTGTTTTTTAGGTTGGTGGAGTATACTTAAGGATTTTACATTCTAGTGAGAGGGATCCAAGTGAGAAGGTGTGTCAACTATATTAGAATAGTTCTATGTATCTATTTTGTGTTCACATTGCATTTTAAACTGGAATATAATTGCTTTACGATGTTGTGCTAGTTTCTGCTGTACAACAATGGGAATCAGCCATGTGTGTGCTGATCCGCTTCAGTCTTGTCTGACACTTTGCTACTCTATGGACTGGGGCCCTCCAGGCTCCTCTGTCCCTGGGATTCTCCAAGCAAGTGTATTGGAGTGGGTTGCCATGCCATATGTGTACATATATCCTCTTCCTCTTGAGCCTCCTTCTTACCCCTTCCATTCCATCCCTCTAAGTCAGTTGCTGTATAGCACAGGGAACTCAGGAGTTCAATCTGGTGTTCACTGTACTTTTCCATTTCCCCTTATAAGGAGATAGCCAGGCCTTGGCAATCCCTTTCCCCAGGGGAAAGTTAATTCTGCCTTTTAGAATATTGTTTTCCCTAAAGCTCCTTGACAGGATCATTTTATAGGGGTAGAAAGTTGATGGGAGGGGCTCTACCTACTATATCAAGTGGGAGGAGGGTGAGAAAGGCTTTCATAGCTTTTAGGGGTCTTATCAAGAGCTCCTCAAGCATTCATAGTGGAGTTTGTGTGGGTAGGACCTGACATCTTGAGAGTTCTATGACTGTTGCCAGAAAATTATGGGAATGAGCCAACAAATGATTTGGCAATTATTGTAAAGGATAAGCATACTGCATGCTAATCGTTTGCTGCTGCTGCTAAGTTGCTTCAGTCGTGTCTGACTCTGTGCGACCCTATAGACGGCAGTCCACCAGGCTCCACCGTCCCTGGGATTCTCCAGGCAAGAGTACTGGAATGGGTTGCCATTGCTAATTGTTTGCTTGCTGCTTTATCTCACCAGAAGCAAAAGTTACCCATGTTCAGCTTGTAGATTCAGATTTGTCTGAAAGCATTCTTAATTATCTAATAGGACCTTTCTTCATCTTTTGTGAAGTTCATCTGTTATTTTTCATCTGCTTTTTTCACAGTAAATTTTTAGTTTGATTATAGAACATATTTTGTTCTCTCATTTGTGTTACTTCTGTCTAGTCAAGATTTTATGTTTTATTCTAGATGTGCACTCAAAGATTTAGCTATTTGTTTTTAGGTGGAAGTATTTTTCACTGTTGTTTTGCTAACAGGCAGGACAGAAATGTTTAGCACAGTAAGAAGACTGGCCCAGCCTCCAATAGTGAATATGAGTTTATAATTAGCTTATTTAACATTAGACCTTGAACTACAGCTTGAATTATTCAGTATTCAGAACTTGATCATGATATATTCAATTGTTATTCTTGAATAATAACAGCACAAATGTAGATTAAAGGAGGTTTAATGCACTGAATCATGTAATTTTTAGATAAAACATGAAATATTTCTATTTTTATTCTCTATTATATATTTGCATAATAGGACATTTCCATCAGTCAGTCTTTTAGAATTATATTCAATATTCATCTCCTCAGCAGACTGCAGTCTTTCTAAGTGGACCAGCATGAGTACTGAGCACAATATTCACAGTGATTGCCTGGAAAATAGCAAGCTCTCAGTCAATATTTATTGAATGAATGAGTGGGTAGATGGATAAGTTATGTTTTCTACTGAAACATTTTCCCAGTTCTCTAAGGTATTAAGATATTTCCCAAAAAAATGACTTAAAAAATTGGATTCTTATCCTTTCGATTATTCATTCATTTAATATTTATTTAAAACCTGGTTTATGCCAGGCACAGCACTGGTAGCTGCTTTCACAATTCACTATGCAGTGTGTATTCTCATCATACTTAGAAACCTACTGCATTGACTGCCAAAGGAAATTTCTGGACACAGAAGATGTTTGGCTGTGCAAACAGTGGCTTTCCTCCTTTCCATGCATCCTAGAAAGAAATTCAGAGAAGGAAATGGCAGTAACTATTCAATGGCAAATATGTTTTAGAGATTATATGTAAGAAGAACTACACTGGCTATGGTGTAGTTATAAATAAGGAGTACTGGGAAAGGTTCAACATGAACACATGTTTGGATCAAACAGTCCTGTTATGCAAAAGACAGATTGCTGGAAAGGTAACCCCAGCCAGGAGATTCACTCACTAGTGACTGTTCTTATTAAAGCAGTAATAGCCAAAAATATTTTACTTAGTGTGGTATTTATATTGCCCTTGCTATTTATGGATACACAGTTGGACTTTTCCACTGTAATTCAGGAGAAAGGCCACCCTGATCCACATGAAAATATATATATATATATATATGCTATGCTGTTGCCTTGTTAGCTCACAGGACAGGTAATTGATGTTTACTGAGAGCAAAGGTCCTGGCTAGGGTTTTTACATATCTTTTCACATTTTATCCTTTAAGAGTTTCAGTGCAGCAACTTAATAGTAGTTCTGAGGAAAGATGACAAAATTAAGACTCAGTGATTTTAATTTGCCTAAGTCATAGTTAGTAAGCCATGAAGTCAGAATTTGATTCTAGTTCCCTGAGAGTTGACATCTTATGACTGCTCCATTATGCACACTGGCCAAATAGGCACTTGCTATACATGTTCTAGTCCTTAAAGAAAACCCAAGTATAAAACAAAGTGAATAAATCAGGGCATTTTATCGACTGCCTAAACAGGCTTATCTCAGGAGTGAAAAGGTAATTCAATACTGGGAAATTTACCATAATAACTTATGTCATTAAAACATTTAAGGAGAAAAATCGGACTTCCCCAGTGGTTCAGTGATTAAGAATTTGCCTGCCATGCAAGAAACAGGGGTTCAGCCCCTGGTCCAGGAAGATCCCACTTGCTGTGGGGCAACTTAGCCTATGAGCCACAATTGCTGAAGCCCGTACACCGAGGGCCTGTGCTCTGCAGCGAGTAGCTACTACAAGCCTGCGCACTGCAATGGAGAGTGGACCCTGCTCACCACAGCTAGTGAAAGCCCACAGGTGGCAACAAAGACTCAGAGAAATAAAATAAATAAAGGAGAAAAATCTATTATATCAGAAAATGCTACCCTTCAATAAAAGCATTTGCTAAACATCAGCAGCGTCTCGTCTTGGTAAATAAAGAAATAATAGAAGAAACCTTCTTAAACATAATAAAAAAATATTAGTAACTTTTAGATTATATCATTAATTCTTACACTGAAACTCTGAGGTAATTCTTGCTGCTGCTGCTAAGTCGCTTCAGTCGTGTCCGACTCTATGCGACCCCATAGACGGTAGCCCACCAGGCTCCCCCGTCCCTGGGAGTCTCCAGGCAAGAACACTGGAGTGGGTTGCCATTTCCTTCTCCAATGCATGAAAGTGAGAAGTGAAAGTGAAAGTGAAGTCGTGTCCAGCTCTTAGCGACCCCATGGACTGCAGCCTACCAGGCTCCTCCGTCCATGGGATTTTCCAAGCAAGAGTACTGGAGTGGGGTGCCATTGCCTTCTCTGGAGGTAATTCTTGGTCACATCTAATTTTGAGATGTGAAATTGTGTCTATAAAATTTTCACAGTTTAAGGGATTTTCCCAGAGTTCAGTGATGTGATGCTAAAGGTTTAACCACCAGCTTTGTGGAAAAATAAATGGGTACATATATACTGACACATATGTTAATTGTATGTGTAGATACATTTATGTTTACACATAACCTTACTGTAATTTTTACTTATGCAAAAGATGTGTACTCTCTACTTTTCAAATTTTTCATAGTGGAAGTAGGGAGCAATGTCACTGGCTAACACTGAAGATGGGGAGATGTTGGCTTGAGGAGATTGGATATGTGAAGTAATCACTTACGGGAGTGGGAGAGCCAAGGCACTCTGCAAGCATATTAGGCTTACTGCTGAGACAAGTACGTAGGAGAATAAAAAATGAGAGCTAGCATCATATAAAATATCTTCTAACAGAGTAATTCTGTGTTGGGTTTTGGGCCTTTCCTTTTCTCTTTACAACAACCTATGGTGGTACTTCCTTCTCTGAATTAATAACTATCACGTGCCTCATACCCCATATTTCTCACTTTCTTTCACAAATCTTTGCTTTAAGATTGTATCATTCTAGGGCTTCCCACGTGGTTCAGTGGTAAAGAAGCCACCTGCCAATACAGGAGACATGGGTTCCATCCCTGATCCGGAACGATCCCATATGCCAGGGAGCGACTGAGTCTATGCACCACAGCTATTGAGCCTGTATGTTAGAGGCCAGGAGTTGCAACTCCTGAAGCCTGGGCATTTCCCGAGAGTGCTCAGCAACAAGAGAAGCCACAGCAAGATCTACAGAGTAGCCCTTGCTCTTGGCAACTAGAGAAAGCCCATGCAGCAACGAAGACCTGGCGGAATCAAAAATAAATAAACAAGATTTAAAAATTGCATTGGATTTATTAAAAAATGTTTAAAATGAAAAGACTGTATCATTCTGTCTCTTCCTACCACTATGCCATTCATTCCAGGTCTTGCATTCACTACATTAAGCTGCACAATACAGGTGATAGATCAACTTACACGGTTAAGAGATAAAAGAATTTGTTATTTTGCCTAGTAGTCCAGATGTTAAGAGGGTTTCAGAATTAGCTGACCTTGAAACTCAATGATGTAATTGTGAATCTAGTTTATTTTGGTCTCTTCTCCCAGTCCCCATGGCCGTCCATTTCTCCAGCTTCTAAGTCAGCATTTCTCATCTAGAAGAGATTTTACCCCCAAGGGGACATTTGAAAATATCTAAAACTTTTGTCACAGCTGGAAGGCTTCTACTATCATCTAGTTGTAGAGGACAGGGATGCTGCTAAACATTCTACAATTCCCTACAATAAAAACTATCTGGCCCAAGCAGCCCAGGGAATTCATTGAATAATTTTTTCAGTAGCAATAAGGCTACATGTTTATTTATATCCAGTGGTAAGAAAGGAAAGGGGATGGACTTACTTTTCTGTAACTTGTTTTTGAGACTTCATACCTTCTTTTATGCTTATCAGATCAAGTTGATTAATGGACTCATCCTTTAATACAATCACAGGCAAAGGGGCTGACAGTATTAGGAGTACCTTTAAAAAATGAGTCAAACCTTGGTCACAAGATTGTATTCATTCTACTCGTTGGTGCTCGGTAAACTAGATTTGGAGTGCGACCACAGTTGTTATTCAAATTAAATTTGCAACTAATTATACTAGTAAATATATGGATAAATATGGTTGTAAGGAGTTAATAGATGATTCTGTTCAGATGGAGTGATAGATATTTGGATTTTCTCTTAATATCTAAGAGCTGCTAGGTGGGCAAGACAGCCAAGAGATGGCAGTTAGATTATGCTTCTCACACTATACTTAGCACGGGCATTCTCCTAGGCTTGAATAGATAGACATCACTTTATTATAAAGAAGGTTAAGATGAGAAATAAAAGTGCTACAGAAGGACAAGCTCCAGATGTCCTCCGAGATCATTCTCCAGATGCCTGGCCAAGTGTTGCCTACCAATAGTACTGCAGAAAGCATGCAATCATCAGTTTCCTGGCAACCAAAACACCAACAACAGAACCAACTCACAAAAAGTGTGAGAAATCAGGCCATTGTTCTTTTTCCTTCTTTTAAAATCTTGAGTAGCAGCTGGCTTAGTTTGTTTACATGATTAAAAATAATACCTGTATTAGAAGTTCTCCAGAGAATCAGAACCAATAGGTTATGAAAGAAGGTTTTTTGTTTGTTTCTTGAATCTCATTTTGACTATAATTAAACTTATATGCAGTTTTCCAAGCTGTAAAAGACAGTAAGTTAGGAGGAGTGCTTTAATTCCTCAGTTATATTTTCTCTTTTTAAGTAACATTTTTCTAAGTAATACTTTTCTAAGTAATGTAGGAAGCATCACTATGAACAAAGCTAGGGGAGATGATGGAATTCTAGTTGAGCTCTTTCAAATTCTAAAGGATGGTGCTATGAAAGTGCTGCACTCAATATGCTGGCTAATTTGGAAAACTCAGCAGTGGCCACAGGAAAAGGTCGATTTTCATTCCAATCCCAAAGAAACGCAATGCCAAACAACACTGCACAATTGCACTCATCTCACACAAGTAAAGTAATGCTCAAAATTCTCCAAGCTAGGCTTCAACAGTACATGAACCATGAACTTCCAGACAGTCAAGCTGGATTTAGAAAAGGTAGAGGAACCAGAGATCAAATTGCCAATATCCATTGGATCATTGAAAAAGCAAAAGAGTTCCAGAAAAACATCTATTTCTGCTTTATTGACAACACCAAAGCCTTTGATTGTGTGGATCACAAAAAAATGTGGAAAATTCTGAAAGAGATAGGAATACCAGACCACCTGACCTGCCTCCTGAGAAATCTATGTGCAGCTCAAGAAGCAACAGTTAGAACTGGACATGGAACACTGGACTGGTTCCAAATAGGAAAAGGAGTATGTCAAGGCTGTATATTGTCACCCCACTTATTTAACTTATATGCAGAGTACATCATGAGAAACGCTGGGCTGGATGAAGCAGAAGCTGGAATCAAGATTGCCAGGAGAAATATCAATAACCCCAGATATGCAGATGACACCACCCTTATGGCAGAAAGCGAAGAGGAACTAAAGAGCCTCTTGATGAAAGTGAAAGAGGAGAGTTAAAAAGTTGGCTTAAAGCTCAACATTCAGAAAACAAAGATCATGGCATCCGGTCCCATCACTTCATGGAAAATAGACAGGGAAAAAATCAAAATGGTGACAGATTTTATTTTCTTGGGTTCCAAAATCATTGCAGATGGTGACTGCAGCCATGAAATTAAAAGCCGCTTGCTCCTTGGAAGAAAAGCTGTGACCAACCTAGACAGCATATTCAAAAGCAGAGACATTACTTTGCCAGCAAAGATCCATCTGGTCAAACCTTTGGTTTTTCCAATAGTCATGTATGGTTGTGTAAGTTGGACCATAAAGAAAGCTAAGTGCCAAAGAATTGATGCTTTTGAACTGGTATTGGAGAACACTCCTGAGAGTCCCTTGGACTGCAAGGAGATCAAACCAATCAACTCCGAAGGAAATTAGTCCTGAATATTCATTGGAAGGACTGATGCTGAAGCTGAAATACCAATACTTTGGCCACCTGATGTGAAGAAATGACTCATTGGAAAAGACCCTAATGCTGGAAAAGATTGAAGGCAAGAGGAGAGTGGGACAACAGAGGATGAGATGGTTGAATGGCATCACTGACTCAATGGACATGAATTTGAGCAAGCTCTGGGAGTTTGTGATGGACAGGGAAGCCTGGTGTGCTTCAATCCATGGGGTTACAAAGAGTTGGACATGACGGAGAGACTGAACTGAACTGAACTATTATGTAGAGATAATATTAGATGACTAAGTAAGTGTATTCTTACTGAACTGTGAGTGACTGAACTGAACTGAACTGACCCTGGAAGAGAAGGTTAAGTCCTTGAGCAAGGCTTACTCTTCTTCTTGATGTCCTATAAATTAAATAATATGATGTATAATTAACCATACTTAAATACCATGTTACAAAATCAGTAAGTGTATCTTACGTTATATGATAAGAAAATATGGAAATAAAAAGATATACATATATATGTATATTCTGTACACACACACATTCATAGCAAAATGAAGAGGAAATGCTGATGACAATTATAGTTCTAAGTTTTGTAACTTGTCACAATGTCATAGCTAGTGTTTATAACCACCTCCTTTTGATACTCATCTATATTCCCTTTGGTTTCAGCAAGTGACCCAATAGACACTTGAAGAGTTCCCCTTTATTCCAGGCATACTCTTCCTTCCCTCCATCGTGGAGTAGAGTATGTGAATGTGGCATGTGCATGGTACAACTCTTCTATAGAAAAGGCTTTGGGTTTCTTTTCTTGGCTGTAAGCAACTGTTTCTTTTAACACATTTTGTTAAAATCTCCCAGCATGTAGCTACATTATTATTAAAAGGTTTGATGTCATCATTGGTGCTCCATCAGTTTTATTTTTCATAAATTATTTTTCAAGGCCTTCTTAGTATATAGGACTATTTCATTATATTGTGGCATTACAATATGTTGGTTAAGACCATGAATTATGGAACTAGGACTAAATCTTGACTTTGCATTATGATAGCAGTGATTTTGTGTGGGGTATGTGAAAGTCTCTGTATCTCATTTTATTATGCATAAAATCTGCATAGGAATAACATGGATGTTATGAGGAGTAAAGAAATTTTTTCTATTGGGAATGCTGAGAATAGAGCATGGGACATGGTAAGAAGTCAAGAAACATTATCTATTGTTATTATTTCTATTTTTTCCTGATTTGATTTTATAATAAAAGGCTGTGGAAAGATAGAACTCATAAATCTACTTTGACTCTAAAGTAGTTTTGTTAAATACACTAATTTTATTTAGAAGTTTTGTAATATATATATCAGGGATGGATTAATACTATAACAAATCAAAGTTGAGTAATTTTGACCTTGATAAATAATATTGCTGAGTGATGGATCATTGCATGCAGATGTGACACCTGTTTACCTACGAAGGCCAAAAGTTTTAATTATCTTATTTACGTAAAAACTTGGCTCTTCAAAAGCAGAAAGGAATTTTACAGAAAAAACACCTTTTGAACCGTGATTTACTTCACATTGCAGCAGGAAGAAGAACATACAAACTCTGACTTAATGATGCTCTCTGCAGCTGGGAGCTTGACTTGGAGGGGAAATGAGGGATTAGTTGATGAGCTAAAGAGAGTAAGCAGGTGTATGTACTCATGTAGAGTGAGTGCAGTAGTGGAGCGAAGAGGAAGCAGACATAACAAGGTGGGACTGGAGCATACTTGAACAGTCAGAAGTGTGTTTTGGGGTGAGTGGTATTGAGACAAAGGATCGTGAGCGGTTGCTTGCAAATTCACCCTAATAATTGAGACAAAGCAGCACCAGGAAGTGCTGATGTGTGCATTTGGGAAAATTGTTTGGAAATGTTTCATTTTGTTTAGATCCAGACACAGGCTCAGAGCTGGAAAGGACCTGAAAATTCTGTCTCCAAAATCATACAAAACAGATGATGGTTGGCTATGCTAATTATATAAAGCCTTCCAAGGGAGATTTTCCACCATCTAAAGAAACTTCAGATGATAAGTGACAGCCATCATAGACATATGTACATCTCAGCAGTCATTAAGGCAAATATGAGAACAATGGTAAATTAACATTTGAATTAAACAGGACAATCCTATCATATCCCACTGTCTCTTGCCCAAATTTGAGTCATCAATTTAAAATAAAAACAAGGATTTTCCTTCCTTTGTTTTAAATTAGAGAATGTAGGGGATTTGTGCCTCCCTCCTTTGTCCTGCTGGCTTTGATATCATTACTTTTTGTTCTCAAAAACTCAGTTTTAGTATTAGGCTCCTGGGCCAATTGCCTCTGTCATTCTCTAGTCATTATAATTGTTAAGGGATGGAAAACTGTAATGAAGTTAAGATGTTGCTTGTCTATCATCTTGAATTATTTTCTTACAGAATTTTACAGAGGAGGTAGAGATGAAGAAAATAAAGAATAAATCAAATGGCCAAATTAAAAAAAAGCAAAAAGATGTAAGAGTGAGCATATATTAAAATAAGTTTAAAAGATATTTCATCCATGACATTTTATAGATTGTTTTCTATAAAACGAATGTCATATTTAAAAAAATTGTTTGGAGCCTGAGCCATCCTTTTCTTTAGTGAAGTTTATTGCCATCTTTGCTGTAAGACTTAAGACCAGAGTGCAGACTTCTGGCTGACTCCTACAGGTACCCTCTCTGAAATTCCTAGATACAGACTAAAACGTTAGGTGTCCACTCCAGCCGATCATTTTGTTACCTTTCATGAGAAGTAACGATATAAAGACATAGTAAAGTTCCTTTTATTGGGGGTTAAAAAGTGGATAATAGGGAATAGCATGGAGGTTTCTCTTAGCAAAATCCTTGATTCACATTCCTACTCCTACTATTCTAATTTATTCATCTGAAATTTGCTTCTTGCCACTGTATAATTAACCCTTTCACCCTGTTTTTCAGTCTATGGGGGTACACTGGGCACACATATGAACCTCTCTTCCATCCACAGATCCCACTAAATGGTGGTAAAAATGTCAACATAATGACTTCCATTTAATACTGCGAACCAGAGAGGATTCCTCCAGGAAACCAGAGACTTAACAAGCTTTTAGGATTCTGAAAGTGGAAGGGATTCTATAATAGATAAAGCAGATGGGTGAAAAAACGCACAGATTAGAACAGAGGGAAGATATTGTGGAGCTCTTCCTAGCTGAGCTGCAGAGAAATTCAGTTTGGAGCTGGGGGACAATGAAAAAGCAGGACTGGGAAGAGTCAAATGTACGTGGTCTAATTTGGCTCTTCATCCTCCTATGCATTTTGGGAACAGCATCCTAGAACACTTGCTCACAGATGGAAATCCCAGACTTGCTTTCTATATAGAGTAACAGATTTGGGGAAGGGCTGATCACAGTCTGGGCTTCCCAGGTGGTGCTTGTATAATGAGGGCAAAGAACCTGAAAGGACACCATTTCCCACAATATTATAGGAAAAGGACTTCCCAGGTGGCACTAGTGGTAAAGAATCTGCTTGCCAGTGCAGGAGATGCAAGAGATGTGGGTTTGATCCCTGGGTTGGGAAGATCCACAGAGTAGGAAATGGCAACCCACTCCATTATTCTTGCCTAGAGAATCCCATGAGTAGAGGAGCCTGGTGGGCTACAGTCCTGGGAGTTGCAAAGAGTCAGGCATGACTGAACATGCCTACACATAGGAAGAGATAGTGCCCGTCAGAAGGGTATTGACGAAAGTTGTCTACTTCCAAAGTAGCATATGCCTTACTTGGCATTTGTGGAGTTTTTGAGCTAGCCTTCCAACTCTCAGGTATGTAGCTTAAAGGAAAGTTTAGTTTCAATGGGAACTATCAACTTACAAGGGGATACTTAGTCAGTACTTCCTACATACATAGTCTGATATATACTACTGTAAAGGATAGCAATTTATTTATACTGAGTTGAATCAAATTTTATTCATAAATATGAATTGTTAATGAAAGGTTATTAGAACTTTGGAGAATACTTAAAAACCTTGGGAAAGGAAGACGAAGATGGACAAACAACAGATCCCAGGTATAGAAATAGTGCAAGAAATAGTAGAGAATTAAAAAATTCTAATACATATTTTTAGAGACAATTGAGAGATTATATCATCCATAAAGCAAAAGGAAATTATTAAGGAATAGGAGTAATCATAGACCAAGAAGAAGTCTTAACATTTTTTTTAATGCAGAAAAATTTAAGTAATATAGAGCTTATTTTAGAAAAAGTTGAGCAAAAGGCTCAGACCTCAGTAAAAAGAGAAAAAAGGTGGAAACAAATTAATAGATACGGGAGACAGAGAAGCACATTCTAGACATGCTGTAGTTGGCAAGAACAGGGAAAATGGAATAAGGAGAAGGCTAATCAAGTAAATATTTAGTCAGAGGAGGCCACAGGGAGAAGGGATATTTGTGCAAGAAAATGAGAGAATGAGTCTTGCATTCCAGGCAGAGAGGACTGGCTCTGTGAAGGCCCAGAGGTAGGGATCTGCCTGCTTATTTGAGGACTAGCAAGAAAGTTACTGCAGGCAGAGCTGACCAATACTGAGGATAGTCAGACATGTGATAAGAAAAGTAACTAGGGCCAAAATTTCTTGCCAGAGTTTCTTTTCGACCAATGCCATCACACCCTAAGGTGAATGGACAGGGATGCAGAGTTTTGAACAGAACAGTGACATGATCTGACCTACATTTTAAGAGGATGACACTGGCTGCTTTCTTTGGATGGAGTATGTTTTGAATAACTTTTTTTTTTTTTTCCGGTGAAGACTGTGTGGGCTGCACTCTGGGTACTTGAATATTTGAGTTCTTTTTATTGTTTGTATTGCATGAGTAAAAATGTCCTGGGTCCTAAACTTTTCAGTTGAAAACTCAGCACATGTCATGCTGGTGTCCTCCCACATTTAATATTTAGAGATGAGATGATTCTTATTTTTCTATTTGTGTGCATGTTGTGTGCTAAGTTGTTTCAGTCACGTCTGACTCTGTGTGACACTATGGACTGTAGCCTGCCAGGCTCTTCTGCCCAGGGGATTTTCCAGATAAGAAGCCTGGATTGGGTGGCCATTTCCTTCTCCACTCTATGTGTGTAGGTCACATTATTTTGTCCTTTTAGAGAAGTCTCTGATTTTCTTTACTGTTGAACTGCAAATATTTCACCAGGGATATCTAAGCAGTGGTCTTCTATCATTAATTTCATACACAAGTCTAACCTTTTTATAGTTGTACTGCAATGCTGATTTGGCTTTATCATATGTGACTATCTTATACAATCCTCAGAACAACCCAGTGAAGCAGCTATTATTATCTCCATTTTACAGATGAGGTAAGTGAGGCTTAGAGAGATCTGAGTCTTGCTAGAATTCTGAAGACAGTATGTGATGTACTTAATACCTCCACCAGTTGGTTGAGTCTCCCCCAGGCTGGCTTGGGATGAGTCTTGCTCATGCTTGAAACTTGTTGGGAAGAGAGGGTTACAGCTGGAAGGGAGGCCAGACCTGACCATGGAAAGAACATGATCACTGTAGGGAAAGGGACATTAGGAATGTCAGGGGCTTTCTCAGCATCCGCCCAGCCCTCCAGAGACCCTAGTAACCCTCACCTCAGGAGAAACATTGATGTGGGGCCTGAAGACACAGTGAGCCCTTTAATTTCTATATTCCAGCCTTTTTGTAGATCATTCTTTTAGATAAAACTGTCTGATGTTATTTCCTGAAATATATCTTTGCCAAGACATGTTTGGTTATAAGTGGTGCTTGTTTAAGTACATTAAAAGCTCACAAAGGATGAGTTCTGTGGTAGATGTTTCTGGCTGCCTACCAACAGCCACTCTCAAACTTTACTTTTTTGCTAACTGAAGTCCAGTTTGTTTGCGTGGTGGACTGAGAGATCCTGACCTCCAGAAAATAAGGAAGTCTGTCAAACCTAAGAAATGAATTGTGATTCATTTATTTTACTCTTCATAATTTTATTCTAATTTGATAGAAACACAGTTTTTCAGACTGCCTCCAGATGGAAATGACTGAGTGATTAGAGAGAAATTCTCCTAGAAGGAAGTGATTCAGGAAAATTTATTAATTTCTGAGTAAAAGAAACAAATTTGAGACAAATGTCCAATTAGCCTCTTCTTTCCTCTTCTTCCTACTCTGAAGATGGACATTATGATGTCTTGAGCTATGGCAGACATCTATCTATCAGAAGACAAATGGGAAGACAATATGAAAATATGGCAAAACAGAAGGGGAGAAAAAGCCAGGATCTTTGATAAAATCCCTAAGCTGCTGGACCAACGTTGAGAGAGTTTTTGTTCGTGCTAGTCATTCAGTTGTATCAGACTCTTTCCAACCCCATGGAGTGTAATTCACCAGGCTCCTCTGTCCATTGAATTCTCCAGGCAAGAATACTGAAGTGGGTTGTTATTCCCTTCTCCCAACCCAGGGATCAACATGCACTGGAGGCACATTCTTTACCATCTGAGTTACCAGGGATTCAATAAATAACAATAAAAACAATAAATACTTTTATAGTTTAAGCCACTGTCGGTCAGGTATTCTGTTATTTGTATCCAATAGTATCCTACTAAACCTAAATGTTTAGAGAATAGTATTTGATGAGAGTTTTGGAATACTAGATATCTTGGACTAAAAAAATCAAGGCACCTATTTCCCTATTAATGGGTATATTTAGACAACTTGTTTCAGCTATAAAGTAATATGAAACAATAACAATAAATATGGATATCTATTTATTGTACATTGGATTACTATGCCTTTGAATTAGTCCTTAATAACAAATGTCAATTTGGAGCACCAACTGTGACGAGTACTGGTTCTGGTTCTTTGTGTTTGTTAGAGATAATTTTATAGCAGAGCCCACTGGGAAGTCTAATTCCAATATGATTTGGGTCAATAGTCACAGGGCAATTCATTCTTGCCTATTTGATTCTGAAATGTGCTTTGCTTTTTTAAAATTTTCTTTCTTTTATTTAATGACTAAGGTGAATTCAGATGCTTTGGCAATTTATGCCTTGGGTGGTGATACTGTTTTAATGCCCCTCATATATAGACAGGCATGTAGATATCAGAACACTGTAGACATTGGGTTGGTATTAGACAAACTCAAATGTAAATCTTTAGCTTCTTGATTGGAGCTGGGGTGAAAATAGCAGACATGGGAAGAAAATATATGCCGTTAGCATGCTCACAAAATATTGCTGGAGATGGCTGAAATAACAAACTCAGTTTGACCACATATGTCAACTATGTGTCATACTTGCTATAGAAGTAAGATAATGTGCAAAAATCTTTAAGAACCCTGAAGAAATTCTTTAAACATATGTCTTTTCAAGACTACTGTTGCTTCTAATCTTACAACTTAAGAGGGGGAAAAATTAGGAAAGTTCCAGGGGTCATCCACTTGATTATTAGTGAGCTGGGAATAAAAGTGATGAGTAACGTCCAAAGGATCCTTATTGTTTAGTCTTGGTTAAACACTAAGAGATGTGCCTAGTCTCTAAGTATATAAAAGATGAATATACAAAAGAGAGGAACCAGATGTTCCCCTTCTTCACTGGTGACTGAAAAGGCAAAAATGGGCTCCAATTTAACTGTCCTGTGGATATAGACCTAGAAATATAGACCCAAAGTCTAAAGCTGTGTGACAGGGGAATAACATGCCGCTCCTTTCCTCAAAAGGATAGTTGGGGATGTTTGACCTTTGAAGGACAGAGATTTTCAACTCTATTTCACGATTCTAAAAGAACAAAGTTAAGTTTGAATGTGTAGGATAAGGAATAAAGAATAAGTAGAAGGAAAAAAAAAACTATCAGAATGTTATCACAGTAACACACAGCCCCACATTAGTCATAATCTTTCTTTCTTTTTTTAGGGAAAATCCACAATTCTAAAAAGTGAAAAATAAAGTTTGGTAGGAGGAGATCAATTTGAAGATGAATAAAATTTAAAGTTAGTTATAAATTACAGAAATCTCAAATATCCTATTAGTATAATATGGGTTGGTATGCTGCTAAAGCTTAAATGGATGTTTGACCATTGGCATGCTTTCTTTTCACTAGATATGGGTGATAGACTATTACTAAAATATCTCAAAAACCTTGGCTAGGATACTCCATCTGCAGTAGTTTTGGTCACATATTAGGTGAGAGGTTACTCTCGGGTCACCTCTCCTGCTTGGGGACAACATATCCACTGAGGCATGTTTTGATGATCCATTTCTCTCACTTACCAAATGTTTTTGACTTTTGGCAGTATCAACCCTCCTAAAAGCTCTGCCCTCATAAATTTGGATTAGGCATTTCCATCATGTTTTAAAAAGTTTCATAGTCTAGCTCTAGTTCATATTAAGGGCTGGGTCTAACATAACTTGACTTTTCAAACAGTCAAAGCTGGACAGAAGAAAGGCAGGCTCACGGGAATGCTGGCAGATTTATTTCTAGTCCAAGCCAAAAAACAGCCTTTCTCACATTATTTCAATGTGTCCAGTTCAATCCAGGTCAGAAACCAGAAATGCAAAACATTCACCAATGTTTCTGAACCTTCAGAAATCAGACGACAGTTTGGGTGGCTGAGAATGTATTTATTTAAGCATGATCCTATTTTAAAACCATTTACCCTGCCTGATTGTTAGAGACTGTGGGAAGTAAAGTGCCCGCAGAGAATGGCTCTGTAATGCAATCTAAATTCTTTTCTCTTCTGTATATTTCTGTGTCATTTCATTTTCTGGAGCTTTGTAAGATCTCATCATATTATTAGTCTTGAAAACATATGTCTATATTAAGTATTAGTCAAAATAAAATGTAAATATTTAACTTCTTGATTCAATAAGCATTAGTGAGAAAGAAGTATACTTTATATAGAAAACAATTCAAAAAGTCTTACAGAAAATATAGTGGTTTTTACTCTTTCAGCCAAACATATGCAATGGATGAAAATGGGCTTGGTTCTAAATACATAGCCAAATTAGGACTATAAGAGAAAATATGAAGACCTACATATCAAGTATTTTTGAAAGTCTCTTCTCAGTTTCAAAAAAAAATGTATTTTCCCATTTTCTTTATGTTTACTTAATTTCTTTTTCAAGTCAGGAGAAGTGGTTTTCAGTAATACATATACTGCATTGTATTACTAAATGGTGGCTCAGTGGCAAAGAATCCAGTGCAATGCAGGAGATGCAGGTTCGATCCCTGGGTTGGGAAGATTTCCTGAGGAGGAAATGGCAATCCACTCTAGTATTCTTAACTGGGAAAGCCCATGGACAGAGGACCCTGGCAGGCTATAGTCCATAGGGTTACAAAAGAGCTGGACATGACTTAGCGATTCAACAACAACATAGTCTATATGGATTAGCGCTTTCACTTGCACACAAACTGCATGCTATAATTTTCTTCAAATGTACAAGTAACAGAAACTTTATCCAGTTTAAACATAAAATGAATTTTATTAGAAATATACCTAGGCATTTTATAGAATTTGAGCAATTTGAATAACCAGGAAGAAAGTTGGGGAAATCTGGTGCCAGTGGTGATTCCATCTAGGGATCATGAGGGGTCTGGGGACATGAACAGTGGTGTTTGTTTGAGTATTTGAAGGACCTGTCTTCTTATGTGTCACTATTAATGGGACTTAGTGGTTGTTTTCTCTAAGACCCTTGATTCAAAATCTTGAACAAAACTATCAAATTGGCCACTGGCTTAGCAAAGGCAGAAGGAATATGGACTTGGTACTCACTCTGTAATTTACTGCATGTCTTAACTTTAATAATGTGTAATCAAGCAGATGCTCAGTATCAGAAAAAAAGAACAAGAGCACATCAAGATGTGGTATTAGGCAGAATTACATATTCAGTAGATACCCACATACAAAAAAACTACAAAATGATTATTTTTTTATCAGTAACATTATTAATTTGATTCTCCATCCATGAGAAGGAAAAGACATCACTTAATGGGTTGCCCAGTGGTCATGTATGGATGTGAGAGTTGGACTGTAAAGAAAGCTGAACACCAAAGAATTAATGCTTTTGAACTGTGGTGTTGGAGAAGACTTTTGAGAGTCCCTTGGACTACAAGGAGATCCAACCAGTCCATCCTAAAGGACATCAGTCCTGGGTGTTCATTGGAAGGACTGATGCTGAAGCTGAAACTCCAATACTTTGGCCACCTGATGCGAAGAGCTGACTCATTTGAAAAGACCCTGATGCTGGGAAAAATTGAGGGCAGGAGGAGAAGGGGATGACAGAGGATGAGATGTTGAATGGCATCACTGACTCAATGGACATGAGTTTGGGTAAACTCCGGGAGTTGGTGATAGACAGGGGGGCCTGGTGCGCTGCAGTTCATGGGGTTGCAAAGAGTCGGACATGACTGAGTGACTGAACTGAACTGAAATGGGTTGCCCTATTGTTACTTGGGGGCTAGCCTGCAGTTATGAGACATGACAATGATTTAGTTAATTCATTAGTTCAATAACATTTTGAAGTCCCTGGATTAGGAAAATTTGTTTTATATTGAATTTTTGTATTATGTACATACTTTTCAAAGATAAGATCATTTAAAGGTGGAAACACATTGAGTGTGTAGGCGAATGATAACTTCTGTTGAAAAAGAACACAAATTTGAGTTTCTTTCCTTCTATCCCTCTTCCTTATTTTTTCCTTTTTGAAAAAATAACTTAAGGCTTATAAAGGAGATAAAAATATTTTTAGCTAGGCTTTCTTAATGAAAGGGAACAAACCATCATATACAATATGCTATATACAATAATCTTTTAGTATTATCCACTGGTTCTCCAATATTTTTCTTGTGGCAACAAACTACAGAATACATATGATTTGGTAGAAGAAGTATGGATGTTATCTATTAGTATAGTAGTTTAATTTCCTTTTAAAAATATTTAAGTTAAAATGACTTGTTGCTTTGTACAAAAAAATTTTATTCTTGAAAATAATTATCTTTATACTCAAAACATTATTTGCCAGTTTGCCAGTTTCATGTATGAAATAATGATTTCAAGTCTGTCTCAGGTACTAGTATCAATAGTGAAAATGAAAGTTGCTCAGTCGTGTCCAACTATTTGTGACCCCATGGACTAAAGAGTCCATGGAATTCTCCAGGCCAGAATACTGGAGTGGGTAGCCTTTCCCTTCTCTAGGAGATTTTCCCAACCCAGGGATTGAACCCAGGTCTCTCGCAGGTGGATTCTTTACTAGCTGAGCCACAAGGGAAGCCCAAGAATACTGGAGTGGGTAGCCATCTCTTCTCCAGTGGATCTTCCCTACCCAGGAATCTAACCAGGGTCTCCTGCATTGCAGGTGGATTCTTTACCAACTGAGCTATCAGGGAAGCCCTATTCTCTTATAATTACATGAGATATTGCTTTATTCAACTACTTAGTAATTCTGAAGTAAGCCAAATTAGAAGAAAGTCAGCCATGTCAGCATTTGTCCACATTTAATAAATAATTTCATAAATTCTCAAATATCTCAGAAATTATTTTTGCACCATATTCTGATTTAAACAGTAAGGTTAATGACTTAAAATTATTCAAGAATGTTTTGTGATAATAATGGCTAACAAAAATGATATATACTGGCAAGGAACTCTAATTAAATTTAGTCTTTTGAATTTATAATGTCGGAAAGCAAATTATCTGTTGACATACTTTATCATAAAACTCTTTTCTTATTTGCCTAGGTGAAGGAAAAGGAGAAAAATGTATTTACATATATTTCTAAGTTCTTCATCAATTTGCCATACTGGTACAGTACAATTAAGAGTTATTTTTCAACTTTAGAAGGTTATTTAAATTTTCCTAAGAGAAGTAGGGGGTTGGGAGGAGCAGTGGGCAAGTTTACTGGCAGTACTACCTAATTTCATCATTGTTTTAATATAAATCACACATGTCTGACAAATTCAAAAAGCAGGTTTCTCAGCAAGACTTTTTGTTGGTAATCCCATGAGGATTTAACCTGTCTTAGTTGAATCATCAGGGAAAATATTACTTTTCCCTTCTCTGTGTTTTTCCCTTTTTCTTTTTTCAGGTCTCGTATGTTATGCCAAATGCATTTACTTAAATACTTCTTCAGATCACTTCTAAATGACATAACTGATTTTGAACATGATCATTAGGCTCCATTAATAGATGACAATATGATCATGTATCTAGCTGATTATAATGGTCAAATTGACCAAAAGGCTTTTTGTATAAACAGACCAAGCATGATTTTTTACTTTTTTCAAGTTGTCTGAAAGCCCAGTCATATTTAATAATGATTTCAATTTATTCCTAAAATTTACGTGTTACATTTAAACATCTTTGTATTGTATTTACTTTGTTAGTGATGGTGTTTATTTGCCCATACAAATGACTTTTTAAAAAATGAGGTCAAGTTCATCAACTTGCTAACAGTTTTTGACTGATATTGGCTCTCTGTTTTCATATTACTTCATTTATTGCATTATTAAATCAATTCTTAGTTTATAAGCCAAGAAAATGTTTTATACTGCAATATGGTTGTCTCCCTAGAGTTCATTAGCTCATTTTCCTTCAGTTAACTCTGCATGCACTGCACCTCTCTCCTAACTTTTCTAATGGTGAAGTCGTCTTATTACTCATCCAGGCAGGACCTCCAGTCTAGCCTTGAATTGCCAAAGGAAAAAAGACAGAAAATGACTTTTCAGGTCATCTATCCTAGACTTCTGATTGTCTATCAATGTTGTCTCTGGAAGGAGATGAACTACTTGAGGCAAGATCATGCCATGTAGGTCTGTGGCTTAATGTATATTTGATGATTAGCTCTGGGATATAGGAAAGTGTGGTCTGCCTTTTCAATGACCTATTCACTGGGCCTGCTAATGCAGGAGATGCTGGTTCAATCCCTGGGTCAGGAAGGTCCCCAGGAGAAGGAAATGGCTACCCACTCCAATATTCTTCCCTGGGAAATCCCATAGACAGAAGAACCTGGTGGGCTACAATCCATGGGGTCACAAAAGAATCAGACATGATTTAGTGACTAGGCTATTATATTTTTAGTGCTTTTAAGGAATTTTAACATGAAGAAAAGAGATTTTGCTTTTTCCTTAGAATTGTATAGCTAGTTAGTTGTGGTGCTAGAAATGCATTCCTCTGACAGCTACCACATTTTTCTTCCAATTACATCAAGGTGGATAAAAAACCAAGTTATATTTTCATATATGCTTGCATATTAGCACACATTTAGTTCAGAAATGAAAGCCAAAGAATACCCTTAGACATAATAAACTGAGCTTTCTACTCAACTTAAAACCCATTAACATTTTGCCAGTAGGTTTAATTTAGCTCAAATTTTAAAAAATTGAGTTAAAAATACACATAGGCTAGTGTTTTTAAATCCATTCTTCCTGAAAGATCATTGCCACTTTCTCTAACCTTACATATTAACTGTTTAGTGAAACTGATCAATGTAGAGAACTTCTCTAAATGAAGAACTCATATTCTCAACAAAGAAATTTAAAACTGTTATCTGAATAATAAATCAATAGTCAGAATATATGGCCTCACCTAATTTACATTTTGTCTAGGTCAACAAAACAATTATGCTTGTGGAGGTAATGACTAGTGAACTCAATTTTAAGCCTATTGTCTCTTTTAGATAACATCCTGTGTTGAGCAATAAGAATCCTCTCCCTGCCTTTTTCCAGGAAATCTTTTCCCACAAAATTTAAGACCAGAAGTTTATTTTAATGTTTTAAAAGTTTATAACTTTATATATAAAGCAAGGAAAAGCAGATGAGGGTGTTGGTAATCAAACAGAGATTCTTCTGGATACAACTGATGTGGATACAAAAGTTTTCTAGCCAAAAGAGTAATTTGCTCACATTGCCATTCTTCTCTATCTAAAAGGGAGGCTGCATATGGTAGGCTGTCAGCTTTTCCAGCAACACTCACAAATATTTTCCTTATGCTGCAAACGAAACTCTTTTGACTCAGTGTCTCACCCAGTAGACGTTATTCATTTTGAAACAACACAGCTGTAATTCAGATTTTACATCTGATATGTTTCCTCCATGAATAAGGTTCCAAAAGTAAGCCAAAATATTGAGAGAAGTACACTTAACACATCTCATCAAGAGAGAATCTGTCAATGCAATCAACTTTCAAAACCTGAGAGTAAGGGTGTTCTTCTTTGTTAGTAGGAGTTTTTATTTTTTTAAATACCACTGACTAAATTGGTGCATTCATCCTTCAATATCACATCTTTGAGAAAATATGTATTAAAATAATTAAAGCAACCAACTAACTTTTATCTTTTTTCTTTATCCTTCGCTGACAAATGGTGAAGGGTCATGCCTTGTGACATGAAGGTTTATGAAATAGTTTGTGAAGCTGATAGACAGCATCATCAAAGAGGGACCAGAATATGAGGCCACATTTAGTCCATGAGAGGGGTGACTTCTGTGGGTAGACCATATTTATGGCTCTAGGAGATGGGGCAAAATGAGTCAGCAAGGGAAACTTGGCATTCAAAAAGTAGGTTAAAAGGAGGTAGCTATTAACAATCGACATTGAGGAGGCTCAGAAAGTGGCCCTGAGGTTTTCATGAAGCCAGTGAAACACTGTAACAATGATTTACATTGAAAATAACATAAAGAGATAAAGGTTAGACATCTGAATCAAGATGGTGTTTTCTAAACAAACATAACATTAGTCATGAGGTCTGAAGAGAACAGAAAGGATTTCAGCAATGAAAAAGGAGTGTGTTTCATGCTAGAAAATTTTCCAGACTTTCTAGATAAGATCTTCTGCACAGGAGAGCTAAAAAAAAAAAAAAAAAAAAAAGACTATGAAATCAGGGCCCAAGCCTAGGGTTTGTTTGAGGATTTGTTCTCCATAAAAGCAAAAGATGGAGTCAAACTAACAGCAACATTGACTTTCTGCTGATTTAGATTTTGCAAATATAATTTGAGTCAGGATTGATTCCAGTGCAAACATGTAAGATAGTAGAAAGAGCAGATTGAAGAAAAAGAAATTAAATAGAAAAAGTTGTATAAAGAAAAGGCCTAGAAAGACTGAGACACTTCCTGTTTCTGATAATGATGGACTAGGTTATTGAGAGCACTTATCCTGCTAACAGGAATTTAAAACTTAGATAAAAGATTAAAAAAAAAAATCCTAATACTTAAAATATACTTAAAAATACTTAAGAAAAATGTTAGGTAGGTAGACTAGGGAAAAGGAGTCCAAAATGGTGGTGGCTAAAAGACAAGGAAGGTCAAAGGAAGGTCCGAGGACCAGAGTGAAGACTTCAGGCAGAACAAACAGCACTCCTGGCTAAGCTCAATTTGCACAGGGCAGGCCCAGGTGGAGGAAAAAACATGTAAAAGGAGGAGCCAAGGTGCTTTCTCATGAACTCTCTCTCTCTCCCGCGTGTGTGTGCTCTCTGTCTCTCTCTCTCACTCTCTCTCTCTCTCCGCTGCTATCTTCTAAATAAAATGGAGCTGTAACACTGATATGCCTAAGAGCTGTAGCATGGTTTGTCCAAGACCCTAGAGCTGTGACGCGCTGAGGGCTTTAATGTCCGTCGCTCCAAATCTTTATTGTGATGAGACAAAGAACCGAGGAACATACACTTGCGTGACATCTATGGTGCCGTGACTTGGATTTAACCTGGCTGAAACAACCTCTTGGCGGAAGAGGCCAAGCACAGCAGGAGCCCAACTCAGTGAAGCTCCTGCGCTAGAAGAGGAAGGCGAAGAAACCCAGTGCAGGGGAAGGCCCATTGTGCTGGAAACCGGGACAGTGAAAAACGAACTCAGCAGAAAGCTCACACGGCCCAGTCTCAGATTCCAGAAGACCTCTGGATAAGGCAAGAGGTCCTTGCTTCTATGGCTGGAGGGACCTTTACAATCTCTCGTTTCTTGTTTCCTCAAACCTCCCGCGAACAGGAAGGAGGCAGGAGGCAGGAGGCACAGCTGAGGGACTCTGGAGAGGCTACTCCTCAGCATGTCCCAAAGGCGCTATCTGCTGAGCCCCAGTAGCTGTTACACAAGCCGGTGGGGGTTCTTCTGTCCTTTCTCTTCTCTGTGCCAAGGATCAGACCAATGAAACTGTGAGCACTGGTCAGATATGTAGCAAATTTTCCGGCGGGCTATGAAGGGGATTCCTTGGCACGTTTTTCGCACTGCTTTTTCCTCCTGTCCTTCAGCTCTCTCCCGGGTCTCAAGCCCTGCCAAAACTAATGAAACTCAGGCTCTGATGTCTCATTGCAAAAATTCATTGAGAGACAAAGTAATAAGAGGTGGATTTGTTAGGATCCAGAGAGAAGCCACTCTTCAGGGTGTGAACCGTTTGCCGAGGGCAAGGGCTGGGTCCATGGTATTAGGCCTGGCTAGGTTTTGTGAGGGGGTGGAATTCATATGCTAATGAGTGAGAGGATCATTCCAGCCATTGGGGAACTACCCACTCCTCCCTCTTTTGACCTTGCCTTGGAGCTGTCCTGCCACCTCTGGGTGTGTCTGTTGGCTTATAGATTGGGGGTTAAGGTTTAATTGCATCATCTTGGACCCAATTGATTTTAATTGGTTTACATTATACCCTTGTGCTATGTTATTCTTTCAAAGGTTTTGCTCTGCCCCCTTCCCTCCTGTTTCATGCTCTTTTCCTGAGCCCCATCCAGACCCACAAGGTTGCCTCTACAATCTTCCAGAGAGACAACCAGAAAATAGGTGGCCTTGGGAGGGAAATACTCTATAATATCCAACCTCCTAATCCTACCCAATGCTGGTCACACTGGAGACCTTGGGGATGCCAAAACTCCAGTCCAGGGGGTCCCAGGAGGTCATCACGCCTTGACCTGCCTAGGGATCAGTCTTCAAAAGGCTGTCACGCCTCAACCTGTTCAGGGATCCTCTAGTCCCAGGGGTCCCAGGAGGTTGTCACACCTCGACCTGCCCAGGGACCCAATTCTTGGGAGGCCGTCACGCCTCAACCTGCCTGGGATTTGACCTCTAGGAGGCTGTCATGCCTCAGCCTGCCTGGGGATCTGCACCCTGACCCGGGGATGCCTGGCTATCAGGTTGCAACAGTACTAGGTAGGATGAACTTACATCATATCTATTCCCATCCATGGTGGGCAAACTAGCAATGAGTTACAAACCTCTTAATTCTACCCTGCACTGGTCACACTGGAGATCTTGGGGACGCCAAAACTCCAGTCCAGGGGATCCCAGGAGGTCATCACGCCTTGACCTGCCTAGGGATCAGTCTTCGAAAGGTTGTCACTCCTCAACATGTTCGGGATCCTCTAGTCCTAGGGGTCCAAGGAGGTCGTCACACCTCGACCTGCCCAGGGACCCAATTCTCGGGAGGCCGTCACACCTCGACCTGCCTGGGGATTCGATCTCTAGGAGGCTGTCAAGCCTCAGCCTGCCTGGGGCTCTGCACCCTGACCTGGGGATGCCTGGCTCTCAGGTTGTAACAATTCTGGGTAGGATAAGCTTTAGAAAGACTCACCCCTAAGGAAGTCTACCTATGGAAACAGAAAGGAAGCCTATTACTTGTGAGACTGTGCCCAGCCTCAGCAATAACTCAGAAGCCCAATGAGAACCCCATTACCTTTCTGGAGAGGTTAAAAGAGGCACTCCAAAAGTTTACCAACCTGGACTTAGACTCTTATGAGGGACGGGTGATTTTAAAGGACAAATTCCTGTCCCAATGTGCATCAGATATCAGAATTAAGTTACAGCAGCTACAACAGCAGGACCCTGCTGCCTCTTTAGATGAGATGGTCCAGACAGCCACCAATACCTTTTATAACAGAGAACAGGAGAAGGAGGCCAAGGCCCAGGAGAAGGAGAGAAAGAAAGAGACAAGGCATGTCCAGATGCTGGCCGCCCTCCAGAGAAGCCCTATGGCAAACCCCGAGTCCTTGAGGGACAAGGCACGAGACAAATGCCTGATCTGTAGACAGGCGGGGCATTGGGCCAAAGAGTGTCCAAACCATGACAAGTCTTCTAGAACAGCTTGCCACAAATGCAATCAACTGGGACATTGGGTGGCACTCTGCCCTCGGGACCCAAGAACCTCAAGGTCAAATGCCAAGCCTACCCTCACGATGGTTCAAGAGGACTGAAGCGGCCAGCTCCAGCCAGCCCGCCTGTCACAGATAACCATCACGGGGCTGGAGCCAAGGGTGCAACTGGATGTGGCAGGTAGGTCCGAGAATTTCTTGGTTGACACAGGGGCTACCTATTCTGTCTTGATCGCCTACTCCGGAGCCTTCTCCTCCCAAACCTGTACCATTTTGGGTGCTACAGGAAAAGCAACTACTAAAAGATTTACCCGAGCACTTCTTTGTTGCTGGGATGGACAAATATTTTCCCACCGGTTTCTGGTGGTCCCTGAGTGTCCTACCCCCTTATTGGGAAGAGATATACTCACTAAACTGGGGACCACACTTGTGATGGGAAGTTTTTCAGCCCCTAGAGCTCTACAGCTCCTGGTTACTACTGAAGAACCCATTACACCTTCAATAGAGAGGGGCCAAAAACTATGGGAAGACAAAATTGACCCCCAGGTGTGGGACCAGGGGATTCCTGGACGAGCCCACCAAGCTGAACCGGTCATCATTGTCCTCCAAGATCCCACTCGGTTTCCTAACCAGAAACAATATCCTCTCAAAAGAGAGGCTCGGGAGGGACTACAGCCTTTAATAAATAAATTCCTTGCTTGTAGGCTATTGGTCCCCACGAGTTCTCCATGTAACACCCCAATCCTCTCAGTAAAGAAAAAAGACGGAACCTGGCGAATGATTCAAGGTCTCCAGATCATAAATGAAGCTGTAGTCCCCCTCCATCCCACAGTACCCAATCCCTATGTAATCTTGGGAGAAATCCCACCCAGTGCCAAGTGGTTTACAGTCTTGGATCTCAAAGATGCATTTTTTTGGCATACCACTGGCTAAAGAATCCCAATACCTTTTTGTCTTTAAGCGGGAAGCCCCAGGAGAAAAACACCAACAGATGACTTGGACAGTATTACCTCAGGGGTTCAGAGATAGCCCCCACCTATTTGGACAGGACCTTAGCCGGGATCTCCTAGATCTGGACCTGGGACCTAATGGGAAAATATTACAATACGTAGATGACCTACTAATCTCCTCTCCAGATGAGAAAAGTGCCCAACAACATGCAATTCAGGTTCTAAACTTCTTGGCAGAAAGGGGATATAAAGTCTCCCGTGCTAAGGCACAGATGGGCAAGACAAAGGTCACTTACCTGGGAGTTCAGATTACACACGGGTCCAGGAGGCTGTCCTCTGATCGGGTACAAGGAATCCTCCAGTTGCCCTCCCCCACAACTCTAAAACAATTGCGAGCTTTCCTGGGGCTAGCTGGTTATTGTAGAATCTGGATACCCAACTATGGTCTAATTGCCCAGCCCTTATATGAAAGCTTAAAGGGTCGAGATGATTCAATCCCACTGATGTGGGGAACTCCTCAAAAGAAGGCAGAGGCTACACTAAAACAGACCTTAACTCAGGCACCTGCCTTGAGTTTGCCAGACCCAGAAAAAGCATTCCAACTTTATGTCCATGAAAGAGAGAGAATAGCCTTGGGAGTGTTAACTCAAAGGTTGGGATCTGAGCCCCAGCCTGTAACTTACTTATCCAAGAGGCTCGATCCAAGTGCCCGAGGCTGGCCCCCCTGCCTTCGAAATCTTGCAGCAATTGCAATCATGATAGAAGATGCTTTTAAAACTCTCCTTTGGGGGAAAACTAACTATTTTTACCAGCCACCAAGTAAAACAACTCCTAAATGGGAGAGGCCATTTATGGATGTCTGATTAAAGAATCCTCAGATATCAAGTAATGCTGATGGAAAATCCAGGCCTCACTATATCCCCTTGTGAGGTTCTTAACCCAGCCACCCTCCTACCCACCCCTGAGGGCTCTCTCCCCTTTCACTCTTGTCTAGAAACCTTGGACCACGGACAAAACCCTGAGAGGGATTGTCAGAAGATCCTCTGAACAATCCTGAGGAAATCTGGTACACTGATGGAAGCAGCTTTGTCTTGGATGGAAAAAGAAGAGCTGAGTATGCAGTAGTCTCCAATTTTGAGACCATAGAGGCTAGGCCTCTGCCACCAGGTACTTCAGCCCAATTAGCTGAGCTCATAGCCCTGACTCGAGCTTTAGAGCTGGTAAAAGGAAAAAGAATAGCCATTTACACTGACTCCAAGTATGCCTTTCTGGTGCTACATGAACATGTGGCTATTTGGAAAGAAAGGGGCCACTTGACCACATGAGGGTCCCCAATCAAATATGGTGATCAGATTCTTTAACTCTTGGAGGCAGTCCATCTGCCCACTGAGGTTTCAGTCTCCCACTGTAAAGGACACCAAAAAGGGAGCACAGAAGTGGCACGAGGGAACCAAGCAGCTGATCTGGCAGCTAGGAGAGCAGCATTACAGAATCATGACCTAATAGGGATTGCCACCTTAGTTCCACAGACTAATTTGCCAGAAACTCTTTCATATACTGAAGGTGAGACTCTTAAAGCTAAGAGCGAGGGCTTTCAAGAAGATCATATGGGGTGGTTCCAAAAGAAGGGACTCCTTTTTCTGCCTGGAAACCTCCAATGGAAGTTGGTTTACTCCTTACATGCCACTACTCATTTAGGAGAAAAGGCCCTCCACAGATTACTAGAAAGTTCCTTCAGAGGAACAGCCTTCCAAACTATAAGACAGGTGGTCTCCTCTTGTCCCACTTGCCAATTAAACAACCCCCAAGGAGTTCAAAGACCCCAGCTGGCCCAGCCCGTCCAACGACGTGGGGCCTACCCAGGAGAGGACTGGCAGATAGACTTCACTTAGATGCCAGTTTCTCAAGGGTATAAATACCTAGTTATGATAGATACATTCACAGGATGGATTGAAGGCTTTCCCACCCAGACTGAGAAGGCTGAGGAGGTGGTAAAAAAACTGCTCCATGAAATCATTCCAAGATTTGGTCTGCCCAGGTCATTACAAAGTGACAATGGGACATCATTTACTTCTAAGGTCACCCAAGGGGTCTCGAAAGCATTGGGCATTACTTATTATCTCCTTTGTGCCTGGAGGCCTCAGTCTTTAGGAAAAATAGAAAGAGCCAATCAATTCTTAAAATCAGTGATAAAAAAGATAACCCAAGAGACCTCCCTGGGATGGAAGGAGGCTTTACAAATAGCTCTCCTCCACACCCACATTGCCCCTAAGGAACAGGTTGGTCTTAGTCCTTATGAGATGCTATATGGGAGACCTTTTGTTTATGTCAATGACCTTTTCCTAGATCCAAAGGTTCAGACCCTCCAGTCTTATACCATGGCCATTGGGCAATTCCAATAGGATATATGCTTGTGGGGTATGAACCAGGACCCAAAAGATTCTAAAGAGTCACCACTATATGCTCCAGGGACTCAAGTCCTAATTAAAGTCTGGAAAGGTGGGTCCCCAAAGGCTCAACTCCAGCCCACATGGAAGGGCCCCTACCCTGTAATACTTTCTACCCCCACAGCAGTCAAGGTACCAGGACATGACCCCTGGATTCACTACTCATGAGTCAAGCCATGGAAGAAAGCAGAAGAGGACACTCAATACACTTGTGAGGCCCTGGGAAATTTCAGATACCTATTCAGGACTACCAATAAGTGCCATTCTAATGCACACCCCCAAAATCTGGTTTCTGGGGATAAGATTTCTCAGGATAACTCTAAGGAGGCAACACAGCTTGACAGAGACTGTACTTCAAGACAGACAGGAGATAGATCTTCTGATCCCTGAACAAGGAGGGACTTGAGCCATCCTGGTGATGTGAATTTAAAATTGACTAATGCCCCTACTAGTCCTTGTTATGCTATATTGATGATGCTTATGATTATTCCATGTACTGTCAATTGTCTAACCTGTTTTGTCTCTGCCCAGGTCAACCAGCTACAACATGCAGTGCCAGTTCAACAAAGATATAAAACTACAGCTGACCACTAAAAATATCACACACCCTTGGACACCACTATAAGGACTCTGAGGCTTGAGACTAGCAAGAGGGGGAGGCCCAATACCCCTCGCCCTCCCAGTTCAGTAGGAAGTAGCCAGAAAGACCTTGACGCCCCTATTCTCAAAGAATTGGGCCTCCCATCTCTTGAGGGGGGAATGTTAGGTAGGTAGAATAGGGAAAAGGAGTCCAAAATGGTGGTGGCTAAAAGACAGGAAGGTCAAAGGAAGGTCCGAGGACCAGAGTGAAGACTTCAGGCAGAACAAACAGCACCCCTGGCTAAGCCAAATTTGCATAGGGCAGGCCCAGGTGGAGGAAAAACATAAAAGGAGGAGCCAAAGCGCTTTCTCACGAACGAACTCCCATGTGCGTGCGCGCGCTCTCTCTCTCTCTCTCTTTCCTGCTATCTTCTAAATAAAATGGAGTTATAACACTGATTTGCCCAAGAGCTGTAGCACGGTTTATCCAAGACCCGAGAGCTGTGACGTGCCAAGGGCTTTAATGTCTGTCGCTCCAAATCTTTGTTGTGACCAGACAAAGAACTGAGGAACATACACTCACATGACAAAATTACAAAATTGTAAAAAACTACCAATGTCAAAATAAACAGAATGCTATAAATCAAGTAGGAAAGCAAGCACAGAAGCTAATTTTGCCTATTGGCATTTGTTGACCTAAAAATTTAAAACTGACTATAATGAAGAGGACAGATTTCAAAACTGAGGGCATATGTAAAGTGGAGAGTCTATTGGGAGATCTTCATGTCAGTTTGGACTAAGGGCTACTAGCTCTTGGTAGAGAGAACTAATCTTTAGTTAGGAAGAGAACTAATATTGGCATAGAATTACAATCTATCCACTCCAGTATTCTTGCCTGGAAAATTCCATGGACAGAGGAGCCTGGTGGGCTACAGATCATGGTCATAAAGGGTCAGACATGACTGAGCACACAGACACACATGTGATCCAAGAAATTGGAAACGTTTACATTGATTAAAGTGGACATGGACAAGTAGTGCTCCTAGCCATCTGTCAGAAAAGAACATAAATCTTGTCTACAAAAAGGAATCTTTTCCATCGGTTCAAATTTTTAAAAGTGTAACAGTGATAAAAGATAATCAGCCATAAAGAAAATGACTGTGAACTAGAAGAAATAAGAAAAAGGAGACTGACTATAAGGACTTCAGATTAGAAGTCTAATCTGAAAAACAGAAGCACTTCATCCTTCATAGAGTGTTGGCTAGGTACTGACACACTCTCACTTCCTTCTACATTTTCTTGATCAAAGTTTAATACATGGACAAGCCTATTAGTGAGATGAGGATATTTATCCTGCTCACTGTAAACAAAAGTATTCTTAAATAGGAAAGGAGGCATTTTGAGGCTATAATAAAACATGCCATAGACATCCATCACAATTTCAAGAAGCCTAAACAACCTCAAATGAATAAATTAATGAATAAATAAATGAAATCAACGACAAAGAGAAAATTTAAGTGTAGCAAAGGGGGACCTATTTCCATCAAAATTGTGATAATTAGCTGATTTTCAACCTTTTACAATATTGTAAAACAATATTGTATTTTAGTATAAGTGTACCAAATGTGTACCAGTGAAAAGACAAAGATTGTCTGACTAGATGAACAACAATCTAATTATAAACTATTTAGAATAGATACATCTAGAACAGAACATACAGAAAAATTAAAATTTGGAAGATGAAAAAATATACTATGAAAACACTTAGGTAAATGAAAGATGTGTAACTCAACATCTTTCACAAGATAGATTAAAAAATGGTGATGAACATACTAATCAGTCAGGTGAGAATAGCTTTCATTTTTAACCTTTTTTCTTAATTCTGTGTTTGCTTCTTTTGAATGAATCTTCCCTGTGTTTAATAAATTACCTGGGATTTTCTCAAAATACATCTATTATTAAATGTCCATTTAACAGTTGTAAAAATCCTTTTTTTTCTTTAACCATGAAGGAAAAAGTATTTCATTTTACAATTGTAAAAGTGTATTTTGTTATTTTCAAGCATCTCTACTGAACAATTCTTGCCAGGAAAATTCCACAGACAGAGGAGCCTGGTGGGTTACAATCAACAAGGTTGCAAAAAGTCAGACATGAGTAAGTGACTGAGCAGTACTAGTGTGCAGCAACGTACAATGTTCAAATGCAGTTGAACATTGCCCAAGAGCTATTATCAATTCATGTTTAGTTCAGTTCAGTTGCTCAGTCTTGTCTGACTCTTTGCAACCCCATGGACTGCAGCATGCCAGGCTTCTCTGTCCATCACCAACTCCCGGAATTTACTCAAACTCATGTCCATTGAGTCAGTGATGCCATCCAACCATCTCATCCTCTGTCGTCCCCTTCTCCTCCCGCCTCCAACCTTTCCCAGCATCAGGGTCTTTTCCAATGAGTCAGTTCTTTGCATCAGGTGGCCAAAGGATTGGAGTCTCAGCTTCAGCATCAGTCCTTCCAATGAATATTCAGAACTAATTTCCTTTAGGATGGACTGGTTGGATCTCCTGGCAGTCCTAGGGACTCTCAAGAGTCTTCTCCAGCACCACAGTTCAAAAGCACCATTTCTTCAGCACTCAGCTTTCTTTATAGTCTTAATTATATTTCAATTGTCCTTCTTCTGACGAGTCTGGAAGGCAAGCAACTCTTATATGTCATGTCATCTTTTTTCTTGCATTAGACAAAGTGAAATCATTTTTCACTAAAAACATTGCGAAAACGCTAATCCTAGATTTTAGGCACATGTTAGCAAATCTAAATATTAATGAAAAACAGAGCTAAAGAGTTTAGATTGGATTGCATGAGCTAAAGTGCTTTGCTTATAGTCCTAGAAGTTGATGGACCATTGATTGTTTTAGACTTTATTCACATTCTGGATTTTTCAGAATCATGTAGCTTGACATGTGCAAAATTATGACATTTACAAAGTTGTTGCTGTGATTGCAATCTGAAGAGAAATGGGCATGGGGACAGGAGACAGGGATTCCAGGTCTGATTCTGTCACTTAATGTGATGTGACCTTGGATAGGTGAAATCACCACTTGGAAACTTGGGCTCTTCACTGATAAAATAGAAATGATACAATGTCCTGAAGTGGGTGTGAAGATCAAATGGAATATTATATATGATTAAAAACCTTAGTGCACTTTAAATAAAAATAAACATTAATAGTACTACCCTTCAGTATCTCTTTCCTTTAATTTAAATATCTTCTCTTATGCTTTAGAGTTTCTCCCTGTCTGAATAGCCCAAGGTCCCAACCATTTAACTGAACATGCTTAACTCAATACTCCATCTGTATTCATTTTCCCTAGGAATACCCATATATCAGTTGCCTTCCTCCTTTCCTGCATACTATGTTTTCCAAGTTTTATCTAGAAGCAATTACCACATACCAAATAGTCAATATATACTGAATTACTAATAGCTACCAATTGCATCTCTCTTGCTAAGAGTCTTCTCACAAAAGACATCAGTCATTAATCAAATATTTTTAGATGTCTAGTAATCCAAAAAATACATATGTGCTTGAGGACAGACAGTTTCTGGGACAATGGAGAGTTCTGACCTCATCTATTCACTCTACTTACCTCTTCTTTAAATAAAGGATCAACTTTGCAAAAAAATTCTATTGAAGGATGAGAAACCAAAACAAATCATGCACAATTGTTTGACTGAAAAATTACTCACTTCGTACTGTCTGTGCAGAAAAACTATACAATTTCCTTACTTTCTAAAACTGATTTGCTATCACTCTCATCTGCTAAGTAGTTGCAAGGCAGGGGTTTGGAGGAATTAAATATAGATCAATTTAGTTAAATATTTAGAATATATAGTTTGAAGAGTCTCTATAGATTTAACTTGATCATTTTGAGTAAGAGCCCAGACCTTTCAGATTCCTCCCCTGAGATACATCAGAGAGACACATCACTTTTTGTTGACAAGAGAAAAAGAATCCTTTCACTTTATGTTACTAATTAGATGCAAACTGGGATTTTCCCTTGAAATATGGGTGATCTGACTTGCTCAAGGTCATTCTGTTGGGATTGGTGATTAAGCTGTGGCCTATTTTTTTTTTTTTTTTGCTCAGCCCTGGAGTTTCCTTCCTTGCTGATTTGTCCTCCCTTGGACTCCTGCTGATGCTGTACAGCTCTCTGAGTCTTTGCCTCATCCTCCACTGTTCTCTGGCTCTCTGATCTCTCACTTTGCCACAGCATGCCAGGCCCCATGACAGATCTGCTGGCTCTAAATTGGTTATCTATGATTCTTATAAAATAAGGATTTTCCCCAGCTTGTTACACCATGCCTCCCTCATAGTTTTACTAGCCAAGGACTTTTGTTGGCATGAAATCACATTGTAGATCAGTTACTTCTCCAAAAGCTTCATTCCTTTGGCATTCTCCTCAATTTATCTAACACATTTGTCACATTCTGGGCCACTGTCCACAGAGGGGAGGCTTGGACCCATATAGCCCACCCACGAGCCATCCCTTTGCTCTCTCCTCTGTTTTATCACAGTTCCTAGGATGGGAAGTAGTTGGTTACATGTCATGGTTTTCTCTGATTCCCTGAATTGACATCTTTTCTATCTACTTCACTGAAACTGAAATATCAGCTGGAGTATGGGGAGAAAAACTAGTTTCCAGTTCAGTTCAGTTCAGTTCAGTTGCTCAGTCGTGTCCTACTCTTTGCGACCTCATGAATTGCAGCACGCCAGGCCTCCCTGTCCATCACCAAATCCTGGAGTTCACTCAGACTCACGTCCATCGAGTTGGTGATGCCATCCAGCCATCTCATCCTCTGTCATCCCCTTCTCCTCCTGCCTCCAATCCCTCTCACTATCAGAGTCTTTTCCAATGAGTCAACTCATGCGAAGGCATGAGGTGGCCAAAGTATTGGAGTTTCAGCTTCAGCATCAGTCCTTCCAAAGAACACCCAGGGCTGATCTCCTTCAGAATGGACTGGTTGGATCTCCTTGCAATCCAAGGGACTCTCAAGACTGGGACTCTCAAGAGTCTTCTCCAACACCACAGTTCAAAGCATCAATTCTTCATCGCTCAGCTTTCTTCACAGTCCAACTCTCACATCCATACATGACCACAGGAAAAACCATAGCCTTGACTAGATGGACCTTTGTTGGCAAAGTAATGTCTCTGCTTTTGAATATGCTATCTAGGTTGGTCATACTTTCCTTCCAAGGAGTAAGCGTCTTTTAATTTCATGGCTTGCAGTCACCATCTGCAGTGATTTTGGAGAAAAGAAAGTAAATTGGGGATTATTTTTAAAATACTTTTCTTCTTATGCAAAGGAGAAAAAGAAAAAAAAAGAGACATTTTGGTGAAATCTAGCCAATATCCTTCACAAAAGTCTTTTGTCCCTCTTTTCTGATGCTGCTCTTTCCTCTTTTTCACCCATGACCACTCCTCAACCTTTTTGGGGATAATATTCTACTGATCAATTAAATGTTACTGTCACCTGGGAAATGCAAATCAAAATTATAATGAGATATCACCTCCCACCTGTCAGAATGTCTATCATCAAAAAGACCACAAATTGATGAAGGCACTATGCAAAACAGTATGGCGGGTCCTCAAAAAGCTAAAAATGGAACTACCATATAATCAAACAATTCCATTTCTGGATATTTTCCCAAAGACAATAAAAACATTAATTTGAAAAGATACAGATATCCCTATATTCACTGAATCATTAATCATAATAGTCAAGATATAGAAGGAATCTAAATGCCCACTCATAGGTGAATAGATAAAGAAGATTTTATATATATACATACAACAGAATATTACTCAGTCATAAAAAAGACTTAAACCTTGCCATTTGAAACAACATGGATGAACCTAGAGGATATTATGCTAAAACAAGTCAGACAGAATGACAAATATAGTATGATGTAACATGTACCATGGAATCTAAAAAGAAAGCAAAAGAACAAGAATAAACATAAGAAAACAGATTCAGTCACAGATACTGGGAACAAACAGGTGATCACTGAAAGGGAAAGACTGAGAGAAAGAGTAAGGTAGGTGAGGAAAATTAAGAGGTACAAACTTCCATTTACAAAACAAATGAGTCATGGGGAAGAAATATGCAGAATGAGGAATATAGTCGAGAATAAGGAAAGTTTTGACCAACCTAGACAGCATATTAAAAAGCAGAGACATTATTTTGTCAACAAAGGTCCGTCTAATCAAGGCTATGGTTTTTCCAGTGGTCATGTATGGATGTGAGAGTTGAACTATAAAGAAAGCTGAGCGCTGATGAATTGATGCTTTTGAACTGTGGTGTTGGAGAAGACTCGAGAGTCCCTTGGACTGCAAGGAGATCCAACCAGTCTATCCTAAAGGAGATCAGTCCTGGGTGTTCATTGGAAGGACTGATGCTAAAGCTGAAACTCCAATACTTTGGCCACCTGATGCGAAGAGCCTACTCAATGGAAAAGACCCTGATGCTGGGAAAGATTGAGGGCAGGAGGAAAAGGGGATGACAGAGGATAAGATAGTTGGATGGCATCACCAACTCAATGGACATGAGTTTGGGTGGACTCCAGGAGTTGGTGACAGACAGGGAGGCCTGGCATGCTGAGGTTCATGGGGTCTCAAAGAGTCGGACATGACTGAGTGACTGAACTGAACTGAACTGAACTAATTGTAATATCTTCATATGGTGACAGATGGTAACTAGACTTATCACAGTGATTATTTTGTAAAGTACAGATAGATATATAACCATATATAACCGTTATGTTGTACATGAGGAACGTACACAGTGTTGTAGGTCAACTACAGTTCAACAAACAAATAGAAAAAGAGATCAGATTTCTGGTTAACAGAGGATGCAAGGAGAAGGGGCATTGGATGAAGGTGGTCAAAGGGCACAAACTTCCAGTTATAAGATAGATAAGTACTAGGGATGTAATGTACAACACGATTAAGAATCCACCTGCCAAAGCAGGATATGCATGAGACTCAGGTTCAATTCCTGGGTCAGAAAGATCCCCTGGAGGAGGAAATGGCTACTCACTCCAGTATTTTTGCCTGGAGAATCCCATGGACAGTGCTACCTGCAGTCCATGGGGTCACAAAGAGTTGGACACAACTGAGCCACTCACAAAAAAACGAAGAACCAAAAAAGTTGACTCATACTGTTTAAAATGTTTGTATATCTTCCTCTTTTAAGATTTCAGTATGCTCCTTTTTTTTTCAGAGACAGCATCTGATAATGAAAGGAGGTACTTATGAAAGATAAAGAAACTATTCTTACAATAAAAGGGATACTTCCAACACTTCCAACTGTAAGATTTAATATGTGATCTCAAATTGCACCAATAATTTCCATTCAAAAGTTCCTTAAATTAATTGAAATAGTTACAGAGAAATACCACAAAACCATCCATGGGAAAGGCACAGATCATGTGAATGAGGCCACTTTTTTTAGAGATTACCTTACAGATTGATTTTTATGTATTTGTCAGCCAAATAGCATTAAACTGATTTTTAATGAGTATTTATATTCAGAGACTCAACAAATAAATTTTGCACAATTTAATGAGTATTTATATTCAGAGACAAATAAATTTTGCACAATTTTAAATAATATAATCTATGCAAATCTGAATTCTCATCTGTTTCTGTTATTGGTGTACAGTAAATGATCTATATTAATTGAGTCAATGATCAGAACACAGAGTTTATTTAGCTAATAGGAAACTCTTACAATATATTTCCAAAAATTTCAGTTGACATTTTCTTCAGACAAGCTTCAACTCCATAATGCTGTGACTTTTTGTGAAGAAAGCATATAGATTCTATGTTGGCTTCTATTATATGTTGTTTTTGAACTCTTTCGCAACTCCATGGACTATAGCCCACCAGGCTCCTTTGTCCATGGAATTTCCCAGGCAAGAATACTAGAGTGAGCTATCATTTCCTTCTCCAGGGGATCTTCTTGACCCAGGAGTCAAACAAGCACTTCCTAAATTAGCAGGCAGATTCTTTACTGCTGGGTCACTAGGGCAGCCCCTCTATCATAGAGTGCTATAGTAAAACTTCATATATTTTAAATTTTTATTATATATATATGTATATATATATATATTTGGCAAAGAAAATATAAAATGCAGTTTTGGTTTACTTGAAGTGAAGCTGCAGATTATTAATGCTTCAAAGATAATTTATTTTATGGAGGGTTTCTTTGTGTGTTTGCTTGTGACCATGTGGGAGTGGAAGAGAATAAAAAATGAATAAAGTTTGACATCTTTAGCTTTCTCCATTTTAAGAAGTAGTATGCTCCGTATGATTTTAGCTGCATATATCAAAAAGTTTTCTTTTTTCACTTGATTTGAGAGTTTATTTGTTTATCTTTTCTCAGGCAGTTTTTACAAACACAAAATTGCAGTGACCTAACATATTACAGATCCAGTTTTTGTTTACTTTCCCCCTATTTGACCACCCACAAGTTGAGTCAGAGATGTACTTTATACGTTTTTCTATAACCAAAACCACATGGAGGAAATACGCTTCCTTGGGCCTCTTTAAAATGATGAAATTAAGCCCTTCTTGAATTCTGTCTACAGCAAGTAAGAGATGAATCTTCTGCTTGTGAATACTGCATTGTGCTGTGCTCAGTCATGCCTGATTCTTTGCAACCCTTTGGACGGTAGCCAGCCAGACTCTGTCCATGAGAGTCTCCAGGCAAGACTGAAGTGCATTGCCATTTCCTACTCCAGGGGATCTTCCTGACACAGGGATCGAATCAGTGTCTCTTGTGTCTCCTGCTTTGGCAGGTGGATTCTTTACCACTGTGCCACCTGGGAAGTCCCTGCTTGCAAGAACATCCAAGTTATTTAGCACACAGAGTTGGTGATGGACAGGGAAACCTGGTGTACTGCAGTCCATTGGGGTTACAAAGAGTTGGACATGACTGAGCAACTGAACTGAACTGAACTGTATTGAAGGAATGATGTTGTAGCTAACCTAGAAAAGACATGATCACAGATTTTAGAACTGAAAAGAGTCCTAGAGATCAATTAAAACCAAGCACTATTTGTAGGTGGGAAAACTAAGGCTCACAGAGGTTGAGCTTTTGCTCATGGTTAACATAAGAATCAAAATAAGACTTGCTGTCTTGGTTTTCAGCCAGAATCCCCTCCAATGGACCACCATGTTCCTACTGAATTTATCACTAAACACTGAACCCAACAAGGGCTCCATTTTCTGAATTGTGCAAGTATTCCATTCCATATCATCAGTTAGTTGAACGTGTCAAATAATGTTAGAATCCACTTTAAATACTTAACACTAGCAAGCCTTTTCCACCTGGAACATAATTCCTCATCTTCTGATCCAAAAGAGCTGCTGAAATGTTGCCTTGTCCTGGCGTGAGAGCAAATTCATACTGATCTTTCAATATTTTGTTGGATATAACACTGTTTTCCTAGGTTTCAAGAGAAATCTCTGGTGATTAATGCATGAATTTTTGCAACATGAGTATACATTTCAATCATTTCTGCATAAGATCTATGAATAATAATAGTAATTATGAATTTTTATATTCAATATATTATGAAAAATCCATCGATAGGTAATGGCACTGAGAAATTTTTCTTATGTTCTGAAATTTAAAGCTGCAGCACATTAAAATTTGGTGTTCCAAATAAACAGTTCCAGATTTTTAACCCCATATCTAGAGTAACTCCAGGCTGCGTACACAAAATTTCCCTCTTCCAGGAGAAGAGTAGCTGTTACTTTTCTTGCTAAATCCCTGGGATGCAATGGATGAACTGATTTGAGATCACACAGGGAATGTCTCGAGTGTCTCAGAAGTTAGAGGCTTAAGGACACATTAGTTTGACTCTCTCACCAAGAGGATCTTGGCATTTCAAATCAAACTATGACCTCTTCCTTTGAACAGTAACATTGAGGCTCAATTTCAAACTTAAACTTTTACTGAAAGTCTAAGCAGATCAATTGAATACTCTTCTACGCTTTCCTTTTCTGAAAATCTTCACAATTGCTCCACTCTTTTCCATGTGGCAAATTCCTCTTCCTGTGGGTAGTAATGCCAGATTAAAGCCCTCTTTTCTTCCTTCCTTCCTTCCTCTCTCCTTCTCTATTTCACTCTTTCCTTCTTTTTTCTTATAGTATCTCAAGGAAATCATCTTATCCTGAGGATATCACCTAATGGACTTTCAAGCAGTCAACTAGTGCATCTAGAGATTGTCATACTGAATGAGGCAAATTCAGACAGAGAAAGACAAATGTTACATGATATTGCTTGTATGTTGTTAGGGAAATTAAAATGGAGGAAGTCTTGTTCAGGCTTCAGAAGCAGGAGAGCAGGCCTCTGATTAGCAAGAGTTGAGAACAATCATGGGCTCACTGGCAGCTTCTCGGGGTCTTGCTGTTGGTGTGCATTGCTTTACTTGCTGGGACTCTCCACAGTTGAGCATGTTCAGGTGCAGAGCTAGACGGGCCAGCTGAAGGTCAGTACAGTTGTGCAGGCCAGTGAGAGAAGATAGGGCCTGATCCAGGCCCACCAATAGCTGCTTTGTGTGTCTGCATGCTTTCCCATGGCTGTCGCCTTCCCCTGGGCATTTACAAGGTACTGGAGACCAGTGCTCAGCTGGAGGGACTAGGCCAAGCATGCACACGGCTGTGTGGGTCAGTCATGGAGGTCTAAGCTGGCATCTTACAGCCACAAAGCAGCAAAGGTATGATTGGCTGCTAATACAGTTTCCAGGCTCCAATCGGAGTGGGTGGGGAAAAGGAACAAGGTGAGAATAGGCTATGAACCATGATCTCTCCAGCATCGTGGCTGCCATTGGTCACCCCTGCTTTTCTTCCTTGTTCCTAACTGTGTCTATACACCTCAGTTTTGTTGGTCTGAGTCGAGTGAAATCAAAGCCAGACCTTTCTGTCGTGCCCTCAAAAGCTGAGGAAACTGGCTGCCCACTTTGTTCTTCCTTTCTTAACAAGGGGAACACTTTCTAGTTGAGAATTCCCTCTTGGTACTGAGCAATGCCAGCTTGGTGGATAGAATGGTATAAGGCAAAATGAAACTGTCTTCCTTCTCTTTTTGTGTAGTTACTCTCAGATTTTTGTTTTTGTTTGTTTTTTGGTTTGATTTTTTTCCCAGTGTGTTGCTGAAGTTTCTTGAAGGGATCCCAGAGTTCTCCCAGAGCTGCTTTTGTTCATCAGTAGCCATCTAACTGTTGATCTTAAGACAGAGCTTCTCTGACACCATTTTGGCAACATCACCTCACAACATTATTGTTTGTTTGAATAGCGTTAAATTCTATTTCAACTGACACAGTTCAGTTAAGTTCAGTTGCTCAGTCATAGCCGACTCTTTGCAACCACATGGACTGCAGCACGCCAGGCTTCCCTGTCCATCACCAACACCCGGAGCTTACTAAAACTCATGTCCATTGAGTTGGTGATTCCATTCAACCATCTCATCCTCTGTCATCCCCTTCTCCTCCTGCCTTCAGTCTTTCCCAGCATCAGGGTCTTTTCCAATAAGTCAGCTCTTCGCATCAGATGGCCAAAGTATTGGAGTTTCAGCTTCAACATCAGTCCTTCCAATATTCAGGACTGATTTCCTTTAGGATGGACTGGTTGGATATCCTTGCAGTCCAAGGGACTCTCAAGAGTCCTCTTCAACACCACAGTTCAAAAGCATCAATTCTTCTGCGCTCAGCTTTCTTTATAGTCCAACTCTCACATGCATACATGACTATTGGGAAAACCATAGCTTTCAATAGATGGACCTTTGTTGGCAAAGTTATGACTCTGATTATTAATATGCTGTCTAGGTTGGTCATAGCATTTCTTCCAAGGAGCAAGCATCTTTTAATTTCATGGCTGCATTCACCATCTGCTGCAATTTTGGAGCTGAAGAAAATAAAGTCTCTCACTCTTTCCATTGTTTCCCCAACTACTTGCCATGAAGTGAAGGGAACAGATGCCATGATCTTAGTTTTTTGAATGCTCAGCTTTAAGCCAACTTTTTTTACTCTCCTCTTTCACTTTCATCAAGAGGTTCTTTAGTTCTTCTTTGCTTTCTGATATAAGAGTGGTGTCATCTGTCATCTGCATATCTGAGGTTTTGATATTTCTCTCAGCAATCTTGATTCCAGCTTGTGCTTCATCCAGCCCAGCATTTCTCATGATGTACTCTGCATATAAGTTAAATAAGCAGGGTGACAATATACAGCCTTGACGTACTCCTTCCCAATTTGGAGCCAGTCTGTTGTTCCATGTCCAGTTCTAACTGTTGCTTCTTGACCTGCATACAGATTTCTCAGGAGGCAGGTAAGATGGTCTGGTATTCCCGCCTCTTTAAAAATTTTCCACACAAAATGGGTTTAAATCAGAGACAAAATGTAATCATACTGACAAGCAAAATGTCCCCTTTTTGTTATTATCTGTGGTCATTGTAAAAGAGGTCCCTCTTCTTTATCTACATCCTACATCTATCTCCTTCCTTTAAGTCCTTCTTTATCCAACCTCATGTGAACACAGTTCATACAGTTTTCTGCAATAAGCTTCAGCTCCTTTGCTCAATTGTACTTTTGCCTTACCAGTCTGTCAAGCAAAACCCAGAGTGGTTTCTACTTTCTCTGCTGCTGTTCCTGAATTGCTAAAAACTGCTGAATATAGTAGCCTGGGTGCATTACAAATTTACGATCTTGACCTTAAAAGGGCTCCCAACATCACCAACAACCGTACTGAACCTCTGCACTGCTTTCCCACTCTCAGCAGTGCCATCCCTAACCCTCTGCCCTGTCACAAAACCTTCAACCTCCCTCTTTCACCCTCACCTTCAAAAGATGACCTTAACCTATGGTTCAGAAAGATAACAGAGATAAATGCATGGGTATCATGCTTTCTGTATGTAAGTTACTAGTCTGTAAAACTTTAAATAGATTCACTAATTTAATAATTATAACAGCCCAAGGAAACGGGGGTTATTTTTATCACCATTTAATCTGTTAAACAACCTAGCAAAATTGTTCACATTCACATTTCCCTCATTCCCAGAGCTGACAGTTGAGTTAGTTTGCTAAGGCTACCATGATGAAATGTCAGACTATATGGCACTGTGTTTTCTCACAGTTCTAGAGTTAGAAGTCCAAAATCAAGGTATTGGCCAAGTCAATTCCTCCTGAGGCAAATGTTTTGCTGAAAGTTTTATTTTTGTTTTAGGTTTGAAAAGTTCATAAAAAAAGAAGCCACTCATCACCCACAATAAACAATTTCAATTTTTAATAGAGATTGATTAACTTAGTTATCACTTATTGTCTTTCAGATTTCAGTGCAAAACCTCATTTCCTTGAGAAGGCCACCCCTCTCCAGATCAAGCCTCCTTCATCACATTTGACAGAAGACATTTTTGCACTTGATTCTGGGATTAATGCTTTTCTCTTCTACTAGAATGCAAGCTGCATGAGAGTAAGGACCTTGTTTGGTTTTCTTCAACATGGTATCTACCATGACTGGTCCAGTGTCTAGAACATAGGCACAAAAGAAAATGTGTTAAGCAAACAAACAGAATGTTAAATACCATTTGTTTAGTTCTATTGCTTTTTGTGACTCTCCCAGCCGACAGCTTTACTTGTTGGAACTTTTCAAGTTCAAAGTTGTATGGTGCTGCTACCTCCTACAACCTGAACTTCTGCCAAGTGTTTATGAGACTAAGTTATCTTTGTAGTACAAGAGTTATTTAGGGACAGACTACAAAAAACATTTCTTAATTTATAATGCCATTTAACTCTTCTGCAAGGAGTCAGACACAACTGGGCGACTTAATAGCAACAACAGCAACCCTTATGGATTCATGGCAAAACCATAAGGGACTGAAAGGATAAAACTTGGCATTTGATATGGAATTTATCTGGCTCAAAATATTTATCCAAAAAATTAAAGTTATTAAGATTTTTTAATTTGAAAATAGCACTTCTTATTTTTAGAAAATCTATTTTGCACAGCTGGGTGACAGATGTATATGTGTCATAGTCTTATGGGGAGGAAGAGCATGTTTGCTTTGTCATCACATTGTCTCAAGTGCAAAAATTTTCAAACATTAGCTAGCATCATGCATTCCATTTGGATGTTATGGCGACCAACATTGCCTATGTGTCACATTTTTTGTGTGTGCAAATCATGAAATTTCTTTGATACATTTTTCTTACCATTTGTGTGTACCAAAATTTAGGCAGTTATATTTCCAGCACATTAAAACTATAGGCAACTATTATTCAGAGTGAAAGGAGATTCTCATCATGTTTATTAACTACTTGGTGGTAGTTAAAGGAAAACGTCATTTAAATGTCTATTTTTTTCAACTCTGGCTTCCTCTCCTGTTTTAATATTAGTTGTTTTCACATGCATTTAAATGAGGCTATGTGCTGTGCTGTGCTTAGTCAAACAGTCGTGTCCAGCTTTTGTGACCCCATGGACTGTAAGCTGCCAGGCTCCTCTGTCCATGGGGATTCTTCAGCCAAGAACACAGGAGTGGGTTGCCCGGCCCTCCTCCAGGGGACCTTCCCAACCCAGGAATCCAACACAGATCTCCCACATTGCAGGCAGATTTTAGACACATTCTGGCTTAATGCCTATATTTTACAGAAGGGGAAACAGAGTCTTAGAAAATTAAAGACTTAGCCAAAGTCAAATAACTTAGAACCCTACCTCTTATTTTAATATGCTTTCTACCATAGTTGAGCTGATCATATTGGTAGAAGAGGGCAAAAGATTAATGGAAACTGGGTCTCCTCTACTACAGGCAGATTCTTTACCATCTGAGCCACCAGGGAAGCCCTGGGGGAAAAAAAATAGCCTTTTCCAAAGGAAACTGATTAGTGAATCTGAGTGGAAAAATAAACATATAGAGAAAAGAGAAGATGAAAACCAATGAGTGGAAGGACTGGAGAAAGGAGGAAAGAAAACCACAATAAGGGGAATAATAAAATTATGATTAACCTGAGGTTAATCCTATGTTGAAACATTTCCACTTCATGATTTGAATGAATCTTCTCAGTCAAAACATGGAACTAAAATAGGTCAATATAAACACTATCATCCAAGACACCAGCACAGGAGCTTTTAACTTATATAGTTTAAACAAGTGCAATATTTTGTTAAGGCCATATGGAAACCACCCAAAATGTATTTGCCATGTTCAGACATAGACATGATTAATTCAATAAAAAATTCTTTTCTTCATCCAGACATTTTCCCTACTTGCTGCCAATGAACCTACTTGACACAGTTTCAGACCTAGTGAACACTGTAATAAAAGTCTTAAAGCCAGTGATTTAAAAAACAAGTTTTGTAGTCAGGATGGCTTGGTTGGAAGCCTGACGCTACACCTTTGGTAAATGATTTAACCATTCCCTTATTGCTTTTTTCATCTGGAAAAATGAAAATAAAAACAATATCCTCACCAGATTTTTTGTGAAGAATAAATAATCTATCTCATGTAAATAAATTTGGACAATATTTAGCACATAATGTAGCATTTGTTATTATTTTTATTAATTTTCATGTAAGTGATAATAACTACTAAATATAATGTAGCAATAGATCAAAATTTAAAAATACATAATCCATATCCCCAAATTAATATAACTGAGGGCATATTTACAAACAATAGGACTAAGATATAAACAGACAGTTTTAGCATCTTTATTTGGCCTATAAAAATATGGTCTTCCTCATGTGTCTGCATGTTGGTAAATAAGAAGCAAAAAAAAAAAAAAAAAAACACATGACCGTCTAATTTTTAATCTAATTGGCAAACACAGTCCCTTTAGTTATTTTAAACATTTTTGCCAGTCCAGGTTCGATGCACGATACTGGATGCTTGGGCCTAGTGCACTGGGACGACCCAGAGGGATGGTATGGGGAGGGAGGAGGGAGGAGGGTTCAGGATGGGGAACACATGTATACCTGTGGCAGATTCATTTTGATATTTGGCAAAACTAATACAATTTTGTAAAGTTTAAAAAAAAATCTGCAATGTTTTCAAAAAACAAAACAAAACAAAACATTTTTCCTTCATACTTCCATCCCCAGTCCTGTTCTTCTTCGGGTCAAAACTTCGGTTTAGTGGCAGGAGACCATGGAAACTTCTGGCATTGATAAGGGAGGGTCCTGAGATCTGCACTGTGTCCTCTGGGTCTTCTGGCTTCTAAATACCTCTAGCTACCTGATATTCATCTGCCAAGGCAACATCTGTGTGAACTGTGTCTTGATCACTCCTGTCTTCACATGGGACCAAAGTCCCCACTGACGGATTCAGCTACTGAATCACTTGTTATGCCTGACTGTGACACCACTGACCAGATGATCCCACACATGACCCCTGCTTCCTCCTTGAGAGCAGCCTCCTCAGAAACCTACCTTTCCAGGTACTCATCTACCTCTATTTTAAAAAATTAAAAAACAATTTTTTATTGAAGTACAGTTGATTTACAAGGTTGTATTAGCTTCAGGTATATCAGTTCAGTTCAGTCGTTCACTTGTGTCTGACTCTTTGCAACCCCATGAACCACAGCACGCCAGGCCTTCTTGTCCATCACCAGCTCCTGGAGTTTACCCAAACCCATGTCCTCTGTTGCCTCCTTCTAATCCTGCCCTCAAACTTTCCTAGCATCAGAGTCTTTTCCAGTGAGTCAGCTCTTTGCATCAGGTGGCCCAAGTACTGGAGTTTCAGCTGCCACATCACTCCTTCCAATGAACACCCAAGACTGATCTCCTTTAGGATGGACTGGTTGGAGTCATCTTGCAGTCCAAGGGACTCTCAAGAGTCTTCTCCAACACCACAGTTCAAAAGCATCAAATCTTCGGTGCTCAGGTTTACAGTCCAACTCTCACATCCATACATGACTACTGGAAAAACCACAGCCTTGACTAGATGGACCTTTGCTGACAAACTAATATCTCTGCTTTTGAATATGCTATCTAGGTTGGTCATAACTTTCCTTCCAAGGAGTAAGCGTCTTTTAATTTCATGGCTGCAATCACCATCTGCAGTGATTTTGGAGCCCCCCAAAATAAAGTCTGACACTGTTTATACTGTTTCTCCATCTTTGCCGTCAAATGATGGGACCAGATGCCATGATCTTAGTTTTCTGAATGTTGAGCTTTAAGCCAACTTTTTCACTCTCCACTTTCACTTTCATCAAGAGGCTTTTGAGTTCCTCTTCACTTTCTGCCATAAGGGTGATGTCATCTGCATATCTGAGGTTATTGATATTTCTCTTGGCAGTCTTGAATACAGCTTGTTCTTCTTCTAGTCTGGCATTTCACATGATGTTCTCTACGTATAAGTTAAATAAGCAGAGTGACAATATACAGCCTTGACATACTCCTTTTCTGATTTGGAGCCAGTCTGTTGTTCCATGTCTGGTTCTAACTTTTGCTTCTTGACCTGGATATAGATTTCTCAAGAGACAGGTAAGGTGGTCTGGTATTCCCATCTCTTGAAGAATTTTCCACAGTTTGTTGTGATCCATGCAGTCAAAGGCTTTGGCATAGTTAATAAAGCAGTAGTAGTTGTAGAAGAAGGATAGAAGTAGGCTCTATGGTGGGGTTAATGGCTAACTCCTCCAAGAAGGTTATTGCCACACACTGAGTGAGTCAGGTCTGCTACACATAGAGCCTCTGCCCCTGCGGCAGGCCACTGCTGACCCGTGCCTCTGCAGGAAATAGTCAAACACTCAAAGGCAGGTCTGGCTCAGTCTTTGTGGGATCTCTGGGTCCTGGTGCATACAAGGTTTTGTTTGAGCCTTCCAAGCATCTCTGGCTGGGATGGAGTTTGATTCTAAAGGCAATTTCCCCCCTCCTACTGTCTTGCTGGGACTTCTCCTTTGCCCTTAGACATGGGTTATCTTTTTTTGGTGGGATCCAACATTCTTCTGTCAATGATTATTTAGCAGCGAGTTGTAATTCTGACCTGCCTCTTGAGAAACCTATATGCAGGTCAGGCTGCAAGTTAGAACTCAACATGGAACAACAGACTGGTTCCAAATAGGAAAAGGAGTACGTCAAGGCTGTATATTGTAACCCTGCTTATTTAATTTATATGCGGAGTACATCATGAGAAACGCTGGGCTGGAAGAAGCACAAGCTGGAATCAAGATTGCCAGGAGAAATATCAATAACCTCAGATACGCAATGACACCACCCTTATGGCAGAACGTGATGAAAGTGAAAGAGGAGAGTGAAAAAGTTGGCTTAAAGCTCAACATTCAGAAAACGAAGATCATGGCATCTGGTCCCATCACTTCATGGAAAATAGGTGGGGAAACAGTGGAAACAGTGTCAGACTTTATTTTGGGGGGCTCCAAAATCATGGCAGATGGTGATTGCAGCCATGAAATTAAAAGACGCTTACTCCTTGGAAGGAAAGGTGTGACCAACCTAGATAGCATATTGAAAAGCAGAGACATTACTTTGCCAACAAAGATCCGTCTAGTCAAGGCTATGGTTTTTCCAGTGTTCATGTACAGATGTGAGAGTTGGACTGTGAAGAAAGCTGAGCGCCGAAGAATTGATGCTTTTGAATGGTGGTGTTGGGGAAGACTCTTGAGAGTCCCTTGGACTGCAAGGAGATCCAACCAGTCCATTCTAAAGGAGATGGGTGTTCATTGGAAGGACTGATGCTGAAGCTGAAACTCCAATACTTTGGCCACCTCATGCGAAGAGTTACTCATTGGAAAAGATTGGGGGCAGGAGGAGAAGGGGACGAAAGAGGATGAGATGGCTGGATAGCATTACCGACTTGATGGACATGAGTTTGAGTAAACTCGGGGAGTTGGTGATGGACAGGGAGGCCTGGCGTGCTGCGATTCATGGGGTCGCAAAGAGTCGGATACGGGTGAGCGACTGAACTGAACTGAACTGTAATTTTGAAATTCTCTCAAGAGATGAGCGCACATCATTCTACTCTGCCATCTTGTTAGATCCCAAATAGCTCTGAGAGACTGTTCCTATAAATTGTTACCAAATAACAAAGTATTGAATGTAGTTTTCTGTACTATGCAGTAGGTCCTTGTTGGTTACCACTTTTACGTATTAATATTAATATTGTCATATTAATCCCAAACTCCTAATTTATCCCTTCTGTCCCTGCTCTTCTCCTCTTTGGTAACCATAAATTTGTTTTCTATGTGGCTCTATTTCTGTTTTGTGTCTAAGTTCATTTGTATCATTATTTTTTAGAGTCTACATATAAGCAATATTATTCTATATTTGTCTTTCTCTGTCTGGTTTACTTAGCACGATAATCTCTAGGTCCATTTGCATCTGCTTCTTGCTTCCATCCATTCAAGTCAGAAAGATGAATATCAAGGACTTTTCTGTCCAAACACACAAGTCACTATCAAGTTTATTTTCACCTTGCAGAGGCTGTCCAGGAAGCAATTTTACTCCAGAATCTTTGGTATGGGACATCATAGCAAAAGCATTCTGTGCTTAATTTCCTTTATTGTGTGTGTGTGTGTGTGTGTGTGTATGTTTAAACACTCATCTGTCCTGGGGTCAACCAGAGAGTGGAAGAGACAAAATGTGACATTTTCCTGTACTCCTTTTTTTCCTGTCCCCATTCATTTCCCACAATTAGGGCAGGTTGGAAAAGGATTCTGTCTGTATCTCTTCCTGTGGGAAAATTCCTTATGAACAACTCTGTGATTAAATCAACCAAGATTTACTTTTGATGTTTCAGGGGGAATTATGAGGTGTGTGGGGCATAGATGGAGAAGAAATTTAGAAAATTCTTTCTGTCAACAATACTTCGCTGCAAAATTCCATTTTGAATGTAAAAAGCAATATATTAACACTGTTTTTACATTCTTGCTCTAAACATCTTAAATATTTCAAGAGATAAGATCAGGTACACAAAAATACAGAAGAGAAAAGAATATTAATTTTTTTTTTTTTAAAAAGTTACATTGCATTGAAAAGCTTCCAGGTGGAAGTTTGTCAGTTTATCCATGCTTAAATGCCTTCTAGCTGCTCAACGATTTCTAGGATCCTAGAGTTCTAGAAAACAGCTGCCTGCATTTAGTGCCAGTTCTTTTTTCAAGATGAATTCTATCCTTTGTACCCTGAAAAGAAAATGTCTGCATGCAGTGATGCTCATCTTGAGGCCAGATGCAAGGAGAATATAATTTTTAGATCCCAGAAGTAGACTACTATTATATATATATATATATATATATATATATATATAGTTATAATTTTATAAATGGTATGAAAACCCATGGGGAAAGCAAGACTCATTCAATGAAGAGGCAGTGAAAATACTGTCTTGCAGCATCCTCCACATATAGTCATGCTTCAAAAATTTATGCTAGTCTAATGAATGATTAAACCACTGATTTTGGTGTTCTTTATATAACTCAGTGTTTCAAGAAAGATTTGCCAAATTCATGATTGGATGATTTTAAGTAGAATCATTTGTTGTAGATTTACTTTTATAAATAAAGTAATGAAAACTATATTTTAGCTTTATGATTTTACTAAGCATGAATACAAATGGATGTGAGGATCTTCCACTAGCCTCCACTTTTAAGGGGGGACTGACAAATACAAACTGATCCACGGAGCAGACTGAATGGAGGCTGGATGCAAGCATTTCTCTATCATTGAAATATAATATAAAAAATGCTAAAATTGAATGGAAAAAAAGAAGGCAGCAAAATATAAGATAAAAAAGGAGTTAGTAAGAAAATACCTAAGTTTGAGTGATTCTGATATGATACATGATAGGTTACTGTGTATCTACTACCCTAAAAGGTTATTCTAGTAGCCTTGTGTGGAATTGATTACAGAAGGAAGAATGCAAATAGAAATTTAGAAACAAGACATAGTATTCATTTGAAAATGATAAAGGATTTTCAGTTGTTAGCTTTATGTATATTTTTTAAAACTATTGTGGTTTCTTATAGATAATATAGTCCTCTTTTTACCCTCCTACTCCAATTGTTGGTTAAATACCTTGCTTTTGATTGACAAATTTTGAGTTCTAAAGCATAAAAATGTATTTATATATATAATTATATTAGAAGTTTTTATTACTCATATACACAATGAATATATGCAAGAAATATAAATTTAAAATATGCTAACTTAAGAATTGGATTTGATAAAACTTGGTAGAGTTTTATAGGACTGTAGTTGAAATTTTGGAAAGATTAACTTTCTACAGTTTCTTAGACTGATGTCTTATATTCAGTCACACTAGTGGTTCATTAGGTCACATAATTGTGGGAATTGGTTGCAGATATTTTTTGTAAAGATACAATTCACTGACACTTGAAAGGGTGAGTGTTTTACTGTTGCTTGTGTTCATGTTTTTGATTTTTACTATTGATTATATGTTTGACCCAGTGTTTACGTAGAATAGATTGTTTTGCAGTATGGAATCACATGTATTATTTTCCAAGTAGGGCTGATTGATGTTAAAATTATTGACAAATACTCTGTGTGAAAAGGAATATACACATATGATCATAGTTTTTTTTTTAATTATCTTATCATAGCCTTTTTATTTCAAACATATTTCATATGAAATATAAATCTGTTTGCCCTTTGTTAACTATCATCTAAAGTTGTTTCTCAATTCTTTTCTCTCCAAAGGATTTTTCTCAATCTCACATTCACCACACCCATGTCTGGTCTCAAGCAAAAGGAATTCTTTCTTTCTTTTTTTTTTTTTTTTTAACAAAGTCATTAGGTTGGGAGCTTTCTGGCAGTTAAAATGTATCTTTAGGTTAAGTTCTGATTTTTGGAGTGTTTCTCAGCATAGTTGTGTAGGGTGAGTATTAGATATCATTAAAGTGGTCCTTTACATGTAATTTATGGGTATAATACAAAGTTGGAAAAGATTTGTTTAGTTTACAGCATTGTTCTTTTATTGTTTGAAAGGCACAGCTGTAAAAGAAGGAAAGCAATATAGTATAATACAAGTGTATTTGCTCCTTGAGAATGATAAATTTAAAGATGTGCACAATTTGGCTTTTTTCCTATGTGACTTTGTCTCTATTCCATGAACATCTTCCCTTTCATTTCAGAATAAAGATAAATGAGGTAGGGGGAAGAACACAGGCAGGAGTGAATGTTTCATAAGTCAGCAGTTGAAAAAATGATTCTATTCAGTACATTGTCAGAAGAGTTACTCCTGATCTTTATCAGCATCATAACAAGAAATAATGTCTGATAATTAAGACAATTAGTTACTCTAAATTGCAATTGAATAGTAACGTAATTCAAGTTTCTTCCCAATGAGAAGAAACTCATAGGGAAGAGTTTATTGTGTCTATACTATATATATAAACCATTATCTGTGGCTTGAGCAAATTCCATGACCACTTTTTGCCTCAATTTGCTCATCAGTAAAATGGAGATAACAGTTGTACATAACTCATAGGGTTTTGTTTTGTTTTGATAAGGCCTAAATATTAAGAACTAGAATAGCACCTGGAACATAAAATGTACTGCTTGAGTATTGGGCTTCCCTTGTGGCTCAGCTGGTAAAAAAATATCCATCTGCAATGTGGGAGATCTGGGTTTGATTCCTGGGTTGGGAAGATCCCCCGGAGAAGGGAAAGGCTACCCACTCCAGTGTTCTGGCCTAGAGAATTACATGGACTGTATAGTCCATGGGGTCACAAACAGTTGAACATGACTGAGCCACTTTCACTTTCGGCTTCCCTGGTGGTTCAGATGGTAAAGAATCTGCCTGCAATGATGGAGACCTGGGTTCAGTCTCTGGGTTGGGAAGATCCCCTGGAGAAGGGAATGGCAACCTACTCCAGTATTTTTGCCTAGAGAATCTCATGGACAGAGGAGCCTGGTGGGCTACACTCCATGGGGTAGCAAAGAGTTGGACATGACTGAGTGAATTTCACTTCAATTCATTCATTATTGTCAGCTACTCAGTTGTAACGGAGAAGGCAATGGCACTCCACTCCAGTACTCTTGCCTGGAAAATCCCATGGACTGAGGAGCCTGGTGGGCTGCAGTCCATGGGGTCGCTAGAGTCGGACACGACTGAGCGACTTTACTTTCACTTTTCACTTTTACGTATTGGGGAAGGAAATGGCAACCTACTCCAGTGTTCTTGCCTGGAGAATCCCAGGGACGGGGGAGCCTGGTGGGCTGCCGTCTCTGGGGTCGCACAGAGTCGGACATGACTGAAGCGACTTAGCAGCACTCAGTTGTAATAAATATGGATTCCTTAGATGCTGTTCATGATGGTTTTCACTTTGATTTACCAATGATCAAAGAATTAAACTGAGCAAACTGTTTCTGGGATATATACCTTATCAAGGATACAGGTGGGTACCACAGCTTCTTCTATCTTTTGTGTTCATAGAGGAACACTTGATGTTTATGGGTCGGTTTTAGACATGAGATATGAGGATTCTTTCACATGAGAGGATTCCAGTCTATCCTTGTGCATTTTATGTGAGTAGTATAGAAAGAGTTGTGTGGAATCTAAGACTTTATTCTTTTAGCCTATAAGGAAATTCTTGCTCAAGAAAAACAATGTACCTCCATGACCTCTTTCTTATTGCATTAGTGAGACTGACCATTTTTGACCAGAGTAGACAACAGAAGTGACTCCATCCTCACTTTATTGAATACTTCCTGGCAGAGGTAACTCGACCATGTTAGCTCTAAACAGATGCAGCAAGACTGCAGAAGACTGGATAAGCTGACTCATATGGTTCCGAGGGCTTCTTTGGCTATGTCGTGTTCCTAGTGTATAAAGGTAGGGGTTATACCTGAGTTATGAGACTCTATTGGGGAGAGAGAGGTACCTGAAAAGAGCAAATCTGAGGCCTGAGAACTTCGTTGCACGCTTGTTTCTTAAGTTATATTTATAGAACCTAAAGATTGAAAATGCTCGACATGTACTTAAAAACCTTTCAGTAACTTGCTTTTCTCTCCTTTGCTTTTAGTAGGAGTCTTACTTCCAGTTTAGATATTGGAAGTTGTAAGACTGCTGTGTGTGCTTTGTCACTCAGTCATGTCTGATTCTTTGCAACCCCATGGTCTGTAGCTGGCCAGGCTCTTTTGTTCATGGGGCTTCTCCAGGGAAGAATACTGCAGTGGGCTGCCATGCCCTCCTCCAGGGGATCGTCCCAACCCAGGGAGCAAACGCAGGCCTCCCATGTTGCAGGTGGATTCTTTATCATCTGAGCCATCAGGGAAGCCCCCAAGACTGTTATCTTTGGTCTTTCAATTGAGACACTGGAAAAGTAGATAATGATAAAATTTTTAAAAAGCACATCATGAAATAGAGAAAACAAAATAAACTTAATAAACTAAAATCCAGAAAGTGACAAGCCCTTCATAAGAGAGAAGAGTGAAGAGACCTCTCATAACTGATATGGGGGGAGAAAAGGAATCCCCCATAAATGGGCATAAGGGAAAATGAGCCTACCCTGACATTTCTAATGTGAGCTGGCATGACAGGTTAAATTCCACCAGAGCCTGAGACATGAAACAAATCAGCATTACTGACAGTTCTGTCCTTTGATCTTTACTGAGTGTTAAAAATATGGGTGGAGAAAGAAAACTGAGGAAAACTCATAAAGATGACAGTCTTGGAGCTAAGGAACACTGGAGGAGGAATGGGAAGCTCAGAGAACCCCTGTCTCCTTCTGGCACTCTGAGCTTAGCTCAGAAGTCCTGAGTTGGAACAGGAGCGCTGAGTGAAACCCCTATAAGACAACTTTTGTCTTTTCAGAATATGGGGTCCTTAGTTGACCTCTGAGGCCAAGGGCAGGGTGGAAGAGTGAGAACAACTTTCCCAAGACCAAAAGCAGGACTGGAGAGCCAAGAGAAATCCTCAGCCACACAAAACGTTGTGTGTAGAATGTAAAACAGAGATTGCTCAACTTTAGAAAACATATGCACAACCATGAGGAACAAGCAGAATTTGGGAGCCCATCAGTGCTCAGACTGAAGACCCCATGGAAGACAAGTCCCAACACTGCCATTGAAACATCTGAATCTACTAGTGAACTGAAGCAAACTAAAGTTTCAACCAAACTCCCACCCAGCTCAACCTACAGTAAATTGGTTCAGCGTTCATCCTAGAAGCCTGGCAAGAAGGGGTGTGCTCCTATATGGAGAAAAATATAATTTACTTTATTGTATATGTTAATAGTTTTGTTGTGGTTTACTTGATATGCCATACAAATAACTTATTTAAAGTGTCCAATTTAATGGCTTCCAGAAGGCAATGGCACCCCACTCCAGTACTTTTGCCTGGAAAATCCCATGGACAGAGGAGCCAGGTAGGCTGCAGTCCATGGGGTCGCTAGAGTCGGACACGACTGAGCGACTTCACTTTCACTTTTTACTTTTATGCACTGGAGAAGGAAATGGCAACCCACTCCAGTGTTCTTGCCTGGAGAATCCCAGGGACGGGAAAGCCTGGTGGGCTGCCGTCTATGGGGTCGCACAGAGTCAGACACGACTGAAGCGACTTAGCAGGAGCAGCAGTATATTCATGATATGAAAGTGAAAATGAAAGTCGCTCAGTTGTGTCTGACTCTGCGACCTCATGGACTGTACAGTCCATGGAATTCTCCAGGCCATAATACTGAAGTGGGTAGCCATTCCCTTCTCCAGGAGATCTTCCCAACCCAGGGATTGAACCCAGGTTTCCCACATTGCAGGCAGATTCTTTACCAGCTGAGCCACAAGGAAGGCCAAGAATACTGGAGTGGGGAGCCTATCCCTTCTCCAGAGGATCTTCCCAACCCAGGAATCAAATTGGGGTCTCCTGCATTGCAGGCAATTCTTTACCAACCTAGCTGCAAGGGAAGCCCATATTCATGATATGGGTAACCACTGAACAGCAAGGACAGTAGTGGCTAGATAACAATAATTCACCACTGGTGAGTGAAGGGGCAATAGTAGGAGATGATATTATTTGTTTTATGGTATTTAAATGCTCCAACATCTTAAAAAGTCTCTTCAGAAATTATCTACCTTTAGTGTGTTTTGGAAATATATATAATATTCACTTTTATTTGGGTCCATGCTGTAATCCCTAATCTGTGTCTATTTGTGACACCCACCTCAAGCATCTTCTTTTTTTGCTGACATCATCAGGGTGCCTCCTAACCATCAACTCAAAGATGTAGTGAATTTAATGATGGTTTGGTGATAAATGAAAGGACTGTGCTGTAAAACAACAAAGGAATTTCCAAAGCTTAAATGTCTCTGAGCACGTGGATAAAGCTGTTTACCTTCTGTAACCTCAGTGACTTCATTTTGAAGTGAGGCTAGATTGACTGGTGCTCAAGTTCCTTAGTATAACTAAAATTCCATTTGAACATTTACCGTGTAGTCATCCCTAGGTATTCATGGGGAATCAGTTCTAGGAACCCCTGATGGTACCAAAATCTGCAGATGCTTGAGTCCCTTATATAAAATGGTATAGTATTTGCATATAATCTACAGTTCCCATACACTTAAATCATCTCTAAGTTACTTATAATACCTAGTATATTATAAATGCTATATTGTTGTTGTTCAATTACTCAGTCGTGTCTGACTCTTTGTGACTCCATGCCAGGCTTCCCTGTCCTTCACTATCTCCTGGAGTTTGCTCAAACTCATGTCCATTGAATCAGTGATACCATCCAACCATCTCATCCTCTGTCATCCCCTTTTCCTCCTGCCTTCAATCTTTCCCAGCGTCAGAGTCTTTTCTAATGAGTCAGCTCTTCACATCAGGTGGCCAAAATATTGGAGCTTCAGTATGAGTTTTTCTGATGAATGTTCACAGTTAATTTCCTCCCTGGTGGCTCAGATGGTAGAGAATTGGTGTAAAATGCAGAAGACCCAGGTTTGATTCCTGGGTGGGGAAGACACCCTGGAGAAGGAAATGGCAACCCACTCTAGTATTCTTAACTGGAGAATTCCATGGACAGAGCAGCCTGGCAGGCTAAAGTCCAAGGGGTTGTAAAGAGTCAGACATGACTGAATGACTAAATGCTGTATAAATGTTTGTAAATACACTGTAAATGCTGCATAAAACAGTTGGTGCACAGGAAAATTCAAATTTTGCTTTTTTGAACATTCTGGATTTTTTTTTTTTTACTATTCTGACCTGTGGTTGGTTGAATCGATGGACCCATGGATACAGAGGGCCAACTGGTATTCTTTTTAGCAAATGCAAAAAGGAAGATTTAAATAGAAGTTCTTAACATTTTCCCAGGTCTGAGAGACACAACTTAAAAAAAAATTATGCCTAAAAAAGCAAGATTTTTCAAAAAATGTTAACTTTATCCTGGTGTTTATAAACTTGGTCTGAGAAATTAAGAAATTGACAAGTTTAAAGAGAAAAATATCAAACAACTAATCTATGTATTAAATATTTCTCTGTCATACAAAATAACTGTCCATAAATCAGAGTGCTTTGAGAAAAATATCGGCACCATAAAAATGCACAAATATTGCATTTTATTTAGAAGTACAGCAAAAGGAATCCTGGAAAACATAAATTATTTAGTGTTTGATGGAAAGCTCATATAATTGTTTTCAGTACATCTTCACATGGGCTTCCCAGGTGGCTCTGCGGTAAAGAATCCACCTACCAATGCAGGAAATGCAGAAGACACAAGTTCAATCCCCAGGTCCAGAAGATCCTCTGGAGTAGGAAATGGCAACCCACCCTAGTATTTGGGCCTGGAAAATTCCATGGGCAAAAGAGCCTGGTGGGCTACTATCCATGGGTTTGCAAAGAGTTGGACATGACTGAATGGCTGAGCATGCATGCATGCACATCTTCACATGACCCATTGGCCTAAAGAGAGAATTGTACTCTCACTTAAAGGAAAAAACAGCAGAACAAAATTACTGTTTAATGCAAAGTATACTGTGCTAGAGAAAAAATGGCAACCCACTGTACTATTCTTCTCTGGAGAATCCCATGGACAGAGGAGCCCGGTAGGCTACAGTCCACGGGGTCGCAAGAGTCAGACATGACTTGGTGACTAAAGCACCACCACTATACTATGCCAAGTTCTTTCCCTTTCCAGAGAAAGCCTTTTCACTAGTTCAAAATATATACTTTTCATTTTCTATCCTATGAGTTATAGAGTCAAAGGCCTATAGCAGTCAGAAAAGCAACACAGAAAAGTTGAGCAGGGTGGGTGAGGATGTGATGAAACAGTGGACACACACCCTAATAAAGGGAGTAGGGACTACTTACCTCCAACCAGCTGTCATGTACTAAAAATTAAAGAATTGTTCATAAGCCATTTTATTTTTTTTGCGTGTGCACAGTTAAAATATATTTCCCAGCCTTCATTGGCATTAGGTGAGGCATGTGGCTGACTTCTGGCTCATGAAACATGAGTTAGAATGACAAACACCACATCCAGGCCTGGACCGTAAAATCCACACTTCTCTCTTGTCCTTCCTTCTTTCCTCTGCTGAATAGAAATAACTCCATAGACCTAGAATAGGGTAAAACTATAAAATAAAATAAATTTGTGCCCTTGATATATATAACTCAGTGGAGACCTATTCAGAAAAGACACAAGACCAGGAACACCTTTGTTGAACCATTGTTTTGGGAAGAAATAAATGCTAATTGTGTTAAGTTATTAAAAATTTACAGTTATTATTGAATTCAGCCTGGCCTGATAAATGTATATTGCCATGCTGAAAAGCAAGCTCAGAGGCTCTATTTCAGGGTTTCAAGACAAACCAGGGATCTAAAGTGTAATATGAAATCTCCCGGTTATTAAATAGTGACAAATAATTCAAACATTTTAAAAACCTCACTCTGCCTAAGCATTTGATAAATTAGATCTGATTTTCATGCAGTATGTTTAAGCCTGTTTTAATCATATAGCATCATTCACTATTTCCTGAACATTCCTTGCACATTCCAGACACATGCATGGATTCACATTGCTCTCTCAGCCTGGAATGTCTCATCTCTTTCTTCAGGGAAGGCATCCCTGATCCTTTAGTTAGCATGAATGGTTATGGCTATATTTGGTATAGAAATAAAATATGTCTTGTACACTACTAAATTTACTTGGTATATAAATTTAAAAGATTCCTGTACATAGTAAACATAAAATAAATGAATAGCAAACTCTCATCAAGGAAAGTTGTTTACACTTTGAGGAGTGTGTAAGTGGTATAAACAGACATAGAGGGAGATTAACAAAGGAATCAAGGAAATATACAGTAAATAAAATTTGAAAATAAGGTATAATCTTCTAGATTAAAATGAACACTTTTATCCCTCAAATTAAAGTCAGAAAAGTAGATGTAAATTTCTCCCTTAAAATCATTTTACAGAGGGAAACCATAATTCAAGGACATTTCACAGTCCAGATTTATCATCATTTTTCAGAGAAAAGTGGTAGAGTAGGTTTGCATTGGAGGGAGTTAACACCTTCTTTTCTTATGCATGATGGACTTGTGCCATAAGAGTTGACAAAGGAGCAAAGCTAATACAGTAGAGCAAAGACAGTCTTTTCAACAGATGGTACTGGAACAACTGGACATCATTTTTTGAAAAAATGAATTTAAACACAGATGTTATATTCTTTATGTGCATGCTAAACCACTACAGTCATGTTCAAACCTTTGGGACTCAATGGAGTAGCCCATCAGGCTCTCCTGTCCATAGTGTTCAAGAGGCAAGAACACTAGAGTGGGTTACCAATGCCTTCCTCCAGGGGATCTTCCTGACCTAGGGACTGAAACCATGTCTTTTAAGTCTTCTGCATTGCCAGGTGGGTTCTTTACCACTAGCACCACCTGGAAGCCCGCTACATCTTTTACAGAAAATTAACTCAAAATCTATCACAGATTTACATATAAGTCACAAAATTATATAAAAAAAAACTTCTAGAAAACAATATAGGAGAAAACCTACATGACCTGTGGATGGTGAGGACTATGTAGATACAACACCAAAGGCAGGATGATCCATGGAAGGAATAACTGATAAGTGGGACTTCATTAAAATTAAAACTCCTTCTTTGTAAAAAACAGTATCAAGAATATGAGAAGACAAGCTACAGACTAGAGAAAATATTTGCAAAAGACACATGATAAAAAAAAAATTGTTATCCAAAATATAAAAAGAACTCATAAAACTCATCAATAAGAAAACAACCCAATTTAAAAAATATACAAAGGCCTTATTGGACACTTCATAAAAGTAGATATGCAAATGGAAAATAGACATATGAAAATATTGTCCGTATCATACATCATCAGTTCAGTTCAGTTCAGTCATTCAGTCGTTACTGACTCTTTGCAACCCAATGGACTGCAGCATGACAGTCATCACTGTCCATCACCAACTTCAGAAGCTTGCTCAAACTCATGTCCATACAGTCAGTGATGCCATCCAACCATCTCATCCTCTGTCACTCCCTTCTCCTACTGGCTTCAATCTTTCCCAGCATCTGGGTCTTTTCCAATGAGTCAGTTCTTCACATCAGGTGGCCAAAGTATTGGAGTTTCAGCTTCAACATCAGTCCTTCCAATGAATATTCAGGACTGATTTCCTTTAGGATGGATGAGTTTGATCTCCTTGCAGTCCAAGGGACTTCAAGAGTCTTCTCCAACATCACAGTTCAAAAGCCTCAATTCTTTGGTGCTCAGCTTTCTTTATAGTCCAACTCTCACATCCATACATGACCACTGGAAAAACCATAGCTTTGACTAGACAGAGCTTTGTTGACAAAGTAACCTCTGTGCTTTATATATATTTTCTCTCTCTCTCTTTTTTTAAAAAATTTAAATTTATTTATTTTAATTGGAGGCTAATTACTTTACAGTATTGTATTGGTTTTGCCATCCATCAACATGAATCTGCAACAGGTGTACCCATGTTCCCCATCTTGAACCCCCCTCACACCTCCCTCCTGGTGCCATCCCTCTGGGTCATCCCAGTGCACAGGCCCAAGCATCCTGTTTCATGCATCAAACCTGGACTGGCGATTCATTTCTTATATGATACTGTACATGTTTCAATGCCTTTCTCCCAAATCATCCCACCCTTTTCCTCTCCCACAGGGTCCAAAAGACTGTTCTATACATCTGAATCTCTTTTGCTGTCCGGCATACAGGGTTAACTTTACCATCTTTCTAAATTCCATATATATGCATTAGTATACTGTATTGGTGTTTTTCTTTCTGGCTTACTTCAATCTGTATAATAGGCTCCAGTTTCATCCACCTCATTAGAACTGATTCAAATGTATTCTTTTTAATGGCTGAGTAATACTCCATTGTGTATATGTACCACTGCTTTCTTATCCATTCATCTGTTGATGGACATCTAGGTTGCTTCCATGTCCTGGCTATTATAAACAGTGCTGCGATGAACATTGCGGTACACGTGTCTCTTTCAATTCGGTTTCCTCAGTGTGTATGCCCAGCAGTGGGATTGCTGGATCATAAGGCAGTTCTATTTCTAGTTTTTTAAAAGAAATCTCCACACTGTTCTCCATAGTGGCTGTACTAGTTTGCATTCCCACCAACAGTGTAAGAGGGTTCCCTTTTCTCCACACCCTCTCCAGCATTTATTGCTTGTAGACCTTTGGATCGCAGCCATTCTGACTGGCGTGAAATGGTACCTCATTGTGGTTTTGATTTGCATTTCTCTGATAATGAGTGATGTTGAGCATCTTTTCATGTGTTTGGTAGCCATCTGTATGTCTTCTTTGGAGAAATGTCTGTTTAGTTCTTTGGCCCATTTTTGATTGGGTCCTTTATTTTTCTGGAATTGAGCTGCAGGAGTTGCTTGTATATTTTTGAGATTAGTTGTTTGTCAGTTGCTTCATTTGCTATTATTTTCTCCCATTCTGAAGGCTGTCTTTTCATCTTGCTTATAGTTTCCTTTGTTGTGCAGAAGCTTTTAATTTTAACTAGGTCCCATTTGTTTATTTTTGCTTTTATTTCCAATATTCTGGAGGTGGGTCATAGAGCATCCTACTGTGATTTATGTCAGAGAGTGTTTGCCTACATTCTCCTCTAGCAGTTTTATAGTTTCTGGTCTTACGTTTAGATCTTTAATCCATTTTGAATTTATTTTTGTGGATGGTGTTAGTGTTCTAGTTTCATTCTTTTACAAGTGGTTGACCAGTTTTCCCAGCACCACTTGTTAAAGAGATTGTATTTTCTCCAGTGTATATTCATGCCTCCTTTGTCAAAGATAAGGTGTCCATAGGTGCGTGGATTTATCTCTGGGCTTTCTGTTTTGTTCCACTGATCTATATGTCTATCTTTGTGCCAGTACCATACTGTCTTGATGACTGTGGCTTTTAGTAGAGCCTGAAGTCAGGCAAGTTGATTCCTCCAGTTCCATTCTCTTTCTCAAGACTGCTTTGGTTATTCGAGGCTTTTGGTATTTCCATACAAATTGTGAAATTATTTGTTCTAGCTCTGTGAAAAATACCGTTGGTAGCTTGATAGGGATTGCATTGAATCTATAGAGTGCTTTGGGTAGTATACTGATTTTCACTATATTGATTCTTCCGATCCATGAAGATGGTATATTTCTCCATCTATTAGTGTCTTCTTTGATCTCTTTCACCAGTGTTTTATAGTTTTCTATATATAGGTCTTTAGTTTCTTTAGGTAGATATATTCCTAAGTATTTTATTCTTTTCGTTGCAATGGTGAATGGAATTGTTTCCTTAATTTCTCTATTTTCTCATTATTAGTGTATAGGAATGCAAGGGATTTCTGTGTGTTGATTTTATATCCTGCAACTTTAATCTATTCATTGATTAGCTCTAGTAATTTTCTGGTGGAGTCTTTAGGGTTTTCTATGTAGAGGATCATGTCATCTGCAAACAGTGAGAGTTTACTTCTTCTTTTCCAATTTGTATTCCTTTTATTTCTTTTTCTGCTCTGACTTCTGTGGCCAAAACTTCCAAAACTATGTTGAATAGTAGTGGTGAAAGTGGGCACCCTTGTCTTGTTCCTGACTTTAGGGGAAATGCTTTCAATTTTTCACCATTGAGGATAATGCTCGCTATGGGTTTGTCATATATAGCTTTTATTATGTTGAGGTATGTTCCTTCTATTCCTGCTTTCTGGAGAGTTTTTATCATAAATGGATGTTGAATTTTGTCAAAGGCTTTCTCTGCATCTATTGAGATAATCATATGGCTCTTATTTTTCAATTTGTTAATGTGGTGTATTACATTTATTGATTTGCAGATATTGAAGAATCCTTACATATCTGGGATAAAGCCCACTTGGTCATGGTGTATGATCTTTTTAATGTGTTGTTGGATTCTGATTGCTAGAATTTTGTTAAGGATTTTTGCATCTATATTCATCAGTGATATTGGCCTGTAGTTTTCTTTTTTTGTGGGATCTTTGTCAGGTTTTGATATTAGGGTGATGGTGGTCTCATAGAATGAGTTTGGAAGTTTACCCTCCTCTGCAATTTTCTGAAAGAGTTTGAGTAGGATAGGTGTTAGCTCTTCTCTAAATTTTTGGTAGAATTCAGCTGTGAAGACGTCTGGACCTGGGCTTTTGTTTGCTGAAAGATTTCTGATAACAGTTTTGATTTCCATGCTTGTGATGGGTCTGTTAAGATTTTCTATTTCTTCCTGGTCCAGTTTTGGAAAGTTATACTTTTCTAAGAATTTGTCCATTTCTTCCACGTTGTCCATTTTATTGGCATATAATTGCTGATAGTAGTCTCTTATGATCCTTGGTATTTCTGTGTTGTCTGTTGTGATCTCTCCATTTTCATTTCTAATTTTATTGATTTGATTTTTTTCCCTTTGTTTCTTGATGAGTCTGGCTAATGGTTTGTCAATTTTATCTATCCTTTCAAAGAACCAGCTTTTGTTGATTTTTGCTTTGGTCTCTTTTGTTTCTTTTGCATTTATTTCTGCCCTAATTTTTAAGATTTCTTTCCTTCTACTAACCTTGCGGTTCTTCATTTCTTCCTTTTCTAGTTGCTTTAGGTGTAGAGTTAGGTTATTTATTTGACTTTTTTTCTTGTTTCTTGAGATATGCCTGTGTTGCTATGAACTTTCCTCTTAGCACTGCTTTTACAGTATCCCACAGGTTTTGGGTTGTTGTGTTTTTATTTTCATTCGTTTCTATGCATATTTTGATTTCTTTTGTGATGCCTTCTGTGATTTGTTGGTCATTCAGCAGTGTGTTGTTCAGCCTCCATATGTTGGAATTTTTAATAGTTTTTCTCCTGTAATTGAGATCTAATCTTAATACATTGTGGTCAGAAAATATGCTTGAAATGACGTCAATTTTTTTGAATTTACCAAGCGAGATTTATGGCCCAGCATGTGACCTATCATGGAGAAGGTTCCGTGTACGCTTGAGAAAAAGGTGAAATTCATTATTTTGGGGTGAAATGTCCTATAGATATCAATTAGGTCTAACTGGTCTATTGTATCATTTAAAGTTTGTGTTTCCTTGTTAATTTTCTGTTTAGTTGATCTATCCATAGGTGTGAGTGGGGTATTAAAGTCTCCCACTATAATTGTGTTATTGTTAATTTCCCCTTTCATACTTGTTGGCATTTGTCTTACATATTGTGGTGGTCTTATGTTGGGTACATATATATTTATAATTGTTATCTCTTCTTCTTGGATTGATCCTTTGATCATTATGTAGTGTCCTTCTTTGTCTCTTTTCACAGCCTTTGTTTTCAAGTCTATTTTATCTGATATGAGTATTGCTACTCCTGCTTTCTTTTGGTCTCTATTTTTGTGGAATATCTTTTTCCAGCCCTTCACTTTCAGTCTGTATGTATCCCCTGTTTTGAGATGGGTCTCTTGTAGACAACATATATAGATAGGGGTCTTGTTTTTGTATCCATTCAGCCAGTCTTTGTCTTTTGGTTGGGGCATTCAACCTATTTACATTTAAGGTAATTATTGATAAGTATGTTATCCTTATGGGAAAGCATTTGTTGGAGAGCTGGTTTGGTAGTGCTGAATTCTCTCAGCTTTTGCTTGTCTGTGAAGCTTTTGATTTCTCCTTCATATTTGAATGAGATCCTTGCTGGGTACAGTAATCTAGGCTGTAGGTTATTTTCTTTCATCACTTTCAGTATGTCATGCCATTCCCTCCTGGCCTGAAGAGTTTCTATTGAAAGATCAGCTGTTATCCTTATGGGAATCCCCTTGTGTGTTATTTGTTCTTCCCTTGCTGCTTTTAATACTTGTTCTTTGGGTTTGATCTTTGTTAATTTGATGAATATGTGTCTTGGGGTGTTTCACCTTGGGTTTATCCTGTTAGGGACTCTCTGGGTTTCTTGGACTTGGGTGATTATTTCCTTCCCCATTTTAGGGAAGTTTTCAACTATTATCTCCTCAAGTATTTGCTCATGGTCTTTCTTTTTTTCTTCTTTGGGACTCCTATCATTCGAATATTGTGGCCTTTAATGTTGTCCTGGATGTCTCTGAGATTGTCCTCATTTCTTTTAATTCGTTTTTCTTTTTTCCGCTCTGATTCATTAATTTCTACCATTGTATCTTCTACTTCACTAATCCTATCTTCTGCCTCCATTATTCTACTATTTGTTGCCTCCAAAGTGTTTTTGATCTCATTTATTGCATTATTCATTATATATTGACTTTTTTATTTCTTCTAGGTCCTTGTTAAACCTTTCTTGCATCTTTTCAATCCATGTCTCCAGGCCATTTATCTGTGATTCCATTTTGATTTCAAGGTTTTGGATCATTTTTACTATCATTATTTGGAGTTCTTTTTCAGGTAGATTCCCTATCTCTTCCTCTTTTGTTTGGTTTGGTGGGCATTTATCCTGTTCCTTTACCTGCTGGGTATTCCTCTGTCTCTTCATCTTGTTTATATTGCTGAGTTTGGGGTGGCCTTTCTGTATTCTGGCAGTTTGTGGAGTCTTCTTTATTGTGGAATTTCCTCACTGTGGGTGAGGTTGTATGGGAGGCTTCTCAAGGTTTCTTGGTTAATGAAGCTTGTGTCAGTGTTCTGGTGGGTGGAGCTGTATTTCTTCTCTCTGGAGTGCAGTGAAGTGCCCATTAATGAGTTATGAGATGTCAATGGGTTAGGAGTAACTTTCAGTTCAGTTCAGTTCAGTTCAGTCGCTCAGTCGTGTCCACTCTTTGCGACCCCATGAATCGCAGCTTGCCAGGCATCCCTGTCCATCACCAACTCCAGGAGTTCACTCAGACTCACGTCCATCGAGTCAATGATACCATCCAGCCATCTCTCCTCTGTCGTCCCCTTCTCCTGCCCCCAATCCCTCCTAGCATCAGAGTCTTTTCCAATGAGTCAACCCTTCGCATGAGGTGGCCAAAGTACTGGGGTTTCAGCTTTAGCATCATTCCTTCCAAAGAAATCCCAGGGCTGATCTCCTTTGGAATGGACCAGTTGGATCTCCTTGCAGTCCAAGGGACTCTCAAGAGTTTTCTCCAACACCACAGTTCAAAAGCATCAATTCTTCAGCGCTCAGCCTTCTTCACAGTCCAGCTCTCACATCTATACATGACCACAGGAAAAACCATAGCCTTAACTAGATGGACCTTTTTTGGGAAAGTAATGTCTCTGCTTTTCAATATGCAATCTAGGTTGGTCATAACTTTCCTTCCAAGGAGTAAGCGTCTTTAAATTTCATGGCTGAAGTACTTTAGGCAGCCTGTATATTGAAGCTCAGGGCTGTGTTCCTGTGTTGCTGGAGAATTTGGGTGGTATGTCTTGCTCTGGAACTTGTTGTGCCTTGGGTCGTGCTTGGTTTCAGTGTAGGTATTGAGGTGTTTGATGAGCTGCTGTCGATTAATGTTCCCTGGAGTCAGGAGTTCTCTGGTGTTCTCAGGATTTGGACTTAGGCCTCCTGCTTCTGGTTTTCAGTCTTATTTTTACAGTAGTCTCAAGAATTCTCCTTCTATACAGCACCATTGATAAAACTTCTAGGTTAAAGATGAAAAGTTTCTCCACAGTGAGGGGCACCCACAGACGTTCACAGAGTTATGTGGAGAAGAGAAGAGGGAGGAGGGAGTTAAAGGTGACCTGAATGAGATGAGGTGGAATCAAAAGAGGAGAGAGCAAGCTAGCCAGTTATCACTTCCTTATGTCTGCTTTACAGTCTGGACCACTCAGAGATGTTCACGGAGTTATACAGAGAAGAGAAGAGAGAGGAAGGAGATAGAGGTGGCCAGGAGGATAAAAGGGAAGAATCAAAAGGAGAGAGACAGATCCAGCCAGTAATCAGTTCCCTAAGTGTTCTCCATGGTCTGGAACACACAGAGATTCACAGAGTTGGGTAGAGAAGAGAAGGGGGAGGGAGGAGACAGAGGCGACCTGGTGGAGAAAAAGGAGAGTCCAAAGGGGGAGAGAGCAGTCAAGCAAGTAATCTCACTCCCAAGTAAAAATGGGTATAGAAGATTGAGTTCTTAAAGTTATAAAATTGATAACAAATGCCAAAAAGTGAAGATTAAAAATCTAGAGTAGAGGTTGGATTTTCAAAAATACAATATTAAAGAAAAGAAGAAGAAAAAGAAAAAAAAAGCTAAGTCACAAAAATTATTAAAAAATATGTATATGAAGTTTCCTTTAAAAATAGTTTTTTTTTTTTTTTTACAAAGTAATAGTAAATTATAAAAACGAAAATTAGAGGAGTAATAGAGGACTTAAAAATTTTTTTAAAAATTAAAAAAAAAGGATGATTGTAAAATAGTAAAAATATATCTAGGACTTTTTCTGGTGTTGTTGTGGGCAGTGTAGGGTCAGTTCATTTTTGGATAGTTCCTTGTTCCAACTTATATTTCTCAAGATCTATAGGCCCCTTCATATGTAGTCGGTACTAACTACAGGGTTTTAACCTATTGCACCTGTCACTTCCAAGGCGGTTCCCTCTTTTTAGCTTCTTCTGTTTGCTGGTCTCTTCAGTGTCAGATTTCTGCCCTAACACAAGGAGGGTGGTGGTGGAAACTTTTTTAGGCTCACTTGTTCAGTTGCGCGGTGGGGAGGGAGGGACGCTGCAAACAAATAACACTGGCGTGTGCTCGCAGTGTCTCAGCCACACTGGGCCTGCCCCTGCTCACGGTGTGTGTGCCCTCCCTTCCCACACTGCTCAGCTCTAGGTTGCTCTGCCAGGAACCGTCCGAGTACTGCCCTGGGCTGCATGCACCTCCCAGGTCTAAGCCGCTCAGGTTCAGGCACTCGGGTAGTCCTCAGAGGCACAGACTCGGTTAGGCCTGCGTTTTGTGCCCTTCCCAGGTCCGAGCACCCTTGTGTCAGGGTGAAGAGGTGTTTGGTGAGTGCGGTTACTGCGACCTAACACCTCCCTCATCCCCGCCGCTTGGTTTTCTGGGTGTACACCCAGTGCACCTTCTCAGGCAGATGTTGACTGTCCAGAACCCCAAAAAGTCTTAGTTAGCAAAGAAGCTTGCTTTCAGTTTGGTAGACAATGTCTCTCTAGGGCTGCGATTGCCCCCCTTCCAGCTCTGGCTGCCTGTCACAGGAGAGGGATGGTCTGCAGCCCGCTAGTCTGTTCAGTCCTTTGTTCTGTGCACTGGCCTGGCGGTTTCTTAGGTTAGCGCTTTTCGCATGGTAGCTATCCGGCAGTCTGGTTTGTTAGCCCAAGTTAGTTCCCTCAGATTGCTCTAGGGGCATTCAGGCCTGGTCCTTACTCTAAGCAATGCAGCCTGTGCCTCCCTGCCCAGGACCCGCTTGCTAGTGGCTGGTGCAGGCGTCTGTGCTGCTTCTCCGCTGGGGAGTTACCGTTGGACTCATAATCTGTGGGTTTTAATTATTTATTTATTTTTCCTCCCTGTTATGTTGCCTTCTGTGCTTGCAAGGCTCGCCACAGACTCAGCAGTGAGATTGTTTCCTGGTGTTTGGAAACTTCTCTCTTTTTAAGACTCCCTTCCCGGGACAGAGCTCCATCCCTACCTCTTTTGTCTCTTTTTTTGTCTTTTATATTTTTTCCCTACCTGCTTTCAAAGACAATGGGCTGCTTTTCTGGGTGCCTGATGTCCTCTGTTAGCATTCAGAAGTTGTTTTGTGGAATTTACTCAGTGTTTAAATGTTCTTTTGATGAATTTGTGGGGGAGAATGTGGTCTCCCCATCCTATTCCTCTGCTATCTTAGGACCACCCCCTGCGTCTGTGCTTTTTAACATGCTGTCTAGGTTGGTCATAGTTTTTCTTCCAAGAAGTAAGCATCTTTTAATTTCATGGCTGCAGTCACCATCTGCAGTGATTTTGAAGCCCAAGAAAATAAAGTCTCTCTCTGTTTCCATTGTTTCCCCTTCTATTTATTTGCCATGAAGTGATGGGACTGGATGCCATGATCTTAGTTTTCTGAATGTTGAGTTTTAAGCCAACTTTTCCACTCTTCTATTTCACTTTCATCACGAGGTTCTTTAGTTCTTCTTCACTTTCTGCCATAAATGTGGTGTCCTCTGCATATCTGAGGTTATTGATATTTCTCTCAGCAATCTTGATTCCAGCTTGTGCTTCATCCAGCCTGGCATTTCGAATGATATACTCTGCACAGAAGTTAAATAAGCAAGGTTACAATATACAGCCTTGATGTACTCCTTTCCCAATTAGGAAACAGTCTATTGTTCCATGTCCAGTTCTAACTATTGCTTCCTTTCTGCAAACAGATTTCTCAAGAGGCAGGTCAGGTGGTCTGGTACCCCCAAATCATTAAGAATTTTCCACAGTTTGTTGTGATCCACACAGTCAAAGACTTTGCAATAGTCAATAAAGCAGAAATAGATGTATTTCTGGAACTCTCTTGCTTTTTCTATGATCCAATACATGTTGGCAATTTGATCTCTGGTTTCTCTGCCTTTTCTAAATCCAGCTTGAACATCTGGAAGTTCACAGTTCATGTATTGTTGAAGCCTGGCTTGGAGAATTTTGAGAATTGCTTTACTAGCATGTGAGATGAGTACAATTGTGTGGTAGTTTGAACATTCTTTGGCATTGCCTTTCTTTGGGATTGGAATGAAAACTGACATTTTCCAGTCCTGTGGCTACTGCTGAGTTTTCGAAATTTGCTGGCATATTGAGTGCAGCACTTTCACAGCATTATCTTTTAGGATTTGAAATAGTTCAACTAGAATTCCATGATCTCCACCAGCTTTGTTCATAGTGATGCTTCCTAAGGCCTACTTGACTTCGGATTCCGGGATATCTAGCTCTAGGTGAGTTATCACACCATCGTGGTTATCTGGGTCATGAAGGGTTTTTTTTTTTTTGTATAGTTCTTCTGTGTATTCTTGTCACCTCTTCTTAATATTTTCAGCTTTTGTTAGGTCCATACCATTTCTGCCCTTTATTGATCCCGTCTTTGCATGAAAGTTTCCCTTGGTATCATTAATTTTCTTGAAGAGATCTCTAGTCTTTCCCATTCTATTTTTTCCCCCTATTTTGTTGAATTTATCACTGAGGAAGGCTTTCTTATCTCTCCTTGCTATTCCTTGGAACTCTGCATTCATATGCTATATCTTTCCTTTTCTCCTTTCCTTTTCACTTCTCTTCTTTTCTTAGCTATTTGTTAGTCCAGCTCGGACAACCATTTTGCCTTTTTGCATTTCTTTTTCTTGGAGGTGTTCTTGATCACTGCCTCTTGTACAATGTCATTAACCTTAGTCCATAGTTCTTCAGGCACTCTGTCTATCAGATCTAGTCCTTTGAATCTATTTGTCATACAAATAGATGACCTGATCATACATCCTCAGAGAAATGCAAATTAAAACAACACACCATTATACTACTACTAGAATGGCCAAAATTTGAAACACTGATAACACTAAATGCTGTGTCAAGAATGTGGGCAACAAGGAGCTCATATTCATTGTTGATGGGAATGCATAATGGCTCAGCCACTTTGAAAGACATTCTGGAAATTTACACAGAACTAAACATATTTTCAGGTGACTCAGTGGGTAAAGAAGCCACCTGCAGTTCAGGAGATACAAGTTTGATCCCTAGGTTCGGAAGATTCCCTGGAGCAGGGCATGGAAATCCACTCCATTATGCCTGCCTGGGGAATCCCATAGAGAGAGGAGCCTGGCGGGCTACAGTGCATAGGGTGGCAGAGTCTGACATGACTGAAGAGACTGAGTTCAGTTCAGTTCATTTCAGTTGCTGAGTCATGTCTGACTCTTTGTGACCACATGAACTGCAGCATGCCAGGCCTCCCTGTCCATCACCAACTCCCGGAGTCAATCCCAAACCCATGTCCATTGAGTCGGTCATGCCATCCAACCATCTCACCCTATGTCACCTGCTTCTCCTCCTGCCCTCAATCTTTCGCAGCATCAGGGTCTTTTCAAATGAGTCAGCTCTTCACATCAGGTGGCCAAAGATTTGGAGTTTCAGCGTCAAAATCAGTCCTACCAATGAACATGTAGGACTGATCTCCTTTAGAATGGACTGGTTGAATCTCCTTGCAGTTCAAGGGACTCTCAAGAGTCTTCTCCAGCACCACAGTTCAAAAACATCAATTCTTCGGTGCTCAGCTATCTTTATAGTCCAACTCTCACATCCATACATGACCACTGGAAAAACCATAGCCTTGACTAGACGGACCTTTGTTGACAAAGTAATATCTCTGCTTTTTACTATGCTGTCTAAGTTGGTCATAACTTTTCTTCCAAGGAGTAAGCGTCTTTTGATTTCATGGCTGCAATTACCATCTGCAGTGATTTTGGAGCCCAGAAAAATAAAGTCAGCCACTGTTTCCACTGTTTCCAATCTAATTCCCATGAAGTGATGGGACCGGATGCCATGATCTTAGTTTTCTGAATGTTGACGTTTAAGTCAATTTTTCCACTCTCCTCTTTCACTTTCATCAAGAGGCTCTTTAGTTCTTCTTCACTTTCTGCCATAAGGGTGGTGTCATCTGCATATCTGAGGTTATTGATATTTCTCCTGGCAATCTTGATTCCAGCTTGTGCTTCTTCCAGCCCAGCATTTCTCATGATGCACTCTGCATATAAGTTAAATAAGCAGGGTGACAATATACATCCTTAACGTACTCCTTTTCCTATTTGGAACCAGTCTGTTGTTCCATGTCCAGTTCTAACTGTTGCTTCCTGACCTGCATACAGATTTCTCAAGAGGCAGGTCAGGTAGTCTGGTATTCCCATCTCTTTCAGAATTTTCCACAGTTGATTGTGATCCACACAGTCAAAGGCTTTGGCATAGTCAATAAAGCAGAAATAGATGTTTTTCTGGAACTCTCTTGCTTTTCCCATGTTCCAGCAGATGTTGGCAATTTGATCTCTGGTTCCTCTGCCTTTTCTAAAACCAGCTTGAACATATGGAAGTTCAGTTAATGTACTGCTGAAGCCTGGTTTGGAGAATTTTGAGCATTACTTTACTAGCATGTGAGATGAGTGCAATTGTGCGGTAGTTTGAGCGTTCTTTGGCATTGCCTTTCTTTGGGATTGGAATGAAAACTGACCTTTTCCAGTCCTGTGGCCACTGCTGAGTTTTCCATATGTGCTGGCATATTGAGTGCAGCACTTTCACAGCATCATCTTTCAGGATTTGAAATAGCTCAACTGGAATTCCATCACCTCCACTAGCTTTGTTTGTAGTAATGCTTTCTAAGGCCCACTTGACTTCACATTCCAGGATGTCTAGCTCTAGGTGAGTGATCACACCATCGTGATTATCTTGGTTGTGAAGCTCTTTTTTCTACTGTGTATTCTTGCCACCTCTTCTTAATATCTTCTGCTTCTGTTAGGTCCATACCATTTCTGTCCTTTATCGAGCCCATCTTTGCATGAAATGTTCCCTTGGTATCTCTAATTTTCTTAAAGAGATTGCTAGTCTTTCCCATTCTGTTGTTTTCCTCTATTTCTTTGCATTGATTGCTGAGGAAGGCTTTCTTATCTCTTCTTGCTATTCTTTGGAACTCTGCATTCAGATGCTTGTATCTTTCATTTTCTCCTTTGCTTTTCGCTTCTCTTTTTTTCACAGCTATTTGTAAGGCCTCCCCAGACAGCCATTTTGCTTTTTTGCATTTCTTTTCCATGGGAATGGTCTTGATCCCTGTCTCCTGTACAATGTCATGAACATCCCTCCATAGTTCATCAGGCAGTCTATCAGACCTAGTCCCTTAAATCTATTTCTCAATTCCACTGTATAGTCATAAGGGATTTGATTTAGGTTATACATGAATAGTTTAGTGGTTTTCCCTACTTTCTTCAATTTAAGTCTGAATTTGTCAATAAGGAGTTCATGATCTAAGCCACAGTCAGCTCCTGGTCTTGTTTTTGTTGACTGTATTATGATGTATTAATTTAGGTTTGTCAATTGAGACAAATGTTCCAGTCTAGTGGGCAATGTTGTAATGGAGCAGAAGGTTTATGGGAAATCTCTGTATCTTCCTCTCAACTTTGCCGTGAACCTAAAACTGCTCTAAAAATTATGCTTTTACAGAAAGAAGATATCTTTTGTGTAGGAAAAACTAAATATAGAGTAATTTTTCCTATCAGATGGTTAATATGTTAGCCTCAATCCAAGGATTCCACAAGTACTGTATGAACCAGTATCAGGTGCAGAACTAGAGCAGAAGGTGACATAGTCCCATGTACTCAAAGGTCTTGATTCCATGACTAGTGTTTAATATAAATGCAACATTAGCTAGACACTAGATTTATGCTTCTGTGGTAGTTGTTGTCATGGAATGATTAGATATTTAGTTCAAGGAGAATTGTAATTATATTAGCCTTGGGCTAAAATGGATAGGGTAATTAGCAGGCACTTCTACAGTGCATACATTTTTGAAAAGGCATTTTAAAGGTTTAATAAAGATGTGAAAATTACATTTTACTTTTACCTCAAAAAATACATAAAACTGTTAAAAGACCGTATTTAATCATGGTTTTTCTTGCAGCATTAAAATTTGTCTGTTCTACATGACAAAGATATTTACAGGCCTTAGAGAAGTCAGCCTATTAGGAAATCCTCAACTGGCCATATGTATGCTATTAAGCATTTTCATTTGGCACTTCTTTGCAATTAGAATTCCAAAGATTATGCTGACTTGTTGTGGATACCACATGTTTGGCATTAGTCCTTACATTCTGCCACGTGTTGATTTTGATAGCACAAGCACTATGGTGAAGGGAAACAAAAGATTACCAAACATTTCGAATTCACAACCAAGTCTCACATTTTCAAATCAAATTCAGTATAAAGACAATGACAATTACAATTATTTGTTGTTTAATAATTGCTAAATGTACATGTTGTGCTCAAAGCATATCTTCCAAAACATATGTTCAAATCAAATAACAATGACACTTGGAATAAACAAACTAGTCTTGGGTTGTTTAATTTATTTAGAAACAAAGTTAAAGGTCAAAGTTTCAAGTTTACCTAGGATGGAAAGACTGCATGACAGTCATTTGGGTCTTCAAGCCTTTTGTATCATGTTTTTATCAAAGAGTTCATATAAGAATTATACTTTGTGGGTATACAATGCAGTAGTTTCTTAACTGAGAAATCAAGAGAGAATTTGGTCTTAGTCTGTTTCCACTAAAGTAAAGGAATATTGTCATAAAAATGGCTCTTTAGAGTCTAATAAAATGGCTCAAAGGATTTGCTGTTTTGCCATCCTTATCCCTGACTTTTTTCTTGATCATTTCTCAATGTTTGGCAAACAATTAGACTCAGTTGATGACTGCCTCAGTATAATTGAGCAATCAGAAGGAATGAAAAGTTATTAATATGTGCAATAAGACCTAAAAAAGTATGATTGTTGGTAATCTCTTTAACTGAAATGGTGAGAAGGAGAATTAAAGAAATGTCCTATCCATTTTGGGCTTCACCAGTGGCTCAGCAGTAAAGAATCTGCCTGCAATGCAGGAGCTGTAGGAGACACTGGTTCAATTCCTGGTTTGGGAAGATCCCCTGGAGGAGGAAAATGACAACCCACTCCAATATTCTTGCTTGGAGAATTCCATGAATAGAGGAGCCTAGTGGGCTACTGTCCATGGGGTCACAAAGAGTCAGTTATGACTGGAGCAACTTAATGACTGAAGTGAGTTGGCACACGTGCATGCACCCATCACTTACCTCCACTTATTGACAGTTTCTAGAAGCAGTGGGAGCACTAATTACAATTTTGCACTGTTGAATTTTGCCATTTGATATTGGAATACATTCTTTAAAAATGTGGTTATATTATACATCATTTTAATGCACATTTCTTGCTTTATGTTTTTTGCTGATTAATTGTTACTTACTGTTTATTTTAAATGTATTTTACACTATGGAAATGGTGTTAGACAAAAAGCAAATTCGAGCAATTTTCTTATTTAAGTTCAAAATGGGTCTTAAAGCAGTGGAGACAACTAGCAACATCAACAACACATTTGACCAGGAACTGCTAATGAACATACAATCCAGTGGTGGTTCAAGAAGTTTTGCAAAAGAGACAAGAACCTTGAAAATGAGAAGTGCAGGGGCCTGACATTAGAAATTGACAAATAAATGAGAGCATCATTGAAGCTGATCCTCTTACAACCACACAAGAAGTTGCCTAAGAACTCAACATCAATCATTCTACTGTTGTTTGGCATTTGAAGCAAACTGGAAAGATGAAAAAGCTCAATAAGTGGATACCTCATGACCTGATCTCAAATTAAAAAAGAAAAATCATCCTTTTGAAATAGCTTCTCTTATTTTATGAAACAAAACAAACTCTTCTTTGATTGTATTGTGATGTGTGATGAAAAGTGGATTTTATATGACAACTGGTGATAATCAGTTCAGTAGGTGGACTGAGAAGAAGCTCCAAAGCACTTCCCAAAGCCAAACTTGCACTAAAAAAATAGGATCATGGTCACTGTTTGGTGGTCTGCTGCCAGTCGGATCCACTACAGCTTTCTGAATCCCAGTGAAATCATTACATCTGAGGAGTATGCTCAGCAAATTGATGAGATGCACTGAAAACTGCAACACCTGCAGCCAGTATTGGTCAACAGAAGGAGCCCAACTCTTCTCTGCGAAAATGCTGCATATCACACAACCAATGCTTCAAAAATGGAATGAATTGGACTATGGAGTTTTGTTTTATCTGTCATATTCACCTGACCTCTCGCCAACCAACTACCGCATCTTGACAACTTTTTGTATGTAAAATGCTTCCATGACCAGTAGCATGCAGAAATGCTTTTCAACAGTTCATCAAATCCCTAAGCATGGACTTTTTTTTTTTTTTTTTGCTATAGGAATAAACAAACTTATTTCTCATTGGCAAAATGTTTTGATTGTAATGTTTCCTATTTTGATTAATAAAGATGTGTTTGTACCTCTTATAATAATTTTAAAATCCAGGGTCCAAAAACTCTATTACTTTTGCACCTACAATGCAGGAAACCCTGCTTTGATTTCTAGGCTAGGAAGATCCCCTAGAGGATGGATAGGCTACCCACTTCAGTATTCTTAGTCTTCCCCAGTGGCTCAAATGGTAAAGAATCCACCTGCAATGTGGGCAACCTGGATTCAACCCCTGGGTTGGGAAGATCCCCTGGAAGAGGGCATGGCAACCCACTCCAGTATTCTTGCCTGGATAATCCCATGGACCGAGGAGCCTGGCAGGCTGCATTCCATGGGGTCTCAAAGAATTGGATATGACTGAGTGACTAAGCACACACACAATAGTGGTTGCAGGGACTGAGCACTGAGAATATTGCCACCCCTTGGGTCTATGTTCTAAAAGTATTTGAGTAAAATCTGGCAGTTGGTCCATCAGAGGGTGTCATATGTACAAAACACAGATCCTCTCTACACAGCTGCAGATTTGGCAATTAGCTTGAAAAGACTGGGAGAATTAATATATACTGAAATGTTTGTGAACTGAGGCAAGACTCAAACAGCAGACTTTTCTGCCACCTTTGCTTCTACCTGTGGTCATAAATATTCCTGATTTTATTCCAAGTGTCATGAGGATACATGTTTTAGGTTCACCAGGAATTGTGTGCATGGAGATGTTGGTTTGTTCATTCTTCTTTGAGCTACTATTTGAGTGTCAGTTGCTCTGGTAGACAAAGGAATGCAGCAGTGTTCAAAGCCAGTGTGCAATCTGCTCTCATGGAGCTTAAAGTCCAGAAATGAAGGCATTACGTGCTCACAGACAATTATATAACTGGGCATTTACTAAGATAAGAAAGCTGAGTGCTGAAGAATTGATGCTTTTGAATTGTGGTGTTGGAGAAGACTCTTGAGAGTTCCCTGGACTTCAAGGAGATCCTACCAGTCCATCCTAAAGGAAATCAGCCCTGAATATTCATTAGAAAGACTGATGCTGAAGCTGAAAATCCAATACTTTCGCCACCTGCTGCGAAGAGCTGGCTCATTTAGAAAGACCCTGATGCTGGGAAAGCTTGAGGGCAGGAGGAGAAGGGGACAACAGAGGATGAAATGGTTGGACGGCATCACCGACTCAATGGACATGGGTTTGGGTGGACTCTGGGAGTTGGTGACGGACAGGGAGGCCTGGCGTGCTATGGTTCATGGGGTCGCAAAGAGTCGGACACGACTGAGAGACTGAACTAAACTGATTTACTAAGAACAGTAAGATTTGACATGATCCTGACATATTGGCACTTCAGTTCAGTTCAGTCGCTCAGTCGTGTCTGACTTTTTGCGACCCCATGAATCAGAGCACACCAGGCCTCCCGGTCCGTCACCAACTCCCGGAGTCCACCCAAACCTATGTCCATTGAGAGGGTCATGTCATCCAACCATCTCATCCTCTGTCGTCCCCTTCTCCTCCTGTCCCCAATCCCTCCCAGCATCAGAGTCTTTCCCAATGAGTCAACTCTTCCCATGAGGTGGCCAAAGTATTGGAGTTTCAGTTTCAGCATCAGTCCTTCCAATGAACACCCGGGACTGATCTCCTTTAGGATGGACTGGTTGGATCTCCTTGCAGTCCAAGGGACTCTCAAGAGGCTTCTCCAACACCACAGTTCAAAAGCATCAATTCTTTGGCGCTCAGCTTTCTTCACAGTCCAACTCTCACATCCATACATGACCACTGGAAAAACCATAGCCTTGACTAGATGGACCTTTGTTGACAAAGTAATATCTCTGCTTTTCAATATGCTATCTAGGTTGGTCATAATTTTCCTTCCAAGGAGTAAACGCCTTTTAATTTCATGGCTGCAGTCACCATTTGCAGTGATTTTGGAGCCCAGAAAAATAAAGTCTGACACTGTTTCCACTGTTTCCCCTTTTATTTCCCATGAAGTGATGGGGCCAGATGCCACGATCTTCATTTTCTGAATGTTGAGCTTTAAGCCAACTTTTTCACTCTCCTCTTTCACTTTCATCAAGAGGCTCTTTAGTTCCTCTTCACTTTGTGCCATAAGGGTGGTGTCATCTGCATATCTGAGGTGATTGATATTTCTCCTGGCAATCTTGACTCCAGCTTGTGCTTCTTCCAGCCCAGCATTTCTCATGATGCACTCTGCATATAAGTTAAATAAGCAGGGTGACAATATACAGCCTTGACGCACTCCTTTTCCTATCTGGAACCAGTAGTTGTTCTATGTCCAGTTCTAACTGTTGCATCCTGACCTGCATGCAGATTTCTCAAGAGGCAGGTCAGGTGGTCTGGTATGCCCATCTCTTTCAGAATTTTCCACAGTTTATTGTGATCCACCCAGTCAAAGGCTTTGGCATAGTCAATAAAGCAGAAATAAATGTTTTTCTGGAACTCTCTTGCTTTTTACATGATCCAGTGGATGTTGGCAATTTGATCTCTGGTTCCTCTGCCTTTTCTAAAACCAGCTTGAACATCAGGAAGTTCACAGTTCACATATTGCTGAAGCCTGGCTTGGAGAATTTTGAGCATTACTTTACTAGCATGTGAGATGAGTGCAATTGTGCGGTAGTTTGAGCATTCTTTGGCATTGCCTTTCTTTGGGATTGGAATGAAAACTGACCTTTTCCAGTCCTGTGGCCATTGCTGAGTTTTCCATATGTGCTGGCATATTGAGTGCAGCACTTTCACAGCATCATCTTTCAGGATTTGAAATAGCTCAACTGGAATTCCATCACCTCCACTAGCTTTGTTCATAGTGATGCTTTCTAAGGCCCACTTGACTTTACATTCCAGGATGTCTGGTTCTAGCTAAGTAATCACACCATCGTGATTATCTTGGTTGTGAAGCTCTTTTTTCTACTGTGTATTCTTGCCACCTCTTCTTAATATCTTCTGCTTCTGTTAGGTCCATACCATTTCTGTCCTTTATCGAGCCCATCTTTGCATGAAATGTTCCCTTGGTATCTCTAATTTTCTTGAAGAGATCTCTAGTCTTTCCCATCCTGTTGTTTTTCTCTATTTCTTTGCATTGATTGCTGAGGAAGGCTTTCTTATCTCTTCTTGCTATTCTTTGGAACTCTGCATTCAGATGCTTATGTCTTTCATTTTCTTCTTTGCTTTTTGCTTCTCTTCTTTTCACAGCTATTTATAAGGCTTCCTCAGACAGCTATTTTGCTTTTTTGCATTTCTTTTCCATGGGGATGGTCTTGATCCCTGTCTCTTGTACAATGTCATGAACCTCAATCCATAGTTCATCAGGCACTCAATCTATCAGATCTTGTCCCTTAAATCTATTTCTCACTTTCACTGTATAATCATAAGGGATTTGATTTAGGTCATACCTGAATGGTCTAGTGGTTTTTACCCACTTTCTTCAATTTAAGTCTGAATTTGTCAATAAGGAGTTCATTTTCTAAGCCACAGTCAGCTCCCAGTCTTGTTTTTGCTGATTGTATAGAGCTTCTGCATCTTTGGCTGCAAAGAATATAATCAATCTGATTTTGGTGTTGACCATCTGGTGATGTCCACCTATGTGTGTATATTACAGAAAACCTGAACTATTTCTAAAATTTATGGGAAGTTTCTCTAAAAAGGGGACATTTATTTCACTTCAGTTCTGAAAAAATGGATGAAGCCAGACAAGTAGTGAACCAGAGTGGAAAATGCAAGTGTTTGGCTCAAGCACTGACTTTGGAAGTAGGGGAGGTTATTTTCTCAGATTATTGCACCTAAATAAAAAATTTGAAAGGAAAAATATTATTTAGAAAAGAAAAGAGGGTAGGCGGTCTGAAGATGATGGAGGAATAGGACGGAGAGACCACTTTCTCCCCCATAAATTTATCAAAAGAACATTTAAACTCTGAGTAAATTCCACAAAACAACTTCTGAATGCTGGCAGAGGACATCAGGCACCCAGAAAAGCAGCCCATTGTCTTCTAAAGCAGGTAGGGAAAAAATATAAAAGACAGAAAAAGAGACAAAAGAGGTAGGGATGGAGCTCCGTCCCAGGAAGGGAGTCTTAAAAAGAGAGAAGTTTCCAAACACCAGGAAACAATCTCACTGCCGAGTCTGTGGCGAGCCTTGCAAGCACAGAGGGCAACATAACAGGGAGGAAAAATAAATAAATAATTAAAACCCACAAATTATGTGCCCAATGGTAACTCACAGCAGAGAAGCAGTGCAGATGCCTGTACCCACCACTAGCAAGTGGGGGCTGGGCAGGGAGGCACAGGCTGCATTGCTCAGAGTAAGGACGGGGCCTGAATGCCCTGAGGGCAATCAGAGCTAACTTACTTAGGCTAGCAAACCAGACTGTGGGATAGCTACCATGTGAAAAGCCCTAACCTAAGACACTGCCAGGCCCACGCACAGAACAAAGGTCTTACTAAAGCTATGCCTAAAGCCCTAACCTAAGAGACTGCCAGGTCAGCTCACAGAACAAAGGACTGAACAGAGCTAGCAGGTGGCAGATCATCCCCCTCCAGTGACAGGCAGGCAGAGCTGGAAGTGGGCAATCACAGCCCCAGACAGGCATTATCTCCAAAGTGCAAGCAGGCTTCTTTGCTAACCAAGACTTCTTGGGGTTCTGGACAGTCAACATCTGCCTGAGAAGGTGCGCCAGATGTACACTCAGAAAACCGAGTGGCAGGGACGGGGGAGGTGATAAGTCACAGCGACCGCACTCACCAAACACCTCATCACCTGAGCTGCTCAGACCTAGGAGGGCACAAAACGCAGGCCCAACCGAGTCTGCGCCTCTGAGGACTACCAGAGTGCCTGAACCTGAGCGGCTTAGACCTGGGAGGTGCATGCAGCTCAGGGCTGGCCTCGGGCAGTTCCTGGCAAAGCAACCTAGAGCCTGAGCAGTGTGGACAGGGAGGGCATACGCACTGTGAGCGGGGACAGGCCCAGTGTGGCTGAGATACTGCGAGCACATGCCAGTGTTATCTGTTTGCAGCGTCCCTCCAACCCCACAGTGCTACTGAACAAGTGAGCCTAAAAAAGTGTCCACCACCGCCCCCTTGTGTCAGGGTGGAAATCGGACACTGAAAAAAACAGCAAACAGAAAGAGCTAAAACAGAGGGAACCGCCTTGGAAGTGACAGGTGCAATAGATTAAAACCCTGTAGTTAGTACCGACTACATAGAAAGGGGCCTATAGATCTTCAGAAATATTACCCGGACCAAGGAACTATCGAAAAATGAACTGACCCCACACTGCCCACAACAACACCATAGAAAGTCCTAGATATATTTTTACTATTTTTACTATCATTCTTTTTTTCAAAATTAAAAAAAAATTTTAAGTCCTCTATTACTCCTTTAATTTTCATTTTTATAATCTACTATTACTTTGCAAAAAAAAAAAAAAAGAGAGAGAGAGACCCTATTTTTTAAAGCAACCTTCATATATATTATAATTTTTGTGATTTCCCCCTCCTTTCTTTTCTTTAATATTATATTTATGAAAATCCAACCTCTACTCTAGATTTTTAATCTTTGCTTTTTGGCATTTGTTATCAATTTTGTACCTTTAAGAACCCAATCTTCAGCACCCATTTTTATGTGGGAGCAACATTACTGGCTTGACTGCTCTCTCCCCCTTTGGACTCTCCTTTTCCTCCACCAGGTCGCCTCTGTCTCCTCCCTCCCCCTTCTCTTCTCTACCCAACTCTGTGAATCTCTGTGTGTGTTCCAGATGGTGGAGAACACTTAGGGAACTGATTACTGGCTGGATCTGTCTCTCTCCTTTTGATTCCCCCCTTTATCCTCCTGGCCACCTCTGTCTCCTTCCTCCCTCTTCTCTTCTCTGTATAACTCCATGAACATCTCTGAGCAGTCCAGACTGTAAAGCACACATAAGGAAGTGATTACTGGCTAGCTTGCTCTCTCCTATTTTGATTCCACCTCATCTCATTCAGGTCGTCTCTAACTCCCTCCTCCCTCTTCTCTTCTCCATGTAACTCTGTGAACCTCCTTGGGTGTCCCTCGCTGTGGAGAAACTTTTCTTCTTTAACCTAGATGTTTTATCAACAGTGCTGTATAGAAGGAGAAGTCTTGAGACTACTGTAAAAATAAGACTGAAAACCAGAAGCAGGAGGCTTAAGTCCAAATCCTGAGAACATCAGAGAACTCCTGACTCCAGGGAACATTAATTGACAGGAGCTCATCAAACGCCTCCATACCTGCACTGAAACCAAGCACCACACAAGGGCCAACAAGTTCCAGAGCAAGACATACCACCTAAATTCTCCAGCAACACAGGAACACAGCCCTGAGCTTCAATATACAGGCTGCCCAAAGTCACTCCAAACCCATTGACATCTCATAACTCCTTACTGGACACTTCATTGCACTCCAGAGAGAAGAAATCCAGCTCCACCCACCAGAACACCGACACAAGCTTCCCTAACCAGGAACCTTGACAAGCCACCCGTACCGCCCCACCCACAGGGAGGAAACTCCACAATAAAGAGAACTCCACAAACTCCCAGAATACAGAAAGGCCACCCCAAACACAGCAATATAAACAAGATGAAGAGACAGAGGAATACCCAGCAGGTAAAAGAATAGCATAAATGCCCTCCAAACCAAACAAAAGAGGAAGAGATAGGGAATCTACCTGATAAAGAATTACAAATAATGATAGTGAATATGATCCAAAATCTTGAAATCAAAATGGAATCACAGATAAACAGTCTGGAGACAAGGATTGAGAAGATGCAAGAAAGGTTTAACAAGGACCTAAAAGAAATAAAAAAGAGTCAACATATAATGAATCATGAAATAAATGAGAACAAAAACACTCTGGAGGGAACAAATAGTAGAATAACGGAGGCAGAACATAGGATTAGTGAAGTAGAAGATAGAAAGTAGAAGATACAATGGTAGAGATAAATGAATCAGACAGGAAAAAAGAAAAATGAATGAAAAGAAATGAGGACAATCTCAGAGACCTCCAGGACAATGTTAAACACCCCAACATTGGAAACATAGGAGTCCCAGAAGAAGATGAAAAGAAAGACCATGAGCAAATACTTGAGGAGGTAATAGTTGAAAACTTCCCTAAAATGGGGAAGGAAATAATCACCCAAGTCCAAGAAACCCAGAGAGTCCCTAACAGGATAAACCCAAGGTGAAACACCCCAAGACACATATTCATCAAATTAACAAAGATCAAACCCAAAGAACAAATATTAAAAGCAGCAAGGAAAATCAACAAATAACACATAAAGGGATTCCCATAAGGATAACAGCTGATCTTTCAATAGAAACTCTTCAGGCCAGGAGGGAATGGCATGACATACTGAAAGTGATGAAAGAAAATAACCTGCAGTCCAGATTACTGTACCCAGCAAGGACCTCATTCAAATATGAAGGAGAAATCAAAAACTTTACAGATAAGCAAAAGCTAAGAGAATTCAGCACCACAAAACCAGCTCTCCAACAAATGCGAAAGGATCTTCTCTAGACAGGAAACACAAAAAGGGTGTATAAACTCAAACCCCCCAAAATAAAGTAAATGGCAATGGAATCATATTTATCAATAATTACCTCAAATGTAAATGGGTTGAATGCCCCAACCAAAAGACAAAGACTGGCTGAATGGATACAAAAACAGGACCCCTATATATGTTGTCTATAAGAGACCCACCTCAAAACAGGGGACACATACAGACTGAAAGTGAAGGGCTGGAAAAAGATATTCCATGCAAATAGAGACCAAAAGAAAGCAGGAGTAGCAATATTCATGTCAGATAAAATAGACTTGAAAACAAAGGCTGTGAAAAGAGACAAAAAAGGACACTACATAATGATCAAAGGATCAATGCAAGAGATATAACAATTATAAATATATATGCACCCAAAATAGGAGCACCACAATATGTAAGATAAATGCTAACAAGTATGAAAGGGGAAATTAACAATAACACAATAATAGTGGGATACTTTAATACCCCACTCACACCTATGGATAGATCAACTAAACAGAAAATTAACAAGGAAACACAAACTTTAAATGATACAATAGACCAGTTAGACCTAATTGATATCTACAGGACATTTCACCCCAAAACAATGCACTTCACCTTTTTCTCAAGCACACACGGAACATTTTCCAGGATAGATCACATCCTGGGCATAAATCTAGCCTTGGTAAATTCAAAAAAATCAAAATCATTCCAAGCATCTTTTCTGACCGCAATGCAGTAAGATTAGATCTCAATTACAGGAGAAAAACTATTAAAAATTCCAACATATGGAGGCTGAACAACATGCTGCTGAATAACCAACAAATCACAGAAGAAATCACAAAAGAAATCAACATATGCAAGAAATGAATGAAAATGAAAACACAACAACCCAAAACCTGTGGGACACTGTAAAAGCAGTGCTAAGGGGAAGGTTCATAGCAATACAGGCATACCTCAAGAAACAAGAAAAAAGTCAAATAAATAACCTAACTCTACACCTAAAACAACTAGAAAAGGTAGAAATGAAGAACCCCAGGGTTAGTAGAAGGAAAGAAATCTTAAAAATTAGGGCAGAAACAAACGCAAAAGAAACAAAAGAGACCATAGCAAAAATCAACAAAGCCAAAAGCTGGTTCTTTTAAAGGATAAATAAAATTGGCAAACAATTAGCCAGACTCATCAAGAAACAAAGAGAAAAATCAACTCAATAAAATTAGAAACAAAAATGGAGCCATCACAACAGACAACACAGAAATACAAAGGATCATAAGAGACTACTATCAACAATTATATGCCAAAAAAAAAAAAGGACAACATGGAAGAAATGGACAAATTCTTAGAAAAGTATAACTTTCCAAAACTGAACCAGGAAGAAATAGAAAATCTTAACAGACCCATCACAAGCACGGAAATTGAAACTGTAATCAGAAATCTTCCAGCAAACAAAAGCCCAGGTCCAGATGGCTTCCCAGCTGAATTCTACCAAAATTTAAAGAAGAGCTAACACCTATCCTGCTCAAACTCTTTCAGAAAATTGTAGAGGAAGGTAAACTTCCAAACTCATTCTATGAGACCACCATCACCCTAATAGCAAAACCCGACAAAGATGCCACAAAAAAAGAAAACTACAGGCCAATATCACTGATGAACATAGATGCAAAAATCCTTAACAAAATTTTAGCAGTCAGAATCCAACAACACATTTAAAAGATCATACACCACGAGCAAGTGGGCTTTATCCCAGGGATGCAAGGACTCTTCAATATCCACAAATCAGTCAATGTAATACACCACATTAACAAATTGAAAAATAAAAGCCATATGATTATCTCAATATATGCCGAGAAAGCCTTTGACAAAATTCAACATCCATTTATGATAAAAACTCTCCAGAAAGCAGGAATAGAAGGAACATACCTCAACATAATAAAAGCTATATATGACAAACCCATAGCAAACATTATCCTCAATGGTGGAAAATTGAAAGCATTTCCCCTAAAGTCAGGAACAAGGCAAGGGTGCCCACTTTCACCACTACTATTCAACATAGTTTTGGCAGTTTTGGCCACAGCAATCAGAGCAGAGAAAGAAATAAAAGGAATCCAAATTGGAAAAGGAGAAGTAAAATTCTCACTGTTTACAGATGACATGATCCTCTACATAGAAAGCCCTAAAGACTCCACCAGAAAATTACTAGAGCTAATCAATGAATAGAGTAAAGTTGCAGGATATAAAATCAACACACAGAAATCCCTTGCATTCCTGTATACTAATAATGAGAAAACAGAAAGAGAAATTAAGGAAACAATTCCCTTCACCATCGCAATTAAAAGAATAAAATACTTAGGAATATATCTACCTAAAGAAACTAAAGACCTATATATAGAAAACTATAAAACACTGGTGAAAGAGATCAAAGAGGACACTAATAGATGGAGAAATACACCATGTTCATGGATTGGAAGAATCAATATAGTCAAAGTGAGTATACTACGCAAACCAATCTATAGATTCAACGCAAACCAATCTGTAGATTCAACGCAATCCCTATCAAGGTACCAACAATATTTTCCAGAAAACTAGAACAAATAATTTCACAATTTGTATGGAAATACAAAAAAACTCGAATAGCCAAAGCAATCTTGAGAAAGAGAATGGAACTGGAGGAATCAACCTGCCTAACTTCAGACTCTACTACAAAGCCACAGTCATCAAGACAGTTTGGTACTGGCACAAAGACAGAAATATAGATCAATGGAACAAAATAGAAAGCCCAGAGATAAATCCATGCACCTATGGACACCTTATCTTTAACAAAGGAGCCAAGAATATACAATGGAGAAAAGACAATCTCTTCAACAAGTGGTGCTTGGAAAACTGGTCCACCACTTGTAAAAGAATGAAACTAGAACACTTTCTAACACCATATACAAAAATAAACTCAAAATGGATTAAAGATCTAAACGTAAGACCAGAAAGTATAAAACTGCTGGAGGAGAATATAGGCAAAACACTATCTGACATAAATCATAGCAGGATTCTCTATGACCCACCTCCCAGAATATTGGAAATAAAAACAAAAATAAACAAATGGGACCTAGTTAAAATTAAAAGCTTCTGCACAACAAAGGAAACTATAAGTAAGGTGAAAAGACAGTCTTCAGAATGGAAGAAAATAATAGCAAATGAAGCAGCTGACAAACAACTAATCTCAAAAATATACAAGCAACTCCTGCAGCTCAATTCCAGAAAAATAAACGACCTAATCAAAAAACGGGGCAAAGAACTAAACAGACATTTCTCCAAAGAAGACATACAGATAGCTAACGAACACATGAAAATATGCTCAACATCACTCATTATCAGAGAAATGCAAATCAAAACCGCAATGATTTACCATTTCAGGCCAGTCAGAATGGCTGAGATCCAAAGGTCTACAAGCAATAAATGCTTGAGAGGGTGTGGAGAAAAGGGAACCCTCTTACACTGTTGGTGGGAATGCAAACTAGTACAGCCACTATGGAGAACAGTGTGGAGATTCCTTTAAAAACTGGAAATAGAACTGCCTTATGACCCAGCAATCCCACTACTGGGCATACAGAGTGAAGTAAGCCAGAAAGAAAAACACCAATACAGTATACTAATGCATATATATGGAATTTAGAAAGATGGTAACGATAACCCTGTATCAGTTCTGTTCAGTTCAGTTCAGTCACTTAGTCATGTCCAACTCTTTGTGACCCCATGAATCGCAGCATGCCAGGCCTCCCTGTCCATCACCAACTCCCGGAGTTCACTGAGACTCATTCAGTGATGCCATCCAGCCATCTCATCCTCTGTCATCCCTTTCTCCTCGTGCCCCAAATCCCTCCCAGCATCAGAGTCTTTTCCAATGGGTCAACTCTTCGCATGAGGTGGCCAAAGTATTGGAGTTTCAGCTTTAGCATCATTCCTTCCAAAGAAATCCCAGGGCTGATCTGCTTCAGAGTGGACTGGTTGGATCTCCTTGCAGTCCAAGGGACTCTCAAGAGTCTTCTCCAATACCACAGTCCAAAAGCATCAATTCTTTGGCGCTCAGCTTTCTTCACAGTCCAACTCTCACATCCATACATGACCACTGGAAAAACCATAGCCTTGACTAGATGGACCTTTGTTGGCAAACTAATGTCTCTGCTTTTCAATATGCTATCTAGGTTGGTCATAACTTTTCTTCCAACCCTGTATATGAGACAGTAAAAGAGACACAGATGTATAGAATACTCTTTTGGACTCTGTGGGTGAGGGAGAGGGTGGGATGACTTGGGAGAATGGCATTGAAATATGTATAATATCATATATGAAATGAATCTCCACTTCAGTTTCGATGTAGGATACAGGATGCTTGGGGCTGGTGCACTGGGATGACCCAGAGGGATGGTATGGGGAGGGAGGTGGGAGTGGGGTTTAGGATGGGGACACGTGTACACCCGTGGCAGATTCATGTTGATATATGGCAAAACCAATACAATATTGTAAAGTAATTAGCCTCCAATTAAAATTAATAAATTTAAATAGAAAACAATTTTGGAAATCCTTACCACTTGAAGTAGCACAGACATACACAAAGAAAATATATGTGAAATAATCAGAAAATTTTGAAATTCAAACAAGAACATAAATATAAGATAATCTGATGGATTATAAAATATAGATAATATTATAAAATAACCAGTAGTCAAATACTATATACTGATTGGTTTGGGCTTCCCTGGTGGCTCAGACCCTAAAGAATCTGCCTGCAATGCAAGAGACCTGGATTCAATGCCTGGTTCAGGAAGATTCCCCTGGAGAAGGAACTAATGACCCATTACAATATTCTTCTCTGGAGAATTCCATGGACAGAAGAAATGGAGGGCTACATTCCATAGGATAGTGAAGTGTCAGGCACAACTGAATTACTTTTTCCCCCATTGACTGATATGAACAATCTTATGGATTTTTGTGTTTTCCCATCAGTGAATAGTGTGAACAAGTGGTAAGTGATGCTAATGTAGAGATATTGTTGCTGAGACCCATGTGGGGAATGGAAAGCCTTTCTCAGAGATCCCTGGATGAAGTATTAATAACCTATTTATCTATTGACTGAATAGATTATTAAATCCTCCTAATGGAGGTGCCCAACAAGTTACTAGTGGTACTCTTGGCACTCATTCCACACTTCTTTCTCCTTATTGCCAATATTCCACATGCCACTTTTCAGCAATTTTCTCTGAAACATAATTAGAAATCACCTAATTTAAGCACTGAAAATATAATTTAGACCTATATGAAATCTAATAATAATAAATAAATAATAGATAATAATAAACCCATTGTTGGTGTTCAGCCGATATGTCATGTCTGATGACTCCTTGCAACCCCATAGACTGCAGCACGCCAGGCTTCCCTGTCCTTCACTGTCTCTTGGAATTCGCTCAGACTCATGTCCATTGAGTTGGTGATGCCATCCAACCATCTCATCCTCTGATGTCCTCTCTTCTTTTTCCTTCAATCTTTCCCACCATCAGTGTCTTTTACAATGAGTTGGCTCTTTGCATCAAGTGGCCAAGGTATTAGAGCTTCAGCTTCAGCCTCAGTCCTTCCAATGAATATTCAGGACTGATTTCCTTTAGGATTGATTGGTTTGATCTCCTTGCAGTACAAGGGGCTCTCAAGAGTCTTCTCAAGCACCACAATTTGAAAACATCAATTCAGCGGCTCTCAGCCTTCTTTATGGTCCAACTCTCACATCTATATATGACTACTGAAAAAATATAGCCTTGACTAAATGGACCTTTGTTAGCAAAGTGATGTCTCTGTTTTTTTAATATGATATCTAGGTTTGTCATAGCATTTCTTTCAAGGAGCAGGCATCTTTGAATTTCATGGTTGCAGTCACAGTCTGCAGTGATATCAGAGCCCAGAAAAGAAAATCTTTCATTGTTTCCACTTTCCCCATCTATTTGCCATGAAGTAATGGGACAGGCAATAAGGAGTTCATGGTCTGAGCCACAGTCAGCTCCTGGTCTTATTTTTGCTGACTATATAGAGCTTCTCCATCTATGGCTGCAAAGAATATAATCAATCTGATTTCAGTGTTGACCATCTGGTGATGTCCATGTATAGAGTCTTCTCTTGTGTTGTTGGAAGAGGGTGTTTGTTATGACCAGTGCATTTTCTTGGCAAAACTCTATTAGTCTTTGCCCTGCTTCATTCCGTATTTCAAGGCCAAATTTGCCTGTTACTCCAGGCGTTTCTTGACTTCCTACTTTTGCATTCCAGTCCCCTATAATGAAAAGAACATCTTTTTTGGGTGTTAGTTCTAAAAGGTCTTGTAGGTCTTCATAGAACTGTTCAACTTCAGCTTCTTCAGTGTTACTGGTTGGGGCATAGACTTGGATTACTGTGATATTGAATGGTTTGCCTTGGAAATGAACAGAGATCATTCTGTCTTTTTGAGATTGCATCCAAGTACTGCATTTCAGACTCTTTTGTTGACCATAATGGCTACTCCATTTCTTCTGAGGGATTCCTGCCCGCAGTAGTAGATATAATGGTCATCTGAATTAAATTCACCCATTCCAGTCCATTTCAGTTTGCTGATTCCTAGAATGTCGACATTCACTCTTGCCATCTCTTGTTTGACCACTTCCAATTTGCCTTGATTCATGGACCTGACATTCCAGGTTTCTATGCAATATTGCTCTTTACAACATCAGACCTTGCTTCTATCACCAGTCACATCCACAGCTGGGGATTCTTTTTGCTTTGGCTCCATCCCTTCATTCTTTCTAGAGTTATGTCTCCACTGATTCCAGTAGCATATTGGGCACCTACTGACCTGGGGAGTTTCTCTTTCAGTATCCTATCATTTTGCCTTCTCATACTGTTCATGGGTTTCTCAAGGCAAGAATACTGAAGTGGTTTGCCATTCCCTTCTCCAGTGGGCCACATTCTGTCAGACCATGAACTCTTTATTGCCAAATTCAGACCTAAATTGAAGAAAGTAGGGGAAAAAACTAGACCATTCAGGTATGACCTAAAGCAAATCTCTTATAATTATGCAGTGGAAGTGAGAAATAGATTTAAGGGCCTAGATCTGATAGATAGAGTGCCTGATGAACTATGGAATGAGGTTCATGACATTGTACAGGAGACAGGGATCAAGACCATCCCCATGGAAAAGAAATGCAAAAAAGCAAAATGGCTGTCTGGGGGAGGCCTTACAAATAACTGTGAAAAGAAGAGAAGTGAAAAGCAAAGGAAAAAAGGAAAGATATAAACATCTGAATGCAGAGTTCCAAAGAATAGCAAGGAGAGATAAGAAAGCCTTCCTCAGCAATCAATGCAAAGAAATAGAGGAAAACAACAGAATGGGAAAGACGAGAGATCTCTTCAAGAAAATTAGAGATACCAAGGGAACATTTCATGCAAAGATGGGCTCAATAAAGGACAGAAATGGTATGGACCTAACAGAAGCAGAAGATATTAAGAAGAGATGGCAAGAATACACAGAAGAACTGAACAAAAAAGATCTTCACGACCCAGATAATCACAATGGTATGATCACTGACCTAGAGCCAGAGATCCTGGAATGTAAAGTCAAGTGGGCCTTAGAAAGCATCACTATGAACAAAGCTAGTGGAGGTGATGGAATTCCAGTTGAGCTATTTCAAATCCTGAAAGATGATGCTGTGAAAGTGCTGCACTCAATATGCCAGCAAATACGGAAAACTCAGCAATGGCCACAGGACTGGAAAAGGTCAGTTTTCATTCCAATTCCAAAGAAAGGCAATGCTAAAGAATGCTCAAACTACCGCACAATTGCACTCATCTCACACGCTAGTAAAGTAATGCTCAAAATTCTCCAAGCCAGGCTTCAGCAATATGTGAACCGTGAACGTCCTGATGTTCAAGCTGGTTTTAGAAAAGGCAGAAGAACCAAAGATCAAATTGCCAACATCTGTTGGATCATGGAAAAAGCAAGAGAGTTCCAGAAAAACATCTATTTCTGCTTTATTGACTATGCCAAAGCCTTTGACTGTGTGGATCACAATGAACTGTGGGAAATTCTGAGAGAGATGGGAATGCCAGAGCACCTGATCTGCCTCTTGAGAAATTGGTATGAAGGTCAGGAAGCAACAGTTAGAACTGGACATGGAACAACAGACTGGTTCCAAATAGGAAAAGGAGTACGTCAAGGCTGTATATTGTCACCCTGCTTATTTAACTTACATGCAGAGTACATCATGAGAAACGCTGGACTGGAAGAAACACAAGCTGGAATCAAGATTGCCGGGAGAAATATCAATAACCTCAGATATGCAGATGACACCACCCTTATGGCAGAAAGTGAAGAGGAACTCAAAAGCCTCTTGATGAAAGTGAAAATGGAGAGTGAAAAAGTTGACTTAAAGCTCAACATTCAGAAAACGAAGATCATGGCATCCGGTCCCATCACTTCATGGGAAATAGATGGGGAAACAGTGGAAACAGTGTCAGACTTTATTTTTCTGGGCTCCAAAATCACTGCAGATGGTGACTGCAGCCATGAAATTAAAAGATGCTTACTCCTTGGAAGGAAAGTTATGACCAACCTAGAAAGCATATTCAAAAGTAGAGACATTACTTTGCCAACAAAGGTCCATCTAGTCAAGGCTATGGTTTTTCCAGTGGTCATGTATGGATGTTGGAGTTGGACTGTGAAGAAGGCTGAGTGCCGAAGAATTGATTTTTTTGAACTGTGGTGTTGGAGAAGACTCTTGAGAGTCCCTTGGACTGCAAGGAGATTCAACCAGTCCATTCTGAAGGAGATCAGCCCTGGGATTTCTTTGGAAGGAATGATGCTAAAGCTGAAACTCCAGTACTTTGGCCACCTCATGTGAAGTGTTGACTCATTGGAAAAGACTCTGATGCTGGGAGGGATTGGGGGCAGGAGGAGAAGGGGACAACAGAGGATGAGATGGCTGGATGGCATCACTGACTCGATGGACATGAGTCTCAGTGAACTCTGGGAGTTAGTGTTGGACAGGGAGGCCTGGCATGCTGCGATTCATGGGGTCGCAAAGAGTCGGACATGACTGAGCGACTGATCTGATCTGAATGGGACAGGAAGCTGTGATCTTGTTTGTTTGAATGTGGAGTTTTAAGCCAGCTTTTTTACTCTCCTCTTTTACCTTCATCAAGAGTCTCTTTAGTTCCTCTTCACATTCTGCCTATTAGAGTGAGATTATCTGCATATCTGAGGTTATTGACATTTCTCTTGGCAGTCTTGATTCCAAGGTTGTGATTCATCTAGCCAGGCATTTTGCATGGTGTACTCTGTATAGAAGTTAAATAAGCAGAGTGACAATATAGAGCCTTGAGGTACTCCTTTCCCAATTTGGACCTAGTGCATTGTTCCATCTCAGGTCCTAACTGTTGCTTCTTGTCCTGCATACAGGTTTCTCAGGAGACAGGTAAGGTGGTTTGATATTCTCATCAATTTAAGAATTTTCCAGCTTGTTATCATCCCCACAGTTAATAGCTTTCTGTTCAGTTCAGTCACTCAGTAGCGTTCAAATCTTTGTCAACCCATGGACTACAGCACACCAGGCCTCCCTGTCCATCACCAACTCCTGGAGCTTACTCAAACTCATGTCCATCCAGTCAGTGATGCCATCTAACCATCTCATCCTCTGCCACCCCCCTCTCTCCCTGCCTTCAATCTTTCCCAGCATCAAGGTCTTTTCCAATGAGTCAGTGCTTTGCATCAGGTGGCCAAAGTATTGGAGCTTCAGCATCAGTCTTTCCAATGAATATTTAGGACTGATTTCCTTTAGGATTGATTGGTTTGATCTCCTTGCAGTCCAAGGGACTTTCTAGAGTCTTCTCCAGCACCACAGTTTAAAACCATCAATTGCTTTAGTGTAATCAGTGAAGGAGAGGTAGAGAGTTTCTGGAATTCCCTTGCTTTCTCCATTATCCAACTAATGCTGACAATTTATTCTCTGATTCCTCTGCCTTTTCTAAATCCAGCTTGTACTGGAAAGTTCTTGGTTCATGTACTGCTAAAGCCTAGCTTGAAAGATTTTGAGCATTAACTTGCTAGCATGTGAAACGAACTCATTTGTAAGGTAGTTTGAACATTCCTTGGCATTTCCTTTTTTAGGGATTCATATAAAAACTGATCTTTTCCTGTCCTGTGGCCATGGCTGAGTTTTCCAAAGTCACTGATATATCAAGTGCAGCACTTTAACAGCATCATTTTTAGGATTTTTTAAATAATAAATCCATAATGTGCAAGTGAGAAAAAAGGCCACTGCTTTCCATTTCACACTTTAAATCCCCTTGACAAGCTTTTTGCAGTTGTTTAGTCTCTCAGTCATGTATGGATGTAAGAGTTGGACTATAAAGAAAGCTGAGTGCCAAAGACTTGGTGCTTTTGAACTATGGTATTAGAGAAGACTCTTGAGAGTCCCTTGGATTGCAAAGAGATCAAACCAGTAAGTCCTAAAGGAAACCAGTCCTGAATATTCATTGGAAGGACTGATGCTGAAGCTGAAACTCCAATACTTTGGCCACCTGATGTGAAGTATTGACTCATTGGAAAAGACCCTGATGCTGGAAAAGATTGAAGGCAGGAGGAGTGGAGGACAGGAAAGGATGAGATGGTTGGATGGCATCACCGACTCCATGGACGTGAGTTTGAGCAAGCTCGGGAATTGGTGATGGACAGGGAAGCCTGGCATGTTGCAGTCTATGGAGTTGCAAAGAGTTGGATACAACTGAGTGACTGAACTGAACTGAATTGCTCAGTCATTTCCGATTCTTTTGCAACCCTATGAATTGCAGCCCACCAGGCTCCTCTGTTCTGTTCTCCTTTTCTGGGATGTCCCAGGCAAGAATGTGGAGTGGATTTCCATTTCCTTCTCCAGGGGATCTTCCTGACCCAGTGATCAAATCTGAGTCTCCTGCGTTGGGAGGTGGATTATTTACCACTGAGCCATGAGGGCTGTCCTTCCATACTGTGGTTGTGGGCTGCACCAGTCTGCTGGGAGCTATGGACTACTACTTCTCTGACGATGCTTCTGACAACTTGTCAGGAGATCTGAGGGCATGGTAAGAAAGTTCTGAGGACTCCAAAAGGTCACTGTGACCTAGGGCACATGAGTCAGGCCCATGTCAAAACTCTAGGAGTGTTTCCATAAGTTTTCTTTACTCTGTGAATCCAAGTCTAATAAATGGAATAAATGGCTTGAGACACTCAAACGCCGCCACCAGATGAAGGACCAGGCTGAGTTTGCTTTTTGGAAACCTCAAAGCTTTGGCATTTAGAGGCCAGCAAAGAAGGGTGGGGAGCACCACTGGAGTCTGGAAAAGAGAGCCTGGAGACGGGTGCTGACTTGCAAGGGGAGCCAAATTGTAAGGTTACAGGGAAAAAGATCTGGAAGTTACTTAGAAGTAACTGAATTAGAGCCAATATCTTTCAGCAAATGGCCTTGGGTGCCCCCTGGTAGCACATTTACAAGGGAGAGCCCCTCTGCTCTAGTCTGATACACAGAGGTTGCCAGTGCCTCAGATTTCATAAGAGACACCTCCCTCTGTTTTTTTTTTTTTTTTTTTTTTTTTTTTTTTAATCTTACAACTATTTAAAGCAGATGATTGGGTAGTCTTTGCAAACCACTTTCACCCAAATAAACTTAGTTTCAAAAGTTTTAAATAAATATTCCCTACAGGATAGATATTTGAAGTTTCCAGGTCCATCACAAAATAAATTCGGTGTGAGTGATGTGACTTGAGTCTGGCACAGGGACACCATGTCAGAAGTCTAGTTCTAATAAGTTTTAAAAGTAGTAATAATAACACCTTCCATTTGTGTAATGGGGTTCACAGAGCTTTCACATTTACCTCAGTCGTTCACAACAACTAGTGACGTAAGTGGAATAAATGTCATTATCTACACTTTACGAATGAGGAAACTGAGACTCAGAAAGACTGAGGTGCCCAAAGAAATGTTGAAATGTAATGCCAGGACTGCAAGCCAAGATTCCAAATTCCAAATTTATTCATTTTTCCATTACTCAACACTGTCTCTTTCTTCATCTTACAGGAGTCATCCAGGCTTATTTTTAATTTGAAAGAAGAGGGGAAGATAAATATTTGAGGAATGGAAAAAGAAAAAATAAAAACAAAAGCTAGTGTGGACCATTATATAATGAGGTAGTGCTTGGCTCACTGGTATGTAAATCATTTAATACTTGAGACTGGGTGAATGATAGAAGCCTGGCAAAGACTGATACAATTAACATTTTACAATGTATAGTGTGCAGCTCAAGAGACTGCAATAATTCATTTTTTTTTGACAGTAGCCATATATAGTCTCATGCCCACAAGCTATATTAGTATGAGAAGATTTCCCATATTCCCCAACCACAAAACATAGCTCCCATTTCTCATTTTTGTTTCAAAACACAAGATATAAAATTGGTGCTTTTCAGATTATTTTCTATTAACCATTTTTTTTCTAGAGAATAAAATATTTTGATGAACTAACGCATTCAGTGTACATAACTATTATAGAGTGAGTTTGGTTGTTTTTAGTCAATTAGTAGGACAAAACATCAATAATAAAAAAAATATGGGGTCACTTTCCCCAAAATAATGAAAAATATTTTTGTGAGAATTTACTATTTGAATTAGAATTCTAGTTATTATATGTTAATACAAGAATGCAATTTGTTGTGTAGCTACCAAGAGAAAATCCTTAATAAAAATAAATTACTTACACTTTAATCTTTAATATCTAATCTTCAAAGACCAGGTACATTTATCAAATTGTAATTTGATTTAAAATTCTATACTTTCTTATTTTTTCTATGGACCAAAAAAAAAAAAAAATGTCATCTTAAAGACTAGTCAAGCTTTACTAATGCATTAAGGTGGATTAGATACACCTGTAAGAAGAAACAGGCGGGTAAGCCAGCAACTCTGAGGACCCTGGCCTGAGCTTTCAGAAGTCAATGACAGGAATTTCAGCCCACTTCTCTGACATTGGATGGAACATCAATAACCCCAAAAAGAAACCAAAATTTAAAAAGAATTTTACAGAAGGATATTTTTTCTAATACTGCAGAGAACACAGAGAGGTCATTTATTATTTAAACAAGACTCTTTCCTCTATCAGACAGGAAATTATGTATCTTCTTCATAAGCCAAACTTTCAAAATGAAAACTTTATTTTTTCCTACTAAAAAGTCAGAGTTGACTAAAACATTTCTTTAAATTTCTTAAGAGTACGTTAATGCCTTAGATGACATGGAGCCTTAAATCTTGGAAGAATAAGGACTATATGCCAGCCCAGGTTCGATGCACGATACTGGATGCTTGGGGCTGGTGCACTGGGACGACCCAGAGGGATAGAATGGGGAGGGAGGAGGGAGGGGGGTTCGGGATGGGGAACACATGTATACCTGTGGCAGATTCATTTTGATATTTGGCAAAACTAATACAGTTATGTAAAGTCTAAAAAAAAAATTTAGTATTCTACCTTCAATTTTTAAAATAAAAACTTTTTTTCAAGATGAAGCATGCTATGGAAAATATATAAAATCAAGTCCATTGGTTGGTGAATTGTCACAAAAAGAACTGATCATGTTCCCAGCAAAGTCAAGAAATAAAACATCACCAGCATCTTAGATGGAGAAGGCAATGGCACCCCATTCCAGTACTCTTGCCTGGAAAATCCCATGGACAGAGGATCCTGGTAGGCTGCAGTCCATGGGGTTGCTAGGAGTCGGACACGACTGAGCGACTTCACTTTCATTTTTCACTGTCATGCATTGGAGAAGGAAATGGCAACCCACTCCGGTGTTCTTGCCTTGAGAATCCCAGGGACAGGGGAGCCTGGTGGGCTGCCATCTATGGGGTCGCACAGAGTCGGACACGACTGAAGTGACTTAGCAGCAGCATCTTAGAAACACTCTTCAGGCATCAGTATCACCCAGCTTATTGCTCTATCCTCTCTCCTGTGTGTGGGTGTGAGTCGCTCAGTCATGTCCACCTCTTTCTGATCCCATGGACTATAGCCCATGGAGGTTCCTCTGTCCATGGGATTCTCCAAGCAAGAATCAGGAGTGGGTTGCCATTCCCTTCTCCAGCAGATCTTCTCAGCCTAGGGATAGAACCTAGGTCTCTTGCATTGCAAGCAGATTTTTACTGTCTGAGTCACCTGTCCCTCTCAAAGGTAACCACTATTCTGCTTTCTAGTTATTATTTTTGGCTCTTTTTGAACTTTATATGAAAGGAATCATACCATTTGTATTGTTTTGGGTTCAGTCTTTCATTAAGGTTTTTGGTTTGAGATTCATTCATGTTGTTGCATGTAGAATGTTTGGTTATTTTCTCTGCTAATCATATCCCTGGTGTTATTGTGCCACAATTCAGTTATGTTTTCTACTCCTGAGGGATACTTAGATAAGATTATGTTCTGGTTTGGGTATTAAGAATCAATCCATGAAAATTCTCGTACTTAAAAAATTTTTGATTTATTACTGCTTGGTATATTCCTTGAAGAGGATGTCTTGGATCACAGTGTATGCACATACTCAAATACTGTGAAACAATTTTGCAAAGTTATCATACCAGTTTATTCTCTCATCAGCATTCCAGTTGACTTCTGTCCTTCTTATCATCTAAAACTGTCATTTAAAAAATCTTATCATTTTACTTTGCATTTCTCTGGTGACTTTGTTGAGGAATTTTTTCACATATTTATCAGCTTTTGGAAAATCATTTTTTGTGAACTATCTGTTTAAGGTTGTCTCCTCACCTTATTAAATTTAACTTGCCTTTGCTTTTTATCTCTCAGGATTTTAAAATTTCTCTTGAAACTCCTTTGACCCTTGGGTTATTTAGAAGTATGTTGTTTAATTTCCAAATATTTAGCAGGATTTTTTCAGATATTTTTTGGTTATTTGTTTCTAGTTTAATTCCACTGTGGTCAGAGAGCATATTTGTATGATTTCTAGTCCTTTAAATCTGTTAAGGTGTGTTTTATGGTCTATATGAGTGAATGTTCCATATGAGCTAGAGAAGAATGTGTCTTGCTATTGTTGGATGGAGTATTCTATAAATATGAAGGAGTAGTCTATAAATGGTGAGGTGTGAGTGAGTGGAACATTCTTTGACTTCTAATTAAATCTTAATCCTTTTCATGGATCTGTGTCTCAGGGCCGTGACATTCACAAATTCTATTGCCAGTGATAATTTTTTTTTCCCCCATTCCCTAACTCCCTCCTCCGCCTTTGGCATTCTCAGTCTATTTCCTCTAAGACCTAACACCTGTGACTACATTTTGTTGCCAACCCACCCTGTTTCCCACACACACACCTTTGGAGAAGCAGAAAGGCTAGGGGTAGACCGGTTTGGAGGAACTCTCCCCAGATAGGATAACAATAAGGCTTAGTAAAGCACTTTTTCGCCTTCCCGGTGGCTCAGCAGTAAAGAGTCTGCATGCAATGCAGGAGACCCAAGTTCAATCTCTGGGTTGGGAGATACCCTGGAGGAGGGCATGGCAACCCACTGCAGTATTCTTGCCTGGAGAATCCCATGGACAGAAGAGCCTGTCAGGCTATAGTCCATAGGGTTGCAAAGAGTTGGTCTCAACTCTTTTTCTTTTTAGATAGACTTTTTGTTATGGAGAAGACTTTAACAGAGTATTTCAAAATTAATTACTCTTTCTTTCTTCTTTCCAGATGGAAGAAGGGATTTTTTTTTTTTTTTTAAGATGTTCACAGTGAGAACCTGGTGGGCTTCCTGGAAGTAAAGCCTACAAAAGGGTGGAGGCCTCCAAGCATTTCTAGCTCCTACATTCAGCCTCTAGCAATTCATATTTATCATTTAGGAAGTCTTACCAATGTATGGCTCCTGTGGCTTCTATTCCAGGTGACTTTCCAGATTTGCCTATCCTTCCAGATTGTGATCGCACAGAGTCAGACACAACGGAAGCGACTTAGAAGCAGCAGTCAGATTGTGATAATGGTTTCCCCTGAAACCTCCATTCTCCGATGGGTCAAACTAAAGTTGTTGGTTGTCAGATTGTCCAGCTTTTTCTTCTAAGGATGGGAGAGATAATTTACAAACTCTTTACGTGTCAGAAACTAGAATTTCAATGTGTGTTTGGGGATTCTTTATATGTTGTTTTCTTTGTTTATTTTGTATTTAAAAAATATTTTCTTTCACTGTGGCTATGAATTTAATCTTTTAATGGTTTGGGAGATGAAGTTTCTAATATTGAAACAGGAGGGAATTGGGCAGGGCACAAATTTAAAAAAAACACATGGCCTGATATAACTGATTAGAATGACAAACATAAACTGTTTAGAACCAAATGGGTCCCAGATGACAGACAAAGCAACTTCCACTAGATCTTGAGCCTGAGTATACAGTCATTGAAGCACATCAGCAAGCTAAATGACATACCCGGAAATGCCCTGACTATTCTGAGGTGAACCATCAAAGACCAAGAAGTGGGCAGTGACCCAATTCCTGGAAATTCCCTCCCCTTCCCCAACTAGTTGGAATCCTCTCCCTCATTAGCCTATGGAATAACCCAGCCTATAAAAACTAAGCATGTCATATTTCAGGGCTGATCTCGCCTTCAGAGATGGCCCATTCTATCTGTGGAGTGTGTTTCTCTCTGAATAAACCCACTTCTTATCCATCACATTGTCCTTTACTGAATTCTTCCTGCTGATGAGACATCAAGAACCTGAACTTCGTTGGGTCCTAAAACCAGGTGTGTGACCTCAGTTGGAAGACTGTGGATTTTGGCTACATTAAGTCCCTGCCGAGTGTGTTCAAGGCCCAACAACCAGGGTTTTGCCTGGGTTTGAATCCTTGTATTTGGCTTTAAACCCCAACCTGAGTTACACTGTTTCATATGCATCTAACAAAACTTTTCCCAAAACTTTTCCCTCTGAGTAATGATATAAGTTATATCATATTTTCATAAGTACTCTGTTCCAAGCATTTTCTAATTTTCCTTGTATTGGGGCCAATAGATTATTAAGAATTGTACTGTTTATTTTCCAAATATTTCTGGATTAATTAGTTTCTAACATTTAGTTTGTTCTATATTAATCAAACAATGTTTAGAGGACATACTCTGTAGGATATTAGGCTTTCAAAATTTGTTGAGACTTGCTTTATAGGAAAATAATAGTCATTTTGGTAAATGTTTTATATGCATTGAAGATAATGCTTATTTTGCAGTTATGAAATGCAGCTTTTTAAATTGGTTATATTAAGTCAAATGTATTAAATATTGCTCAAAGTATTATACATAACTGATTTTTTTCAAGGATGTATGAGACAACCTGATATATTAAGCCATACATGTCAGACCAATAGGAAATAAGTGAAAAACTAACAGGAAATAGATGCAAGCCTTATAGCTTTTCATTCCTGAAATTCTATAGTTTGATACTTACCACTCTAAGACTACATCTTCACTCAAAAAAGTAACTCTAATGGTGAGGCTTTCAAGCATAATCTTGTCAGTAAAGAGATGATTTTAGTATAATAATAGCCAATAATTGTGGGAGGTAAAAATCTGGGGATTTATGATAATTATGTAATATATATACTCTTCAGTCCTATTCCATGAATGATATATCTGTTTACATATGCTTCAGGGAAGTGCTTGATAATAATATATTCTAAGGAAGATATATAGATACTTTAAGGAAGCGTTTGATAATAATATATTCTAATGTGTAATCTTATTGAAACCATTTTGATGTAATGGTTTTAGTACACCATAGTTGCTGATAACTCTGGAAACAAATAGTAGACATTTCATTAAAATAATATCTTTTGTCTTTTCTTCTAAATTAGTTACAGAGTTTGAAGTTGTATTTTCTAGAGGAGAGTGTTTTTTCAATCCTAAGAGAATCTAAAATCTGAATTATCCACAGATTTTTCCATACTTGAATCCTGTCAACCACAGTCTTGTGAAATAATTTTCCAGATATTATTACTTGATGTTTGGCCACAATCTAATTTAGGTTTTCCTAAGTTTAGAGGACCTAGATCCTCACTTGTTGCCCCAAATAGTTGTTATTTTATTACATCCAGAGATGAAATTAGGTTACTCTTTACATCTTTTAATGTTATGTTGAGACTTGTTGAAAGATCTGGACAGATGAGATTTCCATCACTAACTGACTTTATTGATTTCTCAGGAAAGCAAACAGAAACCAAGAGGCAGATTTGGTCTACTAACACTAGACATGCTGGAAATAACATTCTATGGTATAAATACAGTAGAAATTGATTCCATAACTGCAGCATTGAGAAGGAAAATATACCTTGGCTCTCAGACAAAGCACATAGTGAACATAACCAATCTCTCCCTTGCCACCAAATGGATTCTCTCAGAGGTAATGACTCAACTCAGGCAGCTGGAGAAAGCGGAAATGTCTTTAGGCATAAAAATTTTGCTGTAATTGTCTTACTGGTGTAGATACTAGACGTGAAGGATTTCATTCAAGCAGTCAGAAATTTGATGTCTCATTTTTATTTTCTTTGTAACTTTAACAATAAAATTCATTCTGCCAGTTGATCCTCAGAGATAAAATACCAATTGCAACCCGTTTCATTCTTGTTAATGATTTATATTGTGAACACTCCCAAGCACTTTTAGAGAAGGAGAATACAAGATTTATATATCAATTGAAAATTCATAACTACAATACCATACCACTTACTACATCATGTTCTGCATACTTAAGTTGAATTGTATCCTTATGACATCGTATCACATAAATTGGGAGAAAAAATAAATTTATACATCTAGATATAAGAACATGATAAGCTTTTATTTTTTGGATAAATTTTGTTATACAAAATTGTTTACAAACTAAGTTGTGTTCACTCATACATTTGATCACACATATAATCACAATTCTTAATCATAATGGGTGAAAGATATGTATCTACTTCTTTATTACAAACACTATAATGAATTATTATAGACTATGCCTTTGAAAAAGGATGCTATAACAAGAATAAATTGTACAGAAAAAGTTGGAAATATAAATTGATGCAGCCACTTTGGAAAACAGTATGGAAACTCCTCAAAAATTTAAAAATTGAATGATCCAAAAACCCCACTCTGGGTATATATCCAAAGGGATTGAACTCAGTATTTCAAAGAGATTGTGGCCTCCCATATTCATTGAAGCTTTTTTTTTTTTTATTAACAATAGTCAAAACATGAAAACATTATAAATGTCCCTCAATGAACAAGTGCATAAAGAAAAGGTGGTATATACATACAGTAGGATATCATTCAGGAAAATATCCTGCCATTTGTAGCAATACGGATGTACCTGGAGGACATTATGCTAACTGAAATAAGCCAGACATGGGGTAAATACTACGTGATACCACTTATATGAAGAATTTGAAACAGTTAACCTCATAGAAGGAGAGTAGAATGGTAGTTGCCAGGGGGTGAGAGAAGGGGGAAATTGGGTGTTACTAGTCAACGTGTAGAAAGTATCAGTTATGTAAGATAAATATGTCCTAAATATCTCTTGTACAGAACTGGGCCTATAGTCAATAGACTGTTTGGTATGAGGTGTTCTTGTGTTAAGAACAAGCGCTGGAGCAGTGGCTGCATGGAGCTGGAGCAACTGTGAAGAGATACCCCATGTCCAAGGGGAGAGAAGCCCCAGCAAGTCGGTAGGAGGGGCAAAATCAGGTTTAAAATCAACCCCATACCCGTCAGAGATGCTCAGAGGGCTCAAACATACCTTGTGACACCAGGGCCCAGAGACTCCACAGAGACTGAGACATAACTGTGTTTGAGTGTCTCCTGTGGAGGTACGGGTCAGCAGTGGACTGCCGCAGGGGTAGGGGCTCTGGATATGGCATAGGCCCTCTTAGAGGAGGTCACTTTTAACCCCAGTGTAGAGCCAAGAGAACTTACACAGGACTGGGGAAACAGACTATTGAAGAGTACAAACAGGACCTTGTGCACACCAGGACCCAGGAGAAAGGAGCAGTGACCCCACAAGAGACTGACCTAGACTTGCCTGTGGGTGTTCAGGGGTCTCAGCGGGGGTGCAGGTCTGAGGTGGCCTGCTGCAGGATCAGGGGCACTGAGTGTAGCAGTACATGCATGGGACCTTTTGAAAGAGGTCGCCATTATCTTCATTACCTCCACCATAGTTTGTCCTCAGGTCAAATAACAGGGAAGCAACACAGCCCCACCCATCAACAGAAAATTGGATTAAAGATTTACTGAGCATGTCCCCACCCATCAGAACAAGACCCAGTTTCCCCCTCAAGCAGTCTGTCCCATCAGGAACCTTCCATAAGTTTCTTATCCGTCTCCATCTGAGGGCAGACAGACTGAAAACCAGTCATAGAAAAGCAACCAATCTGATCACATGGACCACAGCCTTGTCTAACTCAATGAAACTATGAGCCATGCAGTGTAGGGCCACCCAAGGTGGACAGGTCATGGTGGAGAGTTCTGACAAAATGTGGTCCACTGGAGAAGGGAATGGCAAACCACTTCAGTATTCTTGCATTGAGAACCCCATGAACAGTATGAAAAGGCAAAAAAATAGGACACTTAAAGATGAACTCCCCAGGCCGGTAGGGAGACCAATATGCTACTGGAGATCAGTGTAGAAATAACTCCAGAAAGAATGAAGAGATGGAGCCAAAGCAAAAACAACACCCAGTTGTGGATGTGACTGGTGATGGAAATAAAGCCTGATGCTGTAAAGAGCAATATTGCATGGGAACCTGGAATGTGAGGTCCATGAATCAAGGCAAATTGGAAGTGGTCAAACAGGAGATGGCAAGAGTGAGTGTCAACATTTTAGAAATCAGCAAACTAAAATGAACTGGAATGGGTGAATTTAACTCAGATGACCATTATATCTTCTACTGTGGGCAAGAATCCCTTAGAAAAAATGGAGTAGTCATCATGGTCAACAAAAAAGTCCGAAATGTAGTACTTGGATGTGATCTCAAAAATGACAGAATAATCTCTGTTCGTTTCCAAGGCAAACCATTCAATATCACAGTAATCCAAGTCTATGCCCTGACCAGGAATGTGGAAGAAAATGAAGTTGAACAGTTCTATAAAGACCTACGAGACCTTCTAGAACTAACATCCAAAAAAGATGTCCTTTTCATTATAGGGGACTAGAATGAAAAGGTAGGAAGTCTAGAAATACCTGGAGTAACAGACAAATTTGGCCTTGGAGTATAGAATGAAGAGGGAAAAGGCTAATAGAGTTTTGCCAAGAGAATGCACTGGTCACAGCAAACACCCTCTTCCAACAACACAAGAGAAGACTTTACACATGGACATCACCATATGGTCAATACTAAAAACAGACTGATTATATTCTTTGCAGCCAAAGATGGAAAAGCTCTATACAGCCAGAAGAAATAGGACTGGGAGTTGACTGTGGCTCAGATCATGAACTGCTTATTGCAAAATTAAGACTTCAATTGAAGCGAGTAGGGAAAAGCACAAGACCATTCAGGTATGACCTAAATCAAATCCTTCACAATTATACAGTGAAAATGACAAACAGATTCAAGGGATTAGATCTGATAGACAGAGTGCCTGAAGAACTATGGATGAAGGTTCATGACATTGTACAAGAGGCAGTGGTCAAGACCACCCCCAAGAAAAAGAAATACAAAAAGGGAAAAAGGTTGTTTGAGGAGGCCTTACAAATAGCTGAGAAAAGAAGAGAAGTAAAACACAAAGGAGAAAAGAAAGATATACCCATTTAAATGCAGAGTTCCACAGAATAGCAAGGAGAGATAAGAAAGCCTTCCTTAGTGATCAGTGCAAAGAAATAGAGGAAAACAATGGAATGGGAAAGATTAGAGATCTCATCAAGAAAATTAGAGATACCAAGGGACTATTTCATGCAAAGATGAGCACAATAAAGGACAGAAATTGTATGGACCTAACAGAAGCAGATGATATTAAGAAGAGGTGGCAAGAATACACAGAAGAACTATACAAAGAAGATCTTCATGACCCAGAAAATCATGATGGTGTGATCACTCACCTACAGCCAGACATCCTGGAATGTGAAGTCAAGTGAGCCTTAGGAAGCATCACTACGAACAAAGCTAGTGGAGGTGACAGAATTCCAGTTGAGCTATTTCAAATCCTAAAATTTGATGCTGTGAAAGTGTTGCATTCAATATGCCAGCAAATTTGGAAAACTCAGAAGTGGCCACAGGACTGGAAAAGGTCAGTTTTCATTCCAATCCCAAAGAAAGGCAATGCCAAAGAATGTTCAAACTACTGCACAATTGCATCATCTCACATGCTAGCAAAGTACTGCTCAAAATTCTCCAAGCCAGGCTTCAACAATACATGAACCATGAACTTCCAGATGTTCAAGCTGGATTTATAAAAGGCAGAGGAACCAGAGGTCAAGTTGCCAACATCTGTTGGATCATACAAAAAGCAAGAGAGTTCCAGAAAAACATCTATTTCTGCTTTATTGACTATGCCAAAGCCTTTAACTGTGTGGATCACAATAGACTGTGGAAAATTCTGAAAGAGATGGGAGTACCAGACCACCTGACCTGCCTCCTGAGAATTCTGTGTGCAGGTCAAGAAGCAACAGTTAGAACTGGACATGGAACAACTGGACATGGTCCCAAATCAGGAAAAGAGTACATCAAGTATGTATATTGTCACCCTGCTCATTTAACTTATATGCAGAGTACATCATGAGTAATGCTGGACTGGATGAAGCATAAGCTGGAATCAAGATTGCTGGAAGAAATATCCATAACCTCAGATATGCAGATGATACCACCCTTATGGCAGAAAGCAAAGACGAACTAAATAGTCTCTTGATGAAAGTGAAAGAGCAGAGTGAAAATGTTGGCTTAAAACTCAACATTCAGAAAACTAAGATCATGGCATCTGGTCCCATCACATCATGGCAAATAGATGGGAAACAGTGGAAACAGTGAGAAGCTTTATTTTGGGGGGCTCCAAAATCACTGCCGATGGTGACTGCAGCCATGAAATTAAAAGACGCTTACTCCTTGGAAGGAAAGTTATGACCAACCTAGATAGCATATTAAAAAGCAGAGGTATTACTTTGCCAACAAAGGTCCGTCTAGTCAAGGCTATGGTTTTTCCTGCGGTCATGTATGGATGTGAGTGTTGGACTGTGAAGAAGGCTGAGCGATGAAGAATTGATGCTTTGAACTGTGGTGTTGGAGAAGACTCTTGAGAATCCCTTGGACTGCAGGAAGATCCAACCAGTCCATCCTAAAGGAGACCAGTCCTGGATGTTCTTTGGAAGGAATGATGCTGAGGCTGAAATTCCAATACTTTGGCCACCTCATATGAAGAGTTGACTCATTGGAAAAGACCCTGATGCTGGGAGGTATTGGGGGCAGGAGGAGAAGGGGACGACAGAGGATGAGATGGCTGGATGGCATCACCGACTTGATGCATATGAGTTTGGGTGAACTCTGGGAGTTGGTGATGGACAGGGAGGCCTGGAGTGCTGTGGTTCATGGGGTAGCTAAGAGTCGAACACGACTGAGCGACTGAACTGAACTGACTGACTCCTTAGAAGGAAAGTTATGACCAACCTAGACAGCAGTTTAAAAAGCACAGACATAACTTTGCCAACAAAGGTCCATCTAGTCAAAGCTGTCATTTTTCCAGTAGTCATATATGGATGTGATAATTGGACTATAAAGATAGCTGAGTGCCAAAAATTAATGCTTTTGACTGTGGTGTTGGAGAAGACTCTTGAGAGTCCTTTGGACTGCAAGGAGATCCAACAAGTCCATCCTAAAGGCGATCAGTCCTGAATATTCGTTGGAAGGACTGATGCTGAAGCTGAAACTCCAATACTTTGGCCACCTGATGAGAAAAACTGACTCATTGGAAAAGACCCTGATGCTGGGAGAGATTGAAGGCAGGAGGAAAAGGGACGACAGAGGGTGAGATGATCAGATGTCATCACCGACTCATTAGACATGAGTTTGAGTAAACTCCAAGTGTTGATGATGAACAGGGTGGCCTGGTGTGCTGCAGTTCATGGGGTCACAAACAGTCAGACACAACTGAATGACTGGACTGAACTGAAATAAACTGAACTGTGTTAAGTGTTCTTGTCATATATACACAAACACACTGTAAAAAGACAAACAATCCAGTAAAAATAGACAGAACATTTGAAATGATGCTTTGCATAACATCAGGAAAATGTAAAATAAAATAGCATTGAGATATATATCAATTAGAATGACTGAAGTTATATATAAAATAACCCAGACATATTATATAATTATGGCAAAATTTATTAATCCTCTTACCATATTTTGAAAGAAGGTGCTCAGTTACTCAAAGATTAAACATACATCTATAAGCTCAGAAATTTCATTCCTAGGTATTTACCCCTGAAAAGAAAGCAAATGTTCATAAAGAGACTTGCTTAAGAATTTTCATATCAATTTTATTAATCAGCAAAAATCTGTCTGAAGCTCGGGTATCCATCAAGAAGAAAATAAGAAAGGTCTGTCTTAGTAATTCAAATGAATAAGTATATAGTAATAGAACAAACTGCAAATATTTGCAATAACGTGGGTGAAACTCAAAACAGAAATTATGCAAAAGAGTACATATCTATTAAATATTCCATTTATATCAGGCTTCAGGACAGGCAAAACTAATCTGTAGTTAAAATATGCCAGAAGAGTGGGAATGAAGGTAAGGAATCACTGGGTAACAACATAAAGGAATGTTGTTGAGGCGATGCATATATTTTATGACTTGATAAATGTCTAGCTCACTTAGTAAACACATTTTCCAAACTTATTCAGTCAATGGAGCAATCCATTTTGTGCTTTTTACATTTGTATATTTTTATCACAAAAGGTTTTTTAAATATTGAGCCATAGTTAATGACACACATGTTGAAAAATTTAGCAGTCATATGTACTGACATTTGCAGCTTTGAAAAATGTCAAAAATAAGGTAGATTTCTGCAAGAATAGGATGGAAATATGGATAGATACATAATTAATATCACCAAGTGTTAATCACAAATTAAAGTGTTGAGAATATGGGTGTCTATATATAATTCCTATAGCCTTTCTGAATATTTGAACAATTTTATGATACAATTTAAAAAATATGTTAACTAATTTGTTTACCATAGTATTGGACTCCTGTCCAGGTTTATGCCTTCCTTTTTCATCTGAATTAGATACCTTCCTTAATTCTGAGGAATCTTATGGTAGCAATTTTCCCTTGAATCACTTGATATTTTCAACTTCTCTGTCTCCTTTTGCTGTTTAAACATGCTCAATCTTGTTTATTTTTTGTTTAAAATTTTTATTTTTAATGTTTACTTATTTATTTATTTTTGGTTTCCCTGGGCCCTCATTGCTGTGTGCAGACTTCCTTTATTTGGGACAAGCAGAGCTACTCTCTAGTTGCAATATGCATGATTCTCATTGTGGTGGCCTCTCACCAGGTGGAGCAGAGACTCTAGCTGCAATGGGTTTCAGTAGTTGTAGCATTGGGGCCCAATATTTGTAATACATGCTCCCAGGCTCTAGAGCAATGGCTCAATAGTTGTAGTACATGGGCTAATTGCTCTGCAGCGTGTGGAATCTTCCCAGACCAGGGATCGAACCTGTGTCCCCTGAATTTGTAGGCAGATTCTTTGTCACTGAGCCACCAGAGAAGCCCCGTTGACCTTCTTGATTATAAAGACAATATTTTCAAAAATTCCTTGAATTTTTATACTGACATATATATGATTTCTTCATTTCCAATTGTTTTGAAAGAACTATTGTCTCCGTTTTGTCCCCCTTTCATAACTGTTCTACAATCTGGCCTCCATCTCCAACACTCTATTGAAAGTAATCTTAAAGTTACAAGGAATCCTATTGCTAAAGCCAGTTGGCTATTCTCCTTCCTTAATTGGCCTCTTGGCAGCATTTGTCAGAGTTGATGGCTGTCTTCCCTGCTAGTTTGTATAATATATCAGATGTCAGTTTCTGAATAATAAAAAGTACTCACAAATATCTAAGCCAGTCATTCCAACCAGATCATCCTCCTATCTCACTACTTATCCAAACTCACCCATCTGTCAGGATAATTTTTATGTTTCAGTTTACTCAAAACAACCTTCTTGATAATATCATGGGAACCATTATCTCTGAACTCATTCAATAGTTGTTTAGAAGTAACATTTACTGTGCATCTGAGTGGCTCTGATCTACATGCATGGAATACATCAGTAAACAAAAAGACAAAGGTCTCTGTAATTAAGGAGCTTCCTAAGCAGGAGAAGACAAAAAAATAGAACATTGTCTTTTTTTTTTTTTTCTCTAATAGCCAGAAAAAAATGTCAGCTTTTATTAATTCCAAAGGAGTTAAGAGTTGATGGCATTTCAGAGAATACCACCGTGAGACTGTAGTCTTTCATTTCGTCTAAGGAATGGCTGGTTGTGATGATGGGTGAAAATCAAGATGCTGATACCTAAAGGCTGTTCTCGATTTATGCTGAAAGTGGGGAAGAAAAGAGAGCTATTGCCTAATAATCTAAGGAACTCTGCACCAATCTCACTCCAAAGTAGGTCAAAATACTCAAGAGGTTAAAAATCTTAACACACTCCTATTTTCCAGGAAATCCTGTCTGTGTCATCTGTTAGGAAGAATACTCTGTTTATTGGCCATTTAAAAATTAGCATAATACTCTTTGCTTGTCCTTGTTTTTAAAAATAATCTGCTTCATATATTTTTGTAAGCATAAATCTTATATTGAATTTAAAGTCTTTCACATCCTTTAGTTTTACTACTTAAAAATCATCTGTATGATGAAATGTTTTACATATCTGCCTTTCATAAGATTTCATGATCAGTTCATGAAAGGATCAAATATCAAGTTATATAATTTCTCATGCATTTAATAAAGTATTATGCAAATAATAGATATTAAAAATAACTACAAATATAACATAGAATCATATTTTGTATATTCTACGGTTTTATTATACAAGAGTTGGTGTTTGGGGTAGGGCAGAATGGAAGGATCAGTAAATAACAGGTATTAAGTGTCTTCTATGTTTTCTTGGGCTCCCAAATCACTGAAGATGGTGACTGCAGCCATGAAATTAAAAGATACTTGCTCCTTGGAAGAAAAGCTATGACAAACCTATATAGTGTATTAAAAAGCAGAGACATCATTTTGCTGAGAAAGATCTGTCTAGTTAATGCTATGGTTTTTCCAGTAGTCATGTATGGATGTGAGAGTTGGACCATAAAGAATCCTGAGCACTGAAGAATTGACTCTTTCGAACTATGGTGGTAGAGAAGACTCTTGAGAGTCTTCTACAGCAAGGGGATCAAACCAGTCAATCCTAAAGGAAATCAGTCCTGGATATGCACTGGAGGACTGATCTGAAGCTGAAGCTCTGATACTTTGGCCACCTGATGCAAAGAGCCCATTCATTGGAAAAGACCCTCATGGTGGGAAAGATTGAGAGCAGGAGGAAAAGGGGGCAACAGAGGATGAGATGGTTGGATGGCATCATCAATTCAATAGACATGAGTTTGAGGAAACTCCAGGAGACAGTGAAGGACAGGGAAGGATAGGGAAGCTACAGTTCACAGGGTTGCAAAGAGCTGGACACAACTTAGCAACTGAACAACAACAATGTATATGACTGGGTCTTTCCAGGTGAATCAGTGGTAAAAATTCCACCTGCCAAAGCAGGAAATGCAGGCTTGATACCTGGGTTAGAAAGATTCCTTGGTGTAGGAAATGGCAACCCATTCCAATGTGCTTGGTTATTTTCATGGACAAAAGAGTCTGGTGGACTACAGTTCATGGGGTCTCAAAGAGTTAGGTCATGATTGAGGGACAGCATGAAGGCATGTGTGTATGACTATGAGTTCACCTCATTTAATCCTTACAGTCAAAGTCATCCAATTTACAAATGAGAGTACTGAGATTTAATAGGATTAAGTTATCTGCTAACAGCAAGGTCACACAAGTAATAAATATCAGAGTAAAATTTCAAAGACAATGTATGCATGCTCAGTCACCTAGATAAGTGAATGGCAACCCACTCCAGTATTCTTGCCTAGAGAATTCCATGTACAGAGGAGCCTGGTGGGCTACAGTCCATGCGTTGCAAAGAGTCAGACATGACTGAGAGACTAACATTACTATGCTCAGTCATGTTTGACTCTTTGTGACTCCATGACCTGTAGCTCGCCAGATTTCTCTGTTCATGGGATATTCTCTGGCAAGAATACTGGAGTGGGTTGCCATTTCCTCCTCCAGGGGATCTTTCCAATCCACGGATCAAACCCACATCTCCTGCATCTGCAACACTGGCAGGCAGATATTTTACCACTGAACCACCAGGGAAACCTAATATGTTTTTACTCTGTCACATTAGCTTCCTTACTGAATTCATACATGGTTCTTAAAACTAAATAGATGTGGAATCCTTATTCTTTCCCTAACTCCTTTTTCAATGTTTAAAAACAGTCATCCATAAAAAATACCCACATGTGATAATAATTTTGATAGCAATGACGTGACTTTCTGTCTTGCTGGCCTTCAACAAATAAAACACATATATTATAAAATATACTAGCATGTTGTAAGAGAAAAACTCTGCCCTCCAAGTAAGGGACACATATATACCTATCTTGGTTCTGTTGATTAATAATTAAATAATTAAATCATAAATGGGCTTTCCTGTGGCTCAGCTGGTAAAGAATCCTCCTGCAATGCAGGATACCTGGGTTCGATCCCTG